>NW_026294469.1:61303250-61982000 GCF_007827085.1 Peromyscus californicus insignis | reverse complement strand
TCAACTACTTTATAAGGATACAGTTCAGGAGTATTAGGTACAGAATCACACTAGTATGCAATTGTACACAGACTCTTAATTTTCAAGAAACAGGAACTCTATACTCATTAAATAACATCTCCCTACTTGCCCCTCACTGAAACAGCTGGGAAACACAATATAAAGGTCCTCATTAATCTGTCAGTCAAGGGTCATAGTACAAGAGGAATGATATGATACCTGCCCTTTGGTGACTAGCTTATTTCACTTAGCTTGTCTCCAGTGGGTGCCTGTCCATTTTCTGTTGCTATAACTGAATGACACAGACTCAGTGTTTTATAAGAATAGGTATTTATGTGATTTACAGTTGTGAAGGCTGGAGAATTCAAGATTGTCTGGTATGTCTGGTGAAGCTCTTAAGAGAGCTGGTGGGGACTCTGAAGAATCCAAAGTGTGTTGGACACTACAGTAAGACAGGAATGTCCTAGCTCAGGTCTCATCATCCTCTTAATAAAGCCACATTGATTTAGAGTTCAATCATTATGGCTTGTTTAA
This sequence comes from Peromyscus californicus insignis, assembly GCF_007827085.1. NCBI lineage: Eukaryota > Metazoa > Chordata > Mammalia > Rodentia > Cricetidae > Peromyscus > Peromyscus californicus. The sequence continues at coordinate 61,981,466 of NW_026294469.1, read as the reverse complement.
CTTTAATTATCTCCAAAGATCCCATCTCTAAACACTACAGTCCAATTGTGTCTTTACCCTCACAATGCCTCAGAGTGGGAATTATGTCTCAGCATGAGTTCTGCTGGAGATGCTCAAACCATAGTACTTCCCTGTGTTGTAACATGATTCAGCAGTTCATCTTCATTAAGGCCAAATGAAATTTTTTTATGTATATATTATCTTTTGTTATAGATCCATTTATTAATGGATCAAATTCCTTTTGTATCCTTTCATTTACCCATGACGACTCTTCCTGCCTGGTTGGCAATTCTTCATATTAAAATTTGCATTTAAATAAGTGGTATAGTTTTTGCCTCCTGGTTGGATTATGACTGATATGGTAGCTATTAATGTGCAAAGAATAACTTTCATATTCGATTGTATGAGCTGGCTAGGCAGCTGTGCAAGGAACCTATCTTCTGGGTGGAGGAGCTCTTTTTCCTCTGCTCTACTTCCTTAGCTATAAGATGCTACCATGAGCTTCAGCATCAAAGATGCAGTTCATGGAAGTACTTTTGGGGGTTAATCAGAGGACTGAGGTTGGACGTGGTAGCTCATTTCTGTCTCAGCATTTAGGTGGCTGAGGAGGGAGGGTAACAGTGAGTCTGAGGCTAACCTGGCTTAAAGAATGAGTTTTTTTTCCAATCATGGTCTCCATATGTCTTGCTCATATAATCCCTCCTCTCTCTCACAAGTTGGACTCCTGGAGCTCCACCTGGGGTTTGGCTGTGGATCTCTGAATCTGCTTCCATCAGTCACTGGATGAGAGTTCTATCATGACAGTTAGGGTGTTTGGCCATTCGATCACCAGAGTAGGTCAGTCAGTTCAGTCACTCTCTCGACCATTGCTGGTAGTCTATAGTGGAGGTATGTCCTTGGTGCATGAGCTGGCTTTTTGGAACCTAGGGCCTATGCTGAGACACTTTGCTCAGCCTTGGTGCAGGGAGGAGGGGACTGGACCTGCCTCAACTGAATCTACCAGGCTGGGCTGAATCCCCAGGAGAGACCTTGCCTTGGAGGAGGTGGGAATGGGGGCTGGATTGGGGCGGGGGGGGGGCTGGAGGGTGGGAGGAGGGAGGACAGGGGAATCCGTGGCTGATATGTAAAATTAAATTAATTATAAAATAAAAATATTTATAAAAAAAGAATGAGTTCCAGGCAAGACTAGATTATACAGTGAGACATTAGCTTGAACCAGTACTGGAAGGATGTAGTTAGTTCCCTGCATGCCTTATGGCCACCTGGGGATACTGATGAATGTTCTCCCTCTATCCTCTACTCTGGCATCAGCAGCTCAGCCTTTCCCATACAGAATGGCCCTTGCTCAGTCCTGTTGTCTAAAAACATTCTTATAATCAACCGATCCCCTGTGGCTCATGTGGGTCACTAGGCTGGTGTGGGACATGCTCTGATTTCTGCAACGGTTTTTTTGACCTGTGTTTTCAGATACATACATCTCTGACAATCTCCCTTTACAGTTTCTGCTTTGTAGGGATTCCCTACTCCCTCAGAGCTATGTTATTTGACTTTCTGGGACTGTGTCTATTCATTTAAACAATTTCTATCATGTTAAGGGATTTTGCATCATAATAGAGATTTTCTTAGTCTCTATTTTAATTCAGTCTTCTATATACTTCTTTATAATACCTTTTTACTTCCTAAAGTCTCTACAAATGTGTTTTATTCATTTAAATTGGAAGAAGGAAAGTGCCAAATTCCTCCAAAGACTGTTTTATTTCCAAGGTACATGAGTAATTCCTCAGGGACATAAACTCTTGATACTTTGGAAGGACATTTAGGAAATCTCCAAGGATGATACATTGCAGCTCAATTTTATATACCATGTTTCATTTATTTCATAATTACACGGTTAAATAATGCATGAGAGAGAAGTGGCAATTATGATCATGAGATCAGTGGAAATTGTATCAAAGTTATTCGAGTGGATTTAAAGTGGACAAGAACTTATTTTAAAATCGTGCTTAACTAGATATCTTTAAATATTTGTGCTTAGTATCTCCAAGGAATGTCAGGGAACTAAAGTGATACATCCCCCTGAAATGGAGGGTGACTGACATGTTTGCAGATGCACATGTCTATTGTGTGTTCATGACTCCCCAAGTGCAAGGACTTCTAAGCAAACTTATGCACTTGACTTGTACGTTGCTCACTATGTGCCTACTACATGTCAGTCTTGGTGGCAGTGCTGGGGATAGGATAAAGTAGATGTAGCCTCAATGTCACATGGGGCTTATATTCTGCATTCATTGTATAAGCAGGCCATTTCCCTCCTGTATGTTTTACAATTGGATGAAGAAATCCAGTGGCTGAGAAAGGCAGACAGGAGATTTCATTCAGTCTTAGGTTTCAGGGAATGTCAGATTGTAGTGTGGAGGACAGCTGGTAAAGGAACCCATGGAGGAGTATTGCAAAGCACCTAGAGGCATGTTCTCTTTGCTCCTGGCTATTGGGTATACCATGGCCTTTGCATGAACTTCTGCAATAGACATGCTTGGTGATGCCTGAGTAGACATGTTTTGAGGTGAACGTTCATGCTTACTCTGGGACCTGCCTGTTATCAGTTCTGTAGCCACTTCCATCTTTTCTTCCTTTCTCCACTCTTCTATCTCATTTTCACCTCTTTATACTTAATAGAAAACAGTGTGGATATGTGTCACACATACTGTTGGTTGACTCTCCCTTAACCAAACAGAACATGGGTCTCTCTTTTCATCTCTCTAGAGAATGTGATGTCAAACACAGCAACTTCACTGAAGTACTGTCTGTTAAGTAAATTAATGATCTGCGGGATAGTAAATTAAAATGCGTCTTTGGGATAGTTAGAGCAAACAATTCAGTCATCTGCATTATACCATTCTAAAATGTTGCTTTATCTAATATACTCAGATTATGTCTTAACAAGGGCAACCCTATTCTTTAGCATCGTAGACAACAGTGATCCATTAATTCCTCCAGGCACCAATGAAGTTAATGTACACATATTTGTTATTCTGTAATGGTTTTATGCATAATCTACAATTAAAATAACTTTAGTTTAATTTGGGGTCATAACATATACAACTAAATTTGGGATTATAATAAATACTTTTAAAACAGACATAAGATATACTTTATAAACTTGAAGGGAGAAGTGACTCTCTTAATTCTCTTTCTCACACATGCATAGTGAAACTGTCTTATAGGTTTGTTTTATAGTTCTGAAAACACATGTGTTAAGGCGTGATATAACAAAGTATCAGTTATTGAAAGTCAAAATCTGCTCCTAATTAATCTTTCCAAAATTCATTATTCTCATGGACCTGAGGTTGCCTAAGGGTGGTTTGATAAGGGTTGAATTTGACTACAGTGGCTCTGCTCTGTCTAGTGCTTGTCTTGGGACGAGCATGCTTGCCCAGTCACTGTCTACTCACGGTAATGATAGATGAATAGAGAACTTGTGAACACACAGAGCATTGCTTGTAGCCTAGGTTCAGTTGTGGCAAACCGTCATTTCTGCCTCATTCTTTTTGGTCAAGTGTTAAGGACCTTAACCAAATCAAGGGAGTGTGCAGTGTACAGTGAGGGGCATGCAAGGTTTAAGAGGAAAGGCGGCATGTGCAAAGCAGGGTGAATAAGGAGGGACCATGTGTAGTCCATGTACACATTGATTAGGCAGCTGCTAAATCATTCCTCCTCCTCCTCCTGGCGGCCTCCAGCCACACCAGCTTTCCTAGCCTCTAGGGTGTTGTAATGTCTGGCTATTTGACAAAGTTCTTCCAAGGTAATGTGAGCAGAAATGACTTAGCCCATAAACATTTCTGATGGGAACACTGTGTCATTTCCTTTTTTTTTTTTTGGATTTATGCAGCACATTTTAGAACACTTTGTTAAAATATCTTCATTGTACAAAATGATGAAGTTTGTTCCATAATGACATTTTCAGTCAAGCATATCTTGTACATTGATCATCCTTACCCCCTCTTCCCTTGCCCTGTTCCCCCTCCTACCAGTTCCCTTTTCCTCCTAAAGAGTTCTTCTTCTCCTTCCATGTCATGTGTGTCTATGTATGCATGTGTGTATGGTTGTGTGTCTGTGTATGTATATACATTTGCATGTATGCTTATATGTGTATGTGTGTATGTATGTGCATGTCTGTGTATATTTGTGTGTTTATGTTTTGTGTATGTTTGTGCATGTGTGTATGTGTGTTGTTTGTATGTGTGTATTTGTGTATGTGTGTACATCTGAGTGTATGTATGTGTGTATGTTTTGTATATGTATTTGTGCATGTGCATATGTGTGCATGTATGTGTGTGTATGTGTGCATATATATGTATGTATCTGTGCATGTGTGTGTATGTGTATGTGCTTGTGTAAGTATGTGTGTTTCATGTGTCAGTTGCTTAGTTATTTCCTCTTTTTCCAGCAGTCACAGCTGGACCAGATTTCCTCATCTCTTATGTTGGAATACCTGGCTGTCTAAGTTACATGCAAAACTATCCTCACTTCATATGCTGATCTCCAGGTCTTCAATTTTTCTGCAAATGACTTAGACTTATTCTTCTTTATAGCTGAATAAAACTCCATTGTGTATGCATACCACACTTTTTATCCATTCTCTTTTAGAGGATGGGCTAATCCTATAATCCAGCTATTGTGACTATAGTACTTCATTAACAACAGAGATCTTTTGGGTGTGTAAGTAAGCTTGTTAAACTCAAAAGACACTTATAGACAAAATTCATTGCTTGACCAATTTTAGTCAGGCTTCTAAACCTTCTTCTATATCACATCTATTCTTCTTTGTACAATTTTACAAAGAATTCCACTAAGGCCTATTTCACAAAAGCAAACAGAAAGAACTAACTAACCAACCAACTAACCAAACAACCAACCAACCAAACCCTGAACCCCAGCCCATATATCTGGCCTTTTTCCATTGCCTGGGCAATGTCTGGTCACTGTGGCCTGCTTTTTGTAGGTAGGTTAGGTTGCTTTGGTCAGAATCCACTCATAACTGCAGATATCTCCCCTTGGTAATTTTCCATCTACTAGCTTCAATCCCACCCTCACAGCTGCCACTTACTCAGGCACTTGTCTGTGCTGAATTTGGTGTGGAGGAAGTGGATCTCTTCCACATTGAAAGACTACATTGCCGTGGTTCGTGGACCTAGCACAGTGACCCTAGATAAAGTCCTCTTTAGTGAACTTCACAAGGCTCATTCAAGTATTTTTGGTTTAACAGCATTAAATAATGTCAGAAAGAAGAAATGAAAGAATCCCTAACCAGTCACCTACTTGTTTTTGTTTGAGAGCAATACATTTATTACATTGGGCCATTGCTCATTTTGGAATTTATCTCAGCAGCTCAATTTGCCTCCAGTAACCTCGGATCCATGAGGTAGCACAGAGAGGAAGGCCCCAGCAAACTTCCAGGATGTCTTGTGGCATCTGTCAGGCCATTTTTCACTTTGTTCCTTTCGTGGTTTCACTATAGAGTCCTTGAGTAGGTACAGAGGAAGAACGGCAAGCAGGAGGGAGGCTGAGTTTCCAGCTGGTCCACGGGCTTGCCAGACTACACATCGTATCCACAGCCACGCTCACAAGTCCTTAGCTGCTATAGCAAACACCGGATGCACTCTCATTTAGAATTTACAACGTCTGTTTGATCTTAACATTTAGTTTCAGGCTTGCAACCCATTATGAGTTTGAAAACATTATCCACTGGGGTATATCCTTTTTAATAGCCATAAAAGTTTTTTTTTTTTATTTTACTCTATGTTTTGATGTGGAACAATTTTATCTCATAAAGAAGCATCCTGAATTTATAAGAGATGACAACATCTCACTCCATCCATCAAGTAGTATCCCCTTAGCTTCAGATGCTGAAACTGCTACTTGCTGTCTTTTTTTTTCTTTTTTCTTTTGTTTAGTATCAAGATAAATGCATTCATTACATCAAAAACTCTGGAAGTAAACATCTGGAAGTCACATCTCTTTACATGTTATAGAAGTGCTAATCACCTAGATACCAGTGTCACCAGCTCAGCTATGGGTCTGTGGCATGTAGAAGGGACAGGGAATAGATGAGGGATGAAAACAGCCTTGTTCAGGGCAGAGTAGCAACTAGAAGCTTTATACCTGTAGCAAATGGATTATTCCTGCCCCTCCGCTTTTGCTTCCCTTTATGTAGGAGTTCTAGTTTTATGATACTGCTCCTTACAGTTAAGAATGTCTAAACTTAAGGAGCACTTACTAGGTTGCTGGGTCTGTTCCACACACATTTGTGTTTTTGGAGATAGATCCTTGCAATGTAATTTAGGCTGGTCTCATGGTCCTCCTGCCCTGGTTACTTTAGGGCTGGGATTACTTGCATGTACCATTATAGGTTGCTTATGCTTGTTTACTTACTTCTCAGCAAATATACCCATGACAGGGCTGTTGTGATCTGCATTTCACAGTTGAGGAAACTAAGGGATAGCTGGAAAGAACCTGGACTGTGGACTGATCCTGGTCCATCTGAGTCCAGAGGCTGAGCCCTTCTCTGCTTCACAACAGACTCGATACACAGTTCTCTCCGGGTGGGTTTACCCATTGTTGCACTGGGAAGATTACTGCTGTCAAGACTTTCTAATAACCTTGTATATTGGGTGATTTGGTAGTGCCGTCTGTAAAAGGTAGAACCTTCCCAGTTATCTTCCCTTCTCCATATATCATACTGCTGCTGGGTGGCTGTAGTAGTTTGAATATAATTGCCCCCCAAAGCTCAGAGGGAATGGTGCTATTAGGAGGTGTGGCTTTGTTGTAGTAGGAGTGGCCTTGTTAGAGGAAGTGTGTCACTATGGGGGTGGGTTTTGAGGTCTCATAGATGCTCAAGACATGCCCAGTGTCTCAGTTCACTTCCTGTTGCCTTTGGATCAAGATGTAGTGTAGATGAATTTCTAAATGGTCTTTGTATATAAAAAATACAGGGCCAGAAATTTGGGTTAATGTCTTAGAGAGATCAGGGAAATACAGAAAGCCACCAGCTAACCTCACCTCACCAACTCCACAGCTTCCAAGCAGAGCAACTTCCTGTCTACCCAGGCTTTATATGCCTTGCTTTTCTGCCCTCTCATTGGCTCTCTTAGCCCAGATACCTCACTTCCTCTTCCTACACAGCTCTGTCACTTTCTGTCTGTTTGTACAGACCTCCAGGTCTCTATGGTTGGTACTGTGATTAAAGGCATGTGTCACCATGCTTGGCTCTGTTCCCTAGTGTGGTCTTGAACACATAGAGATCCTGCCTACTAAGTGATAGGATTAAGGGTGAGTGCTGCCTGACTTCTTTATTTACTTAAGCTGGCTGGCCTTTTCCCCCGATCTCCAGACAAGCTTTATTTATTAATGCACAAATAAAATATCATCACATTTCAGCACAAATAAAATATCACATTTCCCCCTTTTTATCTAATAAAAAAATAAAAAAGTTATAACTAATATAAGAAAAACTATATACAATAAGTAAATAACTATATACAATATATACAAGCAATAAATACATCAACAATGTCTAGTCCATTTGCATTTGACAAATTCAGAGACAATATTCCATTATCTATCCTATTTTAGTGAGTCCAAAATGTACCTAATTTACTTTCTATCCTATCTTGTATTACCAACAGAAAACTATCTTATGATGTCTTTAAAACTTATACACTTTACACTTCCTTAGTGAGTTTCTTTTCTGAATTTCTCAACAAGGAAAATTGTTACTACAACTATTTAATCTTCAACTCCCTCAGAGACCCAAGAAGGAAATAATATTACCTAGTAAAACAGGAAGTGCAAACAAGTGACTTCCAAAAAATGAGTTATGACAGAAATAGCCAGCTTCCTGGACAGCCACCCAAGGTTTCTCTGCACGTTGGGGCAGCATCTTCAGCCTACAGACTTAGCATATCTGACAGACTCATTTGTGAAGTAGGATGTGGGCAAGGCCTACAGCTCCACCTCACATTTGGTGTGAGTATTCCATGTACCAGATAAACTTGAATTCTGCCAGTGTCCTTTCATGAGTCAGGATTTTAAATTCTGGAAGTTGCTGGTGTTTTTGGAATTCAGCTGCCCATTCTTCTTAGCTTGTGGGTGGCTTCATCTCCTTTATTAAATGCCAGTCTACCATTGAGAGGTTAGACTCCGTCAGCCTAGTACTCCTTCAAGAATAACCGTTTCAATTACTGTTCCTCTGCACACCAGAAGCCATCAGTCCACTGCCTGTTCAGCTTTCTTTAAACTGCTGTGGTCAGTACTGAAGCAGCAGCCTTGGCTGCTGCTGACTCTGCCCATCTCAGCTTTTCAACATGGTGGAGATAATTCACTGCCACTTCTGGGAGCCATGTTGTCCACTGACTCTGGGAGGTAGTGGGTCTATGCTTCAATCAAAGCAGCATGTAGCCCAGAAACCTTTTTTTTTTTTTTTTTTTTTTTTTTTTTGGTCTGTACTAGCAAAGGCTAAATCCACCAAGCAGCATGATGTGTGGGTTGGAGATACCTCTGTGTATGGAGTGGGAATCCGCCATGCTGCAGGTCAAGCCTGCATGCCACAAACCACCCATAGAGTAGCACAAGCCACAGGCTGTGGCTAGCCTGAGAGAGACAAGTAGGAAACTGTTTTTAGCTCTGCTTCAGAATCTTTTTTTTTTTTTAAGTGTTCTCAGGTTTTAGGTGGAAACTCTGATTGGTTGATAAATAAAGCCATTTGGCCTATGGCAAGGCAGCTTAGAGGCAGGTGGGAAATTCCAAGAGAAAGACAGGAAGAAGGCAAGGGGAGATGCTAGCCAGCTGCCCAGGGAGCAACATGTACTGGGACACAGGTAAAGCCATGGAAATGTGGCGATACATAGATTAATAGCTATGGGCTAATTTAAGATCTAAGAACTAGCTAGCAAAAGGCTTGAGCCATGGCCATGCAGTTATAATTAATATAAGCCTCTGTGTGTTTACTTGGGGGATGTGAATGGGAGAGATTTGTTCTGACCACTGGCAGGCCAGGACACAGGGAATCTTCCAAATACAATGTAGGACTCTCAGCTCCTTCTCTAGTACCATGTCTGCCTGCATACTGCCATGTGTTTCCCCCACCTCCCCCCCACCCTGGTGATAATGGACTAAACCTCTGAAAGCCACCCAATTAAATATTTTCCTTTATAAGAGTTGCTGTGCTCATGGTGTCTCTTCACAGCAATAAAAACCCTAACTAAGACAGAAGTTGGTACCAGGGACTGGGATTTTGCTATGACAGAGTGGATCATGTTTTTGTTTGGAGTAATGTGGACTTTGGGAGTTTGGGTTAGGAAAGCAGTGGAAGCTTTAAGCTCTGCTTAATGGGCAATACTAGTAGGAGCATGGAAGACAGTGGTGCTGAGTGTGATTTAATGAATGTAGGGGCCTGACTCAAGAGTTTTCAGAGAAGAAGAATATTAAAATGTGTGGCCTAGAGATCATTCTTTTGATATTTTGGTAAAGAATGTGGCTGTTTTTTACCCTTGTCCAAAGAGTATGCCTGAAGCTAAAGTGAAGAGATTTGGATTGATTCTGTTGGCAAAGGAAATCTCAAAACAGCCCACTATAGACTCTGTTGTGTGGTTAATAGTTTTCATGCTTATAAAGATTTATAATGAAAAGGAGCAAGCTGAGCAAGGAAAAATACAGAAGGTACAACTTGAGAAGAAAAAGAGCAACAGGAAGTGGAATGGAACTAAGTCCTGTGTTCAAGTAAATAAATGGATTAAGAAATGGAATAGAGGGAGTAGTGACCTCAGGGCAAGATCCTACCCAGCAAAGTTTCCAACTTGTAAAAAAGAATGAAAGAAAAGCTTAGAGCTGGGTGTGGTGGGGCATACCTTAAATCCTAGCATTAGGAAGGCAGAGGCTGGTAGATCTCTGAGTTTGAGGTCAGCCTGATCTACAGAGCAAGTTTCAGGACAGCCAAGCTTAGGTAGTGAAGGACAGAAAGCTGGTGAAGATGTTCCAGCCCAAGTAAGAACTTGGCAGCTTATTCCACCTAGTTCTGGAGTTAAAGATAGAAGAAAGGGGTTATGAAAATTTTCTCTGTGACTAAGAAAAGCTGATGAGTCCAGGCATATGTCAGGAGTGTCCCTAAATGGAGGACCAGGGAGGCCATTGTGTGAAGCTGTGAAGGTGAAGCCTGGATTACCTTGGAGACCCCAAGGTGTTGGAAATGACAGAGCCTAGGGATACCTATTGAGGAGAGCTTGCTAACAGGGAGTGGAACCAGTCCAAGCTAGAGAAATGTGCTGTAGTCTACAAAGCTGAAAGAAGTTGGAGTTCTGAAGAGTATTTTGACATCAGAAGTGGAGACACAGAGTTTGGAGTTTTCCCAGCTGGTTTTCAGTCTTGCTTTGGTCCAGTATTTCCTCACTATGCTCCCTTTTCTACCTTTTGGAATGGTAATGTATACCTTGTGTCATTGTATGTTGGAAGTATGTGATCTGTTTTTTGATTTTGGTTTTATAGGAGATTACAGTTAAGGGATTTCATGAATCTCAGAAGAGACTTTGAGCTTTTAAATATTGTTGAGACTGTGACAGACTGTTGCAGATTTTTGAAGTTGGACAATGCATTTTACATTAAGATATGGTTGCAAGCTTATGGGGGCCATGGAGTGGAATCTGGTAGTTTGAATGTAATTGCCACCCATAAACTCATAGGGAGTGGCACTATTAGGAGGTGTGGCCTTGTTGAAGGAGGTATGGCCTTGTTGGAAGAAGTGGGTCCCTGTTGGGGCAGGCTTTAGGGTCTCATATATGCTCAAGCCATGCCAGTGTCCCAGATCACTCCCTGTGGCCTGTAGATCAAGATGTAGAATTCTCAGCTCCTTCTCCTGCACCATGTCTGCCTGCACATCATCATGTCCCACCATGATGATAATGGACTGAACCTCTGAACTGTAAGCCACCCAATTAAATTTTTTTTATTTTTATTACAGTTGCCATGGTCATGGTGTCTCTTCACAGCAATAGAAACTCCAACTAAGATACTATCAGACTACTCAGAAAAGTTAGGTTTAACTGCAAAACACCTTGCTCATTCTGTGTTCCTGTTCATCACTTCATCCAGGAGACCACTGCCACATGGGAGTTGTTTTAACTTCTGTGGTTACATAGACCCAGACCCACAGTGCATCCCTCTCAGAAGTGCTCCTAATCCCATGTTCTGGGGAGCATTTGGTGGGAGTGGTAGGGGGCTTTCCATGGGTCTCTTTCCCCCAACCAGTTTCCAGATGGATGCCTGACCTAGCTGGACCTACTTTGGGATTTTTAGAACAATGAACTGAGACATTGGGTCTCATACCCTCTCCAGAGATGGAGATGTCGTCATGCCTGCTGCTGTGTGGAAGAAGGTAGTACCTGATAGAAGTAGCCCACTGAGAGATGAGTCACACCGGATACTAGGTAGCATTCATGTTTCTGAATCCATTTATCTCTAAGGACCAGTGCACTCCTGGCCCATTTATGTCATCGATAAGACATGTTATTATGCCTTTTATTATATATTTTGCAGTAAGTGGATATGAGAATGATCTATGAATCCAGACTATGTGAAGAGAGTTCAACAATGTGGGTCAGCTGTCTCTAGGGCATTGCTTTGATGGGCAATCACAGCCTGATATAATTAGTATTAAAGCTTGGTAAGTTCAGCTTCCTGGGTAATTTACATCAGCTGAAGAAGAACAAAATAAAGTTTGAAATTTATGTTTTTGACATAATACCAAGACTATTGGACATTTCTCTGACTCTTAAAAGTATATTTTAGTCTAGGTATAGTTCAGTGCTAAGATGCACACCTAGTGTGTACATGCCTCTGGGTTTGCTCCCCACTATGAAGAAAAAAAAGCACACCGGTTGCATGTGCCTTTATGGAGCACAATCACACTTTCTTCCATATTCCATTGATTTGAATGAGTAGCTGTTCTTTCTCACTCGTATTAATCCAATATCATTGGAAAGAAGTGATAGGCAGAAATAGCACAGACCTGTAGAACATTTTTCTCCTTTAAATGTATGAGGTAGTATTTTGTGGGTGCACTGAGTGCTTGAGAAATGGAGTGCAGGGTTAATTTGGTGTTACCTGGAATGTCATGTCTACTTGAAGAAGAGTTCAGGGACCTGACACCAAAGCCTTTGAGCCTACAGATATATTTACCTTTATTTAGCCATATATAAGATAAACGTTAAGAAAAAAAAAACCCTGAGGCAGAGCCAGGTGGATCTCTGTGAGTTCGAGGCCAGCCTGGGCTACCAAGTGAGTTCCAGGAAAGGCACAAAGCTACACAGAGAAACCTTGTCTCGAAAAACCAAAAAAACCAAACCAAACCAAACAAACAAACAAAAACCCCAAAACAAACAAACAAACAAAACCCTGATACTATTTTCTACACTTTTCCTATGTGGGTATGTGTTGGAAGAAGAAGTCTCAGCATTTGTAGAAAACAATTCTGTATATTTGGTGGAAGTCTGTGGCTTTTTTAAATGCCATTTTCCATGCCCAATTTTGTCATTGTTTAGAGACAAACTTTGACATCGTTTGTTTTTAGTAACTTAGTAACTTATTTCTTGGGCAAACCTTTGAAGAACAAAGATAAGAGAAAGAAAAATACGGCCAAGGAGGGGCGGAGAGGAGGAGGAGATGCTGGTTCAAGAAGAGGGGGTAAGATGGGAACCATATTTCTGACTCCAGAGTGGGGAAAAGAGGCAAGCGCTGGATCTGGAGAGGTTGCTCAGGGGTTAAAAGCACTTGTTCTTGCAGAGGACCAGCGCGCAGTTCCCAGCATCCACACTGAAGCTCTCAACTGTCTGTAACTCCAGTTCCAGCAGATCTGACATCCTCTTCTGGACCTCGAGGGCACTAAGAATCTGTGTGGTGCGTGTATATACATGCATGTAGGCAAAACACTCATGCACATACAACTAAAACTTAGTTTTTTTCTAAGAGGCATGTGATACTGGTCCTGGATGTAGGCGGTGGAGGAGCAGTGGGGAGGATGGTTTTCTTAGTAGTCCATTTATCGGAGTTTGCAGTCAGATGGCAGGCATGAAATTTTACAGATGTTCAAGTTCCTTCACCAGGTAGACGTGAGGATCCAGATGGCTTCTGTGTGAGAGCTAAGAGTCTGAGAGGCCCAAGCTCAAGGCTGTGAAGGATCTTTCAGCTAAGTTCCCTGCACTGAACTGAGACTTGCGATGTCACTCTATTTAGAGCATGATCTAAAGGTGACAGACAGAGTTGCCTGGGTTCTGAGGTCCAAACTGCCACAGTCATAAACCACAAACATTGTGCTCTGGCCTAGTACAAGTGTTCAAAGCTTGGGAGAAAATAGTATTCTGCTGCTCAAACACTAGGCTCGGCACCTTTCTCAGAAAGTGTTCCTCCAACGTGGTGCTTTAGGACGGTGACCATGGTTCTGATGAGAACCGAGTTTGACTGTGTCCTTTGTGTGAGTAAGGAGGAGCCCTCCTCCTATCTTTCAAAGAGCCATTTGGTTCTAGTTTCATTTTCACTGATGTCACTATAAGCCATGAAATAAGATGAAACTTTCTCTCTTTATAAAGGAGGGCAAGGCAACAGGCAGGAATCTAAGGAGCAGTCTCAAGGAGGGAAGCCACCCAGGGAGAGGTCATTTTTATGCTTCTTGGCCAGAGCTGAATGGACAAGTATAGGTGTGAGTTTGGCATACCTAAAACAGATGTTATGATCCAGAAGGATGGTTATTTATTTCACCCAATTGTCAAATGTCTAGCCTATAAAATGAGTGAACCCTGGAGAACAGGAAGTGGAGCTATTTTGACCTTAGAAAGAAAGTAGACCCAAATTTAGCCAGTGGCTTGAGCCACATTTATTTCACTCGGTGTTGTTGAATGTACAGCTTCCAGGTGGCAAGAGAAGGGGTTTATGATAGTCCTCTCACCCTGTCTCTTGCATGGGGTACCAGAGAACCAACTCCTTGGGGTGTGATGGCACACAGACTGAATGGACCCAGAAATACTGGTGACATTAGAAACTTCTACCCTGTGAGAAATGCTTGGAGATTCAGGCTTGTAGGCCTTGCCTAAAATCCATCTAATAATTGTTTGAGAAAGGCTCAGGACTACGCATTTATATTAATCCACTGAATAATTTGTAGGCATGCTAACTTTTGATACCCAATCAGGTCTAGGATGCTTAGATGGGAAGCTTTGGAGCTCCAGCAACACCTCCTGGTTTCCCTCCACAGGATTATTTCTGGCTGATTAAAAAAACAGGTTTTCAATCCTCATGGTGGCAGCTCTGCCTAGGCTTGTGCCCATGGGTTGTTAAGGTGACCAAGAGCCTTGACACCTGGTAAAAGAAGGCACAATGGTAGGAGACGCTAAGAGCCACGTAGAGAGGTCTTTACTGGAAAAGCCCAACGTTAAGAGCATCATGTGAACAGGACTTCACAGAGACTCTCAAGGCTCTAAGTAACATGCACCATGAGCTCCTTTTCCTGTTGTGTGTTGTTGCGTAGGGGCAGACTCACATGTATATGTGCACGGATTTCAGGGAAGATTTTCCAAGCTCGAAAACCTACAAAGACTACTGTGATCAAACACAGGTCTTTTTGTGCAAAAGAACCTAGATCCAAGCATATGGAGCGATATTCTGAGCCTCCTTTCAGTTTCTGCACTGAAATCTAGAAAACTTAATCTAGAAAGCAAGGCCTTGTTTGCTTCTAGGTATTCCTTGATGCTGCTTTGTCAAATACTCTAGTGTTCGCAGACGTTCTGAGACATCCCGCATCCAGACATTGATGTCTTGCAGGATGTTGTACAGATAACGTAAGCCCTTTCTTATGGCATTAATGTGAAGAAAGGTGATTTGGAGCGTGAGGATTCTATTGAGAAACTGGAATACTTGGGGGAGAAAAAGAATGGAAAGATCTGAAAGTTGAAAGAAACAAATGATAGTCTGCCACTGGGAAGGAAAAGTGATGCAGACATAAATGCTATGTCTCCTTGTCTCAAGACCTTCTGGTTCTGACTTATCCTGTTATATGGAACACAAAGGAGCCTCAGTGTTACCAGATTTGCCAGCAACTGTTCTCCGACTAAGAGCTGCTCTGTGAAGACTTGCAGGATGGTTATGTAAGAAAATGAAGGCTCTTTGGAAGAGGTTTCAGAAATTCAAGTAAAGCCAAAATTGTCTTTGGAGTTTGCTTCTCCCCCCTCCACTCTGTTTGTTGAAAATTGATTTTTTTTCCCACATAGTATATCATGGTTATTGGTTGTGGTTCTCTTCCCTCTACTTCTCTCAATTTCTCTCTACCTCCACTCCCGTCCAGATCCACCCTCTTTCTGTTTCTCATCAGAGAACAAACAGGTTTCTAAGGGACGATACCATACTATACTATAATATAATATGATAAAACAACAATTAACACATTGGAATTAGTGTGGTGGCCCACAGAGGCTTCCTAATAAGACCTTACTCGGGGTCAGAGACTCTGAGCTTGCTTCACCCAGCAGGGCTGCATTATGGGATGATTTGGCCACAGGCGTGGTTGGTTACCAGGTGTTTGAAGGGTCTACACTTGGCTGTACTTTGATCTTGCAATGGGAGGTCTTTTGCCTCTCCCCTTGCCATATTATAAAAATCCCTTTTGAATAAAGCTCTGGGCAGCTGGGTATTGACCCATGGCCCTCTCGAAGCTATCCTGTGTCTCTGTCTTTCTTACCGTCTCTTTCTATCTTTCTACCTAATATTTCCTCATTTCTCTCTCCTCTACCCAAAAATACTTTGAAAGGTGGAAGCAGGTCAGAGCAGGACTCCGGCAGACTCCCATAAATTGGACAAAACAAACAGAAGGAAACAAGCCCAAGAAACATAGACCTACTCATTCACACACTCAAGAATTCCATAAAAACACTAAACTGGAGCCATAATATATATGTAAAGGACCCGTGGAGTAAAAAGAGAGAAGAAAAAAAGAAATCAATAAAATAAAATTTAAAAAATAAATTTCTAAGGCCATTCCACCTACTATAAGAAGCTGTGTGTCTGCCTGTATTTAAATCACTATCTCTCTCCAGCAGGTCACCTGTCCCTCGAACTTTAAGGATGTGCTTAGTGCTTTGAAGAGAATGATAAGAACACATTCTCTGCCTGGACCATTAAAGTCCAGAGAAGGCACCCACTGCTTCTAGAGCTACTCACATAGAGGAAAAAGCTTCAGGATGTGGTTCTGTGTATAGATCAGAAGACACCAAGAGTCTGAATACGCAACCCACAGTCTGGGTTTCACAAAGTTTGATCAAAGCCCAACTAAGTGGCAAATGCAAGGAGATTTCGATGTAAGGAGAACTCTGGGCATTAATTGGTATATAGACTGTAAACCCACAGTTTGTTTCTTGCAGTGTAAGCACAGGGAGAATTATGGGGTTGCTGTGTAACAGTCTTAACATTTTCTGTGGGTTTTGTTGCTGTTTCTAAGACAACCAAATGTATACAGATTACACTAAATCAATGGTCTTGTTTTGTTGGTTCAGTTTTTTAAATTTATGAAATAAATTTTCTTCTAACTTTGGACTCATGGTGTCTTTATAATAATTACTTGTGATATTTACAATATTGTTAAAACTTAGGATTTTGCAAATATAAGTCTATTATAATGCTTATTTTCTAAAGGAAAGCTAGAGTGCAAAACTGAAGTTTTAACATTAACACCTAAATTCAACATGTACTACATGTTTGTAGTCCTTAAAGATTCACACTCTGACAGAACTTCCTTGACCACATCACTTAGAGCATTCCTAAGGAACCGGAAAACCTATCTATTTTGGGCATATTTCTCATTTTTCACCTTTCTAATTTTCCAGTTATTATTTCTTATTGTCAAGTATATTTGATAGATGCTTTTGCCTTAGTTTTCCTTGGCTGCATTTTCAAATTGACATGACTTTACATGTTTTATCCTTGATGTAAAATGTGTGTACTATGATTATGCCAGCTTTACTGAGCAAATCTAAGCCGAAGTGTTTTGGGGTCAGTTATGAAAATTGCAGGGTTGGGAATGTAGCTCAATGGTAAAGTGCTCATCTGGAAAGCACTAGGCTTGGGTTTGTTCTCCATTACGATTAAAAGAAATACATGCTGTTCTTAAAATGTAAAACTTCGAGGTAACTAACGTGTGTATATGGACTTACTGTATTCTGGCTCTAGGCTGTTGAAAGAAACTGTCTGAGGAAGTCATGGGACATTTTAGCTTTACCTGAAAAGTATAAGGAGAGACAAGTTGACTGTTGGAAGTAAAGAAGAGAGAATAGGCTTGTCTTAGAAAACGTCTGGTTGTACTTGAATGTGAAAAGGGCAGGGAAAGTTAAATTGGCATCACACAGTAAGTTGTAGAAGGCTTAGGGTAGGCAGAATTATTTTCCTACAAACAAGGTTGAAAATAAACAATGATGTGTATTGAAAATTTGACAGCATTTGATGAATTTATTCAGAAGTTTGCAATAGGGCTGCTGAAAGGTGTAAAATATCACATGGGTGAAATGCACAAAGAGTGGGGTTGCAATTTTTCCTTTGTGCTGTAATAACAGTGAAATCACAGTTTTTAGAAAGATGGATGGGTGAAGGAAAAGCCTTGTGCTCTAGCTGCCATATAATGGTGAGAAACCCAAGAACATGTGGAATATTATGTAAAAAAATGTTTGCTGGTGAACAGTAAAGTAAGAAAGAACTGTTCAAGCAAGTTCACCCTACACAGGGGATTAGTGCTTCTCCCAGAAGACATAGGTTACCAAATAAAAGATCCAGTGAGACGTGTGAATACCTCTCCCTGAGCTCCCCAAACAGTACAAGTTACGACCTTTGCTCTCAATTGCCCAGAAGAACTTGACAGGAAGACCTTATTGCTAAGGAGCCACACGTTTGATCACATGACTTGGAGCAATCAAGCTGACCTGAAGGTTCCCTTCTGCTGCCTAGCTTTCATGGTCCTGGAAGGTGCTAAGCAGGCCCTTCAGGAAGAAAAGTCACCAACAATCTTACCTAGCTATGAACCCTGAAAGCTACAGCAATGAGTGACTTGGAAAGACATGGTCATATGTACAATAAGAGCATGAATCTTGTAGGGGCAACCAACTCCTTTATGATTGGATTTAAGGCTCTCTCCACAGGAGAGAACTCATGCATGGTACTGTGAATTTGGCCAACAATCCTTGTCTGGAGAGGTCATGGGCCTGAGGCTCAGAAAACATCTTGAAAGAGGGGGAAGACAGATTGTAAGAGCTAGAGGTTGGAGATTGAGACAAAACAGTGTCTTCTGGGCATGGCAGGGCCATCACACCCATGAGCTGACAGCAGCTGTGGTTGTCTATGGAAAACTTGCACAAGACCAAGCCAGTAAACATCCCAGCATGCAAAGGGAGCTATTGACAGTTGATGGCTGCTAGGAGAGGAAGAGCCACTTTTCTTTAGGTGTGTGGTCCCTAGAGGTTGTCTAGATTCCAAAGGATGGCCCTACACCCACAAAGAGCAGCACTAATTGAACTCACTGGGCCACGTTCACAGGCGTTGTACTATGTCCCATCTTCCTCTTCACTGAAGAAAAGTTTTGGACTCCCTACTGTAACTTCTACCTCCATGAATGTGATAATTATTTTGCTTGGCTCTTGGTTTGGTTTGAGATAATTAGCAGTAACTTATGAGCATATCTACTCACAGTCGATATGACTGTAAGCAATACACATAAAAGCAAGAAGTTTGAGAGCAGTGTGATACACGCATACACCCATGCACACACACATGATCAAAATACATTGTATGTATGGAATTCTCAATGGATAGGTAAAATGTAATTAAATGTATAAAACTGGAAAGTACCATGAATAACTTCATCCAAATAATTTTTTTGTATAATATATAACACAATTTTACAGCCAAACATGCACATTGGAGAAAATATGTAAAACCTTATTTTGGGTGTTAATAGGGAGAACCAAGGAAGGGGGTGAGAAGATAAAGATGAGTGAGGAGAAGGAGCCAGAGTGTCCCCCAAGCTTCTTCCTCAGGAAGTGGGGGAATGTAAGTGGTGGAGATGTAGTGAGCATTCTACAGGGACAAGAACTCTGGACGTTCTGTCAAATGAGTAAGATGAATGTGTGGCAGGAACCAACGGGAACAAGGTGAATATGGTCCAGCTATCTCTCAAAACAGAGAAGTGAAAACATGTGGCTCGCTGATGCAGTGTTGGGAAGAAGTGGGTATTGGGCTCTTTCTGGCCCTTAAAAAGTGAGTGCAAGACTGACTCGGGGGTGGGGCTATCAGGGCCACTCCCCTTCCTCACACTCAGAGCTTCCATACACCTCCCAGTCGGGACCTGTGAGGGTGGTAGCACCGCGCGGGAGGGGCAAACGTAGGCTCCGACTCCCTTTCCATCTGTCTTTCCTGGATTCTCTTCCTCCTATTAAAAAGCAATTTATTGAGACACAGTTGACGTTATTTTGGCTTCAACACCACCCCCACCCATTCACTTGATGATTTTGAAACAAAATATAGGAGAGAAAGAGAGAGAGAGATGGAGGAGAGAGAGAGAGAGAGAGAGAGAGAGAGAGAGAGAGAGAGAGAGAGAGAGAGAGAGAGAGAGAGAAAGAAATCTCCAACTCTATGCTCCTTATCAGAACTTTCCAGTTATTACTGTACATGCTTACAGCAGCACTCTGTTATCTGGCTCAGGATGAAGAGCTAGTTACCAGCGAGCATGTTTGAGGGACAGGAGAGCTAAGGGGGTAAGGCTGTTTGTCTAGCTTCCAATTTTCTTATCCAGATGAAGCTGAAGCTTCCCAGTAGTTATTTTTTCCCCCCACAAAGGCACATTCACAGCCTTGTCCCATGTCTCTTCTTCTTCACTGAAGAAAGGTTTTGGACTCTCTACTTCAATTTCTATCCCAATTAAGATGATAACTGTTTTGTTTGGCTCTTGGTTTAAGGCAATACACAGCAACTTATTGAGGTGATAACTATGAAGAGGGAACAGGTCTGTACGGGGCTGTGAGCAATGCACAGGCTGTGAAGCAGCCTGGAGTAACCTGGTGGGCAGATAGGTTATGTCTTGGAGAGACAATAAATAGCCTTTTCTTTCTGTGCAATGGCTGGTGATTGCTTCTATCTAGGATGGGTTGGGATAGAGAGGCTTTAGAACTGGGACTGCAGACTAGAGAGACAAGCAAGATGTTCACCCCATCCTAGGGAGAAAGTGGCAGGGCCTTCAGGGTGGAGGAAACCATCAGAAGCTTTGGAATGATGAGGCCAAGATTGGTGTGCTTGGGGTACAGGCAGTAAGTAGAGGACTGGTGGAAGGTTACACTTGGCCTGAATCACTCAGGAATTTGGCTTTTCCTCTGTGAGCACACAAAGCCATCATCAGCTGCCTGCCCTCTGTTGCAGAGGCTTGCTTATCTGTCTGCCTATTTGCAGACTCATCTGTGCCTCCCAGTTTCATCTGTTAAGAAGGAAAATCCAGTTCCTTGGGCTATAATGACATCATATTTTAATCTTGTCTTTCCTACTAACCCTTTTTATCTGAGATGTCTATTTTGCTTGGTGTTTGGATTGTCTTCTGCTATCTCCACAAAACAGTTTCATTTGCTCTGGCATGTTTGAGAGTTCAGGATCACAATTTTGTTCATTTTAAGTTTTAGTGAGTTTCTCACCCTTTCATGGCTGGGTTTAAAATGGAACACCCCCCCCCACATTTATAGGCAATGAACAGTAGACGGTATTCTGTATTTTGTTTGTTGTGATGAAGACGTTATGTAATACTGAAACATCTCTTTCCTTGAGAATTAAATCATTTTGAACAAAAGTGGAAAGACAAGAAAATGAAAAGAGGAAGCCTTGGCTTCTCTTTCGTTGTTGTTGTGAGGCACCATGATCAAGGCAGCATATAGAAGAAAGCATTTAATGGGGGCAGTCTCAGAGGCTGAGTCCATGACCATTATGGTGGAGAGCAGGGTAGGCAGGCATGGCACTGGAGTACTGGCTGAGAACTTACACTTCTATCCACAAGCACAAGGCAGAGGAAGCTAGCTGGGAATGGCACCGGCTTTTGAAACCTCAAAGCCCATCCCCAGTGACACACCTCTTCTGACAAGGCCACACCTCCTCATCCTTCCCAAAGGGTTCTGTCATCTAGGGGTCAGTGTTCAAATACATGAATCTGTGGGAGCCGTTCTCATTCAATTCACCACAGGAGGATCTTGGTTTGCATTCACTTTGCTCAGTAAGCTCAGCATTGGAAGTTGTGGAGAGCCTTTTTGTGTTCCTGTAGATATTAAATTAAACACGTATTGCTGGTTTTATTCCCAGAGAGTTCATGGTTAAGTGAGACATGCCAAGGAAACTTTCCCTTTTTGTAAAGGTAGTTTCGTTGTCGTTTTAGTACTAAAATACTAGTATAACATATTATTTTTTAGTAAAACAAACAAAAACAAAAACAAAACACAAGAAACCAGACAGATATTGAGTTTACAGCCAGTCTGGGCTATACAGGAAGTTCAGTGTTAGCCTAGATCTAGACACTTAGATCCTGCTTGAGGAAACAAAGATCTGGGACTTGGCAACTCAGTGGCAGAGTGACTGCCTAACGTGTACAAGCCTTGGGAGCCATCTCCAGCACTAAAGGGAGGGTGGGATGGAAGCATCTAAGTGCTTAATGAAAGGGAGCAGTTTGATAAATATGACATCCCCCTTAGAACATGTATGCCGTTATTAAAAAGATGATTTCCTGGACTATTATGGGAAAGCATGTTGATGCAGTGTTAGAGGGAGGGAGGCAAAGTGTGAAATTACACATTGCCTGAGTTCTTAAATACTTCCAGAATTACCCGTGCTTGTTAAATATAGATAGCTTCAAAACAGATAGCCAGTATTACAGTTTGTCTAGACGTGGTGGCTGTCTGTGTGCACGAATTGCCAGTTCCCTCAGCTTAAGCCTGAAGTTAACTGAAGAAGTCACAGTCTTGAATATGAATAAATACATTTACAAGAGAAAGAGCTCTGCCTCACAGGATGAGCAGGATGAGCAGTGTCCTTTAGCTGCCACTCGGGGGAAACACATTCTCTGATCTCCACTTATCCTTTCTAGTCCAATACCTGTCACTGGGCAGGAGATTTTGATCATGTTTGCACATCTCCAAGAAAATCTGGTCAGGGACACTGATGCCTCATGACATCTGTCAGGGACCGGTGTTCATAATAACTCAACAGAGAGAGTCACGTGGAGACTTATAACTGCTTCTTTCCCACGGTGTCTGGAATGGCATCAGCATTAGTCACTGTTTGGCATTCACGGGTGCAGAGTCCGGTGAGGGGTCATGGTGGTGGGGATCCCTGAGAGGTTCTCATAGAATTGCTGGCACGTTATATGGAGACCCAGAAAAGAAAATCTTGCTGCTACAAAAAGAGGGGAAAAAAATTAAATAAAGAACAGGCCAGTTCCTGCATCGTGAGAACCCGCTCATAAAGAGCGTGGTGGCCCTCACCAGAGCCTTCCTTCCGGAGGAGGATGTGATCTCAGTTCTCCCTTTTCAGTGAGTCATTCTCCTCCCTCCTCATAACTCTTCCGCCCCTTCCTACCATGCCATCTAGGAGCTGTAATTGTGATTTCTTGAGGATAACTGTCTTCTGGGCCCTGCCTCCCTCTTTTACCGTAAAAGCAAAAGAAAAAGCAAACACTTGCCCAAACATGCTTATGGCTGCATCATTCACAAGAGCCAAGAGATGGAATCAATCTAGATGTACATCAGCAAGTGCTGATGTGGTCCATGTATATAGTGGAATTTTATTTAACCACAAAGAAAAATGAAATCATGGCAGACAGAGGAAAAGGGATGGAACTGGAGATTATCATGTTAAAGAGAAATAAGTCAGACTCAGGAAGACAATTATCACATATTTCCTCTCCTATGCCAGATCTTGTAAGTTGGTGTGTTTGTAAATCTGTATGTAGGACATGATAGTAGAAAGGGACTATGGCGGTAGAGGATGAGGTCTAAATGGATGGGGGAGGGCAATGGAGAATAATGGGTTATAAATGTCATGAAAACAGAAGGAAGCAGTTGGGAGGAGGAAGGGGATGAGCAAAGTGAAATGACGCACATGTGTGAAAATATTCAACTGAAATCCGTTTTCATATGCTAACTTCCAATTAACAATAATAAAATAATACAGCACCACCACTCCCCAAAAAAGCTGCCTCAAATCTTTCTGCGCTTCTGTGTTCTGGAGTAGAGATATCACCTTTTCCAGAGACGTCCAGTCTGAAGCAATTATTTGAAGTTTGCTGAAATAAGCTGATCTATTTCCTTACTACTCTGTCCTACTCAACCATGAATCACTATCAATTTGGTGAGCCTCTGTGTGTATGCCTGAGATTCATTGGCAGAGTGATTGTCTACCTGAATAAGCCCTTGATGCCATTACCAGCACTAGAGGGAGGATAGGGGAGCATCTAAATGTGTAATGAAAGAGACCTGTTTGATAAATATGGCATACCCACTAGAATGTATATGCTGTTATTGAAAAGATGATTTCCCAGACACTTATGGAAAAACATATTAATGTAATGTTAAGGGGAGGGAAGCAGAGTATGAAATTACATATTTCCTGAGATCTTACACACTTTGAGAAATACTTGTGCTTGTTATGTACACAAAGTTTGAGCAAAAACATTCAGGCAAGGGTTGACCAACTCTTGGGCTGCCTTTTGTGTTGACAACCTACCTCCCAATCTGGTAGTTTAGAACCACAGAGAATATCATCTCCGAAGGGTCCAGCAATACTTGTCTCCACCTTCACTTTCTAGATGAGAACCTTGATGCTGGAGAATGTTCTAGATCACAGTAACTATGTCAAGCAGCATGCAATGAATAGCCAGGTCATTGCTGTTCCAATCTAGGGGTCTTCTTATTACATGCTTATTCTTATTTGAGTTGTACCTTGACCTCAGAAACTTCATAATTTTGCCCAAATGTCATCTCTTTTACAAAACTTCTGTGGGTAGACTTAGTTGTAAGAGAATTTGAAACCCAACGTAGTATTTAAAAAACTCCTGCAAAGCTTTTTTAGTTCACAGGACTGCCATCAATTAGGGTTAGTCCTGTGCATGTTGGACCCTCCCAGGTGGACTTTGAGTTCTTTGAAAGCAGCAATTTTAAATTTTTTGTCGCACAATGCCTGGCACAGTGTAGTTCTTTGAGGATGCCCAATAAAGCATAATGAAAGAATGAATGATCCAATAATGAGCACACTGGAATGGTACCTTTATTTCCTCCCACAGAGGAGTCACTATGAATGAGAGTGAGATGAATCTCTGGGGACTAGGAACACTGTGAGTTATGGGGGAGCCTTTCCAACTCTCTGGCTGAATGAGCAGTGATAACATTAAAATGGCAACCTTGAAGTAGCTAGCCATGATTTAGGGAGTAAATTCAGATGGCTTTTTGTAAATAAATCAACTGAATAGCTGCCTGTAGTCAGCCAGGAGGGCTGCCCCTCCCAGCGAAGGTTTTAGGTGTTTCACTGGCCAAGAGGGTATGGCCACTGAAGTCACTCAGCAGCACTACTGTCTGCTCCACAATGTGACTTCTGTCACTTGTCCCTTAGAAGATATTCCCTACTGTGGCAACTTGGTGTGGGTTATCCCAATTTTGGGTATTACCTGCAGTATGGCTGATATTTTCCCCTGGGTTTCTCTGTTTTCTCATAGGACATTCAGGACCTTTGGAACTCAAAAACCATTTCCCGACAAAGAACTGTGAGAAGCTCTGCTTATGAGCATCTCTCTTTTAATTATATTCCATCTCAAAGAATAAATGGCACAGGAAATGGTGGAGTCACTCCATGTCTCCCCCTCCTCACTGAAATACTTTGTTTCATTTCCCTAATCTCACAGGCCAGGATTTATGGATTTATGGGTAGCAATTCACTGTGTTGAAATGCTGATTAATATTTCTAAGCCAATGGGAGTTGAGTGGGGAAGAGTTTAACCAAGTTCTTTCACTTTCTCGCCATGTATAGAACAATAAATATCTTTTGAGCTACCCGAGTGCATATGGAACTGCCTTAGGTGGTGTCTCTGCACTACAGGAGTTACAGAGCTCAAATGGAGGCACAGTTCAAGGGGAGAGGAGTATGGGATGAGGCTGAGAAGTTGCAGGGAGGCGGGGGATTGGGTGGGATCTCAGCTTATGAGAAGCTCTGGTGCAGGAGTAGGCTAGTATGCTGGTGAGCAACACTCTGCTTATGTTCTCTAGTCAATTAAGAATTATTTTTATTTTGTGTGTATGAGTGTCTGCCTGCATGTATGTATGTACATCATGTGCATGTCTGGTGCCCTTGGAGGCCAGAAGAGGGCATTGGATCCTCTAACACTAAAGTTACAGACTGTTGTGGGCTGCCATGTTGGTGCTGGAAACTGAACCAGGGTCCTCTGTAAAAACAGAAGGTATTTGTAACCATTGAGCCATCTCTGCTGCCCCCTTGGTGTCATATACATATATCTCTATCTATCTATCTATCTATCTATCTATCTATCTATCTATCTATCTATCTATCTATCTATCTGTTTATCTATCTATCTGTCTGTCTGTCTGTTATGTCTGCTATGTCTGCCTGTCTATCTATCTATCTATCTATCTATCTATCTATCTATCTATCTATCTACCTATCTATCTATCGTATGTGTGTGTGTGTGTGTGTGTGTGTGTGTGTGTGTGTGTGTGTGTGCATGCCATGATCTATATGTAGACATGAAAGGACAACTCACAGGAGTTAGTTCTCTCCTTCCATGGTGTGGATTCCTAGAATCGAACTCATATTTTCAGGCTTGATGGTAAAGCCTCCATTACTGAGCTACCTTGTCAGACCTGTTTCTGGTATCTGAGCCAAAGTCTGGTCCATTGGCAAAGGAGATGCCTAGTGTTTTGACATGGTGTGTGTGTGTGTGTGTGTGTGTGTGTGTGTGTGTGTGTGTGTGTGTGTGTATACACATGCACGTGCACATGTACATGTGCATATGTGTATGTCTTTTTTCTTTATCACTCTCTACCATATTTTTTTGAGATAGGGTATTTCAATGAACTTAGAGCTAGACTGGCTGGCCAGCAATCTGGAGGGAACCTCTGATCTCTGCCTCTCAGTGGCACTGTTGCTCCTAGATTTATATATGAGTGCTGGGTATCGAACTCAGGCCCTAATGCTTGTTCAGTGAGCACTTTGTAGACTGAGTCATCTCCCCAGACCTTTTCCCCCCCTTTACAAATCCTGTTGCAACAAATAGTTACACACATCGCTGCATGCATAGGAGCATATACCTGTAGAATCAATTCCTTGAATGCAGTCACTGTATTAAAGAATGTGTATTTGTGATCTTCCTTACAGGTTATGTCAAAGTTCAGACCCAACAGCATACCTGGAATGAGCTTTACTCTCTTCTGACTCTGATAAATGTAAATATATCCCACCATACACAGTGCAATAGCCATTGATTCTATGCCCTAACAAGGATCTTTGCAGAGGTAGAGATGGCCAGTCTAGCTCTGTTTAATATTAAAGGACACAAGTTTAAGAATGACAACATTATGTCCTGTGAATAGATGGAAGAATGTCTCTATGTTCTATTTTAGTTCAGAGTTGTGTTCCAGTGGAAAGTCAGCAAGAAGCATTGTGAGAAGTGCTCAGCCTCCAGGCTGTGAGAGTCCAAGATCCAGGATATCTCCATATATAATGATGACATGGGACTCCTAAGTACTCACAGTGGACAGATCACTGATGAATGCTTGTTAACATTTCTGATTTTCTTTTCTCTCTATTTTTGGGTGATGCTGTTTTCTGAGGAAATGATTGATCCAAGTCTCATTTATCCTAGAAGCTTTAAACTTGGCATATGTGGGTCACTTTAATCAATCTACCATATCTATCTATCTATCTATCTATCTATCTATCTATCTATCTATCTACATCTCACATATATATCACACATATATGTGTGTATATATGTGTTCATGTTCCTTTCATGGGATAATAAAGAGCTAATGGTAATTTGGATGTGTTATAGAACTTCAAACTTAAGCCTATGCCCCCCCCCCCACACTATTTAGTGGAAGACAAAGGCAGAATGTGTTTTGTAGGTACACATTCCATGCATATGAAATAAGAGACAAATGAAGTTTGGCCCAAGCATCCTTTCAACATCTCCAGTCCCTTTTGACCCTACGAGGTCCACTCTCACGTAATGGAAAGTAATTGAGAAAAACTTACAAAGACCAAATGTGGAGCTTTGAGCAATAGTCCGGGGCAAGTTGTGCAGTTAAGTGAAACAGTTGAGGGGAAGCAAACTGAATTTGGCTTTGGTTACATAGTTGTCCTCCTTGCAAGGCAGATACTCATTATTCATGTAATCAAAAAGGAAATCAAACAATCAAGCAGTTTGCCTTTGGCCAAGGCCTGCTCTTAAAGACAGACTATCAGACAGCGGAGATAGTAAAGAAAAATCCAAAACAAAGCAGGTTTGTCAAGGTTCCTTTTCTTTTAAAGAAAAGAGGGGAGGATGCTTTGTGACGATAAGGCAAAAAATAATGGCCAATTTAATGACTATGGGAGTGCTAGCTGCAGGAGGTTATACATACATGGACTCCAGTCAATGAGAAGCAGGAGGGCCTAGGCAACTCCAACAGCCGTGAACAAATAGGATTAGATTTTCCAACTGGAAAGAAGTTCCCACAGTTCAGGGGCAGCTTGTTAGGGAGCCAGGCCAATCTTCCTCCCTCCAGCTTATCTATGGACTACCCGTTCTCTCCTGTTCCTGCTGAGCACCTTCCAAGTGCTTTTCTTATAGTCCTCAGAGGCCTACTGGATTCCTCTGTTTCCCCAACGCCTGGAATTCCTCTCAGGACTGGCTGCCTTTTCTCCCTTCCAGAGACACTTTACTTCCCACCACAGCAATCCTGTCTTATGCTCCATAGTCCCCAGTGCTAGATGATCAGTAAATGCCTTAAGAGCCTCTACTACAGTGGTTCTCAACCCATGGGTCATGACCCCTTTTGGGAACAAATGACCTTTTCATGGGGGTCACCTAAGACTATTGGAAAACATAGATATTTACATTATAGTTCATAACAGTAGCAAAATTACAGTTGTGAAGTAGCAACGAAAATAATTTTATGGTTAGGGGTCACCACAACATGAGGAACTGTATTAGAGGGTTGTAACATTTGGATGGTTGAGAACCACAACTCTAATAGTTAAGTATAGAATTATCATAAGATCCAAAAGTCCAGCTCCTGGGCATTTACCCCAGAGAACTGAAAACATGTGCTCAGTTAAGTCCTTGTAGTGTTTATAGTAACATTTTCTATTACAAGGTAGATCGAACCCCAATGTCCATCAGCAGATGAAGGGCTAACCAAACTGCAGTTTGTCCACATAACAGTATGTCATTTATCTTTGAAAAGGGAATAATGATACTCCTTTGCGTACTTGTGCTAGAACACAGGTGAACACAAATAGCATTGCATATTGGGTGAAGGAAGGGAAGCAAGCCACAAAGGTTGGACATTGAATTATTTGATTTATTTAAAATATTCATAACAGACAGCAAACTAGGGGTTATCAAATGTTAGGGATGACAAGTGGAGAAATATTGATTATTGGGTATGAGCTTTCGAGGTAACGAAGATGTTTTGAAACCAGGTTTTTGGCATACTGTGAACACACCAATGGCATTCAATTGTCTACTTTAAACTATTCACTTTTTATGTGATGAATTTTACCTGAAAACAATTACTCCCTCAAGGAAGCATATCACTGAGAGCAACTTAAGTCCTTTCTCTTGATATGATATAGTTGTATTTCAGTAGAGTCACTGAAGAAACAGCCTTAAACCAGGGCAGGGCTAGTTGAAGGAAATGATGATAATCTTTTAGACCGGTACAGGGCTTTATGGTTTACTAAGTGCCATATATGCGACACTCTATGGCATCCTTGTAACTTTTTTTCTCTCTGCACCCTCCTTTCTGCATCAGCTCACACTCTGACATCTGGAATAATGTCTTGAATCTGGTCCACTCAGCTTCAAGTCACATGCTACCCTTGAAACTTCATCTGGAAGTAGAAACATGGTCTATAGCTCAGAACACATGGGGCGTCCCTTAAATGGTGCTGAGCAGTCCTAGGGGAGAGCCAATGGGTAAAAGTGAGAAAGCCTAGCTTTAGCCAGACATCCTTGGTAAATGAGTGTGATTCTTCTCCTGAGTGTTGAGCAGCCCCTGGTTATGAACGAAGGCAGCTGCTGATAGTTGGGGCTGAGATGACACATATTCTTGGTAGGGATTTCATTTTTAGATACTTTCTGGGAATATAATAGTGATTGATAGTGATTGGATGATACTGACATCATTTATAAGTTGAAGATATGAAGGATGGAAAGTGGGGGGGATAGAAATCACTCAGCTGGTAAAAAATAAGAAGGCAAAAGGAATGTTACTAAGTGGTTGTTTCTAGAATGTCTAGAGGTCAGAGATGCCATTGAATCATTTTGTCCAGTGGTTTACATGGCACTTGGAGTATAATACACAATTAAACATAAATTTGTTGACTTAGTTCTATTATTTACCCATTTGTTTTAGAGAGAAGAAGGTATTCATAATGTAAGCCCTTTGAGGCAAAGGACCATACCTTTTATCTGAAAGTTCCTTGAGGAAGGCCTGAGATTAAATAATTGGTTCTTGAAAAATAATGGATAAAAAAATGATGGAATTGAGCAGAGAGATTGTAGGGGCTCTGGAGCATGGCCCCCCTTTGTTTACACCCTATTTCTGGCACACAGCAGCAGCATCAAGCTATAAAAAAGGAAGCTAGATCAACTTCACAGTTCAGGAATGGATATGCTTAGTTGGTGGTAGGTACTATTTAATGGCCAACTCCGAACAGTGTGCAAAGATCAACAAAAGGAATCCTTTTGGGCAACTGAAAGTCCTCCGTGCTGGTACTCACTTGTGTGAAAGTGGCTGAGTACTCATCTATACCTTTAGCTAACAGCTACTCATTGAGCTGGTACTGCGGGCCATGTGCTCTCCTAGGAGCAACAGGAATTCACTGAAGGTTTGTAAAGAAAGGAGTGACATGCTCTGCTGTGGGATGTTCTGTATGGCAAATGTGTTGCTGATTAGTCAATAAATAAAACACTGATTGGCCATTGGCTAGGCAGGAAGTGTAGGTGGGACAAGGAGGAGAATAAAGCTGGGAAGTGGAAGGCTGAGGGAGAGAGACACTGCCAGCCGCCAGGATGACAAGCAGCATATGAAGATGCCGGTAAGCCACGAGCCATGTGGCAAGGTATAGATTAATAGAAATGGATTAATTTAAGCTGTAAGAACAGTTAGCAAGAAGCCTGCCACGGCCATACAGTTTGTAACCAATATAAGTCTCTGTGTTTACTTGGTCGGGTCTGAGTGGCTATGGGACTGGCAGGTGAGAGAGATTTGTCCTGACTGTGGGCCAGGCAGGAAAACTCTAGCAACAATGCTCAGATACTGTATTACCATGTGCACATGAATTACAAAGTCCCCTCTGATTTACTGTGTGAAGAGTGATCTTTAAGCCTAGCGAAACATAAAGAGGAGAGAAGCAACAATGTGTGCTGTCGCTGGTCATGGGTAGGAAGGGGTTGGCCTGAGACAGAGGTGGGAGAGCTGTGAGAGGATTTGGTAGATACTTTGGGCTGCTGAGTAAAGGGGACCTGGTGATGGGTTGAGGATGTAGGAGGGAAAGAAAAGAAGACGCGGGTATATATGACAAATACTGGTGCAAGTAGAGCTGCTGTTTCCTAATGGGGCCACCGGGGAAACAAGACATCAAGACAGGAGTCTGGACGATTGTGGCTCAGATGCTATCCTTTTGAAGTGCCTATTGGTATTGACCTGGGGCTCAGCGGAGAGACTGGAGCCATGGATATCTGTGCAGTAATTGGTACAGGAGGTGTTTAAAGTCATGAGCATGTATGAATTCCCCCATAGAGAGAAAAAGTCCTGGGCCTGAGCTTAATGAGGCCTCTGCATTTGGAGGCTAAGTAAAGGGAGACCCAGCAAAGGGCTAGAGACGGAACAACCACAGTTAGAAAATGTGGATTCATGGGATTTAGAGAGAAGTGTCTAGCATCTAGCAGTGGCTGCCATCCACTGCCACTGAGAGGATGGGCAAGAGATGGACAGGAGAGGCAGCATGGAGCCTGGTTCAACTTGGTCTAATAGCTTGGGTTCTTTGTTCCTGAGACAAAACATTGACCAACTCTCAGAAGAAAGGGATTAGCTCAACTTACAATACAGGCCATCATCAAGGGAGAGCAGGAGTACAAAGCAGGAACCTGGAGGCAGGAACTGAAGCAGAGACCATGGAGGGATGCTGGTGTGTTCCCCTGGCTTACTCAGCCACCCTCCTTATCCATCCCAGATCCTCCCACACCATCATTTGTCAAGAAAAGTCCCCATAGGCATGCTTACAGGTCAAGCTGATGGAGGCAACTCCTTAACAGAGATTCTCTCTTCCCAGGTTAAGCCACATGGAGGGTGGGCATTCAAGAGGGATGTGTGCCTGGGAGGTGGGGTGAAACATGGATCGTGTCAGGTAGACCGTTTTTTCCAAGCAGAGACCAGGACAGATAGGACCAGGTGATGCTGTCCCAGCGTTCTTTGCTTCTGCAATGAGAAAAGATACCCCTGAGACATGTGCATAGGTTGATAGAAGCAGCCCAGGGCAAGATGGATGATTCAGGGGATGGGTTAACTGCAGGTGGGAATTCTCTGCCCCACAGTACAACTGTCTGAAGAGATTCTGAGGAGATAACACAGGCTTCTAGAGGGTAGAAATAACTTGAGGATAGCAGAACATTAGGCCATACCTATCAAGCAGAATTCTAAGACTATACACAAACACACATGCAGATATGTATACACACACACACACACACACACACAGAGTAGTGCTGTGGGATGGTCTGTATGTCAAATGTGTTGCTGATTGGTCAATGAATAAATCACTGATTGGTCAGTGGCCAGGCAGGAAGTATAGGTGGGACTAACAGAGAGGAGAATTGAGAAAACAGGAAGCTGGGTGAGGGAGACACTGCCAGCCGCCATCAGGACAAGGAAGATGTAAAGTACCGGTAAGCCACAAGCCACGTGGCAAGGTATAGATTAATAAAAATGGATTAATTTAAGCTGTAAGAACAGTTAACAAGAAGCCTGCCACGGCCATACACTTTGTAACCAATATAAGTCTCTGTGTTTATTTGGTTGGGTCTGAATGGCTGTGGGACTGGCGGGTGTCAGAGATTTGTCCTGACCGTGCCCAGGCAGGAAAACTCCAGCTACAGAGTAGCATGGTGTTCAGCCTGGCAAAACACACAACACATGCACACATGCAATGTGGCTTGGTTTATGCACACACTCAGACACACACAGATACACACACAGACACAGACACAGACACAGACACACACACACGTCTTGGGTGGCTTTGTCTTTAACTAAAAAGCAGAGAAACCCCAAGCTACAGTAACCAGCACAGGTGTGACACAGAATCCCTGTGTTCCCTGCCTGGGAGGAAGGAAGTGCCAGGAGCCGGGGCCCAGCTATAATTAGACTCCATCCTAGCCGGGAAAGCTGCTTGTCCTTGAGAGGGCTTGAGGCTTTGTAACAGGGCTTGGTGCAGAGCCAGGGAAAGTCCAGCTGGGGTTGGGCAGTGGCACTTTGCTTGGCTGCAGGAGTACAGCAGGGCCCTGCAGGCTGCTCACCACGATCACAGCTCTGGAGCCAGTCAGGTGCATCTGAGAAGCGATGTCCAGAATTCCCTGACAATCACTTATCTGTCTGGGCAATGTCTTTAATGGCTGGCTCTCTCCAGCTCCTTGGCAACACCAGCATGGGAGTGGCACTGCCTTGGCAGGCAGTGGAAGTTGGCCTTGGCAGCACCCTCCCGGCAGGGCTTTCCCAAGGACTTTCTAAAGCCAGGCATCCCGCTGCTGTCTCTCCATGCAGGCCCACATTGGGTTTACTGTTCACCTCCCATGCAATATTTATTTTATCTTTACAGTGATACAGGAAAATATTCTCAGAGCTGCTTGTCCTGTGTGTGTATGTGTGTGTGTGTGTGTGTGTGTGTGTGTGTGTGTGTGTGTGTGTGTGTGAGAGAGAGAGAGAGAGAGAGAGAGAGAGAGAGAGAGAGAGAGACAGACAGACAGACAGACAGACAGACAGACAGATGGAGAATGTGTGTGCATTTGTAGTCTGAAAGAAAAAAGCTAGAGTCCACAATATTTTTAATTGCACAGTAAGGCACCATATTGTAGCAGGGACACAAAACAAGTCCCCTGCAGCTCCCATCCACTCCCAGAATCTTCACAGCACAGTGTCACCCCCTGCTTCTCCCATGAGTCCTTCAGAAGCAGAATCACCCTCCGTGATGGGTGGTCATACCCAATCCTCCTCATTTCCACAGAGGCTGAGTTTGAAAGCGGTCACTCCTCTCTAGCCCCTAGGAAGTTCTTTCTTATCGTGATCCCAGATCAAATTCCTAATTGCAGTTAGATGATGTCTGGAACTCCTCACCTCTACTTGCCAGGTTCTCTCTGGACATCCCAGGGTTAGCTGACTCCCACTCCCAAGAAGAGCCTTTCCTTCCTTTGCACATGTGAAATGGGCAATACCTTTTCTTTTTGCAGGCTGGGCCACGCTGGCTACATTGATCATTCAGTAATTTACCAAATATATGGTTCTTGCTGGTGGAGGATTGTCTATTGTTTAGGGTGCTGGAACAATTAATAGTTAATGAAATGTAGCCCTGGAAACTGGGGGAGCACATGGGTTTGTTTAAAGAGACATCAGAGATAAAACAGAAGCATGCCAGACAATTAGAATACGACATGATGAGAGAGACACGCTAGCGGTGAATTTCCATTGCCCATTGAAGGCTTATCTCACTGTGTGTTATCTTACTTAGAACTCACAACAACCTTGTGAAGTGGGCAGCATCTGCTTGTAGATAGTCCAGTAACCCCCTCCAGCTTTATGAGGTGGTTCAAGGTGCCTTTCAACCTGACACCTAAGGGCAGGCTCTGGATGTCAAATGGAGAGGACCAACATAAAATTTCAGGTTCTAGTTCATGAACCAAGAGCAAAGATTCGAACTGGCTGAAGATTAGCAGCCTGACTACTTTGTGCTCTTGGTTACTGGAGGGTATAGGACTGTTAAGAACGTAGATGGAGAAATGTCCTCAGCAGGGCCACTGTCTGGGACCTGCCTGGAAGGGATGTTCTGAGATTTTCCTTGTTGGAAGTTGCATGCCTTGGATTGATGCAGTTTGCTGTGATCTTTCCAAGAACAATACAGTTTCACACCCCGGACCCCATACTTCTCTGAAATACAGCTTTGCAAAGGAAACAATGGTCCATTCTTCAAGGAATCACCATTCTGAGGCATCCAGGGGGCTACTGAGTTACAGTCTTTCACTTGGGAAGTAGCTGGACAGCGCTTTTCTCTGCCATGTGGCAGTCTCCTTCTCCGTTACCTGGGGAAACAGTATAGTCCAGGTGTGACCATGATGTAATCTCTACATACCTGCTCATGGAGCTGACTGAGGAGTACAGGAGACCCTGACAGTTCTCCTTCACACACCCTCCCAGAATGCAGAACAGGCTATCCCTGGAGAGCTGTAGCAGCTTGCCGGGGATGAATTTCAGTGGCGTATGCCTATGTGCATGAGTATTTGTCTGCTTATTGTTTGGTTCTGGATGGTGGTGGCCTGGACTGAGTTTGCTATTCAGGAATAATTGATGTTATTATCATTATTATTTTTAACATCAGGCGACTCCCATCACAAGCACTGAGAGCTCTCAGAGAACAGAACCGGAATTAGGCTTTTTGCCTAATGTTTTAAATGTAAATTAAAAAGAGATTGCTCATCAACAGGAGGCCACCAGGATGATAGTGCTGGTGGGGGTTGTTGGTGTAAGAAAATGTAATTAGTTTCTTTCTCTTGGGAGAAGGCAATTAACCCTTTAATATGCCCTCATTCAGATCTCACTTTAATGAAAATCTACATCAATAGTAAGGATCTTATACAGAATTTGGGCCATTCAGGCAGCATCTTTGCAAGGATCTCCAAACTTTGGAGACAATTCAATGCATTTGAACTCTTATCAGCATAAGATAGGGGTGACTGGGATGCTGTAATGGTCTTGGGGTCACCTATGATGAGGAAATGTGTGACTTTCTACTGATTTCCGTCACCTCTTTTCTCCTAGGTAGATATCCACTTCCCAGACTTCTGATTTCTCTGTCATTACAATGCTTCTGTCTCCCCGTGTGTCCTGTCTCCTCTGCATCACTGGTTCAAGATACAAGGAACACAGTGCATATTGTACACAGAGAAGGGAAACCATGTGAGGACCCAGTGAGACCTGTGGGTCACAACCCTTTTGAGGTCCAACAGCCCTTTTGCAGGGGTCACTTAGGATCATCCTGCATATCAAATATTTACATTTCGATTTGTAACAGTAGCAAAATTACAGCTATGAAGAGCAATGAAAGTAATTTTATGGTGTGTATGTGGGGTGGGTGGAGGTGGGGGATTGCCAATACAGCATGAGGAATTGTATTAAAGGGTCACAGCATTAGGAGGCTGAGAACCACTGATTAGAGAAACCATAGAGATAAGTAGTTCTGTAAATGAAATATTCCTAATCTTTAAAAATCAGAATTGGATTGCAGATTGAAAACTGATTTCTGGAAAAAAAAATACAGCATGCTTCATTGGGTGGTTGGGATGTGGACAACAAGAACAGCAGGAAGCATGACAACCCGCCAGTAGCTCGCACCATCCGAACATGCTGATGAGGCTTTGTATTGTTTTATTGTTGCCACTAAACAGCATCACGTATGTTTAATCACAAGAAAGTGTGAAGAAGAAAGAAAAGATGGGAGCTATGCACGGTGGTACAGGCCTGTCATCCCAGATCTTGGGAGGCTGAGGCAGGAGGGTTGAGAATTTGGGATTAACCTAGGCTATCTGAAAAACACACTGAAAAAAAAGCAAAGATGATCCATGATCTCCTACAAGCCCACTGAGCTCCCTAT
Organism: Peromyscus californicus insignis; assembly: GCF_007827085.1. NCBI lineage: Eukaryota > Metazoa > Chordata > Mammalia > Rodentia > Cricetidae > Peromyscus > Peromyscus californicus. The sequence goes on along the minus strand of NW_026294469.1, from coordinate 61,945,235 downwards.
CCCTGCCGCCACGGCTTTCTGTAAGATTTCTTATATTTTTCTAGAAGAGAAAAGTTACAGGACTATTCTCCCTCTCTGCAAGTATACTCGTCCACAGTTTGCTTTTCAAAATAAATTTAACTGTGTACCTTGGAGATCTTTCCATGTTAATATCCCTAGAGCAGTCTCATTATTTTTAATGACCGTCTAAACTTCTTTCACACCTTTTACTGTGTCATGGACATCTTAAGACACTGGCATTGTTTATGTCCACTGGGTTGTTACAAGGAATGATGTGACAAGCAATGAAGCAAATGTAGTTTACATCTTTTATTTACCGTGTTTCAAAAGACGAATTCCAATAAATAGGATTAATCAAGGTGTATATGCATTTTGATGTTGCCAAAGCACCCCCCAGTGTGGTTATCTATGCTCTACTGACTGCACAGGACCCAAGATTCCCTTTTTCTGCACCATTGTCATCACTCGCCTGCAAATTTCTAAAAATAATTCTTGTTTTGATTGATGAGGGGGAAACTTATACTTGTAATGTTTGATTTGTACTCATTCATTAGCAGGGTGAAGTGCTATCTCAAAAGTTAGTTTTTGCTTATAGTTTTCTTTTTAAAAAACTCATATCCTTGGTTCTTTTTTTTTTTTAAGATTTATTTATTTATTATGTATATAGTATTCTGTCTGCATGTATACCTGCAGGCCAGAAGAGGGCGACAGATCTCATTACAGATGATTGTGAGCCACCATGTGGTTGCTGGGATTGAACTCAGGACCTCTGGAAGAACAGTCAGTGCTCTTAACCGCTGAGCCATCTCTCCAGCCCTCGTTTTACATTGCTTAATTTTTGTATTAATGATTTGAAAGATGTTTACTAGTTAAATTGTTCTTTGTTCAACATCTGTCGCAAATATTTTTTCCAGCTCCAGATTTGTCCTCTTCATTTTGTATTTGAGATTTTGCTTTGTTATGTTGGCCTTAAAAATATTTAGTCAAATTTATTGTCCTTTTCTTTTGTGGTTTCTGGGTTAAGTGTTTTTTTTTTTCTATATCGGTAGATTATGGAAGTATACAAAGTTATCTGAAGACTTTATCTATATGTTTTGAAAACTTCCCTGTGGACAGAATATAGAAATAAGTTTGGATGGCGATACTCATCAGAGACGTTTAACAATTTACTCAGTGAGTGTGCAGGCAGCGTGCTGATGAATGGGTCCTTGGGAACCTGCATTCCCTGGGCTGTGATGAGAAGATGTTTAATTCTCTGGATGATAGAATCAAGATTCAAGGTTACAACCAGTCAGACATTGAATTTAAAACCAATGAGTGAAAAATTGAAAAATGTGTGTGTCTGTGTGTATATACTTTTAAATTTTGTATACTTGGACACACACACACATATATACATATATATGAACATACACATATATATTCATTTATATACTCAAGTATACAAGGACAAATGAAAAAACAGGGATACAGATACTGATGTAAGTAATAATCCCAACAAACTTGTTCTTGGTCCTCAGTTTATTGTACAATGGCTAGTATTAAGGCATACTGATGAAAGCAGAGTGCCCTTATCTAGAGTGCTTTTGAAGCTACTCAAGTAAACATTTTATTTTTAACCAATTATAGTCTTGTAGCAATTTGCAGGAACAGTGCAGAGAAAGTCTGTGTGTCTCCTTATCATGACTTTGTCCATTGTGATAATACCTACATAGCTATAGTGTTGAACCAGAAAATAGACATTTGAGTGTGGTACAGCCTTTTCTTGTTTGAAAATTTCATACATACATCTAAAGTGTTTAGACCAAATCCACCCCTATTCTTTCCCCTCCAACTTCTCTCATACCTCACACCATCACTTTTCCCTCCCAACTTCATGTGCTTTTTAAAAACAAAACAACAAGAGACTTACTGATTTTTGACTCAGAGTTTGTGTATTCACTCATTGATGGGTGTGTATATCGTTTCATGCACTGTATCACACGGCCATAGTAATATACTATTAACATTTTTTAAAATGGTAAGTCAATGAAAATCAGATACATGGAGAATATTCATCAATGAATTCTGAGTCAGAAAAACTTCCCAAGCCTGGATAAAGGTGTAGGGACTGACTAGTACAAAACGTTCTTCTTGTGTTCTGAGCATCATGTTGGGCAGCAAGAGCTGAGCTTCTATACATTCATAATCTGTGGACCTGGAAGGGCATGAGCTTGAAGCATCAACTTTCAAAGGTCTTTGAAGGGTCCCCATGCAACAGAGGGATTATGCTTACACTGTGTTATGTCAGTGGCTATCGAGAGAGATAGGACGTAGGCACAAGACAGTCAACTGACTCAAGGAAGTCTTCCATTCAGCAGCTCTATGAATTGGGAGAGAGAAGAGGTGAAGGAGGAGGTGAACCTATGGGCACACTAGAATATTTTCCATCAACTTTATAATGAACCATTGTTGTACTCGGGCATGGTGCCACTAATTACGGAAATAGTTGAGGTTGGATAGTGTTTTTACTGTCCAGCCAGTTCTCTGCTTTGCTTATCTCTCTCTATTTCCTAAGTAAGCGGTACTTGCTTTCCCACAAAAGTGCCATGGCTACTCTGCCCTGATACTGTTTGCTTTTTGTACTTTCACTCGAGTAGATGTAGGCCGTTTTCTGGTAAGTGTGCATGTGTGTTTACACAGTATGTATTTTTCAAGGTCGGCATCTATAGAAACAGTGAGAGGTTTCTGCTGCCATTCTCCAAGGACTGGGGTGAGTAAAGCCTGTGTAACAGAGGACACTTCTCCCATGGAGCTCTGAGGGAACATCTGAATCAAAATCACCTGGAGGGAATGAAATGCAGGTGTATCAGCCTGGATTTTGTTGGATGGAGTGTAACCTATCTGCCCAAACACAAGACACAAATCAGGATCTACTTGCTTTTCATGTAGCAGGAGGCTGAGTAGTGAGTACCAGTGCCAGCTTGGCGGCTCAGTGCTGGTAAGGCTTGTGTCCCTTCAATCTCCCAGCCCTTTCTACTTGATCACAAAGCAGCTGCCACTGCTCCTGTCACTGTGTCAGAACTGAAGGAAGGGCGAGGAAGCAAGGAGAGAAAGGAAGAAGAGGTTTCAACTTTTGCCAGGAAGGAGAAATGCTTCCCAGAACTTTTCCCGTCAGAATTCCATGTCTCATTGACTAGAATTTTTTCTCATATCCACAATTAATGGGAAATATCGTTTACTGAGACATTGGCACAATGATTTTATAATTTGAGAGAATACTAAATCCATGGAACAGAGATGCCGTAACTTGTAAATAGTTTAAGCACGTCAATCTGTGAGGATGGACCAGGGATCTTAGAGATGTACCTTGAAAGACTCCATTGAATTGATATCAGTTTTAGTATAAGGGCATAAGGTATGAAATCAATAATTAAAATGCTTCTTGTGTTTTTGCTATAGCCATTCTCTGGAAAATTTCAACCTGTGAGCAATTTCTTCATAGTCTCTCTCTCTCTCTCTCTCTCTCTCTCTCTCTCTCTCTCTCTCTCTCTCTCTCTCTCCCTTTCTCTTTCAACACACACACACACACACACACACACACACACACACACACACACACACACACACACACATCATGATGATGAGGTGATGTTTTGGCCTGTTGTATTCTGGAGTCACATCAGGCTTCAGAAGATCATTCTTTTGGATTGGAGTATTGTCTTTCAGTAATTGAGACCAGAACTTGACTCCTGTGTCCACAATGCTGCTAAATTGAATTAGAGGTTTCATGGAAAGAACAATGAAAGCCCAAATTTTATTACTATGCTATTTACTTAATATGTATGAGCAGGGAGATCTTTAAAGTGATTATATAAAACAGTCATTGCATTCCTAGGCTCCAAATGTTGGTTTTGGAAAATGTGTTTAGTAACGTAACTCAGACGCTTTAAAGAGTCTCTATGTATCCAGCAAGTGAGGTTTGCATCTTCTCCTGTTTATATGAAAACTAAGGAGAAGAGAGGTTAGGAGTTTGTCCAATACTCTTAATGATTTGAAGTGCATTTAGTTTTATCTGACATCCCTGGGCCTCTATCTTCCTTAGGAGTGGCTTCTAGGTGATTGATCAGTCCCATCAAAAGTAAAATAAGGTGTAGCTATGTACAGAAATGATGCACAGTTGAAAAACTGGTCTTGCAGACTAGAGACCTTTGTGGCTCAGTGTTGCTGCACTGTCCTGGTGACTTACCATGTATCGGTCACATAGGTGCTTCCATGACAATCTGTGAAACTGATTTTCATTTCAGCAAGGGTCTTGGTGTGTGGCCCTGAGAGTTGTTGCTTTGTCTCTGCTTCCTGACCCTGGACTGGGATATTTGTCCTTCTGAATGTCTACCTGATCATGGGCTGGTCCCTTGTGGTGCTGGTGAGCCCTTGTCCTTTAGCCATCACTGTATACATGGTCACCATTCACACAGAGATTCATCGGCATGACATCGTTCAGGGAGGAAACCGTCCCTGTTCTAGTCTTGTCTTGTGCTGTTGTGATGATCGAAAACACCAGGGCGGAGAAAGAAGTTTATTTAGCTCACACTTTCAGGTCACAGTCCATCACACAGGAACTGAAGCAGGAACCGAGAGGCAGAAAGCACGGAGGAAAATTTTTACTGGCTCACTCAAGCTGGGTTTCTTAGCCAGCCTCGGTTCACCTACTCAGAGATGGTGCCACCCATAGGGAGTGGGTCCCTCCCACCTCAAGAGGATCCTTCACACACATGGCCACAGACCAATCTGATTGAGACAATTCTGCAACTGAAGTTTCCTCTTCTTAGGTGACACTAGGTTGTGTCAAGTTGACACTAAAAACTGACACATGGGGGGTGAGAGAAGCCATAGTCAAACCATGACAGATACAACAATAAACCACAAAGTGGAATGTTCAAATACTAACAAAAATGGACACTTATTTAGTGTAGCACTTTGTTTACTTAATTGTCGCTCTCCAAGATAGATATTGTTGATGCAAAAATTATAGCTCTTACCTTAAAGGGTACGAGGCAGCTTACTGTAGAGCAAATTTGAGTGACCTTGGCCCAGGAACACAGACTCTGGTTACTCTACATTCCATGTTCCAATGTGGAAACAGTTTCATGAAGTTTTATAGTTTTACAAAACAAAGAAAGTTGCAAATCAAGACAAATTTAAACGCAATGGTGGGTACGTCAGAGAGGTGGTTACACCAAGATGGGAGGGGCTTTCCATAGGCCTCCAGTGCTGTCTCATGACATCCTTAGCTTCTGGGTAAGTTGAAGCCAATGGTCCACCTTGTTAATAGATTCCAAAAGGTTTTTATCTATTAGTCACAGGATGTTAGCGCTGACACAGAGGCAGGTAAGGGATGGCAATTCATGGGGCTAAAGCTAGACTGAGGTACTTAGCCTCTGGACCTGCACCATTCCAACTTCTCTACATCACTGAAGTTCTAATCAGTTAATTTGTCTTTGCAGACCCAGCTTCTTTCCAGGAATTCTTGTTGACAATATTATTATAATTTTCCCTTTGTATATGAGAATCTCCTGTTTTAGACAGCTAAATAACTTCAGTAATGTTTGTAGCTACAAGGCCAGACAAGCTGGATTAGGTTTATAGTCTGCTTTTTATGTCCCAGATAGCAACAATCCTTCAATATATGTTCTATAAAAGGGACAGTAGGCTGGGTGGGGGTGGTGCATGCCTTTAACCCCAGCACTTGGGAGGCAGAGACAGGCGGACCTCTGTGAGTTCGAGGCCAGCCTGGTCTACAGAGCTAGTTCCAGGACAGGCTCTAAAGCTACAGAGAAACCCTGTTTCAGGGGAAGAAAAGGGAGGACAGTAGATTACTAAAATTTTTAGTCTATCCTACTTCTGATGTGTTTACACAGACTCTTTTTATAATCATGGAAGAAGTTCAGTTGATCAATAGACATTAGCTATTCTCCAGGTGGATAATTTCTTGGAATTTTTTTTATTGTCCACCTACCAATACTACTGGAAGTTGAGACTTACAACTTGCTTTGCAAAAGGAAGGGCCTGGACTGGCAGAGACAGCTCTGAGGGACGGCCTGGGTGAGCTGCCAACTCCTTCTCCTCCGCAGGTTTAATGAGAGCCTTGGCTAGAATTCAGCTCAGGTGGCAGAGGCATTTAACAACCTATCCTATGGAGAAGGAATACATACTAAGGGACAGTGCTATCCCCAGGCATTTTCCCAAGTAGCCAGGAAGAAAGTCAGTATCTTATGACTCTTGCTCTGACTTGGGAGGATAAAGGCCTCACTTCTATTTAGGCTTCAAAATGTTTTGCTGTGAATAAAAGTGATGGTAGCACTCCTTAAGGAAGAGCACAATGATTCATCGTCCAGTGCCAAATGGCCAGCCCTGAAAACATACATACAAGTAACGTTTTATGGACTCCCTAGGTTATATTTGGGAATATACATGCATATGCAAATACATTTATGTACTCAACAACAGCAGATGAGTCAGAGGCCACTGATATGAAGGCAAGCAGAGATGGGTGCATGGGAGGGTTTGGAGGGAGAAAGGGGAGGGGGGAAATGTAATTAAAATACAGTCTCAAAAATAACATCAGAAAGAATTGGATGCCAAAGATAATGATGCCATTATCTCCACAGAGAAGGTAGCAGCCTGAGTTTCTTAGGGGCTGGATTTTCCTAGTGGCTTGGGTTTCCTCCAGGGACTCTGATGACCCCATTGCAGACACCTCCTTCCCTGCTACTGGTTCCAGGGCAGCTGGTCTAGGGAACACATTGCTGTGTGTAGGAGAGATTTGCGGATAATCGGACACAAACCTATTCTTGCACATGGCCTTCATGAGAGAACTTATTCCCAGACTTCTGCTTAACAGAATGGGGTTTTTACCTGCATGCTTCAAGCCCCTTATACCCTCTTCTCTCTCTGTCTCTCTCTCTGTCTCTGTCTCTCTGTCTCTCTCTCTCTATGCCTCTCTCTCTCTCTGTCTCTCTGTCTCTGTTTCTCTCTCTCTCTCTCTCTCTCTCTCTCTCTCTCTCTCTCTGCACATGTGCATGTATGCTTCTGGTGTGTGTGCAAGAGTATGTCATATGTATGCAGATGTTGGAGGAGACTGAAAGAATCCTGGCTCCCCTGAAGTTGGTGCTTCAGGCAGCTGTGAGCCACCCCTGTGGGTGCTGAGAACCAAACTCAAGTCCTTTGGAAGAGGAACATACTTGCCTTGTCATCCAGCCATTCCTCCAGGCCCAGGTGGCTTCCTCCTAAGTTCCCATTTTGTCTTTCAAAGCCCGTGCGCTCTGACGTGCTTTGCTGTGGGTCTTTTGATTGATGCCCATCTTTCTTGGTTTCATTTTCCTGTTTTCTCCATTGAACAAATAGAATCACCTCATTTGTCCCACCTCTCCTCACTTAGTGTCTACTGTTTTCTATGATTTTAAATCTTGGAATGTGTTCTTATTCTGGGGTTTTATTATTTGGAATGAAAACTATTCTAGCATTAATTCTTCTAAGCACTATGTAAATCATTTGTCCTGTTTGAAGAACTTCATGAAGATTAATTAATGAACTCTCCATATCCTTGTTCTATGGAGACTTTTAATGTTGGCTCAGAATATGGTGGCGAATGAAAATGATCCTTGGCCTTTTCCTAAGTGTCTTCAAACATCATGGCACCTTTCCCATCAGCAGCTGAACTGTAGAGAAGGGGAGAGAGAAGATTTTTGAGAGGGAATCCCTCTGACTAACATTCTCCATCAGAACCTGTGATGCAGTACTATTCATAATAGCCAAGGCAAGCCACCAGTCTAGGCACCCCGCAAAATATGGATAGACAAAGAAAAGATGTCACCTTCAACCATAAGGAGTGGACTTATGCCCTGTATAGTGAAATGGATGGAAGTTGAAATGATCATGTTAAGTGATATAAGCTAGACCCAGAAAGACAAATGTCACATTTTGTTTCATGTGTAGAATAGGTATTTAAATAAGTAGGTCAGTTTAGGAGGAAGAAGAAGATCAGAAGATCAGCATCGGAGGCAGGGCGGGGAACAAGAAAGATAATGTGGGTGGGCCAATCTGAGCAAGGTGCTGTGATATGTAACATGTACTGAAACCCATTTTTTATATGTTAACTAAAAATAGTAATCTTTTTTTTTTTTTTTTAAGCAGGAAAGAACTTTGGTATAGGTTCTACAGGAGGTTGTGGTGATTTGAATGAGAATGTCCCTTATAGCCTCAGATGTTTGGAAATTCGATCTCCAGTGGGTAGCCTTGTTTGGATAGGTTTAGAAGGTAAGGTCTTGCTGGAGGAAGTATGTCACTGGGAGCAGGATTTCAGGTTTAAAAGCCACACATAATTTTCAGTTCCCTCAGAGTCGTTTTGATTTGCATCTCCCTGATAATTAAGGATGCTGAGCAATTCCTTAAATGTCTTTTGGTCACTTGAAATTCTTCCTTTGAGAATTCTCTATTTAGCTCTATAGCCCATTTTTAATTGGATTGTTTGTTATTTTGATGTCTAGTTTCTTGAGTTCTTTATTTTGGAGATCAGCCCTCTGTGAATTGTGGGGTTGGTGAAAATCTTTTCTCATTCTGTAGGCTATTGTTCCTTCTTTCTTCTTCCTGCTTGCATTTTGAGATATACAATTCTCATCTTGCTGTTTCACTCACCATGAATTCCTGCTGCTGTACTTCTACAAAGTGATGGCAATGGACTCTTTTAAAAATTTTAACCTATATTTTGAAATTAATATAAGTTCATCATTCATCCCCTTCCTTTTCCTCCCTCCAACCCCTTCCCATCCACCCCATCTCTCTGATACAAGTCCTATTTTTGTTTAATTATTGTGATTTTATATATATATATGTAATATATAACAAAATATATTTTCCCCTAAATATGTAAGTACCACCTGCTCAGTCTGTATAATGTTTCTTATATGCATGTTTTCAGGGCTGACCATTTAGTATTGGATCATCAATTGGTGTGTTCTTCTGGGGGAAGATTATTCTCCCCCTCTGGAAATTCCTCAGTTGCCTGCAGTACTTGGTCTAGAGCTGAGCTCCATGAACTTTCCCCCCTTCATGTTATAGCATGTCCATGTTGATAGAACTTCATGGATGTATCCTCTCTGACATGGGGTTGTATTGCCTGTGAGATGGTTGATGGAGTTTTATCCCTATGGAACCAGCAGGCCAAACAAACCCTTTCTTCTATAAGCTGCCTTGGTTATGTTGTTTTATCACAGCAATAGAAAAGTAATCAATATAGGGATAAGCTATGTGAAGTCAACACTTTCTAAAGACTTAAGTGTGGGGATAATTTTACCCACTTTTCCTTCCTATTTTGAATTATAGAAACTTAGAGTCAGAAAAAGTGAATTTCTTGGACTTTATAGATATGAGAACCAAGGCAGAGAAAAGTTGAAATGTTTCAAGGTCATCTGGGGCTAGATGGGTTTGCTCCTTGGCCTGCCCTTGGTGTCTCTGATAGATGAAATGTCTACTCCTCTTGGAGGCCTTATGAGAATGGATTAGCTGTATCTGGTCAGCTCTTGGCTTAACTAGAGGTGATTGATGCATGCTCAGTCTTTGCCTATGGGTCCTAAGTGAGGTGAAAGCTCACTTGTGGCAGCCAACCCAGCTGGTGAGCCAAATAAAGACAGACGGACCATCATTGTCCAAAAAGACTCTTAATACATTTGGAGAAAATAGGATATAGAATACAGTATTTGTCTTTGGAGAGTCAATGGATAGTTGGTTTAAATAAACCCTCCATTATTTTGTTCAGCGTAACAAATTCTGTAATTACAAGTTTTATGGGTAACTCCCATTACTAAGCTATTTCAGCCTTCTCCTAGCTTCTTGAAAAACTGTAAATTGGTGGAAATTTTTATGGTTAGCCCCTGCCTGGCAGAGAATAGATGGCTTATGGGAGCTTAGGGAAGGAAAGAAAATCTCATTAGCTTCCTCTGAGTTATTGTTGAGTGGGAAGAAATGTAAGCATATTCTTTTTCCAGTTTGCAGCAGAGTTGAAGGTCTTCCCCATTCTGAACTGTGAAATTGTGAAAAAGGAAGCAAAAAAAAAAAAAAAATAGAATCACCAAGAAGAGCTGAGGGAAAAATGCTATAAGGAGGAGACATTTCTAAGCACTTTATGACTAAGTCTGTTCACGATTTCAGCACTGAGTCTTCCCAAGTCCAGTTTGATGTTTTCCTCTGCTCTGTTTTGGTTATTATGCTCCAAAGCCTAGGATTCCTGGATTTAGAGAAAGGTTTTGAAACCCTAGCTGGAGGAAAAGAGGGCTGGCATACATCTGAGTTTAGTTTAGTTTATTCCTGAGGTAGTAGGAACGTGTGGTGATATTGTATTCCCCAAAATATTGTGCACCCTAATAAACATATCTGGGGTCAGAGAACAGAACAGCCACTAGATATAGAGGCCAGAAAATGGTGACACACATGCCTTTAATCCTAGCATTCCAGAGGCAGAGATCTATCTGGATCTCTGTGAGTTCAAGGTCATACTGGAAACAGCCAGGCATGGCAACAAGAGCCTTTAATCCCAGGAAGTGATGGCAGGAAACAGAAAGGTATTTAAGGGTAGCTAGAGTTTTCCTGCCTGGCCCATAGGACAAATCTCTGTCACCCACCAGTCCCACAGCCGCTCAGACCCAACCAAATAAACACAGAGACTTATATTGCTTAAAACTGTATGGCCGTGGCAGGCTTCTTGCTAACTGTTCTTATAGCTTAAATTAATCCATTTCTATAAATCTATACCTTGCCACGTGGCTTGTGGCTTACCGGCATCTTCACATGCTGTTTGTCATGGCGGCAGCTGGCAGTGACTCCCTTTCCCCTCCTGTTCCCTTAATTCTCCTCTCTGTTAGTCCCGCCTATACTTCCTGCCTGGCCACTGGCCAATCAGTGTTTTATTTATTGACCAATCAGAGCAACAGATTTGACATACAGACCATCCCACAGCATTTAAGGCATGAGGATGAGGAACCTAGAGCTGGTTAAGCTTTTAGGCTTTTAGCAGCAGTTACCTGAGATCCACTTGGATGAGGACTCAGAAGCTTCCAGTCTGAGGAAACAGGATCAGCTGAAGAATTGGCAAGACTGTCTAAGTTTCTTGCTACAGGAACGAGCCTCAGGGGCTCTGGGGCTCAGTTGTTTTGGTGCATGGTTGAGACATCCCTGACTAACACAATTTGAGGACACATAGCTTTGGACCAGGGCTCGAGACCCTCGCTCCTGTCTTGAAATGCAATGTTTATGGTTCAGTCATGAGCAGTCTTCTTGCCATTAAGCTAGTCTTGTGACTGACTTCTCTACCTCTAGGATTTTCTTCTAGTGGTGCCCTCACACATCTTTCCATGGAAACTAATCCCAGTCAAGTACGATTGCTCCAGTGGCTTAGGTTCTTCCTTTCCTTTCCTTTCCTCTCTCTCTCTCTCTCTCTCTCTCTCTCTCTCTCTCTCTCTCTCTCTGTGTTTTTTTCTTTTGTTTTTTAACTCCTCTCTGTTCAGATTATTTTAGGCCACAGGGAAGTTTTCATTCTCAAGATTAAGACAGCATTTGTTATACTACTGGTTTAAGATTCTTGCTAAAAACTGTTTCTTATAGAAACCAGTTTTAAATGGTTTAATTTCCACTGGATTTCTCCTTACCCAGAGTATAGACTGCCTGTTCTTATGTGTCTGACTTTAGTGTCTAGGGGATTCTCGGACATAGTATATGCTTAGTCAACAGTCATTGGCTCTGAAGCACTGTATGGGTGGGCACGCCTTCTTCCAGGGCACATTTAGTCATTCACTTTTTTTGTGTCTGACACTCATTTCCTGCCTAATCAATACTGATTGATGAGTGGCGTATGGCCAGCTGAGCGATCCAGCTATTTGTTTTAGCTTCACCAGCTTACCTAGATGGTCATCACCCTCCGAGACCTCAGCGACTCCTCTTCTTGTGGGACATTTTTGCGGTCACTGCTCATTTGCAGTTATTGTAGCAGTGTGAATCATTTTTGGATACGATTGCTTTTTCTCTAATAACCATGTCATTGTAAAAATTGCTCCTGTGCTAAGTGCTTATTTTCTTCATCCTTCAGCTATGAAGACATGAATTTTAGAAATGGTATTATTACCTTAAATCTTCACTCCACTTTCCTGTGATATATCAGCGTCTTTCTGACTTGATTAGAAATAAATGGGAATACAATAGTGAATAAAAGCATTTTCAAGCACTGCCTTATACAATCTAAAGCAAAAATGCCGCGAGTTGCCGCCTGCTTCCATCCTCCCCAAAGGGTGTTGTTGCAGAGTGTCCACTGGTCCCGTGCTTTCCCACTGTCCTGCGGTTTCCTTCTCTCTCATCATTTGGGATCACAAAGAATGCTGTACATCAGAACCCCAGATCCTGACTGCTCAGTAGGTTTTCTTATTCTCTCTTTGAAAGTTACTTTCTTATTTTGTAAAAGATTACATTCACAAGTATTATTCCTCAAAGTTAAACTCATTTTGGGCTTGGATTTTGTTACTACCCTTTACTGATGACATTTTTAACATACCGCAACTGACTTAGTCCCTTGTATATTAAATATGTGGAAAGATAAAATTAAGAAAGGATATTATTTGATAAACCACGCTAATGCTGTGGCGTCCATATATCCTGCTTTTAGGAGGTCTGTCCTCTAGAAGGGGAATGTAATAGTGTTTGAGTTAAGTGTCTGAAATGGGAGCAGAGGCTACACTTTATGAGTTTGTGGTATAGAAAAAATATGATTGATTGCAATGTGAAAATATTTTCATTTGGCTGAGTATGAGGAGGTGAAATGGGAGTTAGGGAAGACCACCATAGGCCATGGAAAGAGCTAAAACAGAAATCTATGGGTGAGAACAGATGAGCAATTGGGGGAAAGGCAGTCTGGGGCCAGAGGACAGGAACCTGCTTTTTGTGTATGTGAAACAACTAAATAAACATAACAAACCGTTCAGACATCTTCTCCTAAAGTAAGAATAGTAGTCACTTCTCTGCCCTATTTCTTATGGCTGAAAATACTAATATCACAATAGATTTCTCATTGTTCCTACAGCTGGATTGAAGATAAGGATGCCATTGCTAAGAGGAAGAGAGTGGATACACTGTTATCAAATCTTGGGCAGTGGCTCTTCCAAGGGGCACAGAGAGCTGGGCTGTAGGTATGCAGTTAATAGCTGGAGTTTTCCTGAGCACAGGAAAGTCTCCATGGAATAGTCAGAACCACAAAAACTCCAAGTCAGAGGTCCTTCAGTCTAAATGTACTATGTGGCCATGGGAAACAAGAGGTTCTAACATCTCCCTCTGAAAAATGAAGTGGTTGTATCAAAAAGTCTTTCAGGTGTGTTGGGTGCATTCTGTGGCAGTTGAGGATGGTGCGTGCCAAGCACACTTCACACCTGCTCCCTTTGGGAGCCTTAGTCCCTGCCAGTCAATACTAGGAGGAGAATTCTTCTGCACACAGCCATCCTGGGGAAATACACAGTTCTGGATTGGTGCCGTCTGTATTTGTTTTGCCCTTTCCGACTCTGGCATACTGATTCCTGGAGGATGGAGATCTATTTTTAACCTTCTCTTGTTTTTCCATACTGAGTCCCACGCTCTTGCAGACTTACTTATTTCAAGAAGTCTTTGAAGACATTTTATGCGTATCAGGTTCTGAGAGCACAACGTCAAAGTTTTCTCTTAAGGAGCCCAGTTCAATTTGAAGGACATACATGCAAATGAGTTGATGCCTGGCAGTATGTTTGTTGATTGATCAGAGAGATATTTAATATTTCTTCAAAACCCCAAAACCTAAATATTTACTGTTTTTTTTCCTATTCTAGTCAATAATATTTCCCAAGATCTTTGAGGGAATATAAGCTGAGGGCAGGATGAAGAATGTATCAGTCATTTAAAACACAAATTTAGCATCCACCAAGCTTAGGATGATTGACATATAGTCCTGGAAACTGGGTCTTTTTGATATGGTCACAGAGAAGATACATGTTCAATGATCATCTTTTGGGTGCAGTGTGGCTTTGTTGCAAACCTTTCTGTCTCACAGCCTCCCCTGGTTTCTCTGATGTTTACTCGTCTCTTTCCTCCTGTCTTCCTCCTCCCCATTTCCAAATCTTTAATCAATATATTTCTTTTATAGAAATTATTTTGAGCAAGAGTCTCACATAGCCCAGACTGGACTGTATCTCATTGTGTAAATATATTCAGATCACCTAGGTGCCAGACATGTTGGCATTGGTACTTATTTGGTCCTAGAATAAGAATTTTAATAAAATATTTAGTTTATTATGTATTTGTGTGTGTGTGTGTGTGTGTGTGTGTGTGTATACCCACACGCGTGCCTGCCTGCACCTGCAAAGGCCAGAAGAGGGCAATAATTCCTCAGGAGCTGGAGTTACAGGCCATTGTGAATTACCCTATCCTGGGAACTGACTCCAGTTCTCTGAAAGAAATGCTTTTAACTGCTGAGTCATCACTCCAACCTACAATGTCAGTATTTTTATAGAGGAGGAAACTTACAAGCAATGAAGTTAAGCTATCTAATTCGGGTCACCCAGTAAGGGCTAGAACTCAGAACCTAGATCAGTCCAGTCCACCAAATCCAGTCTAGCATTCTTCCAAACTAACTTAAAAAAAATCAGTGAGGTCTTCTTGAAACTTCAAAAAAGATAAGATGGCTGCATTTTCTTTTTGTAACAGGAGTTATTGAGAAACAAATGGCTAAAACCAAAAAAACAGAAACAAAAAACCAAAAACATCACAGAAAAAATTGTAGGTCTTTGGTTTTTTGTGTGTTTATTTTATTTTGTTTTGTTTGCATTGGTTTTGCTCTTTTACTGAGTGACAATATCTTCTTAAAGGCCAAGATCAGCAATTATGATAAACAACGAGAAACAAAAAGAATAAACAGAAAGCAACGGCTCTGGGAAAGTCACAGCCCATCCTGCATTTCCATTTTGGTAACGACCTCTAATCTTTCAGGAGGATTTGAAGTGTTTGTAGTATCTTAAAGCACTCTTTGAATTTTGGAATTTTCGTAGCCTTTGTAAGACAACTGTGATAGGGGAGGACTCATTAGCTGTAATGAGAAGAACAACTAAGCACATTTACCTGATAGCATTCCAAAGCACCTTTTTCTCCCTTACATTTCCGTACCATTTTATGTCTGGAGTCACTTTGGCATATATTATTTCATGTTTGACATCCACAAATTTTATTTGTTATTATTAACTACATCTACTCCCAGTGTTCTGGGTAGAAAACAGGTATACATCTCCTCTGTTGAGGAGACAACCCTGAGCCTTTAACATTCCTGGTTTCCTTAGTGCTCATCTGTGAGCACCAGGACTTTGTGCCCTCTACAAATAGGCATAACCCATTCCCTACCACGAAAATCTAGAGACCAAGTTCCAAAGCTGCTCACCAGAAGGGGTTAGTGTTTGGACTACAGCTTCATTTTCTACCCTCACTCTTATGTATAATCTCCAGTCATGGGGTGTTCATTTGGGAGGGGATAAGAAACCAGAGCTCCATTCTGTGTCCTGGATCTCGCTCTGTAGACCAGGCTGGCCTTGAATTCACAGAGATCTGCCTGGCTCTGCCTCCCGAGTGCTGGGATTAAAGGCATGTGCCACCACTGCCGGTCTGCCCTTCTGGCATTTCTGGTCAAACAACAAAGGAAAAATTTTTCTGAACTGTTGCTTTTGGGGGTCTCTTTCATAAGTTTGCCTAACCAGTTTCTATCTCCTATTTCTTCTTTTCATCATTCTTTTCCCATCCAAAGAGGTAAACTAACTGCCATTTATGGAATTGGAGTGCCGATCTATCTGATTTCTTTGAGATGAATAGGGTCATTTGGTTTGGCAGTTGGAGTACCCTTCTAGTGGGACCACCTAAGGGAACACCAAAATGCATCCATAATCTCACTGATACAGAGCAAGATATAGGGAGGAAAGGAAGCCTTTGATGAGTGCCTAGATAGAGATGTGAGGGAGATGTAAAGGCAAGAGTTATTAGCCTTACAAGCCCCAGGCAGAAACCAGAAAGAGCCAGAACAGAACGTTTTTTTTAAATGTTCAAATAAAAATCCATTCAAATCTCTTGATGGGCTCAGTGCATCCATCCACTGGACTCATCTTCGTTTTTGCTTTTGGCCTCTAATACTGAACTCAAGTGATAAACCCAGGATCTGCTTTCAGATACTTTGGTAGCTGTTGGAACGGCTGGAATCACAGTGTGAGGCCCTTCCAATATGGAGTTTAGAAAGAGTGAGAACATTTAACCAACATTTGGTGTTCAGGTTAAAACAACAGTGGGTCTCTTTCTCTTGGCTATGGGTAGGCATTATGATGTTGAGTCAAGCCAATGGCCTGATATCCTTTATCTGGGCAGCGTTTTCTTAGTAAGAAGAATCACTAATGAGAAGTGGGTGCCTAAGTAACATCTCATGTGGATTTACATATATAGTGTCTGAAGAGTGTGGTCCCTTGAATTGTTAAAGAAACACTAATAATTTCAGTCTTTGCTTATAGTTCCTGTAGGATGTTTAAGACCAGGCAGGTGGCCAAAATTACCTGTTTTCTTTTTTAATATCAAGGCCAGTAGAAGATCAGGTTCTTGGGTGTCACTTGGGTTTAGGGGAGTCCCTAGCTCCTTTATCGTTTCTTTTGTTAGTTGTTTTATCTGTAGAGAGTTAGTAAAAAGGCCTTGCTGGACCACAGCTTCATGTGGAAACACTGAGGATATTTTCCTCTGGGTTAATTCTGTGCAGATGTACACAAGTTAGAGTTCACCCTAGTGGAGTCTCCATGGTCTTTCTGAGCAAGAGAACAACTGACATCCTGGGGCTGCACAACATTTTAAAAGATGCCTCCTAGTACCCTGGGACTCGGTTGACCTTGCAGTGCAAAGGCCAAAGTATTACCTCCTTTCGTTCCTCTGATCACTTTAGCGTAGGGTGTTGAATGAACACCCAGAAGGTAAGTTACACCATAGATAAAGCATGGGTAAAACCAAACAGTATTAAACAAACTCTGGTTTGACATACATTTTGTTCTTGTAAATGGCACAAAAAGCAGATCAATATAATAATATGATTAATATTTTTTCACCAGAGGCCACTTAGTTTTTATCCCTGTTTTGGCATTAGGACAAGTTTGAGTCCAGAAGAAGATCAACCATTTCCTTTTTAAGGTCTGGGTCAAACTGGTATAGTTTACGAATACCTTGTTACCCCCTCTGTAAGACAAAAGGAATATATACTGAAAGGTCTTCCAGATCCCGTTCCTACCCCTAGCAGTGTACTCTAGAGATTCCCAATAAGATAGTTTTTAAAGGAAGAAGAACAAATGGCCAACAAATATTTGAAAAAGCATTGCAGCATCCAACCTCCTCAGACATCAGAGAAATTATTGGAAAACTTCATACCTGTATATAGTGTATTTTGGTCATGTTTATTCCCCTCTCATTACCATCTCTGATCTCCCCCTGATTCTTGTCAAACCTGCTCTTCTTCCCAATAAGTCTCCCTCCTATTTTTCCTTTTATTCCAAACCGCCTTTGATAGGATACAAAGAGATAAGCCAGAGTGATAGCATTCTAAAGGGAAAAGTTTTCAGCTTATCAATTGCCATTCCCAATGCACAACCCAGCAGATGATAAAGCACAGCTGGACACATCTACACAGGACAAGGAAGACAGGTGCATTCAGACCAGCCGGTCAGCACTAGACTCAACAGCAAGCCTCCTGTCCAGTGTGTATCACCATGATCCTTCACTCTCTTCTGTGTTTCTTTAGAAAAAATAACCACCACCATCCTCTTCAGTTTTACAGAGGAACAAATGCAACACATTGGTAAGCTGCCTTGTGTTGTTAAGGGCCAGTAAAGAGGCGTTTAGAAAAATACTACGTTTAGATGCTAACTGGACTGCTATATTCCTAATTTCCTTCAATTTAGGTGAAAAATATTTGAGAAGAATAATATGGATTTAAAGTGAAATATAATTTTTATTCTTATTTGCAGTTTATACTGTCTAGCTACCTTAATGTAGAGCAAGGAAAGGAAAGCCATCCTCTCTACCTATGACTCTTTGAGAGTTACTAACAGTGGCCACTTTCAACTGCAGAAGCGCATGAGGCTGCTGAGAGGTTCCTCTAGTGGCCCTACAAAAGAAAGTGTGACAATAGTCTGTTACAAATTGTACTGTTAGTGAGACCTAAAGTAGTGTTATAGTCTTTGAAGTGCCTACAATTGTGTTAGGGTATACCATGACCAACAAAAGTTGACTCAGCATTGCTGAATGCATGGAGTTAGATATGGAGAATATAAAAGTAAATAGGGCAGAACTCTTGTCTTTGGAGGCTCTTGATTCAACAAGGAAATTGGAGATGGCTGAATTTTTCTAATAAATTGGAATTCTAAGGGAAATGTAATGACTTATTTAGGACAAATAAAGAATTGAGAATTGAGATTATAGATTATCTACTACAATAATTTTGGCTATTAGGATAAATAAAGTTGCTATGAAGACATTTGGAAAATCTTTGTATGAATGTATAATTTATCTAGAAATGTAATTACTAGGACACATGATTATATATTCTTAAATTTATGAGAAACTACTAAACCATTACAAGGCAATTGTCCCATTTTACACTCAGTTCTGTAAAGTAAGGATATGAATGTATATACACAGATATCTACATCATAAAATTTTCTGCCTATTTGTGTGTTTACACACATAAAATTGTCTGCGTTTTGTTATAAAGTTCTGTTTCTATGTTAGGAGTGATGTGGATCTGTGGATCATTTCTCTTGTAATGTCTTGGAAATGACCTGATTTTGGTTTTGCTAGTGTTGCTTGACCCAATCTACCTGCTTGGACATCTGTTCAGAGCTTTTATCTTCTTGACCTTTGCCCTTCTTACTCTTGACATGTACCTTCACATTTCTGGGAATTTTTTGTTAGTTAGATTTCTGGTTGTATGTCTCAGACCTTTGGACCATTACAGCTCAATAAAGAGAACTCAGGACCTGGTTTATTGTGACTTTTATCTCCATGCTACCTAACAGTCATCACTTCTCAAGACCAGGGCACAAATCTACTGCAAGATAGTCAGTCCAACAAACAACAACAACAACAACAACAACAATAGCAGCACCATCAACAAACCCCAAACAACAGATGAAAACCAATGTCCTTAGTATGGTTAATCAATTAGAAGGTTGTTAACGTCTACTTTCAACCCTCTAAGGATTTTGAATGCAAGTCTTTCCTCAATTAGCTCTTAAATCTTGATACTCCCTTGATGCTCATTTGAGATGCTGTGTTCAACCTTGGTCAGAAAAGTTTGTTATTGCAGAGGGTAGTGGTTAATACAGAGATTCATAACTGTTCAGATGTTAGGAATAGGAGACTGTGTGTGCTCAGCCAAAGATGGAATCTCTATAGCAACGACTACCAGAAAGCCCCAAGGAACATCAGTAAGAGGGAGAGGGAAGAACGGACGAGCTGGAGAAAAGGGAAGGGTGTTGAGAAAGGCCAGTTTCTGGACACGGCATAGTTGTTACACATATGACGTCACAACAGCTGTGGTTAGCCACATAAGACCTTCAAAAGACCAGGAGAGTTGAAATTTCCGTCATGGAGAGGGAGGGGCTCCCAATGCCCACTCCCAACTGAGGAGCTAACAGCTGTTGATGACACTGGAGGAGGAAGAATCAATTTTCTTTAGGTGGATGTGGTGGTTTGAATGAGAAGGGCTCCCATAGCCTCATGTATTTCATGCTTAGTCACCAGAGAGTGAAAATGTTTGGGAAGGATTAAGAGGTATGAGTTTGGTTGAGTAGGTATAGCCTCCTTATAGGAGGTCCATCAAGGGGTGTGGGCTTTGAGGTTTCAAAAGTCCATGCCAGATCTCTCTCTCTCTCTCTCTCTCTCTCTCTCTCTCTCTCTGTCTCTCTCTCTCTCTCTCTCTCTCTTTTGTAGCTAGAGTTTTCCTGCCTGGCCCACCTCAGGACAAATCTCTCTCACCTGCCAGACCCACAGCCGCTCAGACCCGACCAAGTAAACACAGAGACTTATATTGGTTACAAACTGTATGGCCGTGGCAGGCTTCTTGCTAACTGTTCTTACAGCTTAAATTAATCCATTTCTATAAATCTATACCTTGCCACATGGCTTGTGGCTTACCGGTACTTTACATCTTCCTTGTCCTGATGGCGGCTGGCAGTGTCTCTCTCACCCAGCTTCCTGTTCTCTCAATTCTCCTCTCTGTTAGTCCCGCCTATACTTCCTGCCTGACCACTGGCCAATCAGTGATTTATTTATTGACCAATCAGCAATACATTTGACATACAGACCATCCCACAGCACTCTCTCTCTCTCTCTCTCTCTCTCTCTCTCTCTCTCTCTCTCTCTCTCTTGCTTGGGGTCTGTGGTTTAGGATGGAAAGCTCGCAGAATCTGGTCCTGCCATGATAATCATTGACTAACCCTATAAAACAGTAATCAAACCCCCAATTAAATGCTTTCTTTTATAAGTTGCCTTGGTTATGATGTCTCTTCACAGTAATGGAAGAGTAACCAATAGACATTATTAGGTTGAATTGTCTTAGTAAATGGTTTCATACACATGGACATATGAATAACAATAATTTGACTTGGTGGACTTAAAAAAAGACATAAAATTGGGAAGGAGATGGGAGATACATGGGGGATCTGGACTGAGGAGAGAAGGGATGGACAAAAACAAGATTTATTGTGTACATGTATAATATTTTCATGAAGTTAAAATGTTAATTTTTTAAAGCACTTATCATCATCATTATTATTTGAGTGTGTGTGTGTGTGTGTGTGTGTGTGTGTGTGTGTAAGTCAGGGAATGACTTGTGCAGAATCAAATTTCTCCTGCCATGTGTTTCTGGGTGTTCAGACTCACACATGTTGTCAGGCTTGGTAAGAATTTCCTGTAACTGTGCAGCTGTCTTGCCTGTTCCTGGAACTATTTTTTTTCTTTTTCTCCTTCTTCTTTTCTTTTCTCTTTTTTCCCTTTATTTTTTTCTCCTTCTCTTCCTCACTCCATTCCTTCCTTTCTTCTTCCCTCCCTCCCTCCCTCTCTCTTTCTTTCTTCTTTCCCCCTCTCCCTTCTTCCCTCCCACCTTCCCTTACTCCCTCTCTTTCTGCCTCCCTCCCTCTTCCTTCCTTCCATTCTTCGTTCTTTTCTTCCTTTCCTGTTGTAATAGAGAACCTAGAACTTTGAACCAATACCCTTGTACATGCTAAGCAAACATTCTATCACTAAACCTTAGCACATTTTCGTCTTGGGATCAGTTTCTAGGCTCTGAACATATCAGCCTTTTTCTTACCTCTCTTGCCATACAAATACTAGTTACTTAAAACGACTTGGTGTCTCAATTCTGTAGTTGTTATCTGTCAGATATTGATTCTTTTCCATTGGAGTTTGACTCTGGTTCTCAAGTCTCAGCAACCCTTGTGAAAGATCAGGATGAAGCTCTTGGGGGAAGGAAAGGATGATTATTGCTCTCACAAGTATGATGTGCTGCCATGGGAGGCAGTATTCACAGTGGGCATCATCTGGCCTTGAGAGGCACACTTGTCCCTCCTGAGTGCCTTGGAGGAAGAGGATGCAATGCTATTGAACCTTTCATGAGATTGCTTTCTCGCTGTGGGATGAAAAATGCTCAAATGTGAGACACTCCAATTCAAAATTGGGTAAAAATTACCAGTAAATTTATCTCTAGAAAAATTATTTGTTGTGATATCCTCAGTCTTCAAAGTATATTACCCATTCTGGTTACAACACTGAGCATGGCCACATAAACTCTGTTTGCACTGGGCTGAAAATACACATAGATCCTTCAGTAGGGTAAAGGAGAGAAACAGGGGTGAGGGGAGGGCCCTTGGGAAACAGAACAGGAAACAAAATCGGGCTGCAAAGGAAGAAATTATTCTGGAGAGTAAGACATACCTACAACTAGGCCTGTTGACCAGAAAGGAACAGGGATTTTGTTTATACTATCTTAACCTAGTATGGGACTCAGACTTTTGTTATATACCAAGTGAATCATAGCAGTTGATAGCATTGTGGAGTTCTGGAAAATCATCAGGCCCCTCTCTTCTTTTAAAGCATAGGGGATGAGTATAATCTTTATGGATTTTTTTCCTGACTTCACCTGGACTCAAAAAGATCTCTAAAACTAGATGGGAGGGTGTCTAATGGGACCTTAGCCAGTGAATTTTCAGCCCAATGCTGTGGCAGCCTTTTCTAGTGGGAGCTATGACCCCCCACCAGAGAACTGGAAGTGAGAGAGAGGCAGATGGAGAGGGTAAAGGGCTTTCTAACCTACCCATTCTTTTCAACCCCAGAGCACTATGACTTTCCAAGGCCTGATCTTTGCAATACAAACACATCACACATCACATATCACATATCACACACAGCCCACTTAACCTGCAGCCCACTAGCCCATCACCTGGTGCTGGTACCTACAATGTGGCTGACAGGCATCATATGATAAACACACTATTTTCCAAGTCTACACAAGAAATGTTTCGAATTCCAGAGCTCATACAAATGGGAGAGGCTGTTGAGCAGCGGTGTCAGAATTCTGCATAAGAGTATTATGTATTTTGCAAGGAAATTATTTTTAAAAGCTTTTCTACTGACAGTTTCTTCAAAGAGAGACAATTGTTCCTTTAAAAAGTTCCCATTTTTCTAACACAGATAAGTGGCTTGCTGTTTATGGGGGTGACTAAGTGCTCCTTCATACTTTTATCTGTCCTGGATTATTTCAAACTCTCAGCCTTGCAGAAAAAAAATCAAGCTTCAAGTCTGGCCATTAGGCAGAGGTCTCCTGATCACCAAGTTCTCCTATAAGAGCAAGATCCCATTTTTAAAGGGAGAAGTTTATCCATCAGACATTGTTGGGTAGAAGAGGCAGTCTTGCATAAGCTGGCCACACAGGATGTCAAGACGAGAAGGATACTGATAGTACGGGTGAGTGGGCAGGTGAATTAATGCAGCTCCGAGCGGCTGGAAGGAATGTGAATCCAGGAGGTGGGTGACATAGTGAAAGAGGAAACACAGGTACTGGGTCTATGGAGAAGGAGAGAGGGAACAGATAAAGAGTAAGGGCAGGGAGCAGCTTAGACGGGAGCATGGCAGAGCTTGGCATTTTGCTGAAATTCTGGGTGGGAAGATGCTCCATGGTGAGGCTGTGTGAACGGCTTCTTTGGAGCAGTGAAGTTCCTTGGAGAAGAAGATACTGAGATTCTGTTCACACTGGCTACCCAGGGTGATAGTGGGCAGGAAGCCAGACTAGAAAGAGTATCATGAAAGAAAACGTCTCTTCCATTTAATATGGATCCAGTTATTCCCCTCCTAAATGATATGTTGAAGCTTTCGTCACTATTTCCTCACATGGGACCTACTATGGGACTGTGGTAATTTCAGGTGCAGGACAATAAGGCGGTCATTCAGGATTAGTGTTGGCTCTTAATCCCATGGGACTGCGGTCCTTCTAAGAGAGAATGCCACATGAAGATACAGAGAGACACAGAGGAAGAAGGAGGCCATGTGATGGCAGGGATGAAATAGGAGGCATGACGCCTCTAGGCAATGTCAAGAATTGCCAGCAATCGTAGAAGCTGGGAAGAGGCAAGTCTTCCCTACAAACTTTAGAAGCAGCATGGGCCTCCAGGGCCTCCATCTGGAACTTGAGCCTCTAGAACTACCACAATACAAATTTCTCTACTATTTTAAGCCAATAGTTTGTGGAACTTGCTTTGAACCACCAAAGCAGTCTTCTTGGGTCAAGTCTACCCATATTGTAAGGCTCTTCCTACACATCTTCCCTGGTCACACTGATTGCTGCTTTTTTTTTTTTTCAGTTTTCCAGCAATACTTAGGGTCTGTGCCTTAACTTTCACATGGAATTCCAGTCTGCCTTCAGATTTCCTTTAACCTCATTCAAGATCTGACTTTACCTAAGGGGCAAGCACCTGCCTCTCTGAGTTTCTCACCCTGCCTAAGGCAATGAGTGTTGAGCACCTCACTGCTCCTTGCTCACTACTTGAGAACATTTTCCTGGAAGTTATGTAATATACATTAAGCTTGAGCTCCTCATGTAGGTCACTTACAAGGTACTTTTCTAGGGCACCACTATCCTGCTGAAGTTTGAATGCCGATAGGTTCTCCTGGCTCATTAGAAAAACTATAAAGTGCATATAATTAAATGAATAATGCTGTTTTTAAACAGTTTGAAAATAGGAGTATTCTACTTTGAGGAAACCACAGTACAGAACTGATTAAATGAAAAGGGCAGAAAAAAAGAATCTTTTATTAACCCGAGAATTTAAAAAATTCAATGACTTTTTCTCATAGAGTATTGGCTTTTTTCAGATAACTTGTATTTCTGGATAGATGTATACTGTATAAAATGAGATACACTGATAACGAGAGTGAATAAAACCAAATAATGAAGAGTCAAAAACCATTGTAGAAGGAGGCTTTATAAATGAACATGTGGAGATTTAATGTAGATAACATTTTGGGGGTTTATGTAATAGAATGGTCATAGTGACTATGGGGAGGGGAATTAGAAATCTAGAAGTGAGCAGGAGGAAAGAGAAGGATATTTCACAATTTATATTATTTTGTATCACTTAATATCTAAAAAAACACATACAATTATGAAAGGGAGAGAAAAAGGAGGATGCTTCAAAGAAAAGAACAAGAAAAGGAGGGAATCAAAGGACAAAATAAATAAAGGTAGTTGGACTGTAGAACAATTGAAGAGCAAATGTGGGCTCTAAAACGGTAGATGGTCCAGGCTTGGACTAGGGTGTCAGCTGCACCTGAATGCAGGCAGGGAGAAGGGCACACACACACACACACACAGACACACACACAGACACACACACACACACACACACACACACACACACACACACACACACACATTTTCAAATGTTCAAGTCTTCTGGGCTACTTTCAAAGGTCACATTCTTATTTAGCTTTCCAGAGGACATGATGGTGTAAATCCTTATGACAACCCAAACTGCCCGGGAAGGATTTCTCTGCTGGCTTGATTGCTCCATATCTGTTTCCTAATTCTTCTTCACAGGAAGTGTCTATCCACTGGCCGGTTTGAATACTATGGGCAATTTCTTAGGGATCTTCTCCTTGTCATCTCTCTATTATCCTGCTTGTGTCTTTCTCTTATTCTGTAAGGGATTGCATATAGCCAATTGCGTGCTAGTCATTTTGGAGGTGGTGGGAGTGGTAGAATCAATGAGCTGTAATCCTCAGTCATATATGCATCAGGACTAGAATTTACCTAGGATCAAGTGCTCTGAAAAATTTAAAAAACTAGTTAGTTGTCACAGTGGCTGCTGAGCTTTAGGACTCCTAGGCTCTACTCTGTTCTGGCCACAGAGGCTGACATTGTGTGACATGCCAAACTGTGTCAGAGTGATGGGCAAAACAGAGTATCTTGGTAAGAAAGTTATAGAAAGCAGTGTGTGCTGTTCAGGAAAAAGCAGAACTGAATGATTGACAAGATTCCCCTGAGAAGGTCAGTAACATGAATGCACTGGACAATGTCATCCAAGACAGTTTCCTGTGCCTTGATGATCATTACTTTGATTTTTAACATTTTATTACATTCACCCCAACTAGCATAATGTCCGACACATTGTAGGGATAACAAAAATTCACGTTGAATTAGTGCAATGTCTTATTGCTTGCACATCCAATCTCTAACTCTGATTTTACCACCTAACTGAATCTGTTTGGAAGAAGTCATATGAGAAGAGGTGTAAAGGCCTACGGAAATGCAATCACAGAGGCAATCACAGGACCTACCCTCTGTTACATGTGCGACGACTGGAAGAATAAAGAAACTAGAATTGGCTCTGTGCTTTCTTAGCCCTAGCAGGATGACAGACTTCCCCCCTGAGATGACATGGTCCTATTTGGGGAAAGAGTTTAGTTCGAGGGAGGTGGATGGCTAGATAGTCCTGCTGCATGTTCTGAGGCAGCTTGGGGGAGAAAAGAGCACCAGCTGGAACATGAAGCATCCCAGAATTAAGAGCATGTGCTGAAAGGCAAGAAACTTGGCAAGCATGGAGTGGACACATGTTGCAGAAACACGGACCCAGATGCACCGAGAGCCACAAGACAGTGGGGCTGGCCAACTCCCTCACTCCTGACTCCAAAGCAGCTGAAGCAAACACTCTTCTTAAGCTACTCATCTGCAGACACTATTACAGTAGAGTCTCTGGGATGCAGTCCACCTAAGGTTCAGGTACTAATGTTCTCTTGATGGGTTGAGGATTTTAGAGAGGCTATCATCCCTGCTCCAGGGAAGTACACATGTGGAACCAACTGAATCTGTGGAAAGCAAGCTTTCTCTCATCTCACGCTCTCCCCAGGGACCATAGGAACTGTACCTTGAAGAAATCTGTCACCTTGTCTAACATCATTTTACAAATGGTGGCACTCATGTGCAAAGAAAGGATCATGACTTTCCCAGGGTCACACCCCCAACAGGTGGAAACAGTACTAAAAACTCAGGTACTGATGTTTTAAATTTCACGAGCTTCTCAGACCCCCCAGTGAGCTTAATACAGTCTTTGAAGGTCATTTTTTGAGTTCAGGACAAGCATGTAAACCAATGTGACATCAACGCTCTACTGTAAACTGGTCTCTGGAGGCCCTTGGCTGAGCAACACATCAGTTGTAGTCTCATTTCATTTGCTTTTTTTCCTTCTTAGAGTCCATTTTTCTCTTGTCCCCCCCCCCCCCCCCCCCCCCCCGCCTCATGTTGTCTCTGGTGTCTGATTACCCATACTGTATTTCCCCAGACTCATCCTTCCTTCCCTTAAAATGTTCAGAATCAGTAACACCGCCTCTTCTTCTGCAGCTTGGACAATGCGTTGGGTCTTGTATGCCTCAACAGCAGAGCAGCTGCCTACTCTAGGGAATCTGGTCATGGCAGGGTTGCATTGATCCTATCGGATCTAAGCCTGTTCATACGGATGAAACGCACACAAAGACACACACACACACACACACACACACACACACACATACACACACACACACACACACACACACACACACACACACACACACACACTATTCCCTTGTCTACTTTGTGGAATCCTCCTTTCTAAGTAGCCTAACATCTATGTCAGAACAGCAAGGAGAGAGAAGGCAACAGCTTGACAAATCAAGCCACAAGTGAGGAAGCTGGTGTCAATGCAAGGGAGGAGGGGGATCTGAGCCCTAGATGTTTTATATTCATTTGTTCACTGGTGTTCCATAATCATTCCCATCTGCTTCATGTTTACATACTACAAATGAACAGTGAGCCCTTTCATGATCGGTGTTCTGGATTCCACATAAAATCAGTTCTCCCAGCCCAGGGCACAGGCGCATAGTAATTATATTTGTTTCTCTATAATCAAAATACCTGACAATATCTGAAGGGAGGGAGGGTTTATTTTAGTCCACGGTTTCAGAGAGGTTTCAGTCCATCGTGTAGGGAAGTCATGGTAGCAGGAGGCTGCAGTGGCAGTTGTTCCTATTGTGGGGGACTAGAAAGCAGAAAGTGGTTGGAATCTGGACGATGTAGCCTACTTCCAAATTCCATAGTCCCCCACAGGCACCAACAGCTGAGAACAAGAAGCTAAAATGTGAGCCTGTGTGGGACATTTTGAATTCAAATGATAACAAGGTACTGTTTTCCATCTTGCAGGCTTGGAAGAATGATACTCACTCTTCATGAGGGAAACTGGACTTTTGCTGTTGTCAAAGTCCTCTGGATGCACATGGTACCATTCTGCCTTCCTAAACCAAGTGCAGACTGGAAATCCAGGGACCTGATTTTCAGGTCCCACGTCTCTGGGGACACTGGTCCTACCTATCATCTTTCCATTTCTCACAATCTAGGTTCCTTTTACATATCCAAGATCTAAAACATCCCAGTCTGTATTTATTTCCCCATTAGTAATTCTCCCCAGAAGTTAAACCTTCTCTCTTTGGTGCTTTCTAATTCCAACCTTTCTGCTTTACTCAAATACCAAAATTGATTATTGTGCCTCAGCTGTGGCTTGCTAACTTGGCTGACAAAGTTATCTAATTATCTTCCTTGACCTGGCAGCAGATCCTCATGCTACCACCTCCTTAAGGCACCTCCTTCTCCTAGGATTCTAGTTATATTATTTTGTTTACAGTTTTTGATACAACACACTAAGTGGTACTGAACACTGAGTTGTTACATCAAGACTTAATGAGGTGCTGAGAAATGTGGGCATGGCTATAATTCTCCTTGGAGACTCTTGGCAAATTTGACAGAACTTCACATTTCTTTAAAACTTCCTTTAAAACTTTTTCCTAAATAAAGGGGGAAAAAAATCCATGTTTTAATTATGGACCAGGACTTGGTCCCTTTCTGGCTGTAGTTTTCCTTTGAAGAAAATTAAAGAAAATTGATTTGGAGATGAAGCAGTAGAGAACAAAGCCAGTCAAAGTAGCCCGAGCCCGAGGCAAGTCAGGGGATGTCTACGCACAATCTTTAGGATGTTTCTGTCATCCCATCGCAGCCTGCTCTTTGTATGCTATTTATGACAATCGCCAGAGGCCCAAGCTCCACACTGACATCAATTCACCTGTTTTCTGATCGACAGAGGCCTTGAAAATTCTAGAAATAACATGACCAGTTATACCATAGCTAAAAGAAGAAAACAAATTTGCCCTAGAAAATGATGTCATGTTAATAACCTTAAAAGCTCCCTTGGAACAGCCCAGCTCTTATTTCCGAATATTGGTCAAAGAGGACTCAGTCAGCTCAGCCTCTGTTCCAGAGGCCATTGGTTTTTTTTTATTTATACCTGGTTACTATAAATCATGTTGTTCCCACACCTTTACTTTGATATGATCTGGGCCCTTGCAAAACAGCATCCACTCCTTCCT
The DNA here is from genome assembly GCF_007827085.1 of Peromyscus californicus insignis. Lineage (NCBI taxonomy): Eukaryota > Metazoa > Chordata > Mammalia > Rodentia > Cricetidae > Peromyscus > Peromyscus californicus. Next base: position 61,916,186 of record NW_026294469.1, on the reverse strand, counting down.
TAGTTAACACAAAGCACACTTACAACAAAGACCAGAAGCTCTGTTCATCTCCCAAAGGTCACAAGTGCCTGGGCTTTGGGTATCACTCTTTGTGGGTTGAAGGCAAAGGGGAGGAGGCTGCTCCTTTCCTGGGTCTTTGGGTCTATCCTGGGCACAGCTATGGAATCAGAAGAGCTAGACTTTGGCTATCTACTCTTCTGCTCCTCATAGTCCCCACTAGAGGAGTCCCTAACTTTTTGGTGACTCCTGAAGTCATTACTCACTCACACTAATAACTGAGATGAACAAATGTTGAAGAGTCCAAGACTGACAGGTATACTTACATTTCTAGTGTTTTCTAACATAAGTCTTTTCTTTCTCGCAGTAAATATTTTAGGCTTGTGAGCCATATGATCCCTGTTATGGTTACTCAACTCTGCTACCATAACAAAATATACTCATAGACAATACAGAAATGAGTATGTGTGGTTGTGTCCCCCCAAAAACTTTATGGGCACAGGAATTGGAATTTCATGTTATTTTTCATGTATTATAAATGTTATTCATCTTCAGCTTTTTGCAAGTGGTTTTGTGCTGAGAAGATAGCTCAAGGGATGAACTGCCTGCTGTATGAGCATGAGGATGAGTATCCACAACCAGGCACCCACAATCCTGGTGCTCACAATCCCAGGACTCTTAATCTAGCACTGACAATCCCAGAATTCACAGTACAGCACCCACAATATAGAACTCACAATCTCAGTACTCACAATTCAGTGCTCACAATCCCAGTGCTCACAGTCCTAGGACTCACAATCCAGCACACTCAATCTCAGCATTCATATTCCCAGTGGTCACAATCTCGGTGCTCACAATTCAGCATTCACAATCCCAACACTCACATATAAGCCAGGCAGGCAGGCATGAGGCAGAGACAGGAGATCCTCTGAGCAAGTTGGATGGCTAGTCTGGCCTGAATTGGCAAGCTCTGGGTTCACTGAAAGACCTTGCCTTCATAAATAAAATGAAGAGTGATCCAAGAAGATACCTAGTGCCAACTTCTGACCTTTACACCCATGTGCACATGCATGAATGTGCACTTACGCATGTCTCTACATGCATACAAATACATGAATGTTCTTCCCACACACAAGCATGAAAAAAATATCTAAACTAAGTCCTACAATTTACTTTCATATCTGAAAACAAAACAAAACAAACAAACAAACAAAACCAGATAGAGGACTGATTGGGCTTGCAGTATGCTAATCTCTGATTTGGGCAACAACAGTAGGCTCGGGGTCTAATCTCTTCAGGGCTTTAAGGAACATTGTTTCTATCTCAGTTTCTGAGTGCCAATCAAGAGGAGCAAATGCAGTTTTTAGTGTGAATAGAGATTCTATTGTCCGTTTAGGGAAAATGTTTTATGTTATCTTGCATATTATGGTCTTTTAAAAGATGAATTATTAGTTTGTACATCTTAAACTGATGTTACATATTCTGATTTTATTACTCTGATTTAAAAATTCTATCTTAAGAATGTTCCCAATGAGAAATTATAGAGAATTATGTCTGGGGAGGAGTTTTTTAAACTTCCAAAGGGTGAATTTGAAGGAGCTATAAAAAAAAAAGGCTTATGCATTTTTTTTTTTTTAAACTAGAGCTGGGTATATGCAGTTGGAAAGTAGGTCCCTGGACAGAGTTCTTTGATCATGTTAGGTCCCACACGGACAGCTACTTCTTTGATTTTCAGCAAATACTCCGCAGTGGAGACACTGCAACTTTCTTCTCTCGTTATATTTAGACACTGCTTTATGTTTCTTTCTGGACTCTAACCTCCTTAAGAGGAAAGACACATTTGATAAATCTCCGGTCAGTGTTGGATAGTCAGTGAGATGTTGAAGGTACTTGTTAAGTGGCTAGGTTGGTGGGAGTTGAACATTATGGAGAGGGTGACTCTCCGGAGTTCTGTACGAGGGTAGGTGGTCCCTGGTTTGGAGTTCATGATCTCAGTTTTCAGCTGTTGACCGACTGACCTCCAGTCTCCATGTTCTGATCATCTGAAAATTGGATGCTGATCCTGACTTTGCAGAGGAAGGGTAAGACAATGTACATGGTAGACCTCACTGTCTGACAGGAAATAAGCTTCAAGCCACAAGTGACTATAAGGCCCCTCCCCCAACTCATAAAATTTGCAAAGCATTTTCATTGCGGTAAGGTTTCATGCTGATGCACCAATTCAGTGTGTGGCGTTACTTTGGAGTGGGCAGGTGGGCCTGGACTTAGAAGAGAATGGGGCTGCCTAGGTGCAGAAGTGGGAAGTGGAGACTGAGTAGATCCTAGCAGAACCGGGAAGGGATGAGAGAAGGAGGGCAAGAAGAACAGTAAGAATGACTAGGCATGTTTTAGGAAGACTGGGAAGCAAGGGCAAGGAAGTGTAGACTGCTTGTCATAACACCAGGCTCCATACAAGGGCTTTGCTTAGTGTTCACAACGATCCCATAGGGACTTTGGCTATTGGTCCCTTTTGCAGAAAAGGAAATAGCTCATAAGCCTTAAACCATCATGGCTCATGTTGGCAAGTCTGCTGTCCCATCTATTGACTTGTAAAGGCTCATGAAGGAGACTAAATATGAATGGCCCTCGTAAGCTCATATATTTGAATGCTTAGTCATCAGGGAGTGGCACTGCTTGAGAAGGACTGGAGGGTGTGGTCTTGTTGGAGTAGGTGGCCTTCTTGTTGGAGGAAATATGTCACCGGGCATAGGCTTTCAGATTTCAAAAGCCCATGCCAGGCCAAGTCCCTCACTTCCTGATCACTGTCTGTATATCAGAATATGGCTTTCAGATACTTCTCCAGCATCAAGCTTGCCTCCACCATGCCCCCCACCATGATGATAATGGACTCACCTCTGAAACTGTAAGCAGGCCCTCAATTAAATGTTTTCTTTTATGAGAATTTCCTTGGTCATGGTGTCTCTTCACAGAAATAGAACAGGGACTAAGACAGACGTTGGTACCAGGGACTAGAGCATTGCTGTGACAGGCCTGACCATGCTGTTGTTGGAATATGGAAGACTTTGAGACTTTAGACTAGAAAAGCAGTTGAATACTGTAAGTGGGGCGCAATGAGCCATCCTAGTAGGAACATAGAAGGCAGTGGTGCTGAGGGCAGTTTGAACTCTTGGGGCCCAGCTCAAGGAGTTTCAGGGAGGAAGAATATTAGTAAGTCGCCTAGAGACCATTGTTATGATATTTTGGAAAGGAATGTGGCTGTCTTATGCTCTTATCATAAAAATTTGCCTGAAGCTAAATTGAAGAGTTTTGGATTAATGGCATTGGCAGAGGAGAGTTCAAGACAGCTTGATATTGACTGTGGCATGTGGTTATTAGTAATCACTCTAATGCAGATCTACAATGGAGAAGAATAAGCTGGACAAGAAAGAAATATAAAACATACAGTTTGAGGAGGAAAGGAGCACCAGAATGTATAATGGAGCTAAGTCTAGTGCTCAAGGAAATAAAAGCTTGAAAGAAAAGCATGATGCTAAGTGGAAGAAAGGGAGTGGTGACCTCAGGACAAGACTCTACCCAGCTAAGCTTCCAACTTGTGGAAAGAGTTAAAGGAAAGCTTAAGTAGCAAAGAAAACCATCAACAACAGAAAGCTGATGCAAAAGTAACTGAAAAAGGGGGCCATGTTCCAGCCTCATTAAGCAGCAGAACTTGGCAGCTTCTGCTACATGGTTCTAGCTTTAGAGTCAAGGATACAAGAAGGGGGTTGTGGAATCTTTCTCCATGGCTAAGGAAAGTTACTAAAGCTAGGTATGTGTCAGGGGTGTCCCTACATGGAGGCCCAGAGAGGCCGTTGCATAAAGACGTGAAAGTGAGGTGAAGCCTGAATTGTCTTGGAGACCATAAGATGTTGGAGATGCCAGAGCTGTGGGATATCTGCTGAGGAAGCTGCTAACAGGGTGTGGAACCAGGCCAAGAGAGAGAAGTGTGTTGCAGTCAACAAAGCTGGAAGAAGTTGGAGATCTGAAGAGCACTTTGACATCAGACATGGAGATGCAGGATTTAGAGTTTGTCCTGTTGTGTTTCTTTGGTCTTGGTTTGGTCCAGTATTTCCTCACTATTTTCCCTTTCCTCCCTTTTGAAACCATAATGTATATTCTTTGCCACTGTATGTTGGAAGTGTATGATCTATTTTTATTTTGGTTTTATAGGGGGTTATAGTTAAGAGATTGCCACAAGTCTCAGAAGAGACTGGACTTTTAAACAATATGAGACTGTAATAGACTATGGGGACTCTTGAAGTTGGACTGAATGAATTTTTGCATTATGATATGGCTACAAACCTATGGAAGCCAAGGAGTAGAATGTGGTGGTTTAAATAAGAATGTCCCTCAGAGGTTCATTTATTTGAATGCTTTGTCATCAGGGAGAGGCACCATTTGGAAAGGATTAGGAGGTGTGGCTTTGTTGGAGGAAGTGTGCCACTGGGGCTGGGCTTTCAAAAGTCCATTCTAAGCTAGCTTCTCACTTCCTGTCTGCTGTCTGTGGATCAGGATGTAGCACCTTCAACTACTCCTCTAGCGCCACGTCTGCCTGTTTGCTGCCACACTCCCCACCATGATGATAACGCACTAAACCTTGAAACTCTTTTCACTCCTGAAACTTATAACAGTTGTCTTCCTTCTTGTGTCTCTTCTTAGCAATAGAACAGTGACCAAGACAGGAACAATTCAGGGAAGATAGGAGAGTTTTGGGGGAAAGCATTCTGTAAGCACTTGAAGTTGGGCTGGGAGCATGGGCTCCTCTTAAAGGCAGTGGAAACACATTAGATGTTTTCAGTTTGGTGTGGGAAGGAAACTCATGATGTTATAACTAGGTGGGAAGGAAGCCTTTACCCGGCAGCTGGGAACTGCTCCACACACCTTTAACATAGTTCCTTCAAATCCTGGTGTGTCTACTGGATCGTATTCTTCCTCCAAGGGGAACAGAGGAAAGCAGCGTTTAAGCCTCCACTGATCTACACTTGAACTTAGTAATGGCATTGCAATGAGTGGGAAGTTTCTCTCTTGCTGCGGGCAGAACCCAGAGCAGAGCAGGGTGTGCTAACATGTCTTCAGCAATATCAAACAATTGTGCCCAAGGTAGTACTGTAAGCACTCATTTTGAATTTTTCCCTATCTTCCTCATTCTGGTTTCATACCCCTAGGTCATGCACTAACTTTAGGACTGGAACTGTATGAGCTCACCATCAATTTTCCTGCTGTTGAGGAACAGAGGTGAGTCACTGACATTGTTCTAATACTGCCTGTAATATGTCTAATGTGAAACAGAATTACAGGACAGGACTTGATGGGGCTGTCTCCTGCCTCACCTCCCACATGGTGTTTATATTTAACACGTGTTCTACCTCGTCATCTGTCTTTCAGTAGCTTCTTATCCTGCCCTGTTGTGCAAGCATCTCAGGAGCCTGACTAATTAGCTTGGATGCCCTTTGGCTCCATCCACTTGCCCTTTTTCACACTATCAGCCTACTGAGTTGTGATCCCTTGGCACTGGATCCTGCGCTGCTAGGGTGACCCCAGGGAACATTCTAAGTAGGCAAAAGTTGTTAATAATGTGCCTGTCTTTCCCATGCCTTCCAGCTGACCCCTGACTACCCAAGGATGCCAAACAACAACCAGAGGGAATTAGCAAATTCTTTGCCGACTTCTGCTCTATCAAAACTTGCCACTTTTTTTATTTTTATTTATTTATTTTTTTTAGTTTTAAAAGGAAGAAACAAAAATTTATTTATCCTTACACATCATGTTACCCTGTATGGTAAATCATATATCATCCACAGATCTACTAGAACTAATAAGTAAGTTTGACTGTCACAAGACACTCAGTCATTACAAAGGAAATCAATTACTTATTGCCATTTCTTTTTTTTTCTTCAGAAATATGCATTCAGTTTATTTCATGAAGTACTAGTGTCTCCTTTTTTTAAATTTTTTTATTTTTATTTTGCAATACAATTCAGTTCTACATATCAGCCACGGATTCCCTTGTTCTCCCCCCTCCCACTCCCCTCACCTTCCCCCCCAACCCACCCCCCATTCCCACCTCTTCCAGGGCAAAGCCTACCCCACAGACTGAGATCAACCTGGTAGACTCAGTCCAGGTAGGTCCAGTCCCCTCCTCCCAGGCCGAGCCAAGCGATCCTGCATAGGCCCCAGGTTTCAATCAGCTGACTCATGCAATGAGCACAGGACCCGGTCCCACTGCCTGGATGCCTCCCAAACAGATCAAGCCAATCAGCTGTCTCACCCATTCAGAGGGCCTGATCCAGTTGGTGACCCCTCAGCCATTGGTTCATAGTTCATGTGTTTCCATTCGTCTGGCTATTTGTCCCTGTGCTTTATCCAACCTTGGTCTCATCAATTCTCGCTCATATAAACCCTCCTCATTCTCACTAATTGGACTCCCAGAGATCCACCCAGGGCCTAGCCATGGATCTCTGCATCCAGATCCCTCAGTAGTTGGATGGGGATTCTAGCACGACAATTAGGGTGTTTGGCCATCCCATCACCAGAGTAGGTCAGTTTGGGCTGTATCTTGCCCATTGCCAGCAGTCTGTTGTGGGGGTATCTTTATGGATTTCTGTGGGCCTCTCTAGCACTTTGCTTCTTCCTATTCTCATGTGGTCTTCATTTACCATGGTCTCCTATTCCTTGTTCTCCCTCTCTGTTGTTGATCCAGCTGGGATCTCCTGCTCCCCCAAAGTCTCTTTCCCTCGGCCCTTGCCCTTCACTACCCCCACTCATGTCCAGGCTGTTCATGTAGATCTCTTCCATTTCTCCATCATTGGGCGATCCTCATGTCTTTCTTGGGGTTCTGTTTTCCAGGTAGCCTCCCTGATAATGTGAGTAGCAGTCCAGTCATCCTTGTTCCACATCTAGTATCCTCCTATGAGTGAGTACATACCATGTTTGTCTTTCTGAGTCTGGGTTACCTCACTCAGGATGATTTTTTCTAGATCCATCCATTTGCCTGCAAACCTCATGATGTCATTGTTTTTCTCTGCTGAGTAGTATTCCATTGTGTATATGTACCACATTTTGTTTATTCATTCTTCCGTTGAAGGGCATCTAGGTTGTTTCCATGTTCTGGCTATTACAAACAATGCTGATATGAACATAGCTGAACAAGTGCTCTTGTGGTGTGGTTGAGCATTCCTTGGGTATATGCCCAAGAGTGGTATAGCTGGATCTTGGGGGAGATGGATTCCCAATTTTCTAAGAAAGCACCATATTGATTTCCAAAGTGGTTGTACAAGCTTGCATTCCCACCAGCAGCGGAGGAGAGTTCCCCTAGCTCCACATCCTCTCCAGCATAAGGTGTCTTCAGTGTTTTTGATTTTAGCCATTCTGACAGGTGTAAAGTGGTATCTCAGAGTTGTTTTGATTTGCATTTCCCTGATGATTAGGGATGTTGAGCAATTCCTTAAATGTCTTTCAGCCATTTGAGTTTCCTCTGTTGAGAATTCTCTGTTTAGTTCTATAGCCCATTTCTTAATTGGACTGTTGGGCATTTTGATGCCTAATTTTTTGAGTTCCTTATATATTCTGGATATCAGTCCTCTGTCAGATGTGGGGTTGGTGAAGATCTTTTCCCATTCTGTAGGCTGTCGCTTTGCCTTGTTGAGCGTATCCTTTGCTCTACAAAAGCTTCTCAGTTTCAAGAGGTCCCATTGATTGATTGTTTCTCTCAGTGTCTGTGCTACTGGTGTTCTATTTAGGAAGTGATCTCCTATGCCAATGCATTCAAGACTACTTCCTACTTTCTCTTCTAGCAGGTTCAGAGTAGCTGGATTTATGTTGAGGTCCTTGATCCACTTGGACTTAAGTTTTGTGCACGGTGATAGATATGGATCTATTTGCAGCCTTCTACATGTTGATATCCAGTTATGCCAGCACCATTTGTTGAAGATGCTTTTTTTTTCATTGTGCATTTTTGGCGTCTTTGTCAAAAATTATATGTTCATAGGTGTGCGGATTAATGTCAGGGTCTTCAATTCGATTCCATTGGTCCACATGTCGGTTTTTATGCCAGTACCAAGCTGTTTTTATTACTGTAGCTCTATAGTAGAGCTTGAAGTCAGGGATCGTGATGCCTCCAGAGGTTGTGTTATTGTACAGGATTCTTTTGGCTATCCTGGGTTTTTTGTTTTTCCATATGAAGTTGAAAAACTTGCCACTTTTTACATGTTCACTATAGGGTATTGTTTTCAGCTACGTGACCATAAGAAATGATAAATTAATTATAAAAAAAACCCTTATTTTCCACTAATCAAGAAGTGATCCGATGCCCCAATCGTCCAAGGTAACACAACACATTTACTCCACCACTCCTCCTTACATACCCCTTAGCACAGTATAGGGTCTTTATCTCTTCTTACAGAGAGGTCCCAGAGCTTCAGATTTAGTAAATCAGGAATAATGTTCAGTTTATGTGTCTGGATAATGCTTCAGCTAATTGTCATGTACTACTCTGGATAAGAAATACTCTTCTACAATTGTCACGTTGCTCTGAAGCCACACCACGGAATCCAGTACTCAACAAACACATATGGCAGTTTAAATGTACCTGCAGCAGCACACACATGTGCACAATCCACAGGGACACACACCCCACCCCCCATGATATGCTTACACTTGACTGCTCATGCTTTTGGTTTATAGAGTACTTTTGTTGACTGGCAAGATGTTCATTCTACTGAGAAGAGTAGATCAGGAAAGGGAATATTATTTCCACCCAAGAGTGTGGGATGATGGACATTCATTAAGAGCATCACAGTAACATAAATAATAAGCAACCATAAAGAGAACGTAGGAGAACAGTGAGCAGCTCTCAACCTTCCTAATGCTGAGATTCTTTAATACAGTTCCTCGTGCTGTGGTGATCCCAATCATAAAATTTTTTTTCTTGTTACTTCATAACTGTAATTTTGCTACTGTTATGAATCAGAATGCAAATATCTGATATGCAGGTTGTCTGATTTGCAACCCCTGTGAAAGTTTCCTTTAACCCCCCAAAGGGGTTATGACCCACAGGTTGAGAACCAATGTATTAGCAGTAGACCAGTTGATTTGGAGGGATTTCTCTAAGATAATGTTGCCTGAAAAAAGCCATCAGGGAATATGTAGGCAGTAATGGGTGTCTATGGGTGTGGAGAGTGTGAAAGAGGAAGAAAAAGACTGCATGCATGGTCTGAAAACAGGTTTTCAGTTACAGAAAATCCTGTGTGCTTGTGTTTAATAATAGAGAACTTAAAAAGAGTGGGAAGAGTTTATCAAACTGCTGATAAGTCATGGAGTGGTGGGATTAGAACATGAACCTAGGATATTTCTGACCCCAACCTTGGGTGGGCAGAGCTAGCAGCCAAGAGCCTAGAGAGCATCAGTACTCACGTTCTGTCACTTAGTGGCCTGCTGGCCTCACTGCCCGTGCAGGGAAGATGATAGCAACCATCTCAAAGAACTGTCAAAATTGTTGAATGAGCTAATAATTCCAGAGAACTGGATCTGGTACTGGCCCAGAGTAGCTTTGCATGGCAGGGTGCTTTCCCTCTGGATCACTCACTTGTGTGCAGTGCATCAGGGAGATGTAAATACTGCCTCCACGGCTTTACATGTTAGCAGGCTCAACCCAATAGAAAGAAAATAGTGTGCATTTGGTAGGGGCCTGAAAAAAAAAGGAAATAGGAAAAGACACTTAGGGGAGTGCGTCTTAGTGAATGAAATAAAGGCAAATATGGAAACAACTTTATGTACAAATACATTTATTGCTGCATTTTCATAACAGCCTCTTATTACCTTGTTAAGGGGGTAAGTTAAGCTCACAGCTAAATATCTATTTGATGCATATCATAAACTCATTCAATTGCTTAAGAAAACAGGGATGTTAAATAGTCATGCTATAATGTCATGCATATAGAGTTGAAAATTATGTGTATTGTGATTACATTAAAATTCTTTCATGGACAAGACTAGAATAATTTAAATACTTATTATGGAAACAGATTGTACATTTATTTGTGGGTAGGGAGTACATGCACATGTTCATGTGGGCACTCTTGCATGAGCAGGCATGTGGCTGTGTAGACCGGATGTTGACACTAGGTGTCTTGCTTGATCCCTCTCCATCTTATTTTTGAGACAGCTGTCTCCCTAAGCCTGGCACTCAGTTATTCAATGAAGCTTGCTGGCCAGTGGGTTCCAGGGATTTGCTTGCTCCCCTTCAAGCACTAAAGTGCTTCTGTGACCGGTGTTTGCATGAGTGCCAGGAATCTGAACACAGGCCCTGACGCTTGCACAGCAGGCACTTTACCTGCTGGGGTATCTCCCAGCTGCCTTTACAGTCAAGCAACTGGAGACTGATTGGAGATGAAGGCTTGCATATCTGTGGCTGTCTACTGTTGGCAGTTCTGTGGAGGGCAGGCCTCCCTTGATGTATGTGTCAGTCTTATTTAGGGTTACAAATGGAAGGTGGAGACAGGGCATTGGGCTGTGTGTCTTTTTCATGATCCACTACATCTCTGGAATGTGTATCTGCAGAAAGACATCCATCTGTTTAAGGGAAGGTTTTTCCTAGATTTGTGGAGTGACCAGGTAAGGAATGGAGTGGGGGGAAAGAAGATGTTTAGTATCTCACACTTTTTCTTTTTCCGCACAATAAAGCATCGATAAATACAATCAGTTCACAACCCCCTTCCTGGCACCAGCAGTCTAAATGATCCTGACTAGGTCCCAGGTAGAGCATCATGAGGACATTTAGTTGTTCTTTTTCTATTTTTAAAATTTTATTTGTTTATATTAAGCCTGAAAATTTAAAAGGCTTCTTTGTGTTTACATACATATTTCATTTTGGTTGGGGCCCACCCTTCACTTATCCCTCTCCATCTCCCTGACCCTCCTTCTCATAGTGTAATTTTCATCACCAGTATTCCCTCTTCCACTTCAATATCTCATGTGTGTTCTATTATCTTAACCACCCTCCTGCCTTAAACTGCATTTGTTCCCTTTCTTGTGGACCTTTTAGCCATCCATATGCTGTCTGTGTCTAATCAATTTTCTAAGGCAGCCATTTCAATTAAGTGGAATCGTACAATTTGTGGTCTCATGTACGAGGCTTAATTTATCTCACAGGTTTTAGTAAATCCTTCCTTTTTGCATGCAGGTAACAGGCCACTGCAAGGGAAAACATTGCTGTCTCTATTGTTAGCAGCCAGGTGCCTAGTGTCTGACATATATGAAACATACATAGTTCCTAAGAAATAGTTTATTGTTGATGTTGTTTAAATATCTCTTTTATAGGTAGCTACAGTCAATTCAAAGTTTTTCCTTTTAAAAAAGCATCCACATTTTTTCATATACCATACAAGTATCCCTAGCTCAAATTAATAACATCATTAACTTCTAGTCTCTTCTCATTCCCATCTATTCCTTGTTTACCGACATGACTCAGCTTCTTTTTTTTTTTTTTTTTTTTTTTTTTTTTTTTTTTTTTTTTTTTTTTTTTTTTTTTTTTTTTTTTTTTTTTTTTTTTTTTTTTTTTTTTTTTTTTTTTTTTTTTTTTTTTTTTTTTTTTTTTTTTTTTTTTTTTTTTTTTTTTTAATTTATTTTGCTATACAATTCAGTTCTACATATCGGTCACGGATTCCCATGTTCTCCCCCCTCCCGTCCCCCTCACCTTCCCCCCAACGCCCCCCCCCCCCCCCATTCCCATCTCCTCCAGGGCAAAGCCTTCCCCACAAACTGAGGTCAACCTGGTAGACTCAGTCCAGGTAGGTCTAGTCCCCTCCTCCCAGGCCAAGCCAAACAATCCTGCATAGGCCCCAGGTTTCAAACAGCCAACTCATGCAATGAGCACAAGATCTGGTCCCACTGCCTGGATGCCTCCCAAACAGATCAAGCCAATCAACTGTCTCACCCATTCGGAGGACCTGATCCAGTGTGGACCCCTCAGCCATTGGTTCATAGTTCATGTGTTTCCATTCATTTGGCTATTTGTCCCTGTGCTTTATCCAACCTTGGTCTCAACAATTCTCACTCATATAAACCCTCCTCATTCTCGTTGATTGGACTCCCAGAGATCCACCCAGGGCCTAGTCATGGATCTCTGCATCCAGATCCCTCAGTAGTTGGATGAGGTTTCTAGCACAACAATTAGGGTGTTTGGCCATCCCATCACCAGAGTAGGTCAGTTCGGGCTGTCTCTCGACCATTGCCGGCAGTCTGTTGTGTGGGTATCTTTGTGGATTTCTGTGGGCCTCTCTAGCACTTGCTTCTTCCTGTTCTCATGTGGTCTTCATTTACCATGGTCTCCTATTCCTTGTTCTCCCTCTCTGTTGTTGATCCAGCTGCGATCTCCCGCTCCCCCAAGCTCTCTTTCCCTCGACCCTCGCCTTTCATTACCCCCACTCATGTCCAGGCTGTTCATGTAGATCTCATTCCATTTCTCTGTCACTGGGCGATCCCTGTGTCTTTCTTGGGGTCCTGTTTTCCGGGTAGCCTCCCTGGTGATGTGAGTAGCAGACAATTCATCCTTGTTTCATGTCTAGTATCCTGCTATGAGTGAGTACATACCATGTTTGTCTTTCTGAGTCTGGGTTATCTCACTCAGGATGATTTTTTCTAGATCCATTCATTTGTCTGCAAACCTCATGATGCCATTGTTTTTTTCTGCTGAGTAGTATTCCATTGTGTATATGTACCACATTTTGTTTATCCATTCTTCAGTTGAAGGGCATCTGGGTTGTTTCCATGTTCTGGCTATTACAAACAATGCTGATATGAACATAGCTGAACAAGTGCTCTTATGGTGTGGTTGAGCATTTCTTGGGTATATGCCCAAGAGTGGTATAGCTGGATCTTGGGGGAGATTGATTCCCAATTTTCTAAGAAAGCGCCATATTGATTTCCAAAGTGGTTGTACAAGCTTGCATTCCCACCAGCAGTGGAGGAGAGTTCCCCTAGCTCCACATCCTCTCCAGCATAAGGTGTCTTCAGTGTTTTTGATCTTAGCCATTCTGACAGGCGTAAGGTGGTATCTCAGAGTTGTTTTGATTTGCATTTCCCTGATGATTAGGGATGATGAGCAATTCCTTAAATGTCTTTCGGCCATTTGAGTTTCCTCTGTTGAGAATTCTCTGTTTAGTTCTATAGCCCATTTCTTAATTGGACTGTTGGGCATTTTGATGTCTAATTTCTTGAGTTCCTTATATATTCTGGATATCAGTCCTCTGTCAGATGTGGGGTTGGTGAAGATCTTCTTTTTATAGGTGAATTAAGTCCATTGATATTGAGGGAAATTAATGACCAGTGATTGTTCATTCCTGTTATTTTTTGGTGGTGATGTGTGGGTACTTCTATACTTTGGGGTTTACTGCTGTGGCTTTATCTGTTGCCTGTGTTTTCGAGGGTGTATCTGACTTCCTTAGGTTGGAATTTTCCTTCTAGTGCTTTCTGTAGGGCTGGGTTTGTGGATAAGTATTGTTTAAATCTGGCTTTGTCATGGAATGTCTTGTTCACTCCATCTATGGTGATTGAAAGTTTTGCTGGGTATATTAGTCTAGGCTGACATCCATGGTCTCTTAGTGTCTGCATTACATCTGTCCAGGTTCTTCTGGCTTTCAAAGTCTCCATTGAGAAATCGGGTGCTATTCTGATGGGTTTGCCTTTATATGTCACTTGGCCTTTTTCCTTTGCTGCTCTTAATATTCTTTCTTTATTCTGTACGTTTAGTTGTTTAACTATTATGTGGCGAGGGGACTTTTTTTGGGGGTCTAGTCTGTTTGGTGTTCTATAAGCTTCTTGTATCTTCATAGGCATTTCCTTCTTTAAGTTGGGAAAGTTTTCTTCTATGATCTTGTTGAATATATTTTCTGTGCCCTTGAGTTGGTATTCTTCTCCTTCTTCGACCCCTATTATTCTTAGGTTTGGTCTTTTCATGGTGTCCCAAATTTCTTGGACATTTTGGTTCATGACTTTGTTGGCTTTAGTGTTTTCTTTGACTGATGAATGTATTTCTTCTACTGTATCTTCAACGCTAGAGATCCTCTCTTCCATCTCTTGCATTCTGTTGATTATACTTGCATCTGAAGTTCCCAATCGTTTTCTGAGATTTTCTATTTCCAGCATTCCCTCTGTTTGTGTCTTCTTCATTTTTTCTATTTCCCTTTTCAGGTCTTGGACTGTTTCCTTCATTTGTTTCATTGATTTTTCTTGGTTTTCTCTCAGTATTTTATTGTTTTCTTCCAGGACTTTATTGATTTCTTCTAATTTGTTTGCCCTTTCCTCTAGTTGTTTACAGCGTTCTTCACATTTTTTTGTCTTTTCCTCTACACAAGCCTCTAGCTTCTTCATGATGTCATTCATAAGGCTGTTTTCTTCTGCGTCTTCCAATTTCTGATGTTCAGGTCTAGGTGTTGGAGGAGGGCTAGGGCCTGGTGATGCTGTATTGCTATTCATTTTGTTGTATATGTTTCTGCCTTGACGTCTGCCCATCTCCTTGTGCTTCGTTACTGGCCTTATCCGCACACAGTTTTCCAAAAGGGAAGTCCGGAGCAAGATGGGAGCTGGGGGCCGGCCTCTAAGTCTCAGGAAGAGGCTTGGGGCTCAGGCGGATGGGCGTGGGGGCAGGGCGTGGAGACTGCAGGGCCTGCCAGGGGTCTTGGAGAAGGGGATCCTTCCCGGTGGGGCTAGCAGGGAACCTGCCCGGTGGCCAGCACCTGGGGCCGAGTTGGGCAGGTCTTCCCTGGAGTGGCTGGTGCCCAGGGATGGGGTCCGGGGCAAGGAAGGGCACTCACCAGTTTTCCAAAAGGGAAGTCCGGAGCAAGATGGGAGCTGGGGGCCAGCCTCTAAGTCTCAGGAAGAGGCTTGGGGCTCAGGGGGATGGGAGTGGGGGCAGGGCGTGGAGACTGCAGGGTCTGCCAGGGGTCTTGGAGAAGGGGATCCTTCCCGGTGGGGCTAGCAGGGAACCTGCCCGGTGGCCAGAACCTGGGGCCAAGTTGGGCAGGTCTTCCCTGGAGTGGCTGGTGCCCAGGGATGGGGTCTGGGGCAAGGAAGGGTACTCACCAGTTTTCCAAAAGGGAAGTCCGGAGCAAGATGGGAGCTGGGGGCCGGCCTCTAAGTCTCAGGAAGAGGCTTGGGGCTCAGGCGGATGGGCGTGGGGGCAGGGCGTGGAGACTGCAAGGCCTGCCAGGGGTCTTGGAGAAGGGGATCCTTCCCGGTGGGGCTAGCAGGGAACCTGCCCGGTGGCCAGAACCTGGGGCCAAGTTGGGCAGGTCTTCCCTGGAGTGGCTGGTGCCCAGGGATGGGGTCTGGGGCAAGGAAGGGTACTCACCAGTTTTCCAAAAGGGAAGTCCGGAGCAAGATGGGAGCTGGGGGCCGGCCTCTAAGTCTCAGGAAGAGGCTTGGGGCTCAGGCGGATGGGCGTGGGGGCAGGGCGTGGAGACTGCAGGGCCTGCCAGGGGTCTTGGAGAGGGGGATCCTTCCCGGTGGGGCTAGCAGGGAACCTGCCCGGTGGCCAGAACCTGGGGCCAAGTTGGGCAGGTCTTCCCTGGAGTGGCTGGTGCCCAGGGATGGGGTCCGGGGCAAGGAAGGGCACTCACCAGTTTTCCAAAAGGGAAGTCCGGAGCAAGATGGGAGCTGGGGGCCGGCCTCTAAGTCTCAGGAAGAGGCTTGGGGCTCAGGCGGATGGGCGTGGGGGCAGGGCGTGGAGACTGCAGGGCCTGCCAGGGGTCTTGGAGAAGGGGATCCTTCCCGGTGGGGCTAGCAGGGAACCTGCCCGGTGGCCAGCACCTGGGGCCGAGTTGGGCAGGTCTTCCCTGGAGTGGCTGGTGCCCAGGGATGGGGTCCGGGGCAAGGAAGGGCACTCACCAGTTTTCCAAAAGGGAAGTCCGGAGCAAGATGGGAGCTGGGGGCCAGCCTCTAAGTCTCAGGAAGAGGCTTGGGGCTCAGGGGGATGGGAGTGGGGGCAGGGCGTGGAGACTGCAGGGTCTGCCAGGGGTCTTGGAGAAGGGGATCCTTCCCGGTGGGGCTAGCAGGGAACCTGCCCGGTGGCCAGAACCTGGGGCCAAGTTGGGCAGGTCTTCCCTGGAGTGGCTGGTGCCCAGGGATGGGGTCTGGGGCAAGGAAGGGTACTCACCAGTTTTCCAAAAGGGAAGTCCGGAGCAAGATGGGAGCTGGGGGCCGGCCTCTCATGACTCAGCTTCTTAAAGGACAATTTCAATCGTCAGACTCCTGGGTAGCTTCCCATTGTTTATAATTCATTCAACAACTATACCAGGAATGCCTATTACATAGTGGCAAATGTGCCAGGCACCGGGCATCAGCTTTGAACAGCACAAATGCAATTCCTGTTCTCATGAACTTTGACCTATTACATAAATAATCACTTGACACCCTGGTTTCCCTTTAAGCGGTAATATTTCCTGCCCACTTTTCTAAGGCAACTTTGGGGGCATTTATTTAAGTTGCTCCTGCAGTGATGGGTGGGACCAGCATGACTCTTGACCCCTGGTGACTCAGTACTTGATGTATTCGAGCCATAGAATACATCACAAGGCTCTAACATTTCTAGGTCTTTGTGTGCACAGAATGTTAGCAGCCAAGATGAAAGAGCCATCTAATGAGACTTTTCAGGGGCTTTGGGTTTATCTTATGTCAGATAGAAAGTCATTACTGTGCTTTAACTAGGGGCATCTGAAATTCAGTATTTCTTAATTAAAAATCATTCTAGAGATCAACACACAGAGCGTACAGCTCCTGGGACTACTGATGCTATAGGAATTGAGGTGACTGGTGTAACTTGCAGAGCAGGGGACTATGATGGCGCCCCCCTAATCCCACCTTAGGTACACTGAACCATAGGAGGATTCTTAAAGTGGTCCTGTCACTCTTTTGTTCTTTAATCCTTGGTGGCTGGCTGAATAAATTTACAATTATTAGAGTAACAACAACAACAACAACAACAACAACAACAACAAAAACCTAAAATATGTAGAAAGGAGAGACAAAATAGACGTGTTTTTGGCAGTCCAGGAAAAGATAATGGTTACAGCAGGGGAGAAGGGGAAGATCAAATGGAGAGATTGAGGCTTACGTTAGAAATGGAACCCACAGGGTTGGATGGGCACACTGCAGGAGGGAAAAGGCCAGCAAGGACTTGTGGTTTTCTGGCATGAGCCACTGAGTGATGGAAAGGGTCAGTGACTAAAATGAGAAATCTGGAAAAGAGGAGGGCTTGGGACTCAGAACACCAAGAGGCCAGTTTCAGATGTGTTGTCTTAACTTTCCTAAGCCCTTCAAGTGCAGAGTATAGAGAGGGGGCTGAGCATTTTTTATCAAAAGTCCTTGGCTGGAGATGAATTTTTGGCACTTGAAAGGCTGTGGACTATCTGAGGTTGCCAAGAGAGGAAGGATAAATGAGGAGTGAAGAAAGCTGAGGTCCCAGCCCCAATTAACTCCAATAATGTTCAGATGGGAGGACAGCCAGCCAAACACATGGAGGAGGAACAGCCAGGAGAGCAGAAGGGAAGCCAGGAAAAATGAGATGTGGAGCCACAAAGCCACGAGCAGACAGGCTTGCAGAAGAAAGGACGCAGCTGTGTGTGATGATGAGCAGGCTCCTCAGATTGCATCTGTAGGGTGATTGTTGATGTGCTGAACTGTGGCAGGTTTTATGGTGTGTGGGCAGTAGGTGCTAGATTTGAACAAGTTGAAGAATGAGGCAGAAGATTGGGAGACAAGGCATATAGACAATTCTTTTGTGTAGTGGGGTTGTCAGGCAAAGAAGAGAAGTGAAGAAATTGTTGGCTTGTGAAAGGTTTTCAGGACTCTGTTTTTATTTCAAGATGAGAGAGAATAGAGGCTGTGTGGATGCAGATAGAAAACAGGGTGAAGATACTTGAAAGAGAGGCAATGTTGATGTTCACAGTTGCCAAGAAGCTGGTTATGTGGAGGTGGACTGGGGCTTGATAGTGGGAGAGACTGTAACAGAAAGAAGCAAGGTGATGAGTTGAGGCAGACAGGCAAGGGCTTACTGCTGACTGGATGCAGACATCTTGTGGTCTTCTGGGATCCTGATGAAGTGAGAGGTGGAGGTGAAGATCTGGGGAAATCCATGTGTCTTCTAGTCCCCCCCCCCCCCCGCCCTCTCTGAGACACCAGTCTCCTGACCTGCAAGCCCCAGGGATCCTCCTGACCTTGCTTCCTAGTATTATGGGTACATACTGCTTTGAATGGTATTTTGCATGGCAAGCACTTTACCAACTGAGACACCCACCAGGTTCTAAGACCCGTTATCTGTCCTCAGACAGCTCACTGAGAACATAGGTGTCTGTCCATCACATAATTTCATTGTGGTTAATGCTGAAAGAGAAGAATGTGGAATGGGTAGTGGGAGAGAAGAGCTGCATGAAAGCAGACTGAGCCTTGTACTGTGGAAGGCTTCCTATTGAAGAAGGTATCCTAGAAGAGCAGGAGCAAATCAGACAATGAGTCTCAGCGAGGTGGAGGCAGCCAGATGGGCATGACAGACCTAGTGGGATTAAGGAAGCAGATGATGAGAATGTGGCAGTAGGGCTAAGCCATGACAGGGCTTGGGAGTTGGACAGAGACTAGAGAGGCAGTGAGTGCATTGCAAAGCTTTCCTCCAGCTATTGTGAAGAGATATTGAAGGATTGGGGGTGAAACTGGACTGAAGGTTAGAAGACAGGCTATGACAACAGATGAGAACCAAGACTACACAGTGACAGGCTGTCCCTCTCCTTGGCACTGCTCCCTTGAGATGGAAAGTCCCCGTCAAGAAGTTCCTACTGAAGATTCCTGGTGTCAGAAATGGGAAGGAGGTAAATCTGCCCTTTGAGCTCCCATAGTAGGAGACAGACTTTCCTTCCAGCTGTTTCTGTGGAGGGAAACACTCAGATAGGAGATTCATGTGCTGCTGGGTAGATGAGATGTTCTCTGTATTCTTCAGTCTGTGACTTTCATTCGCTCTCACCAAGATGTTTTGAAGTTTCCTTCAAGTTAGTAAATATGGATTTATCTCCTTTTTAACTGTTGTGTGATTACACATAGGTTGAATCTTGATTTCTGTCTTGATCTTTTAGATCTATACATAAGAGGCCTAATCTATCAAGGACTTATGCAAGCATTCTCCTCTCCCAGGAACAAGCTGTGATGTTGACTTATGTGATCTCCTAGATTTATGCTGAAGACATGCCAAATCTAGTCTGCCTTTCACAGTTTATTATACCACATGTGTCCAAGTTTGTCATTCAGACATCAGAAAAGTTTGAGCTTGTGTAGTCCTAACCCAAGGGGTCTGTGGGCCAAATCATAGGTGAATTTAATTTTAAACAATAGAAACATTATATTCTCCATATGCTTTAAAGATTAAATGTTAACACAGAAAAACAAACAGTCTTGCAGACATTATGTACCAACAACTACCTAAAGGGTAGTTGTTATCTTGCTCTGTGAACAAGATCTTTTCAGAGTTGAAAGGTTTCCTCTAGGTGGGTGGCCTCCATTTCAATGAATATATCACTTTGGTAGTTTCCTGTAGGGCTCAGGAGTAATGACGAACTGCCCAGTCAGCCAGGTTTGCTTGGGAGGACCAGGTAAGGGCTGAAGGATGTCTAGAAACTGCAGGTTTTAACCCTTTTACTATTTAGATTGAGAGCCAGAACTACAGGTGCCGAAGATAGAATACGTTGAGTACCATATGATTACCACAGACAGGCAGAAACCAGACATGTAGACAGGAAGGGTGGGTAAGGGGTTAGTCCAATGATCTAGGCACCATGTGCAGATGCCCATTATGAAATAAAGGAAATGTCCTAAGTTCATGCCATGACTTGAAGGTTTAAGTGCAAGTTGGAGCAATCTACCAAACGCATCATTGTTTGTTATTCCCACTCACGGGCTAAAGGCAGGATTGTGTTCTGGACCTTAGGGTAAAATTGTGTTCTCTAGTCTTCTGAATACTGGGAGCTTACTTGCAAGCCATGCTTTCAGTGTGCCCCTTGCTCAGATTCACCATGTTCTCTATCTAGATCAATTATCGAGAGGGCTTGGAGAGGCAAGAGAGTTAGATAAGTGCATTATCAGATTCCTGGGAGAAACTCTTTGATTTCCTGGGGGCTGTGCCTTTAACTCATGCTCTCACAGCTCAAGCTGACCCTGGATAAATTCTAAAGTGTATGGTTTCCAACAGTACCCAGTGGTCAACAAGTAGCCTTGATTGCTTAACATACCTTTTTACATGTTTTTAAAATCAAAATATAATCACATCATTTCCCCCTTTCTCTTTATACCCATCAAATTCATATATCCCTCTTATTTGTTCTCATAATTATGGCATTATTATTGTCGTGTGTGTGTGTGTGTGTGTGTGTGTGTGTGTGTGTGTGCACAATTTGCTCACTCTGTATAATGTTACATGAATACATATGATTTCAGGGCTGACCTCTTGGTATTTCGTAAGCAATTGGGGAACTCTTACCTGGGGAAGACTGTTTTCTCCCACTCTCAATGTTTGTCCACCCTGAGTAGAGCAGTATCACAGATTCATCTCGGAACACTGAGTGACCTACATCTTCCCTGTCCTTGGACTATCCATGAATGTTCTTTCATTTCATAGTTATGTTATATCTCTTAAAAAAATCTTTCTATTTTTAATTCCTATGTGCTTCCTTCTATCTTCCATAAACACTGTGCATTCTTAAAAACATCAAGTCTGATCATTTTAATAATTGAGTTTAATTCATCCTAGTTATTATAGTTACCAATACATTAAGATTAATGGCATTCTCCAGGACCAACACTCTTTGGCTGCTGTGCTATGCTGAAATCAAAAAGGACTAAACCCCCTGACTGCTGCCAATGGAGGGATTTGTTCCCTCTTCTGGGAACAATGCTGTTCCCAGGAACAAATCCAAACTGTTTTGAATGAGGGCTCAACGATTTACAGACCGGGCTGAAAAAAATGTCAACCATCATCCTGCTGGGGGTGGGCTCTTGGTTCTCTCCTGTCCCTGCTCCTCCTCTAATACCTTTGCTCCTTATCATCCTTATACTTAGATTTTTTTCCCCGTCTTTTAAATTTTATACTGAAGCTCCTTCAGGATCAAGTCACCATCGTCAATCGTCAATCAGTACACTCACAGGAAAGAATAAACACAGTGTTTCTTTTAGGGTCACCCTAAACCCCCAAACTTCCAAACAATGCCCTCTCTGTCGGCAGGAAGTTGTCAGACAATAAACAGAGCCCCATCTTTTCTATTGTGCCCCTATCCTTTATATTACGATGAAGGGTCTGGAATAAGAAAAATCCCTCGACCCAAAATCAGATCTATAAAACAGGCCCAAGAAACCTGCCACCATGGAGCTCCAGAAAGCTGCCAACCCCATGACATGCCCCGAGCCTGAATGGAAAAAAAAAAAAAAAACAGAAAGAAAAAAAATGGCAGTTTGGATTATCTCTCACCCTGTAGCCTGGATATTACAAAGACAGGTAACCTAACTTATCTCCTACCCTGCAGTTTATCTCAAGGAAAAAAAAAAGCAATTTCTGGGCCTGGTGAAGTCATCCCTTCCAGCCCCTTACTTTCCACTATAAAAACTGATTCAGACTCTACAGGATAGGTTCTCTCCTGTACCCCCACAGACTGAGCTGCAGGGTTTGGAGGCACCACCTCATACCAATAGAGTCTGTTCTCACCCTTAAAAAAGACAATTCACATCTTTATTACTTCGTGTGTGTGTGTGTGTGTGTGTGTGTGTGTGTGTGAGTGTGTGAGTGTGTGAGTGCGAGCGTTGGTGTGCTTGTCTGTGTGCATGCCTGTGGGAAGAAAATTTAATATCTAATTTAAAAACAGAGTATAGGGGCCTGGAGAGGTGGCTCGGTGGTTAAGAACACATTGTGCTCCTACAGAGGCCTTGAATTGGGTTCCTAACACTCATGTTGGGCAACTCACATTTGCCTCCATAGGCATCTGTGCTTACTTATTTACAGAAATCCACTTGCATACACACACATAGGCATAATTAAAAATAAATCTTTAAAATACTTTTTATGTGTATGAGTGTTTTGACCACACACACACTTGCAGGCATGGTGTCCTTGGAGTAAAGATCGTCTGGAACTGTAATTATGGATGGTTGTGAGCTACCTTCTAGATGATGGGAACTGAAATCAGGTCCTTTGCAAGAACAGCAATGCTGTAAACTACTTATCCATATCTCTAGCCCCTAAATATAAAATATTTAAAAATAGCACTTACATTACAACTCAAATTAACCCATCTTCTATTAAGACTTACTAGCATTGTTTTCTGAATTTCCTGTTTGTGTGTGGTATGCATACATATGTGTATTCACATTCATGTGTATGTGGGCATAAGTGTATGTATGGTTGCACAGGTATGTGTGTGCAAGAGTGTGGAGGCCTGAAGTGGACATTGAATATCTTTCCTGATCTCTGTCCACTTTATCATCAAAGCAGCGTTTCTTACTTGAACCCAGAGTTTGCTTGTCCAACTAGTCTAGCTAGCCAGCTTGCCCTGGGATTTCCTGGGATTGCTTCTAGAGTACAGGTATTCTAGGTGGCTGCCATTCCTGCGTGGCTTATATGTGACTTTGGGGGATCAGAATCCTCCAGGACTCATGCATGTGCAGTAACCACTGAGCCATCTCCAACTCCACAAACTTCCTCTCCATCACAGTTTATTCATGTAGTCAGTAACTCCTGTCATTTCTGTCCCCACCCCACTATCTCATACAAACACTGATTGGTTTGCTTCTCTGAGATGTATTAGGGCATCATGGAGAAACTTGTGTCAGGATAGTTTGTTTATTTGTAATAAAACATGAAGCTATTGAAAACAGTGACCCTAGGCTAGTTTCAGGGGTGGCAGAATAGAAATCTGAGATAGTTTCAGTACTTAGTCCAGTTAAGCACTTAGTACTTAAACCTAGAAGCCAGTCTGCCTGGCCTCCCATGAGCCTGCCTGTCGGTTCCCACCAGCTCACACTGTTCCTTCCACCTCACAAGCACTTCCTGTATGGGTTTCCTGCTCCTGTAGGCTTTTTTCCTCACTGGTTTCTTGCAGTTTAAAACGACCTCCTTAAACCTCTTTACCGCAGACTCCTCTGTGGACAGAAGTAAATGCAGAATTCCCCTAAGAATACAACTTGCAAAAAAAAGAGGGGTTTTGCAAAACTGCAAAACAAATAAAAAAGAACTAAAATCCTTGGGTTTGCTTTAGAAGATGTAATGATTGCGCATTTCATTTTCACATGATTCTTCAGCTTGTCTTCATTTAATCATTTTAAACTAAATTGTAGTTAATTTTTTCAATCTCTTCTTGCTTTACCATTATAAATACACAGCTTCTTCTCTTTTCTGCTCTTCCTTCATTTTCTTCTCCCCGCTCTCCTCCTCCTATGAGAAAATAGGCACCAGTACCCATCTCTCGATAAAGTAGAAGACAATCTCCTCTGTTCTTTCTGATGCACTGTTCACATTAACGTGTAGCATGAGCACAGAAGGGAAATGATGGTCCAGGGAACTTTTGTTTTGTTTTGTTTTTTTGAGACAGAGTTTCTCTGTGTAGTTTTGGTGCCTGTCCTGGATCTCGCTCTGTAGACCAGGCTGGCCTTGAACTCACAGAGATCTGTCTGGCTCTGCCTCCTGAGTGCTGGGATTAAAGGCGCCACCACCGTCTGGCAGTCCAGGGAACTCTTATTTAGTGCACCTGAGGTGAACAGTGCTCATGAATGTTTTTCGAGCTCTTTTTAGTTTAATCAAAAAGCCACTAACTAGGGCAACGTAATCATTTTGTTCATCTAGATTCACTTCCATACCAAGAGTCATTTAGTTACACACACACACACACACACACACACACACACACACACACACACACACACACACACACACACCAACCACCAAACAAACAAAAAAACCAAGTCAAACCAAATAAAAAAACAAACCAAATCAAACAAAAAAACTCACACAAAAATAAAATGCAAACCAAACACAGATACTTTATAACTGTTGGACTTTTTAGTATTTGTTTCCTGATTCCATGTTGAGTGGACCTTAACTTTAAGCCATTTCAATACGTATGCTTCTAATGTCAACCCTAAACAAATATTCCTTTTTTTTTTTTTTAATGAAAAAAGATGAAGAAAGCAAAACTCCGCTCTGCTCAAAGTATTCCGTCTCATCTGCTCCTGTGTTATGGAAATTGAAGACAGTTTGGTTGATTTGTGAGCATCTTCATCTTGGTAGGTTCTCCCAGAGTGGGATCCATATCCCCAGCCTCAAGTTAGAGCTGGATTGGTGGCATTATTGAAAAATGAACATCACAAGGGAACTTGTGGGAGTTTTAAGATTAATCCCAGGACTCTGGTCTCAATCTTTTAGAAATTATCTGCCATGTGAAAAGGCCCACTCTACCTTGTGGTAGGCTTTTGGACCTACTGGCTGTGTGAATGAGGTCACATTAGACCATCAAACTATAGTTGAGACACGAGACAACTGCTGCCACATGAAAGTCCTCAAGAGAGACCAGCAGAAGAATCAACCTGGCTGTCCCAGGTCACATGATGAACCCATAGAACTATGAGCAAATAGAAGGGCTGTTTCATCTAATACACTACGTTTTGAGATTGTTTGCAAGTTATCACCCCAAAGGGGTAAGAAATAGTTAAAATTGAGTGACTGCAGCCCAGGAAGACAGATTTAGGTTACCCCATATTCCATGTTTTAACATGGTAACAGATTCATGAAGTTTTAATGACAGCAGAACAACGAAAGACATAAATCAAGAGCACTTTTCCCATATATTGGTAGAAATATCAGGTACGCAGGTTGCAACAAAGCTGGGCAATCAGATGTTATCTGGTGACATTCTTAGCTTTTGGGGTGGTAGAAGCTAAGATTCTGTCCATACACTCTAAAAGGATTTGCCTAATAGTCCTTAGGTAAACACAGATGTTGGGTAACACAGAGAAGTGGGCAATGAATGACTATTTAAGGGGGTAAGATAGCCAAGGTATTTAACTCTGGACTAGGGATATTCCAACTTCTCCACAGTCAAGTTACCACAGTTCTAATCAGTCAGCCAGCCTTGGCGGGATGTTCAGCAGAGGTGTGACTTCCCTTTGTGGGATGTTCAACAGTGGTGAGACTTCTTTCTAGGAACTTCTAGTTCGTGCTGTGAAGTGACAGGCAGCAGTTAAGATGGTGCCTGTACTGGCTGGTTTTGTTTATGTCAACTTGACACAAGCTAGAGTTATCAGAGAAGAAGTAGCCTCAGTTGAGGAAATGCCTTCATGAGATCCAGCTGTAAGGCATTTTCTCAATTAGTGATCAATGGGGGAGAGTCCAGTCCATTGTGGGTGGTGCCATCTTCCAGGTCCTGGGTTCTGTAAGAAAGCAGGCAGAGCAAGCCATGGGGAAGCAAGCCAGTAAGCAGCACCTCTCTGTGGCCTCTGCATCAGCTCCTGCCTCCAGGATCCTGCCCTGCTTGAGTTCCTTTCCTGGCTTCCAGTGGTCAACAGCAATGTGGAAGGATAAGTTGAATAAACCTTTTCCTCCCCAACTTGCTTTGTGGTCATGGTGTTTCATTGCAGAAATAGAAATCCTAAGATGGCTCAAGATGTAAAAGCTGTGTTTTCCTTGTTTGACAATTTTCTCCCTCAATTCTTCAAAATCTTGAGGCCTCACATCTTAAGAGATTGTAAGAGTTTCAGAAACCTTAGAGTTAAAAGAAACTCCAGCTGAATTTCCCTTCAATAAGAACTGATGCCCTTATTGACCTAGCTTTTGCCTTTTACCTACTTTTATAACCTCAGAAATTACAACATTTGGGGCTTGGAACAAAATTCACATTGGCATTTGTGAGAGTCTGTGGGAGTCTGCTGGAGTCCAGTTTCAACCTGCTCCCACCTTTCGGAGGGTTCTTGGGTGGAAAACAGAGAAATGAGGAAATATTAGGTAGAAAGATAGACCTAGACGACTGTAGATGTAACCAACCGGCCAATATTTTTATTTAAAACAGGTTGATTATAAGTGCGATCTCTTTCTAAAGAAAAGGGGGGGGATATGATATAAATATATAGGATATTGAGATGATAGGATAAAAGGGTAGATTAATGAATCTACTTTTAAAGAGCAACAACTTGTTTAAAATGTTTTACATTGGTATAAATTTTAGTTTATTGATACAAACTTAAAGTTGATTTTGTTATACTGGGTGTATATTTCTACTCTTGTTTGAGGTATTATGTTTATGTAACTCATTTAAAATTGTAATGGATAATTAAGAAATAGATTAATAATTAGTCATATATGATAATCATATTTGTAGCCATGTTAGTTAAGTCTTCTAGGTATACATAGATATATTTCGGATAGACAGGTAATCTTCAAATACTTCAAAGACCTACAGAATATGGCATTTAAAATATTTTAAAAATTTAGACTTTCTGGACAGTGAGACATGTCTTCTCCTGGCAGCACCGATTTACTTCAGAGAGGAGGATGGGTGTCGAAGACACTCCATATGGAGTTTATCTTCACCTTGGCAAAAATAGCCTTTTGGGCAAGAAACTGTTCTTGCCTGGACTGCTTGATCAATTGGACATTCAGGACCCATAGGAAGGTGACCACTGAACTTTGCTTGACAAAATGGTCCTTCAGGTTCCTGCTTTGCAGAGAAAACTGCCAGACATTCTACAGGACACAGAGAAAAGTGACTGAGAGACTCTAGGCCTGTGGGCTGAAGACAGATGCCCCAGTTTTACAAGAGAACTTTGGATGACTGTTCAGGCTGTCAGCTGTCTCTGTCTACCCTGCAAGACTCCCAAAAGTTGCTTGCATCCTTCTCCCATTTCTCAGGTAGTATTATATCCTTCTGAGGTCTTTGATGTGGTTGAAGACTAGATACTTACAATTTTCCTTAGTTATGATAAAAGATAAGTTAGATATAAAACCTTAAACTCACAAATATAAGATAGATAGGATATCTTCTTTAATATTGTAATGTAATTCTTGCTCGATAATTGTTTTGTTATATGTAATTTTACTATGTTAAAGTTAAAACCTTCCTTTTTGAAAAAGAAGAAAAGGGGAAGTGCTGTGGATATCGCTCTGTACAAATAAACACTGATTGGTCGGTAGCCAAACAGGAAGTATAGGCGGGACTAACAGAGAGGAGAATTGAGGGAACAGGAAGGGGAGCAGGAGACGGGCTGGAACCGCTGCCAGGACAAGCAAGATGTAAGGTACCAGTAAGCCACAAGCCAGGTGGCAAAGTATAGATTAATAGAAATGGGCTAAATATAAGAGTAAGAGCTAGACAATGATAGGCCTGAGCTAATGGCCAAGCAGTTTAAATAATGTAAGAGTCTGTGTGTTTATTTTATAAGTGGGCTCTGGGACTGGTGGGACTTAGTGGGAGCTGGAGAGAAATTCTCCAGCTACAGAGACAGGATAGCTTCGGGAGGGCCTGGGTCAATACCCAGTCGCCGCCTTGTTTATTCAAAAGGGCTTTTTATACAAATGCCAAGGAGAGAGGCAAAAGACTCCCCTTCTTTGAAAGATCAAAGCACACTGTACAGCCCTTCAAAATACCTGATAACCACACCCATGGTCAAATAATCCCATTATGCAGCCCTGCTGGGTAAACCAAATTTAGATTCTTTGACCTGAGTAAGGTCTCGCTAGATAGCCTGTGTAGGTCTCCACAGGCACTGAGGGAATTTTCCTGAGGGATAAGCTTTCAAAGAAATGTAATGTAAATCACAGAAGAATGTGAGTTGTGATTGGTTAAAATAAAATAAATACAAAAGGCAACAGGGTCTAGGAGCCAAAGCCTGTGTCTAAACTACTCTCAGATGCTAATGATGCTGTTTCCTCTTCTAGACTGAACTATGCCAAGGGGATGATATGAGGATACTAACTATAGACATGAGGTAAATTCAATGAATGGAAACACTAACTTGCCCCAGCTTTCTTACTAGAACATTTCAGAGAGATACAATTTTTGCAAAATCACACCAAGGACCTAGACTTTAATGAAGCAAGCTTTTTCTTCTTCTCTTTCCTCAGAGGGTTGGGCAGAGAGAACCACTGATCCCGCAGACATCCTGTTCCTGAGTGTCTTTTCATTAAGAGGAGTCTGAATGAGAAACTTGCATTTCAGATAAAGCTACTTGTGTATCCCAAAGCAGATTAATGCTCTCATGAATTCCTGAACTATGCCGGTGAGCTGAGCATCTTTGGAAATCATTCACTAAACTGCTATTTTTAAAGTTAAGGTGCCTTTGCTGCAGATTGAATCGTGCCTGTGAGATATGTTCAAGAAAGGAATCATGAATTAAAAGGTTTCACTTTGGGGAATGCTTTTCATTCTGAAAATGCCTGCTCTATCTAGCAAGGTTTATAGTGGTGAATCTTTGACCCTAGGCAACAATTTTTCAAAATCTATTTTAGCCAAGAATGACTATTTTTGCCTCTCTGAAAGGGGCCATATCAAATGTATTTTAAAGTGAATAGCTCACATATTTTCTACTAAAAGGAATCATGAATGAGAAAGACATCTCCTGTGAGAGGAGGCTGAGTACTGGAGGAGCTGAATGGCAAAGATGGTGCCTTATTCACGCCTGAGAGGCTGCTGACAAAGGGGGATGGATGCCTGAAGCAACAAGAAAGCCTTTCAAGAGAAATCTAGCAAGAAGACTTTGATGTGCAACTTCTCTGGGCAGAAGCCTGAACCCAGGGACGCTGTTGACTTTAAAGATAACGAGGCACTATCCTATCCTCCTGAACTTATAATCTCGTATATGCAGAAGGTACCACAGTTGAAAACTTCCAAGTCTAAGAACAGGCACAGCAAGAAGAACAGGAGCGGGATGCAGGTTAGGTGTGAGACATCTCCACAGTATATGATAAGTGCAAAATGAAGATGTGATAGGCTCAGGATACTACCCAAGTTTGGGGGGGGGTGTTGGATACTGAGGGTGAATTTTGGAGGAGGGTCATATATGATATGCAGCTGCAATTGTTTTCAGACCCTGGTTATTGGGCAGGATTTGGTAAAGCTGAAAGGGGTGGGGACTGCAATCCACTTGGAACACAGGAGAAAGTCTTTTCATGGCTTGGCTAAGGAAGGAGGTATGGAAGCACATGGTGTGAAGTGTGTCTTAGCAAAGCAAGTACAAGTGTGCCGCTGGAAAAGAATGAGGTGTGTGTTGGTAGAGTGCTAGGTGATGGGAGCTGGAGAGATGGCTCAGTGGCTAAGATTACTTGTTGCTCTTGCAGAGGACACCTGGTTTCTATCCCCAGCTTCTATATAGAAGTTCACATCCACTTGTAGCTTTAGTTCCAGAGAGTCTGGCATCCTCTTCTGCCCTCTGTGGGTACCTATACATATGGTACACATACATACATGCAATAAAAACACTCATACACACACACACACACACACACACACACACACACACACACACACACATATCTTTAAAACCCAATAAAAGTAAATTTTAAAAGAATATTGGGGAGCCCTCACTGCTCAAGGTATTTAGCCTACAATGTCCAAGTAATGAGCATCTTAAATAAATCTTTGGTGCTTCAGACATTTGTTAAGTTTGTCAAAGGGCTAAAGCAATGTAATTTTTTGAATGAAGCTAATTTCCTAAGTTACAAACCCACAGAAGAGGCTTCATTCTTTCCACTTTCAGATTAGAGGAAGAGATCAGAATCACAGCCTCTCTATTGGGATCAAGCTGAGACCCACTCTCCACCAAAATCTGAATTTAAGTATGACCCACAGTCAATTATATAAAACCAAGCATAACAAATTTAAACTTTGATTTGCTCCACAGTCTCCTACAAACATACATACCTGCATGTTCACTCAAAAGTAATGTTAAAAATACTCAAGAATAAGAAAAAGTGCATTGATGTAATCTATACTACATACATGTGTGTTGCAAAATTGCTCATTAACTTTTCTAAAATGAGTTATAAGTTGTCAAAATCAAGTAATTATAATACTTTCCAAGTAATTTATTGATAATCAGAAATGGTGATTGTAATATTTTCATTGCTCGAAATTTAATGTTGTAGTGTGAGCCTGGGTATGATAAGGCAAACTGCATCTCAGTTCTCCAAGATCACGTCATTGAATTGTGTCACTAGGCGCTCCAGCTAGGCACCTGGAAGCATAGAGATGCCAGGTCTGTTTGTTGTGGCTCACTAGGCACCTGGCTTTTTCAAGGGCCCTAGACCTATGTCTTAGCCCACATTGGCAGTACTTCTATGCCTTACTATTGTGTAGTAAAAGATGGCTCTTGTGAAGGGCACAGGATGGAGAAATGCCCTGCTTTCTCCTGAGTGTCAGCATTGTGGGCTCATCAACAGTGATGAGCAAGACTTAGTAATGCCACATTTCCATTTTCTGAACAGCAAGTGAAACCCACTTCTGTATTGACTTCGGTAGGAAGGATCCTTGCTTGAAACAGTGAGCTTGGGAGAAAAAGAATAGGCTCATCTCAGGCAGGCTTCCACTTTTTAGAGTGTTGGCAAAAATGTGCACAGAGATGAATGTCCCAAATTTAACCCATATATGGAGTTCGTCTCATACAGGAGAAAAGAGTGTGGATGGAATGAGTGCCATTCTTTGTCATTTTCTCAGTTTAGACTGTTTAGAGCTAGGTTGACTATAGGAATGTCATGCTATAGGATAGTACGCTTGGCTGTGAAAAAAAAAAAACAAAACTTGAAATGTTATCTCGACATAATCTCTTACCTTCATAAAGTCCTGAGCAACACCGCTTTGGGGTATTTGGTAGAAAGTCCCAAACTAGATGTAGCCTTCTTGCTATACATTTTAAGATCAAATGCCTTGGAAGACAAAGCCAAGGAAAGGGCTTCCATGATGGCACTCTATAGCCATGAAGTCCGTTGCTGCATGAGATATGAAATATTATCAATTGTTCCCTTAAATAACCAAGCAATGGTGCTGCAGAGATAGTTTGGTAGATAAAACACTTGTCACACAGTGAGGACTGGAATTCTAATACCCAGAACCCATATAAAGCCACGCATGGTAGCACACAGCCGCAATTCTAGCATGCCTATGAAGACATGGGAATTGAAAACAGCAGAATGGGCTGCTAACCTGGTGAATGCATTGCTGAACAGGTGTTCCTGCTCAAACAAGGTAGAAGGTAAGGCCTCTGACCTCTCTATGCATGCATTATGACATGTAAATGCATGTGCTCACATAGAACTCCCCCACACCCACTACCACCACCACCGCCACCACTACCATGTTAAAAAAAATAACCAAGCATTGTGACAGAGAAATTTGAACATTAATATGCTTAGTGATTGCCAAAGTTGGTTGGAAAAAATTGCAAAGTTTGCATTCCATCCCCAGTCAGGCTGATTTAGGGAAGAACTCTGAATTTTCACTGTAACAAATGCCCAGGGCATTCTGATGTGCTCATTACTCTGTGGGCTACACCTTGAGGAATGCTGAGCTAGGGCTTTATGTCTCAGGAGATCCTGACAGGAGATCTTTTGCATGGAGAAGAGGGGTGATTTAGGGTGTAGGGCACTGGTAAGATAAGATGGTATTCTTGTTATCTAAAGGGAAAAACTACTGAATGTAATTTTTCTTTCCCCATGAACTGCCCAAACATGTCAGTTTTCTGGGAGCTAGGAAAACCAGGAAGTATTGCAGTTCATTCCCAACAAATCTGCAATCAAAGGAAGACAGAGGCTATAATGGCTGGGAAGAATGGGGTGGGTGTCACCATGCATTACTTCCAAAGCAATTCTCATTTGAGAGTGGATTGGAACACCCATGGCATTTCTGACTCTAGTCATTAGCCAAATAGTTAAATTTAATAAACCTCCCAGACAATTGGTGGCCAGTGGGAAAATTTCTCATCAGTTTCTTTTGTTGGACTTGTATAATATGTTGATGAATTTAAAGTTAATTAGCATACTTGAGAATACTATGTACAAATCAAAAGAAATACAGATTAATATGTAATAACATGGATAGGTTTTTAAAAAACTGAGTAAAATTGTAAGATGTAGAATTACATTTATAACAAAATACTACCCATAATCTATCACCCATTTTTATCTGTCTGTCATCTATATATTATACATCAATCAATATCTTGCACAGACAAATTAATACTACTGAATTTTAAAGATTGGACATGTACATTAGTGAAAATATGAGAGACAGAATAGAAATATATGCATTAAATAGGTGAAAATGAGTGATTATTTTGGGAAAAGAGAAACTAAAATTGAGGAGGGAAAATGAAAGGGAAAATGATAAAGCAAAACACAGCATAGACCTTGACCTAGATCACTGTTGATTGTGGATCTTGAGCCAAGGAGTATGATGCATTCAGTTTTTGGTCTCTGAAGGACAAAAAATGTTCAAGTCTTGGTCCTTGCTTTTATGGAGTTGTAATTTACTTGGAGTTATACACATTAACTAAATAAGAAAATACATTATGTAATTAAATGATAGATGAGGAGGAGCAGCAAATAATGTGAAGTTGAGAAAAAAAATAGAGAGAAAATCAAGAAACTGTAAGGCAAAGGGTACAGAAGACAAGTGTCTTTTGGATTGGCTATGGTCCTCAGATGCATTCTACAGGGTGGTCCCCTTTAGAAATCTCTTATTTTCACCATTTATTCATAGAGATTTGTACCAGGTGGGGTCTTTATTATTTCAACCTCCAAGGACAGTTTTGTTTACTTATTCTCCTTACACATAGGCTATATGATTTAAGTTTAAGCAAAGAAAATATTTAACTTAATGGCATATTTCTTCCACTCACTTTTTCTCAGTGAGTTTTATGGTTCTCAGGCTCTGTGAGGTCAGGTGATGTCTGCAGAAATGTTTTCTGTCGTGAAGTGAGCTGTTCTGCCTTGCAGTTGTTAAGGTCATACCAGCATTTTTAATCTCAGTGGCTTAAAGCTCGCACCAGAGAACCGAGCTGGTGCTCCTGGACGGCTGTCTCCCTCCTCTGAGTGGCCCAAGGGGTACATTTGCCATCTTGTCCATGTCACTCTCAGCTTTTGCAGGGGGCTCTTTTCCATTCCAGCCACCTGGAAAGGAAAAAGGATGAAAAAGACCTTGTTTAGGAAGATCTAACAGGTGACAGTTCGTGACCTCTTACCACATCCCACTGGTTGGACTCGGTTCTATGACCGACAGAAAGGCTGGGAAAGGTAATACACCTCCATTCTCAGATCCACGAGTAGATGGGTCCATGACATCACTCCCATTTACATATTCATTACCAACTCTCAGTTGTAGAAGATACGTAAAATGGGGAATGATGGAAATGGTGGGAAGAATACTTTTCATGTAATTTCGTATGTT
The DNA here is from genome assembly GCF_007827085.1 of Peromyscus californicus insignis. Taxonomy (NCBI): domain Eukaryota; kingdom Metazoa; phylum Chordata; class Mammalia; order Rodentia; family Cricetidae; genus Peromyscus; species Peromyscus californicus. Next base: position 61,882,710 of record NW_026294469.1, on the reverse strand, counting down.
TGACATGTTTAATTGCATGTTTCATAGGGTCTTCATACCTCCTCACCAATTTTCATTGGCTACAAAACAAGGAAAAGGCTATGCACAGAACACTCTATCAGTTACCTAGATACTTACACAGATATAGTCTTGCTCTGTAACTCTGTTTATCTTACTATGACTCTGGTATACCAATAGTTGAACTCTACATGAAGTCTGCACCAGAGGTCCTGACTATTTTGTCCCATAGCCGCACGTATATATTTCTACCTCATGAAAAAAGGTTCTGAGTCACTTGGAGAGAGCAAATAGAAACTCAGATTTGGATCATGAAAGGAGCACCTTCTGGGGATACTTGTTTCATGTGTTTGGGGATTTGCTCATCATATTTGATAGTTGTTCAAAATGTTCTGGTGTGAACTAAGCTAAGTTTTCATCCCAGGCCTAGGGAAGTGGAGGAACTGAACAAAGACATGGTTTCTCATGGTTGCCAGGGACTAAACGATGAGCAACCAGGTAGTCAAAATATGCCACAGATGTGTGTCTTAGTTTTGGCTTCTGTAAAAATGTAGTATGCACTGTCTGGCTTCTCAACAAATGAAAATTATTTAATTCAGGAGGCTAAACATCTAAGATCGTGGTGTTTACATGAGCCAGGTTGTGGTGAAGGCTCTCTCAGGTCCCAAACTGTTGGCCTCTCAGATGTTTTCACATGACAGAAAGAGGGAGAGAATGTGCTCAGGGGCCCTTCTTTAAAGATAGTAACCTTATTTATGCATGGGACATCCTCAAAATCTAGTCACCTTTCCAGAGCCTGCCTCCCAACAACACATGGGGTAAATGTCAACACATGAATTTTGTGGGGACATAAACGTTTATTGGAGACCACAATGGTAATTAATGTGTCTTCCTCTGAATTGAACTACACAGTTACATGAACTAGGCAACAATATACCATTCAACCAGTTCTTTGCTGTTGATGTACGAAGGCGGAGATTGGCGGTAGGGCAGACTTAGTTCCCTGAGTACTTTGGTAATGGAGCTTTCCTGGGGCACCGCAACACTTGCCGGTTGGCACGCTGCTTGTGGACGCTCTCGCACTGCAACAGCAGAAATGATGAGTGACTGCAGAGACCACAGGGTCTGCAAAACCCGTGATGCTCACTGCCTGGCTCTGTGCGGAACAGGTGCTTTATGTAAAGAAATGATGTGAAAATACCCTGAGATTACTTACCTGCTTCCTAACAGAGAACACACGGTCCAGCAGGGTGCGGGTTGATTTTCATTTTCTGTCTTCCTTTGTTTCCTCTGTCCCATCTTTCCAGAGCACCTGATGCTTCCACCCATTCCCATATATTTAGCATAGAACCATCATGTGCTTACTACGTGGCAGGTTCTGCTCACGTTGCTGCACCATTGAGTTCCCATCCGCCTGGGCTCCCAGTCCTTGAGAACAGGGAGACCATAGATAAACGTGAATGTGAAGTACCGCGTCCCCCCCATAATTCACCTTAGGAAGATAAATACAGAAAGGCTCAGATTTCTGTTTCTGTGTAATTTGAACCCATAGCTAAGTCTTGCTCAAGCCCAGCTTCTTTCACAAGATCTCTATTTGTCTTCATTTCTTTCCTGCAAGTTAACTCATGGCTTCTTTATTGTGCACATCTAAGGCATTTATGTCATTTCCCCATGATTGGATTTCTTTGTAATTCTGCTCCATCAGAGACTGTAAATTCATTAGTGACAAGGGAATTTTTTTTCTTCAATAGCAATGTTCCTAACAATTGTATGAAATTGGTAAATAGCTTGAATTAAACCAATTCGTAGACATGATAATGAAGCTTTAGAACACATCAACTTGGTGTTTTCCCCACATTGTCTGTAATCTTCCAAGTTTATGACCTCATTGTGACCCAACAGTCACTTCCAGAGGGAAGGATGGGGTTTCTCTATTTTCAGCACCTGGGACCCCTTCAGGGATAAACTTCATCTATGGGTCCATCTGAGCCATAAAAGTTACTTTTTCCCTTTATATCAAAACTATACAAAATCTCCCTCATTGATTACAGCTTTTACCAGTCAAGAGGAGAGTACTACCAATTAACAAAATAAAAGGTAGAAAAGAAGGAAGCTGCCTTGGTTGAAAACACACACACACACACACACACACACACACACACACACACACACACCTTAGAGTTCATGGGCTGGGTCTTTTGGGAGAAAACCAGGTTACTTGGCTAGAAGGAAGCTCATGTGAGAGGTTGAATTAATTAGTGCTCTGTGCCAGCCAATTTCTCCCATGCACAGGATGAATAGGGTTATTCATCAAAGGGCACCTGGGCAGGAAGTGGAGGAGCTGAGGCTGACCCTACCAGCCTGGTCCCTGAGAGTAGAATGGAAATCTGTCATCAGAACAGATGAGCATCAGGGAGGGTGGAGGCAAAGGCCAAAGGTGCTTTTAGGAGGTGAGTGAGAAGGAAATGAAGAGTTGTAGCCCATTACTAATTAGCATGGTTTGAGGAGATGACAGTGCTGGGCTGTGGGTCATAAGCATCCTGTATGACACTCATTACTGAGTCCTCAACTGATGTGGCCCATCTCTGTGATGCTGGACATGAAAGACTTATTTCAGTGTCTCATTTACTTCAGCACCATCCTTGACATTCCCAAGAATTTTCAACCCCAAGAGGAGATAGCTGATGCTTGGCGTTTGTAACACATAATAGGAATAGCATTCCCAGATGCCTGCAGCTGATTCCTCAGGACACTTAAGTTCTACTGAAACAGAAAGGCAGCCTGTTTCTGTTTACTGTGTGTATTTTTAAGTTCATAGAGGACAAGGTGGCAGCCAGACTGGCTTGGTAGCGTAGTGACACTTCTTGCCTCTGCTCATGGTGGAATCCCAGTCTTTGAAGTCAGGAGGGCTGTATGGGTACTTGAACTTGTCTTATACTATGTTAAAATCAAATACCCTTTTACAAAGAAGTCAATTACTCTAACCTCCTAGAAGCCAGGCTATGTGTTTGAGGTCTTGCACAACCTGCAGCCACCTAGGTAGGAGCACTTTATGGGAAAAATCATGCAGCCAGTGACTATTCAATGGGCTTGTTCTGTGAGCTTTCAATTCATTGTACATTAACTCTTTCCCATGATGATTTGGCCCATCAGAGTAACACATTGCATATATCTGTCAATGCAGAGTGATTCCATTTCTAGGATTATGTGCCTATTTTTCTAGTATTGTTTAGAATATTGCACTGAAGCAGTTGAAAAAATATATTCTTTGCAGGGTAAAGACAAATCTGTGTTTATCATCAGTGACCATATGATTGTCTATAGTTGCAAACATGATAAAAATCTCTGCAGTAAACATGTGGAAAAATCTATCATCTCTATCTATCTATCTACCCTAACATATATAAATGTATACAGTAATACCAATATTATTATATGATTTGCTTCTGTCATTTATTTAGCACTTACTATGTACCTCACGATATACTAAGAAATTTGAAAGAGTAATGTAAATAACTATTAATGCCATCTCTGTTTTACAGATTAAAAAGTGTGAGGTTTAGGTTAAGCAACTTTCCTAAAGAGACATAGTCAGCAAGAGTCTGCCAACCTAATTCTAGATCCTAAGCTCTTAGTGTATATTCTAGATGTATTACAGTTGCTGTGATAAAATATCCCCCCGCCCCGGAAAAAAAGAAAAGCAACTTAGGGGAGGAAAGGGTTGTTTTAGCTCACAGTTTCAGGTGACTGTCCATCATTTCATGGAAGTCAAGACTGCAGGGAGTTGAAGCAGCTAGTCACATTCACAGCCAAGAGCAGAGAGAAAATAAATGCATGCATATTCCTTTGTGCTGAGCAAAGAAATTCGTTCCTGCATTTATATGGGCTAGGCCCCACTGCTTAGGGAATGGTGCCACCCACACTTGGCTGTGTCTTCCCACATTATTTAAAATTAGTAATTAAAACAATCCCTCATGAAGACTCTCTTCACAAGTGACATTAGATTGTGTCAGCTTGACAATTAAGCTATCATAGTCTTTAATATTAAAATTATCCAATTTCATATAGAAAAAAAAATACAGGAATGGAAACTGAGTCCAGACAGCTGACTTGGACCTCACACTTTCTCGTGGCACTGTGTTCACTGTGTTTATACAGATTTCCACCAGATGTGCTGAATTGACTGTCTGATGTCTTCTTCTTAAGGACAGATGGGAACATGGCTTGCAGCTTAAGAACTATGTACCAACAGTGCAGACTGGTTATAAACATTTATGTGATAATATGACTGTGTTGCATTTAGAAGTAAAAATAGAAACACTTAAAATTCACACTTCTCTTAAACAATTGTACCTCCATTTATTGCAAACCCTATGAAATTGAGTCATTTCTTTAGACTCTTTGCAACTACAGACACAATTCTAAAAATTTGAATTAAAAAACAGAGTGAGATCATTTCCATTCTGTCTTGTCTGAAATGAACATGTCAACTCTAGCTGCAGTGATGAAGAATTGCACATTACAATTCTGACTTTCCAAAGTCATCTCAGACGCTTTATATTTGGGACACATGTAGACCAGATGTATACCAAAAGAACAGGAGAGGCTGAGGGTGTAGCTTGGTGGTAGAGCACTTGCCGAGCAAGCTCAAGGCCTGGATTACATCATTAGCATCAAACTAGTCTCATTGTGCCAGAAAACAGTAAGAGTTCTCATCTCTCTTTATGTGAAGGGTCAGGAAACCCAGGAAGTGGGCTTGCAAATTATAACAAAAGTTAGAACTTGTCAAATGCAAAATCATCTTCTCTGGGCTAGTCAACAGATAGGTTTTCGACATGGCTGACACAGGGAAGGGGTTGTTAACAGCATCTGCAACATAGGAATTTTAGTCAATTGCGTTACAATTTTCTTTTAACAGAGAATGAGTCCATTTATTGACTCAGTTGTTTCTATTATCAAGGAGATAACTTACTGTATTTTCACAGAATTTGCTAGGAATTGATTTAATTCAGTCTTGATATAAATCTAGAATTCCACAAAATAAATGGCCATGTAGGCCTTGGAAAATTATGAAGTTGGGTTCTTTAGATGCTGAATTCAAGCTCTTGACCCTCTACCACCCAAGCTTTTTGGAAGAGTCCTGTGACAGATGCTAGAGGCAGTGGGCATGTGGTACTCAAATGTGTTTGATCATCTTCCAATACCATACTAGATTGCACTTCCTGTCATCTTTAGAGTTTGTTGGAGCCGCGTGAATGTTCCTGGCCAATGAACGATCCATCAGTTTGGATGTGTGTGTATTACTTCCCTTTAAAATTGTATTGGCAATGCACTCTCTGAGCTCCTGTGTCCTCTGCCACTGGAGAACAGCAATTATTCTGATAGTCTGGGTCATTGAATGGAGTGTTACAGAAAAGCACTGAGGAAGAAACCAATTTTTTTTTTTTTTATGGTGGGGGGACATCTTAAACAACTAAGAGTTGAACCATTAGTGTTGTTGTGTTGTAGAACTACCTAGCTGTGGGCTAATGTTACTTGTGAGAATATTACAAGAATATCCGGGTCCAAGAGACACTGGTCATAATCTGAGCACATGGGAGACAGAGGCAGAAACATTCCAAGTGCGAGGTACAAAGTTCCAGTTCCTGCTTTAGAAAACAAAGAAAATTCCTCAAAGATGCTTGAGTGAAGAGACGGGGGACTTTCTCTTTATATAAAGTTTCATTGTGAGGATGGTGTAATTAAAATAACAAGGCACTGCTACTGTGTTAGATAAAGTGGTAGTTAGATGCAAAATAAAGGTTCAGAAGTGGCTCCAAGCGTGTCGAGAAATTCTGTGTTTGATAAAGGGAATACTGCAGATAACTGCAGAGTCAACATAGTCAAGAATGGGACTGGGAGAATTTGTTTTTAGCACCAATTTGAACGTAGCTCTTATTTTGTACGTGAAGTTGATTTCCAGTTGCTTGATGACATACATATGAAGGGCAAAAACTTTAAAGCTTCATTGGAAGCTTTGATAATGAATCTTTTTTTAAAGAAAGAAAACAATTGGTGACCTAGTGTTACACTAAAATTAAGAAACCTAAACTTGTTACCAAAGTGTCAAAAGATATGCCCCACACAGCAATGGGCATAGTTTGAAAAGCAACACATCCCTGGAAGCAAAGAGGACAACTAAAAATAAGGCAATTCATGGGGTAAAGATTATAAATAGCTAATAGCTAAGAAAATCTATATCATTAGTTATCAAAGAAATGCAAATTAAACACATATGCACCCCCTAATTAAAAAAAAAATCTGTCAAAATCGAGTGCAGTTAGAGAGTGTGTGTCAATGGGAAGTCCTATGCTCCTTGCAGGAGGCTGTAAGACAAGAGAAAGCAACTGTTTATTCTCTTACACAGGGGGACATTTCCTTGTTCTACAGTGGAACAATTGTGTGACTGGCTGTCATGTGGAAACTGTAAATAAACATAGTTAGACACCTGTAACAATGTTCATAGTGGCCCTGTTAGCGACAGTGAGAATCTGAGATAATGAAAATGTGTACTGATGGGGATATAACTGTAGATTACCCTTAAATGCATAAATTCATTGGGAAAAAGCAAATGGACCTCATCCTCTCAGGTGACTCTGAATTAGTACTTGAAAAAATAAGACTTGGTGAGACAAAATAAAGTGTGCAATATACATTCAGAACTGTCCTACTTTGAAAGTGCTTAGATGGGAACAAATGAAGAGCACACTGAGGGGCAGGCAGGACACGGGTCAGTGACTCCTGTCAGAGCCTCCAGAAACTGGTGTTGCTAGAGCAGTGGTTCTCAATCTTCCTATGCTGTGACCCTTTCTTACAGTTCCTCATGTTGTGGTGACCCCCAACTAGAAAATTATTTCATTGCTATTTCATAACTGTAGCTTTACTACTGTTGAGAATTGTAATGTGAATATCTGCATTTTCCAGTGGTCTTAGGCAACCCCTGTGAAAGGGTTGTTTGACCTCCAAAGGGGTCAAGACCCACAGGTTGAGAACCACTGTGTTTTGATGCCTGTGTTACTCAGGGGTTTCTTGCTTCTTCTTGCTTTTGAATGATAGGCAATACATCTTAATATGCTTCTCTAAAGACATATAGGAGAAATAGAGTCTTAAAATCAATGCTCAGTGAACTTTTAACAAAAGAGATCTCTTTTTCACTTTCTTCTAGCAACATGGAAATTCTTTCTTCTTTATATATCTTGCAGCCATCTCCAGGGTCAGATGGATGCTTTCTGATGTTCACAAATGCCTCTGAAATTCTTACTAGAGAGTAACTGAAGGTGAGATCTTTTATTGGCAACATTTTTCTTTAATTTTGACTATATTATTAATAATTATTGCATTATAGTTACCATTTATTTTTTCTTTGCACATGAATCACCCCCTCTAAGAAATCTGCCTCTAAATACTTCGTTGTCAATGTAAGACAGCTTTTCCAAGCTTAACCTTTCAGACAATTTTCTTTTATTTTTTATTTAAATTTTTTATTCATTTTATATACCAACTACAGATCCCCCTCTCATCCCTCCTCCTGCTATCCCCTCCAACCTAACCCTCTACCTCCACCCACTCTTCATCCCTTCCTTCAAAAGGATAAGTTCTCCTATGGGGGACAGCAAAGTAAGACAATTTTCTAATGATAATGCTGGAAATTTCCCCCAAACCCCAGCAAGAATGGCATTAACAATCTTTGTGTTGGGCTGGAACCCAGGTTTTTGTACATGCTCAGCTGGTATTCTGCCGTTAAGCCCCAGACCTAATTGCTAACATTTATATAGCACTTATTTCTACAAGGTTTCCATCTGTTTTTTCCTTCATTTCTCACAAAACCCTATGGTAATATCTCCAAGTTCCAGATAAGTCCACTGAGGCCCAGGGAAGTTAAAAATCTATACCAAATTCGTGAGCACCTGAGCTGAAATTCAAGCTGAGCAGTCTCCTGTCAGCTTTTGCCCTCCCACCCACCAGCCCTCCCTGCTTCTGTAATTCTGTATCATCAGATTTCTACCTGACACAATAAATCTGTTTGTTGCAATACAGGTTTCATTGCTATGTAGCTTCCAGCACACCTGTGTGCTGCCCATATGGATAGCAGGCATGGCTCTGAGGTTAGGATTGCTGCCAGGAGTTGGCTTCAAGTTGTTTTGTCTGATCCTGGAGTCAAGTCTAAGTAGTCAATCCTGCTAGACTAGTTTGAGGCTTTTCCCTAGAGTCTGGTTTATTTCAAATCAATTAACTTAATTTAATTTCAACACATGTAATGTACAATACTTGGTTTAAAGTTCCAAATGTATGATAAATGCTAGCTCGTGTAACATCTCCCTTGTGTACCCTCCACACAGTCCCCAGGCTGAATTCACTATACCATCAAACTTAGTTTCTTGAAGCCCACAGACAGAATATTTTATAGACAAGCAAGTATGTGTATCTAAAAATCCTTTAGAAATTAAACACTTTGCACTTAACTTCCTGCTAGGCACTATGTTGAACACTTCTCAGTTAATCTTCTCAACAGTTGGATGAAGCCGGTTTACAATTATCCATACTTTGCTGATGAGGAAACCGAAGTGTATAATCCTGTGATACACAGAGAATAGCTGATATTTTATTCCATGGTGTCTGGCTCTTCTGAATCCTTGCAGGGCTCCAGAAATGGACTGACTAGAGCCACAAGGGAATGAAGAAACAACAAATACACACAGACACATGAACAGAAGGCCAGAGTTGGCTGGACTGGGCCCTTTGATGGAGGACCACAGAATCTGGGAATCTCAGCATTTTATTATATACAGTTGAACAGAGAGACAGGGTTATTGTATACAGCTAAATCAAGGAGACACAGTTAGCTAATCTCAGTAGGACTGGTCTCTGTTGGCGAGCAGTCTCCAGGATGTGAACATCCAGGAGAAGAAACCTATGGCAGACATTTTCTGCACACATTTTCAACTTGCATGCTCAGACTAGAGGAGGCTTCTGTCCCTCTGAGCCTCACCCTAAGGTGAAGTGTTGCTAGAGTTTTCCTGCCTGGCCCACAGTCAGGACAAATCTCTCTCACCCGCCAGTCCCAAGCCGCTCAAACCCGATCAAGTAAACACAGACACTTATATTGGTTTCAAACTATATGGCCGTGGCAGGCTTCTTGATAACTGTTCTTACAGCTTAAATTAATCCATTTCTATAAATCTATACCTTGCCACATGGCTCATGGCTTACCGGCATCTTTACATGCTGTTTCTCATCATGGCGGCTGGCAGTGTCTCTCTGACTCAGCCTTCCACTTCCCAGCTCTATTCTCCTCCTTGTCCCGCCTATACTTCCTGCCTCGCCACAGGCCAATCAGTGATTTATTTATTGACCAATCAGCAACACATTTGACATACAGACCATCCCACAGCAGTGAAGGCTTTGCTGTTCCGGTGGGTCTGAGGCTAAGAGGTCCTTGACAGAACTGTGTCCATATCAACTGCACTGCATCCATTCTCTCAGCACTTCATTCACTCAGGGTTTCTTCTGCTCCCCACGTGACTTTATAGCTCATGTTTGTTTCTAAATGAGAAAGATATATAGACTCTTTAAAGTTTATATAATTACTGCAAGAGAAAGAATTGTCTCCACTAACCAGAAGAGAATAAGATTATTTGTATATTTTCATAAGAATATTGTTATGATACAATTTTCCTATCATAAAAGTTATTCTTTCATTTGCACATTTTAATGCTTTAGGGTATGTACTCAGAGGTGCAGAGCTATCATAAGAATATAAGTTTAGACATTTAAATTATGCCTCCCCAAAACACTGAATGAATTCAGTCCCTCCTACCTGTGGTTCATTTACTCTCAGCAACTGCCAGCATCCTGTACTTTCTAACTCAATAGATTTACTTACCTGGAATTGTTCATATAAACAGAATCACACACACACACACACACACACACACACACACACACACTTGTATACTGGCTCCTTGACTTAGTATAATGCTTTTAAAGTTTGTGTTCTGCATATATTTTTATTTCACTGCTTTTTATAGCTGGATAACATTCCACTGTTTGGCTTAACCATTTTTTAAACCATATTTTGCTTACCAATTATTCTGTTGATTGAAAAATACATATACATAGAGTCTTTCATTATATATAGGGAATATATATATATATATGTATATAAATAAAATTTCTATGCCATATGGTAACTTTATGTTCAGCTATAAAAGGAGTTGTTGCCAGACTGCTTTGACTATTTTCTCCATTGGTTGCTCCATCTGGCATCACACCAGCAGTAATATGAGGGTTAATTTCTCTACATCCTAGAAGTGAAGTCCAATGCAATGGTACTTCACTGGCGCTCTGATTTGCATCTACCTTAGTGACCAGTGAAACTGAGAATCTTTTCACATCCTGTATGTGAATCTTGTTTTTAGGAATGTCTACTCACCCCCACCCTTTAAAAAGCGAATGATCTCATTATTACTGAGGGTACACTGGCCTTTAAAATGGATTCTGGATGCAAGCTTTTGCCACTGCTCTTGGTTTCCAGCAGAACTCGAGAATAAAATCCTGCTGCTGAAGACATTATACTTTGGTAATAGGATAGGAGGACTCAAGTTGGTACTGAGCAGAGATCTTTCTTCCTGCTGACAAACTTTTGTAGTTGTGAAAGGTGCTGTGGGAGCGGCTGGGAGGCCGGGTCATCAATAGTGTTATTAAGTTGTGAACTCTGTGAAATATAAAAACCATCATAGTAAGATATGCCCCTCTGTGCATTAGTGTCAGGAGTGTTATGGGGGCAGCCAACCATTTTTTAATTGGATTTAATGCCTGTTTCACAGGAAGAAATGCATGCATGGTACTATAAATCTGGCCACGAACTTGTGGTTGGGAAATCAATGGGTTTTGGAGGTGAACTTACTACTATTATTCTGCTAAATTGACACAGTGTCAAACTCCTCTCTACTTGCGCAAGATTAAGCTGGTCAACATTCTAGCTTGGGTTGTGAGAATCATGAGCCCAAACCCCTAAAAGCATCTACTAACAGTTGATGGCTTCTGGTGAAGGGGGAGTCAGTTTGTTTAAAGCTGTTGGCTGGTAGGTCAATGATGCTCCAGGGAATGGTTCTCTACCTAGGAGTGTATGAACTGGTGGGTCAATGATACTCCAGGGAATAACCCTCTACTTAGGAGTATATGAGCTGGTAGGTCAACTATGCTCCAGGGAATACCCTCTATCTAGGAGTGTATGAGCTGTACACATTGGACTCAGTGGGTTTTTAAAAATATAAAAAATAAATAAAAGAGGAGGTAGGAAGTGAGGTGGATCTAGGAGGAGTTAGGGGAAGCAATGAAGGTGAATATGATGAAAATAATTGCGTCAAATTCTCAAAAAATTAATAAAAATATTATATCAAAAGGAACAAAAATGCTAGATATGGTGGTATATGTTTGCAATCCCAGTGCTGGGGAAACAGAGACAGGAGGATTCCTAGGAGTCGCTGGCCACCCAGTCTAGCCTAACTGCTGAGCTGCAGAACAATTAGGGAGCCTGTCTCAAAGAGGTGGACAGGGTTTTTAAAGACAACAACTGAGATTGTCCTCTGGCCTTCACATGCATGTGCAGACACATGTACCTGCATACGCATAAATACATGTTAATACACACATACACACACACACACACACATAAGTCAAAAATTATTCTTGACTAAGAACACATTTTCCCCTGGTGACTTGCAACGCAGCCAGGCGAAGAGGTGGAGGATGCTGAAGGCATTTTACCGTGTAAGGCTTTGATCCCATAGTCACTGCACTGAATTTCTTAAAAGGCCATCTGTGACGGCTACTCTTGGATGTCAGCTTGACTGAATCTGGAGTCATAAAATTGGCAAGTTGCTGGGCACACCTCTGACGGATTTTCTTGATTGGACTGACTATTTGAAGTAGGAGGACTTACCCTAAATGTGGTTGGCACCTCTGGAGGCAGACCAGATAAAATGACATGGAAAAAAAAGAGCCCTTTGTCTGCTTCCCCTCCTTTTGGTGGCAAACTCATTTATTCCGTATCTGTGCAATATTTTTGCTGATATTAGAACCAGCGTCTTTGGACTTCCAATGTAATCTGAAAACTGGCAACTCTCCAGGAATCCTCCGGACCTTCAGCACCAGATTGGGACCTCTGAGACATCCAGGCTATGGATGGAGCAACTACCAGATCCTCTCCAGTGTCAGTCGGCTGTTGTTGAACTCCCTGAGCCATATCATGTAATCCAGTCTAATAAATCACAGACATATACATGCACATATATAATTATATCAGATTTGTTTATTTAGAGAATCCTAATACACCATCTACTGCATGGGCTCAGTGCTCTTCACTGTCTTTGGAGGTGTTTCCTGGAGTTTCACAGTTATGTGCATATTGTGTGTGACAGTATGACTCGGAAGTTTGCTCATTCACATTTCTTTATTTCATTACATGAAATTCTCATGTTTCTTTTTCAAGCTGATACCTTTATTTGCCTGAAAGGCTTAGCATGCTGTGTATCCTGCAATTTTTTTTCTTAGACACTGCGAAACGCAAAGCATTTAAGAGCTTAGAGAAAATATGCTAAGACAAAGCAGAAAGTGGTTTAAAAAGATCCACTTTCCCTAAGGGCTCCTGTACACACATTGGCTGAGTTACTGCCAACCATAGTAAGAGCACCAAGCACCAGTCAGGACCATGAATCATCCATCACATACTGAAACTATCATTCATCACTATGATATTTGTATGTAAAAGTAGTTTTAGAACAAGGGTCCCTGCTTTATGGTTATATAAAGTATAGTCCACCTGGGAAAGGGTTACTTACTAATTCTGTTAATATTTTCCACCCAACTACTTATAAGGAGAGTTTAACTCAATTCTAGTATGTAATTATAGATCTCAGCTGATCTACCAGAGATGGCACTGAGACACCAGCTAAGTGGCAGCAGAAAACATTGCTTATCTTGCCTTTCAGAAAGGAGAAGATATTCCTCATGCACAATTTATGATAGTTTGTCATGAAAGATCACTTATGACGCTTGCCCTCCACAAGCTTCCATTTTCTTTTCTAGTTAATACCGGGGAAGAGCTGAATGACAGACACAACCGAGAGCTCACCACAAAGCCCTGAACATGGTTGAATTTTCTGTGCTGGGACACCCCCCTGTAGATGTATCCAACCTTCTTATTAAATAATAAACACAGAACCAATGCAAAGAAGAAAGCCAAGAGGTCAGAGCTAAGAGCTAAAACCTTACCCTTCCTCCTGCGGTGGTCCTACCTCTCCGAACCAGAGCTACCCCTGTGTTAAAGTCTTTATATAGAGTTCCTGTCCTGCCTTCTCATTGGTTGTAAACCCAACCACATGACCGCCTCCTCACAGCCTGTCTGTATAGGCCTCCAGGTTTTCCATGATTGGTATTAAGATTAAAGGCATGTGTATCCAATAATGGCTGTATCCCTGAACACACAGAGACTTACCCAGCTCTGCCTACCAAGTGCTGGAATTACAAGCGTACGCTACCACTGCCCTGCTTTCCTATGGCTTGCTAATAGCTCTGACCCCCGGGCAACTTTATTTATTAACATACAAATAATATTTTAATACAAATAAAATATCACCATACCCCCCACCCCTAGAATACTCAGGGCACAGGCCAGGCAGAGCATTACAAACTCTCTGCACAATTGATGCTGTGATAGAAACACCATTCAGGCCTCAAAACGCAGCAAATAGGCAACAACATCTGCCAAGAAAGGAAGAAACACTGACCCCACCTGCCAAAACAAGGAGAAAGGCCGAGTCAATGGTTCTAGGATATGGCTCGGAAAGTCCCTGAGTGAAAAGCCCCTCAATGGACTAGCCATGCTTTTTTTTTTTTTTTTTGCTTCTTGTAGTTCTGCTTCTTGCTAACCCAAATGTAACAACCAAGGTTTAGGTTTTGTGCATAAAAGACAGAGCTATGGGGCTGGGGCTGCATGATTTGGGCAGCTCCCCATGCAGCTGCCAGCTGACAATGAAAAACTTTCTATTTAGCCTTAAGAGTGTCTATGTGGCACTCTCTGGTGGGCTTACCTCGCAACAATACAATGTAGTATTTTAGTCTTTTGTTTTGAATCAAGACCTTGATAGGTAGCCCAGGCTGGCCTCTAACTCTAATCTACCTGTCTCAGATTCTAAAGGGATGAGATTACATTTACTTTTACACCACTGTGACTGGCTAGTGTGTATTATAGTCATCTTTTGTGTGTGTGCATATCTGTGTTTACATATGTGTATTTGTGCGTTTATGTATGTATGGGCACACATGTACAGACATAAATGTGTACAAATATGCACATTCAGATGGAGAGGAAGAAGTTAAAGGTCAAGGTCTGCTGTTGTTTCTCAGGATGGCCATCCACCTTGATTTTTTTTTCAAGACAGGATCTCTTATTGGGACCTGGGGCTCACCAAGGAGATTAGCCAGGCTAGTCAGTGAGCCAAGAGGTTCTCCTGTCTATGCCTCTCCAATGCTGGGGTTACAAGTGTATACCTTTACATCTGGCTTATTATAGGGCTTCTGAGGATTCAGCTTGGGTCCTCATGCTCATGTGGCAAAGCACTTTATGGACTAAACTCTCTCCCCTGTCCCAACATAATCTTTTGATAAACATGTAGGTAGTGGAGTCATTGTCCTATTTTCCTATCTACACTTTTACTAGGTTGCAGTTATGGTTTAACTACTGCTATAGATTTCATTAGACCTAAGGAAAGCAGGGGAGAACACTGTTTACATGTAATGATGGGAGTATAAAGCTCAAAACTATATTTTCATTTGTTCATTTTCATTTGTCATAAACTGAAGAGATTGATGAATATTAACAAATTAATTATCATAAAATGGTAAACAAAAGAGCTTTAGTCAAGTGAGTCAGTGCCCTTTAAAATATGTATATACATATTCTGCTGTATTAACTGTATTTCTTACTATTTGTGAAAAGAATATACCTTTTTGTGATGGTTTGCCAGTTAAGTACAAATATTTATTATTCTTTCCTATGCCTGTGATTATCATAAAACTTTAAGGAACCTTTCCTTATTCATTATAAGTTCCAGAATAATGATTTTTAAAGCATTGAAACTGAATTAATATATGTTCATTTTAATGTATATACTACAACAATTTAATTGTTGCTTATGACATTAGCTTTATTCTACCACCTAAGTACATAAAGGACATTCATGGATTTACTTATTTGAAAGTGTTACTGTCTCATTTTAAACTTTTCTTTCTATGTCCCCTTGAGTAAATAGGTGATTAAGACAGATTCAGTTACGACATCACTGTGAATTCATGTGCTGTCACATGTGTTATTAATTTTGGCCCATGTAAAGGAAAACAACCTTACTGCCAGAGGAACATCTCCTGAGAATTTGGGATCTCAGGCAACTTATCCAAAAGAATGTTGACCATGTCAGGGAAAGGGATCATTTCTGCCTGCCCCACTGACCCAGATGTTTCTAGATCCCATTCTACCTTCAGTAGCTCTGGATATCCAGCTGTTAAATTCCATTTGTTGAAGACCTCTTCAGAAAAAAATGGTGCCCATATTCCTTTTCCAAAGCTAAGGGGTTAAAGTGACTTTTGTAAATTATAAAACTATCAGCTTGGACTCAGGACGTGTACATCCTGGGGATACAGTTGCTACTGCTTCTGCAAGTTTGGGCTCCTCGATGTCTTGGGAGGTCCTGTTGGAACGGCTGTGAAGGTGGTTGAGCATTCGGCAGCCTGGACAATCAGGCTCCCAGTGGGAGTCCAGACTTCCCTTCTGAATCTGCCTCTCAGCATCATTCCTCTCTACCATTTGATCGCCACCCTACGACCACTGCTTTTGTTCACGGGCTCATTTTCTCTTGCTTCAACTATTGCCAGTTTCTCCTCGGAGTTTTCTACTTCTAACCCTTCTTTTGTACCCGCTCAAAGACTGACTTTTCTCATAATCGGGACTCATCATACTGTTCCTTTGATTAAACTTCTTCCATGACTCACCACTGCCTTCCGGATAATGCATGAGCTTCTTGAAGGGTCGCATACAGAATTCTCTACAACTGCCAGTTGATCTCAATCCCCTTGCCACACACACTGTGTCCTCCAGATACACCTGAAACCTTGCAGCTTTCTGAACAAGTTATGTTGTTTGGCATCTCCAGGCCCTTTCTTCATGCCTGCTCTTCTCACCTTCCTGGAATCGTCTTCCTGGAGATCCCCTGGAGTGACTGCTGTCTGCACATCTTTTCCCCACTGTCCCTCTATGCTACAGTAGCCAGTGTCAACTTCCTGTCTGCCTAGCACTCACCATCTCCTGTAGGAACTTGGACCTACTATGAAAATGGAATTCTAGCCATGTTGTCTTTAGGACATGTTTTATTGATTACAGGATTGGGTATGTGATCTATATATGGACAAGTGGCAGAACTTTCTTGAACATGATTGGTCCAGCATTGGACATGTAATCTAAGCCATGCTAAAAGGACATGCCTGAGAGTTTCACGTGTGGACTAGAGACTTTTTTCTAGAATCATTAAATGTGTAAATGTCACCCCAGAAGTCTTCTTACCTATTTTCTGGCACAGGAGGACTAAAGAATATTGTTTGTATTAGATGGAAATAGCAACGAGAGGTAGAAAGAAAGGACTGAGATATTGCATCGGACTCTTTATTAGCTAGTAGAGACTGGTAAAAATGAATTGGTTTTCCCAAGTTCAGTAATTTTTATTTATTAAATGCAGAAAGTAAAAGAAGTGCTATTTAACAGAATTCTCATGAAGAGTGTGAAACAGCGCAAATGAATTGCTTAGCACCCTGTTTAGCAGAGAGCATGCACTCAGACCTGTTATTAGGGTTGGTTCCTGTTGCTGAGGTTGCATAAGATCATCCCCCTTCCCACCCCTAAGGATTGATTGTGGGTTAATTTTTGGACTATTTCCCTTTCTCTACTGTCTTCTTGGCCTTTCAATAAAATTATAATATTCTAATGTTTCCCTTGCCTTAACTTCATCTTTCATTTGCTCAACCTTTAAATAGCTTGGTTTCAGCAAACATACCTCAAGAACGTTTTTATTTAATGGCAATAATAGTAAAGTATTTAATATACTGTAGTGCATGAGGAGATGAACCATTAAAGATGCTTCTCTCCATTACTGTAAATCTAATCTGCTGTAATGCAAAGTAATTCTGATGGTCCCAAGCACTAGACTACTAAGTGGGCACGTTGTAGTGAGGATATATGTAATAAGGACGTTCTACACACAGTTCAGCTGACTCCACAGAATTGCTCCAAGAAGATGCTATATTTTTCTTTTATTAATAGATGGACTTCATATTTTTATGGGAAAATTGACAAACATTCCTTCTTGTTATGCTCTTAAGATGTGGATGGATTGTATTTTAAACAGAGGAACCAGTAATTTTATTTCATTTCTTCCTTGGTGTCTTTGAATCAGCTCCCTAAATAAATACAGCATCAGCATCTCTCTCTTGCCCTTTACTTGCATGAGATCTTAACAAGATGCCCCCCAAATCCACAGGGTAGGTGGGGGTAGAGTGACATCAATGACCTCTTCAGGATTCCTATTCTGCCTGCTCTGGGAAACAAAACACTAGAGTGTGAACTACGTGGTGGCAAAGTAGCAGCAGAAAGAATCCTAGGCAAGACTGGGTGTGGGGCTCAATCTTAGTCTTGTGTAACAGTTTGCATGTGAAACATCCTCCATAAGCTCATATGCTTGCTAGGTTTTTGGTAAGCCTTGAGGAGAGGGTATGTTTCTGATAGGATGTAGAGAGTAAAGAATGAATAAGAATATGCCCACATTTTAGGAGGATTAAAAAAAAGTCACAAAGAGCAGATGCTGGTGTTGGTAAAGTGAATGAATAGGTGGATCTGGCCTGTCAGTGTGGAGGGTTTGTCAAGTAAACATCAACAGCCTTAGTCCAAAGTGAAAGCAGCTCACTTCTTCAGCCCTTCAGATTCCTGGTGGTCATGCTTTCAACAACATAGTTGGATATGAGCCCTACAGGTAAGATTTCAGAAGCTGAAAATTAGGTGAGTTAGAGGAAGTAGGTGAGCAATGAAAAGGAGCCTTTGATGCACCTTCTCAGGAGTAGGAAGCCTTCACAGCAGTTGAAGCCACAGTGCCTGTTGAGCGCTGGCTAGACCCAGAGTGTGGATGTTAAAGGCTATGTGTGGTTCCAGCTTGACATTATTTTGTTGCTATCAAATTATTTGGATTTATTACCAAAGCCCCTTGAGAATGAAAAGCATGCTTTATAAAGTCAACATTGTGTTGTGTATTGTTTTAGGCAAGAATATTTTTTTCTCCTTTAAACCTCAAGAAGAAGTAAAACTTGTGTGTTTTCTGTTTCAAAGCTGCTTCCTTATCCTGATGACAATATGACATACCCTGGGAGTTTTCCTCACTAGGGTTTCCTGCGGTTGGGATAAAACACTAACTAAACCAACTTGGGGAGGCGGAAAGTTTTTTCCAGCTTCCATTTCTATATCACAGTCCATCGTTCAAGGAAGTCAGGGCAGGAACTCCAGGCAGGAACCTGTAAGCAAGAACTGAAGCAAAGACCATGGAGCAGCACTGCTCACTGGCTTGCTTTCCATGACTCGCTCAGTCTGTTTTCTTACACAGCTCAGGACTACCTTCCCAAGAGTGGCACTTCCTACAGTAATTAGCCGGGCCTGCTCATATCAATCATTAATCAAGAAACTGTCCCACAGGCCAATCTGATGGGTGCATTCTTTTTATTTTTTCTTCCCTTCATCCTTTTTTTTCTTGCCTTTTCCTTCCTTCATCCTTTTCTTTTTTTCCCCCAACATAACACTTCCATTGATCACTTGGGAGTCTCACACAATGCACTGCAAACACACCCACCTCCTAGTCCTCCTAGGTTACCCCTACCCATGTAACCCCCCCCAAGAAGAAAATAAAACATGATAATAAAAAAAAACAGGTCTAATTTGTGTTGCCCATGTACTCATTGGCATGGTCAAACTCCTGTGGCCAGCTCCTTAAAAGAAAACTGAGTCCTTTCCCACCCCTACCCTTGCCAGAAGCCACCAACTGTGAAGAGCCACACTTCACGATCCCTGTCACAATTTTTAAGAATTCTCTTCAATGACTTCCTTTCTAGACTGTTACTCTTTGGCAGGTAGGGGAAAGAGGTTGTAACAAAGCCTTCTGTGTTTCTCATTCTCAATTGTGAGTCTGCAGTCATCAGTTTGGGGGCCATGTGGATATCCATGGTCTGTGCTGACACCTGAAGCCATGTTGATGTCTGGCCTGTGCTGTTGCCAAGGGCCATGATGAACTCCATTGTGAGTGCTGCAGCTGAGAAACTTATTGATGTCCATAGTCTGTGCTGCCACCAGAGACCAGGCTGAGGTCTGTGGTCCATGCGGACACTGGAGGCCACGTGGATGGCTGTGACCCATGCTGTTGTCAGAAATCATGTGGAAGTCCATGATCCATGCTGCTGCTAACTGTAAAGGGCAAGGGAGCTTTTGCAGGGGAGCATTATTTTTCAATTCCCAGATGACCCTAGCTTATCAACTTGACAAAAACAGAAGCATAGGGATGAAAGAAATACGCATGTATTATCACTGTGTGTCATGTCATTATGCAATATTGAGAGAGAGAGAGAGAAAGAGAGAGAGAGAAAGAGAGAGAGAGAGAGAGAGAGAGAGAGAGAGAGAGAGAGAGAGAGAGAGAGAAGTAAAAAGTAAAAGAAACCTTAATCAATAACCTGATACTATAGCTGGGAAATCCAATGTTGATGTCATTGACAGTCTTACCACTGATCAGTACTCGAGTGAAGAATTAAGGTATGGTGTAGCAGAGTGGTCCCTGCCCAGTGTCCTGGTCCAGAGGCTTTAATGATGGGGGGAGATAAGCTGTGATTGTCAGATGGCTTGGCAGAGGCTGAGGAGTCCACTTCCACACTCATTCATGTGGCTTTTTAGCAGGTTCCAGTTGCTGGCTTTTTGTAGGAGCTTTCAGTTTCTTACTATGTGGTGTGTTCATAGGTTTCCTGAATGGTTTTATGCTAAGATGGTGAGATAACCTTCATACTCAATCTAGAAAAGGAACAGGTTTTATCTGAAGACAAGGCCACAGTGTTTTATTCATTCATTCATTTGTTTGTTCGTTCATTTATCCATTCATTCTTTTGTGACTGTATATGTAGTATTCATGTAGGTATGCTGGCCTGTACGTGGATGTGAGGAACCCAGGGTGTCCATGTCAGATGTCTTTCTCCACTGCTTATTTTTTGACACTAGCTCTCTCACTAAAGCTGGAGCTTACTATTTTGGCTAAACCATCTGGTCAATGAGATCTTGAGATATGCATCTCTCTCCCCTGACCCTCTGGTTAGAAATAATGACTACATGCAATTTTACTGAAGAGTTAGTATGATACTGGATAAGAAAGCCCTTTTTAAAGTATAAAACATTGAATTTAAGATCTGATGTCATGATTCTGGAGGTGATAACGAAGAGTCAAAGGAAGTGGAGAGCTCTAATCTATAAAATTAAAACAAAACAAAAACACACAACCCCCCCCAAAAAAACAAAAACAAAACAAAACAGCAACAAAAAAACCCCACGGTTACCTTAGGCTATAATTTTCCTCTATACACACTTTAAGTTCCTTTGTATTTGGCAGATTGAGACCATGTGGAATTTAGGGTTCAAATGTTTAGCCGATTTATTTATTTGCCTAACAAACACTTTGTTTCTAAAGAAAATAAGTTGAGAAATAGCCTTATTGCAAGATTTGACCAGATTGAGGGAATACACTTACTCACACTGTAAAATTTGTTAATTAGTCAATTGTCCACAAATTAAAACCATGTGAATTTGATTCACTATGATGATGTAGAACTTGGGCTGTATGGGAATTTAAGACATTGGACAGTGTGAGTGAGTGAAAGCTTGCCCAGTGTCCTGAGCTCACTTCTGCTCACTCAGGTCCAGGTCAGGTCTTAGCCACCAGGCAATCATGTTCTTGGACATAGACTGGCTGGGTCATCTGTCATGTGTACTGTGGGACCCACCTCTGTGTTGCTGCACAGGTATAATTTATAGTGAAAATGAGAACCAGATGCCGGGGCAGTGTGTCGACCCATCTGGAACCGCTAGATCCCCAACAACCACCTACAACCATGTTGTATTTCCAGTACTCGCACTTTGACTTATTTCCATGGCCTCTATACTCTTTCTTTGCCCACAATCATAGCTCTCAGTGGTTCTTTCTAGTACTAGAATCACAGGACCAGAATTTTTACAATAAAGACAGGGATATACTTAGTGCTTGAGGAAAATGGGTGCAATTCAAATCATATTCAAGGAACATCCAGGCTTCGTAGGGATGTGTGCAAAAAGTCCTCTGCTTTCCCTGACAGGTCCATTAAGTCCCTCAGCTTCTCTTTCTGCAGATTGGAGTGCTATAGGCATAATTTATGCTTCCTTAAATCCATGGGTCAATGCTTTACCTTTGTGATTTGACTGGATTTAGAGGTAAAGCCTTTGCAGATTAAGTTAGAGGCCTTTAAAAATCAATTCAAAATGAATTAAAACTTAAAACGACAGGCAGCCTTATAAGAAGAAGAATCAGATATTAATATATTAAGACTGTACCTACAAGGAAGAATGACCCCGTGAAAGGTGGCAAGATGGCCACCATGCCATCTGTAAGTCAAGGAGAGTAGCCCCAGAAGAAGCCAAACCTGGTGACATTGTGTGTTGGACAGCCTCCCAAACTGTGAGGCAATCAAGGCAGTCTGTCACAGTTTATTATAGGAATCCTGTTATGACAAAGAAAATGAGGCCAGGAAAGAAAGTGAGTTTCCCAGAGGCATCATGAAACAGATCAAGATAAGAGACCAGAATTTACATTTCAAAACAGTCTATCCTCTGTCTTATCTTATAATAGTCTGTGGGCATCCTACTTCCACATTCCAAGATCCATCCTTGACCTTGCTTGTGGCTTTCTCATCTTTCCTTGTCCATCATCTATATGTAGTCAACTGCTGATGGTTGGTTATCTTCTGTCTGTCCTGGACTTTCAGTAGCTACTTCCAAGTATTGGACTTTAGGCTTTCATATACACTTGTCTTAGATCCCACGATAATTGATACCAACATTCTGTGAACTCAAAAACGCATAAGTTTGACATGTTTGCTGAGAACAATTATTCCAGTTTTGTAGCTAGGAGAGAAGCTTGAAAGGGTATATCAGTTGGTCTGATTAGTCTCTGGTTCTGCAAAGGCTTCTTTGTAAAAATCATCGATGTGATTGCTTTAGGGGGCTGAAGAGAAAGTCATACTTGCTTTATGGGGCTGGAGAGATGGATCAGGGGTTAAGAGTGCTTGCTTCATAATCATGATGCCTGAAGTTCTGAGCTCAGCATCCATTTAACAAGCTTGGCATCCTATACATGCCTGTAAACCCCAGATCCAGTGGGAGCAGAGTCAGGAGGATTGCTGGGACCTGCAGGCTTTTAGCCTAATGAGAAACTGTGTGTCCCTAGTTCAGAAAGCGACTTCTTGCTTTGCTGTACAAAGCAAGAAGCAGACAGTGGCAGAGGAGGACACACAACACACTCTTCTGGCCTCTGTACGTGTGCTCACATGTGCTTGCATGTGCTCAGGTGCTCACACCTGTATGCACACATGTCTATACCCTCAGGACAAATAAAAGCATGAACAAATAAATATGTTTAAATACATGTTTTAAATAGGCTTTATGTTGATGGGAGAGAAAAAGGGAAAGGGTCAGGAATGTGTGCTAAGATATGTGTGGCTTGGCTAGAGCTAATTTTAATTTTGTGTGATATAGCTAGAACTGAAATAAACTGTTAGCTAGAAAGCAAGTCAAGGACCACAAAGAAGGAAGAGCCTAGGTAGAGGATATATAGTCTGTATTTTTGTACAGACTAGGAAGGAGGGAACTAAGTAGGTCCCCTTCTTCCATTCTACCAGTTTTGTGGGAGTGGGCAATGTACTTTACCCCCTCCATCACAGGGAGGTGATATATGTCTCACAGAGAAACATTTATAGTATGTTAGAGATGATCCTGTAATTTAATTTAGTTAATGGGTCCCACCAATTACACAGGAACCAAGTATAGGCTTTCATAGCAAGGGAGATTCATTGCAGCCCCCAGTCTTTAAATAAACTTGGAACAGAGTGGGTCCCCATTTCTTGACACAAGGCTGTCATCCCAGGAGTTCCCAGGCCCGTGTGTCCTGTGTTGAGAAAGCTGAGCTGAAGAGTTGAAACTGTTGGGAAAATAGTCATAAGTGATTAGTATTTTGACCCTTTCTAGGTTGCATAAAAAGAGACCTTGGACCTAAAATACTCCCTGACAAATAAATAGACTCCTCATACTTGGTGTTGGGTTTATCACTGTCTTAGTTAAGGTTTCTATTGCTGTGAAGAAACACCATGATCATGGCAACTCTTATAAAGAAAAACATTTAATTAGGATTTGCTTACAGTTTCAGAGGTTTAGTCCATTATCGTCATGGTGGGACATGGTGGTATGCAGGCAGAAATGGTGCTAGAGGAGTTGAGTGAGAGTCTTGCATTTTGATCCACAGGCAGCAGGAGTCTGTGTACCACACTGGGTGTAGCTTGAGCATATGAAACCTCAAAGCCTGCCATCACAGTGACACACTTCTTAATAGTAGACCACACCTACTTCAACAAGGCCACACCTCCTAATAGGGCTATTCCATATGGGCCAAGCATTCAAACACATGAGTGTGTGGGGACCATTCCTATTCAAACCACCATAATCATCTTGTGTGAGAATCCCTGTTTCTGACTCATTGTGTGTTCCTTTGTTCTGCTTAAACATGCATGTCATATGTTACCTGGCTGACATCCAGTACTACATCTGTTCCCTAGGGAGGCACAGAGGGGTCTAAGCAGGTCAGTTGTCCTTCATGGGTTGCCAGGATGAACTAGATGGCTGTGGGAGGCTGAATCCCACTATTGAAGTGGTTCTTACCCTACCCTTTTCCTGTGTGAAGGTGTTATACATTCTAGCACTTGTGGGGATGTTTTCTCTTTATGCTTCTGACACTGAGACACAGTGGGTAGAAGAATTTAAAATTCTATCACTGATAAAAAGCACAGAGAGCATGAGTAAAGAGAAGGAGAGAGACTGAGGAAGAAGAAATAAAAGGAGGGGCAGAGAGAGAATCAGAGAGAGAGAGAGGGAGAGGGGGAGGGAGAGGGGGAGGGAGGGGGAGGGGGAGGGAGAGGGAGAGAGGTGGGAAGGAGAAGAAAAGAGGGAAGAGGAGTGGAGGGGGGGATAAGAGCAAAAATGAGACTCAGTGGTGTTCTGGTGTGTGTGTGTGTGTGTGTGTGTGTGTGTGTGTGTGTGTGTGTGTGTGTGTAAGATGCATTCATTTGTGTTTGTGGTGGGTGTGTGCGTGCACACAAACATGCATGTACGTGCACATATAGAGGCCAGAAGTTAACACTAGTTTGTTCCAGCACTCGCCACCTTATTTTTGAGATGAGGTCTCTCGTTGAACCTGGAGCTCACCTTTTTGATCTGGCTGGCCAGCAGGATTCTGAGATTTGATAGTCTCTGCCTTCCTAGTGCTGGGGTTACAGGTACATGCTGCTGAACACAGTTTTTATGTGGGTCCTGGGAATCTGAATTCAGATCCTCACACTCACACAAGTATTTTTTCCCACTGAAACATCTGTCTAACACAATATTTACTATTACTAATGTTGTTGTTTTACTGAGCATATACAGTAATGGACTTTAATATGATGTATTCACATGTACATATTATTATTTGTTCTTATTCAGCCTCTCACTGCTGTGCTCTGTCTAGAATCATCCCTGCTGCTCTTTGACCTGGATATAACCTTCTTTAGTTTTTTTGGGCGAGGCACAAAGGCTTCCTAGTAAGACCTTACTCAAAGTCAGAGAATCTGAGCTTGCTTTACCCAGCAGGGCTGCGTAATGGGATGATTTGGCCAAAGGCGTGGTTACCAGGTGTTTTGAAGGGTCTACTCATGGCTGTACGTTGTGCTTTGATCTTGAAAGGGGGAAGTCTTTGCCTCTCCCCTTGGCAGTGTATAAAAAGCCCATTAGAATAAAACTTGAGGCAACTGGGTATTGACCCAGGGCCCTCCCAAAGCTTTCCCGTGTCTCTGTCTTTCTTGTTGTCTCCATCTATATTTCTATTGAGTACTTCCTCATTCCTCTCTCCTCCCCTCAAGAACCCTTTGACAGGTAGGAGCTGGACTCCTACAAGTTTTATTCTGTTCATGTCTTCTATGATTTTTATTGTTGGGCAATTCTCACTTTTAGCTTAAACAGTTTCATCTTGAGCTTTTGTGGCTAATCTCATAGTTTGGAATAGTACATTTGCTAAACTGCGCTACTAGCTCATGCGCAGAAGTCTTGATACATCATGATGATCCTAGTAAATGCCATGGAGGCTTCAGTGAATTATTTCTTGTGGGTTGATGCCTTTCTCCTGTAAAAGTGCTTTATTCCATTCATATCAGGAAGCAGAAGAGGATAAGAAAGTGGAATTACAGTAAACACGGATTGTAAACACCCTTGAAAATTGAGTAAAGAAGCTGGACTTTACAGGAAGCAGAGCTATTTGACCAGAATTGTGACTCAGTCAGAACTGATTTTAGGGAGATGTCATTGGTAGTGACATGCAGGATGGGTTAGAAAGTAGAGGGGGTGGGTAATGGTGGACTAGACACTCTTGCTAAAATAACCCATTCGTTCAACGTCTAAAATAACTGCAAAGTGGAAAAATCATTTCCTCTGAAGCCTCAAAGAACTGAAAAGGTGGTTGGAAATTGTCAGCTAAAATCCTACTAGAGAGAGAAGCTGGGAAGATGAGATCATTGGCGGGCACTGCTTTGTTTGTGAGGGGATCAGCTGAACTTGAAGAGGCGCTTCTGCGGCTTCTTTTCCCTTTGGGCTTTTAGCTCCATTTCTGTCTCTTCTCAGTGTTTATTTTATTTTTTAGCCTCCCTTGCTAGCTGAGTTCCAGTTAGGATGTGACAGTGGCTAACACTATTGGAAATGTGGGAGAAATGGATGAAAATATGGAAGCTAGCTCAGGCCAGGAAGGCAAAGACCTGTCCAAATATTAGTCATGGTAAGATACTAGCCACAGATGATACCATTTGCAAAGTTAATGGGGAATGGTGTTTCCTGCTGCCTTTGCAACTTGTCATAATCCCTTCTTGATTGATTACCACTCTATTGCTAAGTGGATGCATTTCTTTCTAAAAATCACTTGTAGTCTGAAATTATATCTGTAAGAATGAAACATCTCATTTTTTTTCTTGATGTATTAATCACTCTGATACAGAAAAACAACCTTGACACCTTATCCACATGCAGAGTGTCCCATAAGTGATTTCTGCACACATCATTAAACATCAAATTCAAACGTTTGGTTTCTTAGAAAGCAGGACCCCTCCCCGTTCCCTGTGCAGTGCTGACATGATGATGACGTCTTCACACCCAGTCTTGCTCTGATTTGAGCTGACTAAATCACTGCTTCCCTTCGATTCCACCCATGCTTCTCCCTTCCCCAGTCCTCTCATACCTTTATTTTTCCTGTTGTTTCAGGAGACACTTTACGGTTCTCTAGGATTCCCCTGTCCCACCAGGCCAGTAAACCCGACTTCGTAGGTTCTCAAATGTGTGTGGCCGGAAGTTGAAGGAGTTTTTTTTTTTTTTTTTTTTTTTTTTTTTTTTCTGTTTCGACATTGACTGTAGGTGCTGATGGCTTTGTTGGGTTTTGTGGTATCCAGAGATTAGCTCCCCAGTTTCTGACTAAAAGTGGCTGGGCAGTTTCAAGGGTAGCAAAGACGCAAAGGCAATGGTATTGGGTGGGCTCCACCGCAGGGGCATGAAGTTGACTTATTTTCTTTTGCTTCCTCCGTCTGGTTCTTCCAACAGAGAACATTTTTTTTCTTTTAGTAAAATTGAAATAACTTTTTTTAATTAGGAAATTTTTTTTATTCATTTACATACCAATCACAGATCCCTTTCTTCCCTTCTCCTGGCCCTCCCCTCTCAAACCCACCCTCCATTCTCTCCTACAAGAAGGTAAAGCCTCCCATGGGGGAGTTAACAGAGCCTGGTACATTCAGTAGAGGCAGGTTCAAGCCCTTCCCACTGCCTCAAGGCTGTGCGAGGTGTCCCATCATGCCAGCTCATTTACCAGGGATAGATCCTGACCCTACTGCCAGGGAGCTCCTTAAGTAGAGCAAGGGAGAACATTTTAACAAATAATTCTCTGATTACAAGTTATGAAGTTCCTCTTTGTTAGAAATATATAGAATGGTTTCTGTTTTCTTATTGACCACTAGCTAATAGAAACTCTGTACTTTGAAACTTCTGTACTTTTGGCAGCTTTCTAGAATCAGAATAAACAATAAAACAAAACAAAACAACCCCCAAAACCCAAAGAATCCATGATCAGGTTGAGAATTTTACTTTGGGTGGTAGGAGTTAATCAGAAATAAAATAGCTAAATATTGGGCTGAATGGTCCATGTTGGGTGGGTTTTCTTAATTTAAGTTTCTTAAATTATATCAACAAGAGAATCTGTTTTAAGGTCTCAAAATTTTTGTTCCTCTCTTCTATTTGCTTTTATTCTATCTGTTTATGATATATATAAAGTCACATGTAAGTAGTTAAATTTTTTTAGTCATCTTAGACTACTTATTTTCAGTGGAGTTTTTAATCTATTTATTACTAGTTCACCAGGTATTGATATGGTTGTATTTGAGCTTACATTTAATTATTATTTTGTCTCTCTTCTGTTTCCTTCCTTCCAACCCTCCTTTCTTACCCCCTTTCCATTGTTAGAATTTAGCTTAGAATTCTACTTTGACTTTTCTCTCTTTCATTTTTACATTCTTTTGCATTTAAATTTCTGCTATGAGATTATAATTTTATAGTCAATATTAAGGCTGAAATCATACCATTTCTCAAACAACACAAATGCCTTGCTAGTGGACTGAGGCTGTAGGTCAATGGCAGATTGCTGGCATAGCATGTGTGAGGTCCGAGTTTTAATCAGCACCAGAGGAACACAGAGAATAAAACCCTTGCAAGCATACTGCTCTAACTCTAGGATTCAGTTCTAGTCTTCAGTCCTACAATATTTATTTGCTTCTTTTGTAGAAGGTACACTGATCTCAGAGATGTGCTGTCTCTGCAAACACTGCAACATGTTTTTCTTTCTTTTTCTTTTTTCTTTTTTCCTTTTTCATATTCACTGATGCTTTGCCTGCATGTGAGTCTGTGTGAGGATGTCAAGCTCTGGAACTGAAGTTATAGACAGGTGTGAGCCACCATGTGGGTGCTGGGAATTGAACCCAGGTCCTCTGGAAGAGTAACCAGTGCTCTTAACCACTGAGCCATCTCTCCAGCCCACATGCTTTTCTTTTGCTTCACTGCCAGCACTTAGACTAGTTGCTTTAAACCCTATTGTTAGCTTCGACATTGCAGGATCAGGATCAATATCCCTTGATTTTATTTCCTTGTGGGAATATGTTCCATTTGGGGGATCCCTTACATGCTGCCTAATTTTAGGTTATAGGTTTAGTATTATGAACATAACCTTACCCAGGTCTTGGATCCCATCATTTTTCTATTATTTCTTATTCTGACTATTATTTCTTTTGCTTTAAGAAGCAACAACCTTGGCTGGTCCTATACTGCAGACTCTCCTATGTATCTAGGGACTCTGTTGAGATCTTTTATCTTTAGCTGCAGAGCTTTGACTTATCTTTTGCAATGTGTGACTCAAGTTAGTTAGCAATGTATGCAGAAAGAACTTGGAGACCCCACTTCTGGCTTATAATTAGTTTGAGCACATTAATAATGAACTTAGAGCCACTGATAGTACATCCAGGGCACATTAAGGGCAGGAATCAAAGCACTGGTCCTTGGTGTAATTTAGCCAAGAGTGAGCCTAGATTGAACTCTCTGCTTCGCTCTCCCTTTGTCTTCCATCCATCCTGCCTGTCTATGGTAGGAGTCGGAATCTGTGCCAATGTGAAGGCTGTCTTGTGTCTGACCCTGCTGCCATCCCTGTCCCTGCCCCGTCTCTGAGTGTGTCTTTGTGTGTGGCTTTAACTCTATTGAAGAGCACAGAAAGCATCACATAGAGAAGGAATGAGGGATTCCTGTAAAGGAATCTTTAACAGAGTTTTGCAAGGGATTAAGTCAGTGACCCCAACTGACCCAGAGAACAAACAGTACTTCACGAGAGCGTTATTCACATGTTGTGCTCAGCATTTATGGTGAATGTTCATTTTATAAGATTGCTTCCAATCTCTATTTGCTGTTTTCAGCAAATAATTATCATAAAACGCACATGCACGTGCACATACACACACACACACACACACACACACACACATACACACACACACACACACACACACACACACACATCCCTCTGGGTCAAGGACATGGACAAGTACATAACTTGTAATTACAGTTGTACATTAGCTTAGGTTGTAAAAGTTGATTACCTGGGAAATCCAAGGTAAGTAAGGTTGGTTTTTACATTGTTCTCTTAAAGGCAGGTTAAACAAACAGCCTGAATATACAGTTCTATAGCATTCATAAGTCTTAAGTGACCCCGAGGTGTGTTATTATATCTGGCTGTGGGTTCCAGCAAATGTTCCAGTCTCTTAGAATAGAAGAGATATTTTTATCATAATGCTTTGTCACACTGATTCTTTTCTTTTGAGATTCTTCTGATTATCATTGACAATCAGAATATTCTAAATTATTTTGGGGAGTTCTCCTGAACAGAAAACCTCTGGTGTACGGCTGGCATATTCTCACCCTGTGCATTATATATATATTGCATTTGTACCAGTGCTAGAGGGCTATGGAAATAGCTTTTATCCTTCTACCATTCACTCAGCCATTAAGAGACCTTGACATTAAGATTTTAATCATTGCTTTGGGGCGGACAACAATGGTGGTTTCTGTAGAAGCATAGAACACAAGATAGGACTTGGTAGAAGTGGACAGATGTGTTCAGAGTCGGTATCACAGACAATGCAGGGTTTGTGGAGAGCAGACACTCAGTTCTGTCTTTTTATCCGTTTCTTGTTTTATTAGCTTTTTAACTCCCCCTCTCCATCATCATCTGTGAATATACTCATACCTCTCTGGTTTTAAAAACTATCACTGTGTTTGGTAATCTACCTGGGAGAACATACTCTCCCCTTCCCCTTCTTTCATAGTCAAATTCTTATAAACAGTCTCTTGCATAACATCTATATTTTATTCTATTTTAATTTTACTAAAATAAGTTTCCACCATCACTACTCCGGGAGAGCATCAGAGATCATCTATGTATAAAATATACTATTAATTAATTAATTAACTATTAATCTTAGGCAGTTTCCTGATAACTGTTCCTACCATGATTCCATCTCTTTCTATTATGTCATTTCTGACTCTCTTGACATATGACACTTTTTTTCATTAACAACATTTGCATTTTGTCATTTAAAAAGCAGCCATTTTCTGGTAAACATATGAATGCTTTACTGTCAATCTTATGACCCATGAAGGTTTTAATTTTTGTAATTTTTAGTTTTTAAGAATTTCACAAGTGTATTTTTATCATATTCTTCCCTACCCCAACTCCTTCCAGATTCTCTCTCACCCAACTTCATGCTCTTTTTTTCCTCTTTAAAAAAAAAAAAGCACAAATACACAAACATTATTATAACCTTAGTAATCCCCTTTGTGTTTATTCTACATGGAGCCCAGAGGTTTGTTGGCATTCAACTACCCATCAGGGATAACCATGTATCTGATTTTCCATTCAATCTGTACATGCTCAGGGGTTTAATTTCCATATTCTCCCCATTTTGATCCTACACACACTCCTTGAATTCTCCTCCTTACCAATTGCTATGAAGTTTGTGGCTTCTGTAACTATCTTTTCCTGCTGTCAAGGACTGGTCCTTGCCTCCCAGTCATTCTACAGGGTCTGCCAGATTCTGCTATTCTTATTCCTCTCAGCATCTTGAACTGCGTGTGGTCCCTTTGGATAGCTTTTCTTTCACATTCTTATAGTTTCTTGCATGGCATCCACATTTTTACTCTATTTTGTCTTTACTAAGTTTCCACCACTTGACATCCTCCTTTAACTCTGTCCTACCAGATTAACGATCCTTCTTGTGGTGGTTTGGATGAGAAGGTTCCCCAGAGTCTCAAATGTTAGAATATTTAACCCCCAGTTGGTGGTGCTGTTTGACCAGTTTTAGGAGGCGTTGCCTTGAAGAAGGAAGTATGTCGCTAGGATTGGGCTTTTAGGGTTCAAAGCCTTGGACCACTTTCAGTGTGTTCTCTTGGTTTCCTGGTTGTGGTTCAAGATGTGCGACCTCAGCTTTCTACTCCACCTGTCACGCCTGCCACCATGCCATGATAAACTCTTATCCCTCTGGAACTACAAGCCCAAATAAACACTTTCTTCTTTAAATTGCCTTGGCCAGGGTATTTTATCACAATAGAAAAGCAACTAATATATTTTCTTAATCTGAAGCCCAGCCTACTTTCTGAGCCACATGGATAGCTGTGCATTTTCTCATTTATGTCACTTGTTCTGTTGCATTTGTTTATGAACCGATCTCTTTGCTGAATTGTTAGATTTTTTTTAAGAACATGGCCGATCTTGTTTTATTATGTTTTCAGAACCTTGGATATAACTAATAATTATATAACATTTGCTGAACAAATGAATGCTGAATGAATGGCATTCATTTGTTCATTAATTATTTATGGATTGTTCATTAATGAAGAGGTGAGAACTTTGGGAACCGAAAGTGAGAAAAGGAAATAAGATGAGAAGAAGAATAAGAGGAGGGTATTGCAAAATGCTGGTCCTGTGGTTTCAAGTTTCATCATTCTAGCATTTAATATAAGTTTATTTAGTATATTTGTAGTTTGTTACAGAGCTTCTATCACTAAAAAGTAATCTCATTGTGGACTAGACTATTTTATCTGGTTTGCTGAATGTACTCTATCGGTAAAAACTGTGCATGTCACACAACTGCTGTTTAGTAAATAATGTTTTTAATTTTCTCACTTAACTTTCCTAGTAAACCTATAAGTGAAGCTTGTTATTATTCTTAGATTAATTGCAGTGAGAAAACAGAGGCTCAGAGTGCTGATAAGTGGCCAGTCTAGGTTCTCTAGACAGCAGGTGAAAAGCCCCACATGCAAATCCATACCTCCAGTGTCAAAGCTGACTTCACTCCTGCTGGGTTTTTGTACCACTTTACAACACCACAAATGGCCAGTCATGAGGAGCCGGGTGAAAGCATTTCCAAGGCAAATACTGCAGATCTCAGGTGGCTATTGTGTTTTGTGAAAGGAAAGGGGCTCCACAAAGCTAATGTAAGTGGTTTAGAAACCTGGGAAATGAACATCATTTGCTTAGGGAGACTGTCAGTTGGAAAAATGAAAAAAACTACAGCATTTTTCAATGGCCAGAAGACGCACTAAGGCTATTTTCCTTTGTCCAGTATTCAGCAGTCAGTATTCATTCATTATCAAAGGCTTCTGGGCTAGATGTATAGTAAATGTGAAGTAGATTATTGAGATTGTAAAATGTACTCATTCTGAGATTTAAGCAATGTGACATAGGATAGCGATCATGAAGCCATTTGCCTTACACAGTGTCTCTGCTGGCCTGTGCTATACAAAGTCAGGTCATGCAACAGGCTCATTTGCAAAGCCTTGTGCCTGGCAGGGTGAATGGACAGGCTCCAGTGCCTCTTCACAGATCACAGAGAAAGACTCAGATCAGCCAGCTGGATGAAATGATTTTTGAAAGAAGTCAATAGCACTTTTTAATTTTATGGGGGAATTTTTTTTTCAGTATCAGAGGACATCATCCCAGAAATTTTGAGTCACGTGTGACAGAAGTTCCCTCGGCTCTCACAGAAGTGCAGAGAGGACCTTCCTGCCATTCTATAAAGATGTGCTACCTGAGGAAATGATATGATGCTGAAAGACCAGCTCACTATTCCTCTCACTTCTCATTTTTCATGGTCCATCTTCCTTTGTTGGCATTTTAATGTCTTATGCCTCCATGAGATGGCCCACTGGGAAAATGAAAAAATTTGGCTATTTCCAAAGAAGCACTTTAGGACATTATTCGCCAAATAACATGAGCAACAGTCCAAATGCCTCTGATCCTGAAGCCTGATCTTCCTGGCTCTGTTATCCACAGGTGCTGATCCTTGTGGTTGGCCACATACAGTAGTCTTTTGACTACAATGTTCCATCTAATGAGGTGGCTGCAAGTTCTGTGGATTTGAGAATCTATCCATTTTGAACACATAGGAACAAACTCTGCAAGAGTCTGGCCTGTTTGTCAGGTGACCGAGTATAATGACTTGAATGATAGACCCTAATTATATATCCAAAGTCTTTGTTTCAAGGTCAAAATATGTCTCCTATGCGACCATTCTGAAACCCTGAAGGGGAGAAGCAAATCCCAGGTTGCTGTTTTCACTTTTACAGTGTTCATGGGACAGGGATGCTGGTTGCCTGTTGGTCTGTACATATGAATTAGGTGTTCCACGTAGCTTCTTAGTCTTTCAATTAAACTGGATGCTCTAGGTCTTGTTTCGCTCTGGGAAATGACAGAGAATCAATCTTAGATTTCACTCCATCTAAGAAAGGCTTCATTGTGTGACCAGTAAAGCTGTGTAAGCTAAAACACAAAACTCATAGTTACTAGACTCATCAAATAATTCACAAGATCTCCGTTTGATCTTCTCCTGGGTATAAGCTCACTGTAGATTTCTTACAGCTGTAGTTTTCAGGAAAGGGGGAAATACGATGTTGAATTTTTAGAAATTTGAAATATCAGTGGTTTAAATGTTAAATATTAGAGGCATAAAAAATAGAAGGTAGAACCAGAAACTACCCTAATCTCACATTTCCAGTGACATTTCTTGGAATTTCTAGCTCTCTTCAAGATTGAGGCATGAGAAAGAGCTCTAAATATTAACAATGGGCATTCTACAAACATTTGAGTTATGCTTTGGGGAGTGGAACTTTGGGTTATCTTGAATGAGGGTGGTGGCCTTTGAGATTCAGCAAATTTAACATAAAAGCTTCAGGGTGGGGGTTGTGATGCTAAAGAAAAAATGGGACTCAGATTTAGGGTTCAGGGTGAGATGTCACAAGAGTATGGTGGCTAGGATATTCCATCTTTTAAAGTTGTTAAGATACAAAATTTACTTCCAGCTTCTTTAGACTTCTCTCCATTATTGCAAACACACAGACAGACAGACAGACAGACACACACACACACACACACACACACACACACACACACACACACACGGAGTATGCTCACCCCACTGGGTGGTGGTGGGGTAGAGAAGAATTGTCGTGATGGTTGGGAGTTCGGAGATAGATGATGTTTGCACTTGACCTCAGGAGAGCTGTTCTCCTGACACACCTGGTCATGGAATTTGCACAGCTTGGGTTTGAAAAGAAATAACATAGATTCTGGAGAGGGGCTGGAATGGGGCTCAGAGCATATATTTTATATTTCTTCTTTTTGAGGAAAATAGGTGTTAAAGCATTTTGAAACAAGCTTTATACATAGTTTAAACATCTGTGTATAACCTGTCCCTTTCAAAACTCTTTACATTCTGTTATCCTCAAGAATAAGTAGACAAAAAAAAGATATCATTGTATACAATGGGTTGAACTTTGTCCCCCAAAAGATGTGCTGATGTCTTGACCTGTGCTTTCCATGAATGTCTGCTTACTGGAAACTAGGATCTTTGCAGATGTAATCTAGTGCAAATGAGGTCACATTTGATGAGGCTGGGACTCTAAATCAAATGCAGCTGCTGTTCTGGTGTGAAGGGAGGAGAGTCATACACAGAGGGAGAGTCAAATGAAGAGACATGGAGGAATACAAAGTGACCGTGGATATAGGGATTGGTCAAATCCAGTGAGAAAAGGGCTGGCCGCAGTTACCAGAATGTGTGGGGAGAGGCACAAGACAGATAGAAACAATCTTGAGGCCACTTTTTTTTTTTTTTAAATCTTAAGCCTCTAGAACTACAAAGTAACACATTTCTGTTATTCCCAGAGGCCCTGCTTAGGGTACTTCATTAGGCAGCCCTAGAAAACTGAATATTACACCTGTGTTAATCTGTTTGGAGGTGCATAATGAAACATCTGAGGCCAGGAACTTTATAAAGAAACTAACTTAGTTCATGATTCTGTTGGTTTGAAGACTCCAAATCATGAGATTTCTGAAGGACCCCTGGCTGAGTCACAACATGGCCAAAAAGTGTAAAGGAGGCCTGCCGTGTGCAGAAGTGGTATGAGTATGAACAAAGAAACAGACCAGGGAGTAGCCAGACCTGCTCTTTTTAGAACATCTTGCTTCAGTGAACATAACCCAACCCATACCACAGGACTGCCATTAATCTGTTCATGAAGATGGAGATCGAACCTAGCTTTTACTAGCTCTGCCCCTTAAAGATTGCTCCATCATGGGGGACCAAGTTTCTATTACGTGAACCTTTAGGTGACAAATCATTTCCAACTGTCATAGTATTTTCCATTTACGGCCAAAGATCATAAGGTAGTGTTAGCAATCCACTTTTGTATCTCTTCTACTATTTCAGAGTTATGGCTTTAACGTGATATATACTATAATAACTTTACACATACATCTAACACTCAAGATAGCATTCTGGTTTTCTCTTCTCAGAAATTTGAGGGCTAAACTTGATGCCAAGGCTCCTTTTGCAGGTTCTTTGATCCTGCTACCCTATTTAGCAAAAACTCTGGGAATGGTATTTGTTAAAAATGGAACCAGAGACCCAGAGAGTGACTGGTTTCAATCATTGTCATCTGGAAACTGTATGTCATTGGATGCAGGGTTGTTGGTCACATGACAGGAAGTCAGCATGTGGAGAGTCCATCCTATGCAGAGAGGATGGGGTGCATATGAAGCCTTTGTCTAGGTATGCCTCCTGGAGCGGTCTGCCATGCTTGATTACCACAGCTCTCTTTTTAAAAATTAGTTTTAAGTTAACACACAAAGTAATGTCTCTCATTGTCTTCTTTCCTAGTACCTTCCCCTCTGCTCACCTCTACCTTAAGACCACTTTCTTCATTCTCATGATCTTTCTTGTTTTATAACCTGTATGCACACATACACATGTGCACAGAACACATGTAGTTCTATTTTTATTTATTTATTTTCCTTTTTCCATTTTTGTGTGTATAGTAAACATGTTTATATGTGTGTGCGTGCGCATGTGTGTAGATGTGTTTTGTGTGTGTGTGTGTGTGTGTGTGTGTGAGCCCAAGGTTCATGTATGGAAGCATCCTTATTCATTGAGTCAGGGGCTCTCAATCTAACCAAGATCTCATTGATATGGCTAGTCTTGCTAGCTAGCTTGTATTGTCTCTATCTTCCAAGGCTAGAATTACAGCTGAACCACCAGACCCACCCAGTCTTTACATGGTTCCTGGGGATCTGAACTCTGGTCCTCAAACTTGTATGGCAAGCACGTTAGCCACTGAGCCATCTCCCCAGCTCCTATAACGTTAAATTTGGGTTCTGCATATAAGGGAAACCCCAAACTTGTTTGTGTTTCTGAGTTAGCGTAATTGGCTTAACATAAGGATTTCCCGTTTCATCCATTTTCATGCAAATGCCCTGATTTCAGTTTTCTTTACAGTTGAAAAGAATTTCATTGTGTGAGTATACCATATTTCCCACATCCATTCATCTACTAAAGGAGAATTGGACTGGTCGCGTTTTTCAGCTGTCGTGAATCGTGCAGCAATAAACACAGTTGTGCAAAGTATACGGACTGTGGGAATGCCACATCTCTTTCAAGAGAAGGTGGCAGGTTGCCTCGGGGCCTCCAAGAGCTGGACTTGAGAGGTGACTTGGCATACCCCCTCATTCTCCCTCTGAAAAGCAGCCCTCATTGACAAGTGGTTATACACTGTTGTACTGACAGTGTGCTGGATTTTGTTTCCTTCGTTTGCCTTTTTCTTTTTGCAAATGCTCCCCACAAGGAGGATTTGGCGGGCAGCTAGAGCCCCCACTGTGATGGAGAATCTCACAACCTTATCCCAGTGCTTGATTAAACAGGACAGGGCCACAGATTGGAGCCTGATAATTCCTTGGCTCTGACTGTCCTCAGGGTTGGGCTGGCTAATGAATGGAGCTCCATGATTACAGCTCAGCCCCTGAGTATGGCCTGTTCCCCTTATTTGGGGGATTCTCCTGCCTTGAGTGCGTCTTGGAAAGCAGGACTGAGTTCAGAGGCATCTGGGCCAATCAGGCCAAAGGGCTTTTGCTTGTTGTTATTGTTAATTTAGTCATTGTTTTAAATGGCTTTCTAATAGTTTGGGGATGGTGATTCCATAGACTGTGTGGAGGGTGCACTTAGGCCAACTGCTAGTAGAAGCTAGAGAGGAGTTAGCTTCATTCACCCTAGATACCTGGACCTGGGCATTCCAAAGTGAGAACAAATCGTGACTCTGAGGTTCTGTCTGTGTGTTGTTCCTATGCAGGAAGTTGACTTATATTTCTCTCTCTCTCTCTCTCTCTCTCTCTCTCTCTCTCTCTCTCTCTCTCATCATCTCTGTTTCTGACATCTCTCTTCCTGTCTTATAATAGACAAGTGGAAGTAGGTCGTTTATTTGTTTAATAAGGAGGTTGAAGATAATCTTTAAGTTAACTCCAAGTTGGATCTGTTTTAATAGACATCTTTCACATGCATGTCTTTTTCCCTGGGCTTGATCTGCCTATCATTTGGAATGTATGTATTTCTTCTCCAAATATAAGGACATGAGAAGATGAACAGGTAACTAACTTCATACCAGATTTACCAGGATATGACTGGGTATGGAAATCAAAATTGGTGACTTATACTGTTCCTATATTCCCAACCTCTTTCTCAATATTAACACAGATACCTAAAGTAGCAATTAATGAGGCAATTCCATGTAGTTTATCTGATAGTCAAAAGGAGTTTATTTTGAGTTAACTTACAACAAGCAAAGGGAATTAGTTACAGGATCCAGGAGAGGTGAGGTCCAACACAGTTCTCTGGAGAACTCTAACTTGGTCCGCAGTACCAGCATCCAGCATCCAGGATCATGAGGTAGCCAAAAGAGTGAGCATGTATGCATTCCAGATCTTAAGGGGTCCCTCCCCTTGGCCACACCCTGGGGGCCAGGTACCTAGCAGTTATCTGCTGCCTACTAGGGGCGGAGCTTCAGGTGTAAAGCACAGACAACCACCTGCCTATCTCGTGTCTGAGCTGGACCTCTTGGGTTTCAGAACACAGTCTGCTTGGGCCTCTAGCAATTGTATATACAGTACTAGTGCCAGATCCTGTGGCTTCATGGCAATTACCCAGACACAAACTCTGGTGTCTACATAATACTTTCCGTTCTGATAGCAAGTCCTAGGCTCTGCTGGATAAGTTTTGCCAGCTGTTCACACCTTCCTGGGACTAGAATCTCCTGTGTATACTGACTTCTTCCTCAGATCAGAAACACATTTTTTTTTCTTGAATGGGAAACTATTCTCTAAGATGGGTGGCCATAGGGATAGTTTATCAAACTGGAAATCCTGTCCATTAGCCATAGTAGCTATGGATAGATGAGTGGGACCTCAGTTTCAAGTGGTCACACCACAGAAAGAAGCAGGCTGATATCTAGAGATGAAGGGAATCTGTACCTAGGGAGTCTTGGGACAGATAGGAAGGGCTGCTTTGGTTGGAGGTGCTGAGGCAGAACTCCAGTTCCAGTGAGAATGTAAGAGAGAAGCAGCCAAGGAGCCATGTGCAAGAGACTAAGTCTAAACTTCACTTTTAGATTAGGCTATAGGACACCAGGTTTAGGAAACTACAAGATGGGATGTATGCCTTAGTAGCTGTTGGAGGTGGAACTGTTTCTCCAAATGTCTGTAGATGTCTTAGCCCTTATTTCTGTGAATGTGACCTTATTTGAGGATACGGAATTTGGAGATTTAACCAAGTTAAGGTTATATTTGATTAGGATGGGCCTGAAATCCAACATGACTGATGAGTATCCCTCTATGAAAAGGGGAATCTGGACAGAGATCCTTAGGGAGGAAGGCCATATGAGGACAGAGACAAAGGTTGTAATCACATGCTTTCTAGCTAAGGGATACCAACTGTTGCTGTGGACCACCAGAAGTTAGAGAAAGACATGGAATAAATTATCCCTCCTAACCCCAGACTTCTGGCCTCCAGAATTGTTAGAGAATCAACTTCTTTTCTTAAATCACCCATTCTGTGGCGGTTACAACATCTCCAAGAAACCAATACAGTGACTAGGCTAGGCAAATATTTTACTAAAATGCTAGTCCTACTTCCATTTTTTTTTTTTTTTTTTTGGCATGAGGGTAGGATAGCCTTAAAAGTCAAGCAAAAGACCGAGCCAAAGGCATGATCAGCTTCATGTGTTAGAGTAATAATTCGAAACTGGTATGTGTAGCTATAGGGAGTATGTTGTTCAGAGTTATCAAGAAAAGTCAGGAGTCACAGCAAGCGGTAGGGAAGAGGACCCATGGTGGAAATTACAAGGTCCCCACATATGCTACAGTAGGGATGGATGCGAAGGTAGTGAGGGGATGTGAGGGTTAACACAGTGAAGCAGTAAGGGGATGTGAGGGTTAACACAGTGAAGCAGAAGCACTAATGATAAGAGATGGTGGTATTTGCAGCTTGATAGGAGACAGCCAAGCAGACTTGATTAGAGACAAACAGGTTCTAAGAAACAAGGGTAGCAGTGATGAGTCAGCTGGCTAGCTTCCCTGAGACCTCTCCCTGTTGGGAAACATGCTTGTTACATAGTCCAGTTTTTAATACAGTGCTGCTAATTATGATTGATTGCTGTAAGTAAGGATG
Organism: Peromyscus californicus insignis; assembly: GCF_007827085.1. Taxonomy (NCBI): domain Eukaryota; kingdom Metazoa; phylum Chordata; class Mammalia; order Rodentia; family Cricetidae; genus Peromyscus; species Peromyscus californicus. The sequence continues at coordinate 61,842,606 of NW_026294469.1, read as the reverse complement.
GCTTCTAATGAGTCTTCCCCACTTAAGGAAATATAACCCAGACCATCTTATAGATAGAGATAACCAAGAAAACTGGAGCTAATTATTGGTAGATATGAGAACAAAGAGAGCCTGGTATAGGTAATAGCATTCGGGATATCTGCAAAGGTCAGAGGTAGCAAATCTAGCCAGTAGCTAATGACTGTGGGATAGTCAAGGTCAGTACCCCATAAAGTCAGAGAACTTAACATAATTAATAGTTAGCAAGACACCCACAAGGTCCAAAGGTGATAGAACTGGCCAAGTGGCTAACATTTACCAGACAGTCAGGGTCAATAGCTAAAAAAGCTAGAGTCAGAGATGCTAAAGTTAACCATCCCTGACTGGTTGGGTAGTTCATGATCATCTCCATGGTTGGATTACCTCAGCCTGTCTAGTTTCTGTTTCTGTCATCCCCTTGTAAAAACCCTGGGACAAAGGACTTTCACTGGCCTTTTGCTTTTCTCAGAAGCCTTTCCCAACTGCCAAGAGTTTCTCTCCCTTTTCTATAACAATTCTTGAGAAATCATACTTCCACTTTACATACTCCTAGAAGAATCCATGTCTTTTATTTTCATTGATGGGGACAATGCCCTTGGAACCATTGTCCCAGGTAAATCTTTGATGGCTGTGAGTGTCTACCATCTTAGATCCTTGGTTTATACACAACTGTGAAATATCCTCTTACTCTCAAAAACCCGTGTCAAAGACACATTGCCAACATGGGCTAGGATAGATTGTTTTCCCATTTCAGTATCCCTAGAACGTCCATGTCTTACATAGTAAGAATTCTTTAGTCACAAACATCATCACTTAACATAAGTGTTCTGAGCAGAAGGCTAAACATCTCCATTTTTTGCCCAAGGGATCTAGGCTCCCCAAGTAATCACCTATTTTATGGACTTGGAGTTTTTTTGCTGTGGGGTTTCAAGAAAGGATGTATAACAATCCCCTCCATTTTTCAAAACCAAGGTCTAGAAGTCCACTCCTTTCATATCCCGTTGGAGAGACAGATTGTCACCTCTACCTTGAAGCAAGTGGAATTGCTAGAAAACATAGTAGCTGATTGTTTGCCCACCTCCTGGCTATGATCCCAGTATTGATGACACTTCCATCTTCATCATAGTTTTCCACACAGTTCTCAGAACATTCACGTTATAGAGCCCCAAAGCATTCTTCTACACTTCATTGGAATTTCATATAGTAAACAACAGAGTAAAAGGAGCCCCTTGATTTTGGATTAGATCTGTTTGAAAGCTGACTCCAACCTTGAATATTTGTGTAATTTTTAGAAATCTATTAAATCCTATGTTTATCAATTTCTAGATCTTTAAATAGTGATCATAATATTTATTTGTAAATTTGGCAGTTTGGTATATAAGTACTCACTATTAGATTTTATTTTAATCTTAACAAAATCATTGTCAATATAATTGTCATTAATACACTACTGCCCAACTCATAATTTCTTTAAATTTGAGACATTCTTCATAACCGGATTAGTTTTCTTATTCTCTTAAGGATAGACTTAGCTCTAGCAGATCATCACAAATGGTTTCTGGGGACACTGAATGTTTTTTTCAAGGTCATAGAGGTAATCATTGGCAGAGATAAATGAAACCTTAAATCTTTTCAACTGTAGCTCAGTGTTCTATCCAATTCTTTCCATAAAATTTATTGAAAATTGAGCACAGTGAAATCATAGCTCCAAATTGGAACTTTCTTTCTGTTTTGGTTGGGCATAACTTTTAAGTTGCTTGTCATTTTACCAAATTTTCTGTCATTTTTAGTATCACTGTACAGAAATTATCCTCAGATAATGAAACCTGTTGTTTCTGGATAAATTATTTCTACTCAGTCATAAAAATGTGATTTTAAATTCATTTTATTCTGAATGAAAAAGAAATACTTTAAAGGGGATGAAAAATAGAGGCTTTAAATGCCATACTTTAAACTAATACCTTCCTTCTCATTTCTCCAAAAGACAGTCCTATTTCCTTTGTATAATTTTATTGCTATTAAGGACAACCAGCTCTGAGTATTGTGTCTGTGCATTTGTGCTCAGTGAATACATGATAATGAAAAACACACAGGACTTAGCAACATCGCTTTGAATGGATTTAGTTTTGATACTTTTCAATAATGGTACTGATGTCCAGCTCTGACTGGTCATGTGTTGACTATCTGGGGAGAATGGGATGACATTGCATATTTGCTCTGTGTGTGTGTGTGTGTGTATGTGTGTGTGTTGAAGCTTGTGAACTTAAACAATTTAAACTTTAAACAGTGGTCTTTGCTAGCCTCAGGAGAGTGCTTGAAGATCAGGAAATGTGGTCATTTTGTGTTTTGTGTTTTGGAAAAGTCTTCTAGAATTCTTTTAGTGATTCAAGATGTCTAAATGAAAAGTCTTTTCCACCTTACCTGCCTTACCCAGATGCACAGTAATCTGTAATGTGGGAACACACTGAGGATGCTTCAACAAATAGACTTCAAGGGTCAGAATGTCACTCACTTGGCTGTGGCCAGAGGCATTCTTTACAGAGTTATAGCAATGGTGTTCCAGGTTTAGAATCGAGGGTGGGAAATGAAGGGACGCTACCAATGGTCCTTTTCCTACCTCTGTGTGTCTTCTCCCTCTGTCTTGTTTCCCCTCTTAAACTCATTCAGCTCAGTCTTTCAAGGTTTTCTCCCTTTCTCACTCCATCATTAGCAGAAAATGTGGGATGCTTCCTCTTTTCTTTAATTTTGTAAGTTAGAAGGCTGGTTTGGCCAGTATGAGAACTCACTGGGTTGTCTGTGATAGCTTGATCATAGGTTCTGATCCTAATATTAACAGCTGATTTTCTCACTGTTTATCTAAGAGGCACTCACATGCTACCAAAGAAAGTACCAAAAAAAAAAACCACCCCATAAAAACAAACAAAAACAACCACTCATACATGCATTGTCTTTTTTTGAGTTTAGTGTACAGTCAATACTATAAATTTGTTTTGAGTTTTATAACTTTGGGGCATTTGAGAAAGATTATGTTGGTACTTCATGTAGAGCAAAAGGATTGTGTTAAATAAGCTTAGGAGTAGAATAAAAAAGGGGCTTATTAGTTATAATTTATTATTTCAAGGGACAGAAAGTCAACCAATACATGTTAGGGGAAAAAGGGGCCAGTTTACATAAATTGTAATTTTAAAGGAAGCTCATTTAGCGCCAGGCATGACTAGATCCAAGATTATCAAGCAGGGTAATTGCTCTTTTCTCATCTCTGGGCTTTGCTTGCTTTCTTTTTGCATATATTAGTGTGACAGCTGCTGAAAGTCCCAGCATTGCGCTGTTGTTAAAATTTCTTGTACCATCTTGAAAAATGGCGTTGTAAGTGACTTCAGCCAGGGAACTTCACACTCTGGAACTGCCTAGTGGAGAACTATTCATTTCACTGGTTTTCCGTACAACACTGGGGTTGCAGTGAGATTCAGTCCTGCTCCAAACTCAGGGATCAACCAGCATCACGTTACATTGAGGAGCAGATGTTTCTCATAGGTAAGAATACTTTCTGGAATCACACGTTCACTTGAGGGAGCATGGTGTTCTAACTGTTGGTGATGAGAAGCCCTAGCCAGAGTATGATTAACTACTGAAAAACTGAACCTAGAGAGAAGTGTCTTTGAAGAAGCTCCTGAAAAGGGAATCAGAGAGAGGGTGGGTAATCAGGACATGTCACGCCAGAGCTGCTCTTAGAGAAAGTTATCAGACATGAGTATAAAGTGAAGACACCCAGGATATAGGGGCAAGAAGTCATGCAAAGTCAACAGCATGCAAAGTCTGAAGCAAAGGCGATCTGAAACTCAGGACTCCTGCCTCACCAGTTTATTTTTCAGCAAATTTGCCTGTGGTGTTTTGCTTTGCAATGGTCCTTGAGTGTCTCCAGGACTAAATCAGAGCTTTGCATGGGAAGTCTGGTGTTTTGCTTTGCCATGATCCTTGAGTGTCCCCAGGACTAAATCAGAGCTTGCTGTGGGGAATCTGAGACTTACTACTCAGCAGAGGTTTTGGTGGCCAGAGATGGAGTAGACAGACTTCAGGACAAGTTCTCTTTATTTGTCAAAGCAGACACTGCTGAGGTGGACACTCTGGTCCTTATCTCTCCCTTTCTCCCTCACCTGTGACTGACACCCATGGACATATTGCTTATGAAGCAGCTTCTGTGGCTGTTCCTAGACAGAGAGGTTTTGTCATAAATCTGCCTGTGTTATAATGTTTATGGATAAGATCAGGTATTAAGAAGGCCACATTGATAAGGTTAGTAAAGGACATTGTTAAATGTCGGAAATGAAAAATGGATGTCTAAAGAGGTGAGAGAATGGGTTCAGAAAGAGGAAGAAAGCTTACTGAAGGACAATGTACTTGCTTTGTGGGCTTCTGAGCTGGTGCTGGTGGCATGGAGAGGGAGGACCATTGTGTTTCCAAAAGGCCAATGTCCTGTTTTGTAATATGGCAGAAAAGCCCCAGAGCTCATGTTCTAGAAAAACAATAAATATTTATTTGTTGGCACACCACATTTTAGTAGCTTTCTTTCTGTGGTGTGTGTGTGTGTGTGTGAATATATGAGAATTATAGTATGTGAGTGTGCGTGCATGTGTGTGGGGTGTGTATGGGTGTGTGTGACAATGTGTGTGAATATGTGAAAGAGTGTGTAAGTGTATTTGTGAGTATATGTGTGTGTGAGTGTATGTGTAGTATAAGTGTGTGTATGTGTGCATGTGATGTGAGTGTGTGTGAAAGTACATGATTGTGTATGTGTGATGCATTTATCTAATTCTTTTATCAATAAAAAAAGGGAGTCAGATATAGGGGTAAGAACCTGAAAGATCAGAGAAGCAGGTGAGCAGCCACCAGTGACTTCCTGTCTCTTTAGTTCCTTCTCCAAAAGGGTTGAGATCTTCTCTAAGCCCCACCTTACTACTTCCTCAGTCCTCCAAAAGCTCTATGGTTAATTTTGGTCAGCTAGTGGCTAGCTCCACCCTCTGATTCAAAACAAACTTTGTTGTCACATTGCAATCAAAACATCACACAACGTATGTGAATGTGTACGGGGTGGTGTGTGTGGGATGGTGTGTGAGTGTGTGGTATTCTCTTAAGAATAACTTCAGATCTCTGAGTCTTGTCATCCTCAGGGTGAGGTGTCACAGTGTGGCGACCATGTTCTTATTGTTCCCACAGCCTGGCTTGGCAAGTTGACAGAGCACACAGACAGGACTTCAGAGTGGAGGGGGACTGTGTCTCTGGCCCACTTTGGACAAGGTTGGGAGGAATCTTCCCTCCTGGGAGGCTCTTGATAGGTTCCTCTGAGCTACACTCCCATGTTTATTTGGAGAACAATGGAGATTGAGAACCCAGCATGACACTTGCATGACAATTTGTTTTTAAAGGGTTTATAAATATTTAACCCCTTAAGTAAGAAATCAAGGCTCTTGGTATATCTTACCTTAAGTAACCAGGAACTTTCCCCTCTTAGAAATAGGCTAGTTTACATTTTAGTACAGTTTGCATTAACTATTTTGTCTTTATTTAATTACCAGCATTTTCTTTAGGGACATACAGACATGTTCCAAACAGTCATCTGTTTGCAAGCCATGCTGAGGGATCAGGTCAGAAGTCTCCTGGATGAAAGCTTCCCACTGAGACACAGAGTGGTATTCCCTCTCACTTTGTGACACATTCACTCCTGTTTTTTTTTTCTTTTTAAAAACTCTCTATTCCACCCCCCCCCCCCCGGCCCGTGTGTAGGTTGTGTATATGTGTAGATCAGAGGACAGTCACCAGTCCTAGGTATCAATCCTCTCCTTCCACCTTTGTTACTGCTGCTTACCCAGTCTAACTGACTCAGGAGCTGCAGGAAATTCCCGTCTCCCTTCTACCTTGTCGTAGGAACATTGGGGTTACAGCTGTGCATTGCTATGTCCAGCTTTACGGGGGTTCCAGGCACCTGAACTCAGGTCCTCACCCTTGGACAGCAAACACTTTAACCATGTAGCTGTCCCCCAGTCCCTGGTTCTCCTTGTTATAAACCTGATCCCCGCAGGCCCTCAAACATCATAAGGAAGCATGAGTAGAGTAGTAACTATGGCCGGAGGGTATGAAACTTTAGAATAATCCAGAGATGGTGAATATGTACTTGAGAATTAGACAGGAGCCTATTCAATTCCAAGGTGAATCACTTATTGTCAGTCTTAGGAAATTCTTTAAGATCTTTGGGCTAGAGTTCCCTTGTCTATGAAATGAGGACAACCCTTCTGATGTTACAAAAATGAAAAGAACATTATATGTAACATACCACGTGGTTAGCAGCTTTCCCCTTTTGATTGAAGCATAGGCAGAAATCTTCTAGCAATTGAAAACTATATAGAATTAGTCTTCATTTGGAGGGGAGTGTAGCATTCAGAATAGGTTAGGTTATTCTGCAGTAACAACCTGGAAATATAATTCTCCATAGAAACAGAATCCATAGGACATACAGACTTACGACAGGTAAGGTAATATGGGAATCGGCTCATGCAATTATAGAGGATGAGAAGTTCCACCATATGACAAGGAGCCAAAGAAACCATAGGGTTCAGTCCAAGTCTGAAGGCATGAGAAGTTAAGGTGATGCTGGTGCAAGTCTGGGATTCTGAATGCAAGGAACACACAGTTCTGATGCCAAAGGCAGGTAATGTGCTCTGGCATTCCAGGCCCAAAGGCAGTTGAACAGTCTCTGTCCATATTGGATGAAGGTAGTTCTTTCTTACCCCCTATTGATTCAAATGCCAACCTCTATTGAAAACACCTCCATAGACATATCCTCAAGTAATGTTTTACTGGTATCTTTTAATGTAGTCATATTGACAACCAAAGCATCACAAATCCCCAAATCTCAGTTGCTCCAAAGATAAAAGCTTATTTTTTTCCCTCATGTGATGTGTCTAGTATAGGCCAGGTGATCTCTTTTTCCTTTTCAGTTCCTCTTCCAGTTGGACGGAGCAGCCTGGACATGTAACACATCAATCATGGTGCTACAAAGAAGCTGATGTACTTTGGGTAGAGCTGGCTCTTTTATCCAACATGACACATATCAATTTGCCTATCATTTATTGGCTAAGTCAGGTTATATGGCCAGAAATGATATTGATGGGGGTGGGAAAGTAGAATTCATTACTCCTTGGTGAGCTAGTGGACATCCTGGTTGAATGCAAATGCTAAAATTGAGGTTCCGAACCAGAATGAGGATCATGTACAGAGCCTTCAGGATATATATCTAATATATTGGGGTGTTGTGAGAGGCCCAAGAACACATTTCATAGGTGCATACTCTCCAGTGAACATCCATGGAGTTAAAATCTTGTTTCTTTTTGAAATAAGCTGGTTGGTTCTGAAGGGTTGAAAGGAGGGGTTAAAAAGAAATAACTCTGCCCTTTCTCTATATCTTACGACTCTCTCTCTCTCTTCACTGCTTTTCTTGTTATATTTTTATTGAATTGTTCCATGGCCCCCTTATTTATAATTTACTAAGCAAGTGAATTGAGTCCTTTATATTTCTCCAAGGAACAGAAAGAACTAGGCTGCTTTTTATTTGTTTGTGTATCTCCATTGATTTCTCAATGGGTCAATGGTTCACAGTGGAAAATAGCATCACCACCTTTGACATGAGTCTTTCTGGGATGCACAAAGATGGATTTTGAGGCAGAGCCAGCCCTTGATGACCCATTTTCTTTAGATAGTACCTATGTGCTGCTGTACAGACAATCTTCAGTGAGCTTTTCATTGCTTTGTGAGACAATCATGAATATTGGGTTTACCTTTCTAGCATGCTTATGTTTTCCCTGTAGTACAGATTGAAGCTATGAAAGAAATCACTAGGGATGAGGATTGTGGGGGCATAGAAAGGCAAAGCAGTGATGGAGCCTGTTAAGTGGAGCTTTTGAACACTCACACATAACCTATTTGAAGGTAATATTTCTCCAGTCTTCATTAATCATATATTCTAATCCCAGGTGTGATAAAAACGAGCCCAAATCAGCTCCTTTCCTTATAATATTAGAGAAAAGGCTCAGTTCACATGCCAGCCATTGCTGGGCATTTAGTGAGGGTACACTACAGGGTTGGATGGGCACTACCTACCATCTTGGATAGACCCAACGCACATATCAAAGCCAAGCCTACCTACAATCATCTCTTAGTGGGATCATTGTAATCTATGAGACTTCTCAGGCTAAAGTTGGCTCTGGACTCTGGCTTATTCTTCATTTCATAAATTGGAAACAATTGCAGAAAGTGTTCTAAATGTTCAGTTACCTTCAGAAGTTAGGAACACATTCATGGGTGGGACTTTAGTCTAACACGACTTTGTTCTGCCACAGTTGTCTTTCTTTGTGTGCTTGAATGTCTGGGGAGACAGGATTGGTTGGCCCTGTATCATGGCAGACATTGTCAGCACTGAGGATTCAAAGGAGGGAAGGTCCTTTAGCTCTCTGAGTGCTGCTCACTAAATGGTGGACTGCTGTGGGATGCTCTGTATGTCAAATGTGTTGCTCTGATTGGTTAATAAATAAAACACTGATTGGCCAGTAGCCAAGCAGGAAGTATAGGCGGGACTAACAGAGAGGAGAACTGAGAGAACAGGAAGGAGAAAGGGAGACACTGCCAGCCGCCACCATGACAAGGAAGATGTAAGATACCAGTAAGCCATGAGCCACGTGACAAAGTATAGATTAATAGAAATGGGTTAATTTAAGATATAAGAACAGTTAACAAGAAACCTGAGCCATTAGGCCCAACAGTTTAAATAATATAAGCATCTGTGTGTTTATTTTATAAGTAGGCTGTCAGACTGCCCGGGCTTGGCGGGACCAGAGAGCAAACTCTCTAGCTGCAAATGGCACCCAACGCTTGACCTGCAGTTTGGCAGAAATGAGGCATCTACAAGCGACACATTATGCTGCGTGGTGGATTTAGCCTTTACTAGTTAAAACAAAACAAAACAAAACAAAAACAAAACAAAACAAAACAAAACAAAAAACAAAAGCAGTTTCTGGGCTTCATGCTGCTTTGATAGAACTGCTTCTGATAGTTGATGGTACACATGGCTTCAGACCCAGAGCTGGTGGTAAACTGTACCACCAACATGTTGGGAAGCTGAGGTGGGTGGAGCCAGTAGCCACAGCGGCCACTTCTGTCTTAGAAATGCTGCAGTTTAAAACAATAGATTCACGATAAGACAGATTCAGATGGAACAAGACTTTAAATGCTTTACAATGTGTGTAAAAATGTATGTAGGCTTGAAAGAGAGAGAAAAAGGAATATATACAGTTATATATAAAAAGGTAGTTTTTCAAAATAAAGTCTTTAAAAAGTCAGTAAGGTAATATAAAAAATAAGCCACATAAAGATGGATATTACACAGAGAATCTGGATTGTATTGTCTTTGGGATTCTTAACTGTAGAAAAACATTTGATTGTAAAAGCTAAAGATACCTTGATTTCAAAATTTGGATCTAAGGATATGTTGCTTTGGAAAGGAGGCTCTGCTTTTGTTTCCACAGAAAGCCAGAGACTATGGATTTGTTCCAGATTAAGATATATCAGGTTTGACCAGCCAAGTCCCCCAGAAAAGTCTCCAATGACACCATGGCATAGATGATCCAACATCCAGGACAGTTTCAAGGCAACCGGCTCAGATGATACACCCTCATGGACTACTCCATAATCCTAAAATTTTCTTTGTGTCCCCATAAGATACAGCACCCCACTCCAGCAGGAAGTAGTAAAAGAAGCTATGCCCAAATTCCCAAATATACCAAGCTGGCTTTGGAGATGGAATTGGCTAACTCCTTCTCTAAACCCACGCAAATTGCTTAAAAAAAAATAGTTAAGAGATTCTTGTGTCCCAAATCAGAAGAGCCCTCTGGTGTGGGACAGAGAAAAACCAATATTTTTATTTAAAACAGGTTGATTATAAATACAATCTCTTTCTAAAGAAGAAAAGGGGATAGTTTAGATATGATAAGATGAAAGGGTAGATTAATGAACCTACTTGTAAAGAACAACAACTTGTTTGAAATGTTTTACATTGGTATAGATTTTAGTTTATTGAGACAAGTTTAAACTTAATTTTGTTATACTGTATATATATTTCTACTCTCTTTTGAGGTATTATGTTTATGTAACTCATTTAGATTGTAATGGATAATTAAGAAACATGTCTTCTATGACAGTCAAACTTATAGTCATGTTAAGTTTTCTAGGTATACATAGATATATTTCAGATAGACAGGTAATCTTCAAACACTTCAAAAACCTACAGAATATGGCATTTAAAATATTTTTAAAAATTTAGACTTTCTGGACAGTGAGACATGTCTGCTCCTGGCAGCACCAATTTACTTCAGAGAGGAGTGTAGCTAAAGTTTTCCTGCCTGGCCCACAGTCAGACAAATCTCTCTCACCCGCCAGTCCCAAGCCGCTCAAACCCGATCAAGTAAACACAGAGACTTATATTGGTTACAAACTGTATGGCCGTGGCAGGCTTCTTGCTAACTGTTCTTACAGCTTAAATTAATCCATTTCTATTAATCTATACCTTGCCACGTGGCTTGTGGCTTACCAGTACTTTACATCTTCCTTATCCTGATGGCAGCTGGCAGTGTCTCTCCCACCCAGCTTCCTGTTCTCTCAATTCTCCTCTCTGTTAGTCCCGCCTATACTTCCTGCCTGGCCACTGCCAATCAGTGATTTATTCATTGACCAATCAGCAACACATTTGACATACAGACCATCCCACAGCACTTCCCCTTTTCTTTTCTTAAAAAGGAAGGTTTTAACCTTTACACATCTCTAAAGTCAGCTTGGTATATTTGGGAATTTGGGCGTAGCTTCTCTTACTACTTCCTGCTGGAGGGGGGCGCTGTATCTTCTGGGGAAACAAAGAAAATTTTAGGATCATGGAGTAGTCCGTGAGGCTGTATCATCTGAGCCAGTTGCCTTGAAACGGTTCTGGGTGTTGGATCATCTGGGCCATGGTGTCATCGGAGACCTTTCAGGTGGTCTTGGCTGGTCAAACCTGATGTGTCTTAATCTGGAACAAAACCATAGCCTCTGGCCAAAAGCAGAGCCTCCTTTCCAAAGCAACATATCCTTACATCCAAATTTTGAAGTCAAGGTACCTTTAAAATATACATTTTGGCATAACTCAACAGCTTTTGTAATCAAATGTTTTTCTTTAGTTACGAATATCAAAGAGAACATAATCCAGATTCTCTGTGTGGTAGCCATCTTTACGTGGCTTATTTTTTTATATTAGCTTGAGCCTATTGCTTTGAACTGCAGCCTTCTAAGCCTGAAACGGCGCTGGCGCTGCTGGCTCCACCCACTTCAGCTTCCCAACATGGCGGTGATACGTTTTCCGCCAGCTCTGGGAGCCATCAACTCTCAGAAATAGTGGGTCTATGCTTCTATCAAAGCAGCGTTTAGCCCAGAAACCTCTTTTTTTTTTTTGTTTTGTACTAGCAAAGGTTAAATCCACCACATAGCTTAATGTGCCACTTGCAGAGGCCTCATTCCCGCCATATATCAGGTTGAGCGCGCACACCAGGAACCCGCACACCAGGAACCCGCCAGTAGCTCAAATCGGCAGCTGCTGCTCATTTGAGAGAGACAATTATGAAGCAGTTTTTAGCTCCGTTTTAGAATCTTTTTTCTCAGTTTTTAGGTGGAAACTCTTGCTACCACGTTGTGCCAGATATTGGTGAAATTATTAAGGCCACTCCACGTAGTTAAAAGGAGATTTATTTAATGGCGTAACTTACAAATTAAGGGATAGGTAGGTGGTGGAGTCTGGGGAAGGTGTATCACAGTCCAGCGGTGTTCTCTGGAGCTCTGCTCGGTCCACCTCCACTATCCAGGGTCCCGCAACAGAGAGAGCGCCCGCCGATCCAGATCTCGGGTCCCCAGGCGCCTCCCTTGGCCCCGCCTTGTAGGCGTGACAGTTGCCGAAGTCTCAATGGGGGTTGGAACTTCCAGATCAAAGCTGGAATGGCTACCCACTACAGAGGAGGATGGGCATCAAAGACACTCCACATGGAGTTTATCTTCACCTTGAAAAAAATAGCCATTTGGGCAAGAAACTGTTCTTGCCTGGACTGCTTGATCAGCTGGACACACAGGACCCATAGAAAGGTAACCACTGAACTTTGCTTGGCAAAATGGTCCTTCAGGTTTCTGCTTCACAGAGGAAACTGTCAGACATTCTACAGGACACAGAGAAAAGTGACTGAGAGACTCTAGGCCTGTGGGCTGAAGACAGATGCCCCAACTTTACAGAGGAACTTTGGATGACTGCCCAGGCTGCCAGCTGTCTCTGTCTACTCTTACAAGACTCCCAAAAATTGCTTGCATCCTTTTCCCATTTCTCAGGTAATATTATATCCTTCTGAGGTCTTTGATGTAGTTGAAGACTAGAGATAGTTATAATTTTCCTTAGTTATGATAAAAGATAAGTTAGATATAAAACCTTAGACTCACAAATATAGGATACATAGGATATCTTCTTTAATTTTGCCAAATAGACTAGTTATTATAAATAGACTAGATATTATAGCTCTAACTCTTGCTTGATAATTGTTTTGTTATCTATAATTTTACTATGTAAAAGTTAAAACCTTCCTTTTTAAAAAAAGAAAAGGGGAAGTGCTGTGGGATGTTCTGTATGTCAAATGTGTTGCTCTGATTGGTTAATAAATAAAACACTGATTGGCCAGTAGCCAAGCAGGAAGTATAGGTGGGACTAACAGAGAGGAGAACTGAGAGAACAGGAAGGAGAAAGGGAGACACTGCCAGCCGCCATCAGGACAAGGAAGATGTAAGATACCAGTAAGCCATGAGCCACGTGACAAAGCATAGATTAATAGAAATGGGTTAATTTAAGATATAAGAACAGTTAACAAGAAACCTGAGCCATTAGGCCCAACAGTTTAAATAATATAAGCGTCTGTGTGTTTATTTTATAAGTGGGCTGTCGGACTGCCTGGGCTTGGTGGGACCAGAGAGAAAACTCTCTGGCTACACTGGACAGCTAGAATCATGCTGAAATTCCTTTTGGCTTGATATTTTATCTTTTGTGAAAGTGAACATGTCTTTGGGAAAATCCAAATCTGAGGATAAATTCAACCAAAATTTATCTCTAAAGTTCTCAAGGCCAGGACTGTGGAGACATCAACAGACTATGGATTCCAAGGGCTCATTCCCTGTTTCATAGATCGTACCTCTTTGCTGTGTCTTCACATGCCAAAGGGACATGGGTCTCTATAGGTTCTTTCATGAAAGGACACTAACCTCATTTGTCCTCCAAAGGCTCCACCTTTTAACACCATTACATTGAGGGTTAGGATCTGAACATGAGTGTCCTGGGGGCATAACTGGTTATTCAAACCACAGCAGGTATCTCATAAAAGCTTCCCACATACACTTATTTGTGGCTTTCTTTCTTCCCTAACTGGAAGGAAATGACATCCATATATATACTAAAGGTGGCCTTCCTCTGTCTACATGGCTTTTGAATGACTGCATGGAGGAGAACCACCTCCTAGGGCTATTAGTTATGCAGTATTGTGGTGTGGAACTGCATATGTATTTCTATTATGTTGTCTATTACATTTCTAAAATGTAAAACTATTTTACATTTTCAGCTCACTTACTTTACAGTAGATTGAATTATGCTATACAGTATGAAAATGAGGAAGAGGCTGTGAAGTTAATTGAAAACTGACAAGTCAAGCAGCCTAGTTTCAATGTGAGTTCCAGGTTTACTGTTTGTTACCTAATGCTGTCGATAATGGCTAGTCTCTTAAGTGCTCATATACTATGCTCTCACCCTCATAAAGTGCAGAAAATTGTCTCATGTTCTTAAAAAGTGTTAAAGCACTTCATAAAGAAAGTGTACGTTGCTATGTTTTGTTTTTAGTCTTGATATGCTAGAACATGAAGGCTTTCAAGGGCGTGACTGAGAAGAGAAAGCAACAGAGTGAGGTTCCTTGATACCCTAGGATGTGAGGGGGGCATTTGAAATGTGAAAGGGGCACAGCCTAGAAATGCAGAGTTCAAAGGCACACTCCATCAGCTTAGCTTTGTTCTTAACCACCTGGAAGAGAGCAGTCAGTGCATGTCCCAGCTTTCTAACAAGGGACAAGAGCAAGAAGGGAATAAAGGTCCATTTAACCAATTTTTTGGATAGCACACAAAGAAATGGATTTTATTGTGACATTTTTGTACGTGTATAAAATTATACTTTGTTCTTATTTGCTCTTCCTCCATCTCTTCTTCCCCAATCTTGCTGGTCCTTTCTTCTTCCAAAAGAGTTACACCTTTTGCTTTCATCATGGCATATATATTATTTTATTCTCTCTTATTCCCCTTTCCTCCTCCATTTAGCTGTCTTCTTTCCTTCCCATAGTCTACTACCTACTTCAATGCCATATATGTGTGTGATTATATATGTGTATATTCTATGTTTATATAAATCTAGATTTTACGTTTTAGAGAAAGCATGCAATATTTGTCTGAGCCTGATTTCACTTAATATAATGATTTCTATGTCTATATATTTTCCAAAAAATGTCATAATTTCATTCTTCTTTGCAGCTGAATAAAATGCCATTGGATATGTTTCCTTTATTCATTTATCTGTTGATGGACATCTGACTGGCTCCATACCTTGGCTTTTGTGAACATGTAACAATAAATACAGATGTTTTGTATACTGACTTTGTATACTTTGGGTATGCATCCAGGAGTAGAGTAGCTAGATCATATGGTAATTATATTTTTAGTGTTTTGAGGAATCTCCACACTGATTTGAATAATGGTACACCAGTTTACTTCCCACCATTCATGTATAAGTGTTTCTCTCTCTCCATATCTCTGCCACATTTTGTTGTCGTTTGTTTACTTGATGATAGCCACTCTGACTGGTAAGAAACAGAATATAAAGATTTATGTGTGTGTGTGTGTGTGTGTGTGTGTGTGTGTGTGTGTGTGTGTGTGTTTGTACATGTGGGTGAGGGTATCTGCAGAGGCTAGAAGGCATTGAATCCCTTAGAGCTGGAGTTACAGGTAGTTGTGAGCTGCAATATGGGTGCTGGGAACCAAACTTGGGTCCCCCAGAAGAGCAGCAAGTATTCTTAACTGCTGTGCTACCTCTCTAGCCCTGAAATTGAATCCAAAAGCAGTTTTAATTTGTATTTCCCTGATGTGGAAGGTTGTTCAAGAATTTTTCAAATATTTACTGGGTTCTTCTTTCTTGCTTTAGAAATCTCTATTCAACTAATAGCCCATTTATTGATTGGATGGTTTGTTTTAGCTTATTTTTTGCAGTTCTAGAGTCTATGTATTAATCCCATGACAGATGTATAGTTGTCAAAGAGTTTGATTGCTCCTGTGGACTGTGAAGAAGTATTGTAATTTCATGCATTTCCATTTTCAGTTCTTAGAATTATTTCCTATGCCCTTTAAAAGAGTACTTGCCTGTGCTTGTGTCCTGAAATGTTTTCCTTGAGAAGTTTCATCATTTCTGGTCTTACATTAAGGTCTTCTACCCAATTTTTGGAATTGGTTTTTGTGCAGGATGTGATATATAGATTCGGCCTTATTCTTTTACAGATGGCTATCCAGTGTTCCCAGCACTATTGATTCAAGGGGCTGTATGTTCTTGACACCTTTGTCCAGCTATAGCAGCATGGGTTTGTTTCTGGGTACCCTCTTCTAGTTTGCTGTTTTTCTGTACTTTTGCACCAGTACCATCCTATTTTTGTTACTATGGATGGGCAATTTAGTAGGAGATTGGGCATTAGCCTTTCTGCCAGTGATTGTTTTGGCTATTGGGTATCTTTTGTGTTTACCTATGAGTTTTAGTGTTATTTTGACTAGATCTGTGAAGAATGCCACTAGGATTTAGAGAGTGATTCAATTGAATATGTAGGTTGCTTGTGTAATATAATAATGTCTGTAGTATTAGTTCTATCAGTCTACGAGTGCAGGTGGCCTTTCTGTCTTCTCATGTTGTCTTTGTACTTTAATGTTTTCATAGTAGAAGTCTTACTTCCTCGGTTAGATTTATTCTCATGTAATTTTTAAAGATATTGTAAATAGGATTTTTCCTAGATTTTCTTTTTAAAAAGTTTATTATTGCTATGTAATAAATCTGTTTAGTTTCATCTATTGATTTTGTATCCTGATTCTTTGCTGAAATTATCAGATCCAAGGGTTTCATAGGTGTAATCTTTAGGATCATTTAAGCATTAGATCATATTACCTTAGAACAGGTATAATTTGATTTCTTCCTTTCTTGTTTATATCCTTTTTTTTTCTTGTCTTATTGTTGTAGCTAAGACTGTGAATCCCATACTGAATAAGAAAGAACAGATTAGGCAGTCTTCTTAGTCCCCATTTTACAGAAAATATCTTCAGTTTTTTTTCCCATTTAATATAATGTTGGCTATAGACTCATCATATTCAGCCTTTATTATGTTAAAGTTTGATCCTTCTATTCCTAGTTTCTGTGTGGGCTTTTATCATAAAATGGGGGTTGGACTTTCTCAAATGCTTTTAATGCATCTTACTGAGATGACCATGTAGTTTCTGTCCATTGACCTATCTATGTTTTATACTATTCTTATTGTTTTATATATGTTGAATCACTTTAATATCTCTGCAATGAAACCTATTTGGTGCATGACTTTAATGTATTCTTGAATTGATTTGCAGTTAATTTTTTGACATTTTTTGCCTCTATGTTCATTAAGGAAATTGGTCTATACTTTTCTTTCTTTGTTGTGTCTTTCTTTTTTTTTTTTTTGGTTTTTCGAGACAGGGTTTCTCTGTGTAGCTTTGCGCCTTTCCTGGAACTCACTTGGTAGTCCAGGCTGGCCTCGAACTCACAGAGATCCGCCTGGCTCTGCCTCCCGAGTGCTGGGATTAAAGGCGTGCGCCACCACCGCCCGGCTGTTGTGTCTTTCTTTGTATCTGGTCTTGGTATTAGTGTGACACCAGTTTTGGAGAATGAGTTTGGTAGTGTTCCTTCCCTTTCTGTTTTATTGGAAGAGGTTGAAGACTTCAGTTTTTAGTGCTTCTTTAATAGTTTGGTGGAAACGATCAGTGAATTAATCTAGCCCTGGCTTTTCCTTCTTAGGAGATTCTTAATTACTCCTTCACTCTTACTTCTTGTTCTGGGCCTGTTTAGTTATTTTATATATTTTTTATTTATGTAGGTCATGTGTGTCTAGGAATTTACACATTTATTCTAGATTTTCCATCTTGTAATTTAAGTTTTCAAAGTGTTCCATAATTATCCTCTGCATTTCATTGGAATTTATAGTTACATTGCCCTCTTCATCTCTAATTTTATTATTTTGAATCTTTTTTTATTTCTTTTGGTTTGGCAAGAAGGCATGTCTATGACATTTGAATTTTCAAAGAACTGATTCTACATACAGTCTACATACTGCCTTTGTTGTCACTTTTTATTGATTTCTGTCACAATCTTCATTATTTCTTGTGGTCTGCTGCTTTGGGGTTTGACTCCTTCTTGTTTTGCTAAGACCTCAAGGTTATTTGTTTGAAATCTTATTTTCCAGTGCAAGCACTCATAGTTATAAACTTTTCAGTTAGAAGTATCCTCAATAAAGCTGGAAAATTGCCCTCATTTTCATTTGATTATAGGAATTTTAAAATTTCCTTCCTGATTTCTTCAGTGACCTACTACTGTGCATTCAAGTGGATATTTTTCAGACTCTGAACATTTGTGTATATTCTGTGGTTTTCCCCTCTTGATTTCTAGTTTTGTTACATTATTATCTTTGTACTTGTTAAAGGCTTGCTTTGAGGAATAGAATGTGATCAATTTTTAAAGAGGTCTGCTGTGGTCCAGTCACAGCCTGGGTTCAGGTCCCAAGACAAAGAAGGGGTATCAGTGTGAAGAAATGAATTGTCAGACTACCACAAGTGGCTGGCCCCACATAGCTCCAGCTGTCTTTATTTATACATCAAAAACAAGCATGTTTTTCCATACTTTACAAACAAGGTTTTCCCATCCTCCATCATTAACCTTCAGCAAAAACAAATATGTCAAATATGTTTTCTCCCACCTTTTACGTCAAAACATCTTTAAACCCAAAACAATACCTTATCATTTTGTTAGCTTGGACAAATTGAGTCAGGTACATCCTCTCTTTACAAAACTAAAGGTGATTGGCTTAGGCACACATTTTCAAGGACAACAATCTTGTTCAAAACATATTTACAGAAATAGGAGTGATCTGCCTCTGATCCTGTCAGCACTGAATTAGAACAGCTACTGGGGTCTGAAGTGACAGCTGGCATCCCCAGAGAAGAAACCTCAGAAGCCCCCAAAAAGTTTTAGGGGAAAATATTCAAGAAAAAGTGAGGTTTCCAGGAATGATCATATCTGTTCAATGCATGGTTGATGAAATGACACTAAAACCACCAAGAGAATCATCAATCATTATAATAGAGAAGAGAGTGTGCAGGCCATGTGGTCCCAGCGGTATACAGCTCTGTCCCTAAAGTCCATGGGTCCTTGCCAAGTGAAACTGTCCCCATGGGCTTTTGCCTTATCTGGAGACCCTTTGGACAAGCACTCATATACTGGTCCAAAACTAAGCTGCATAGCTCCCAACAAGGGTCCAAGCTCCCAAGGGCTGTTGTGTAAACATTTCCTGGGGAAATGAGCAAACATCTGTTCATCCATGACAGACTGAAGAAATGTTTCTACCTAGGTCTGACTTGGGAAAGTAAAGACGTTTAATTATGGTTACTTTTATAGGAACATGGGTAAAGGCTACTTACAGGAGCATAGGTGACAAGCTGTGGTGGCTTTCTTGGTTGTCAACTTGACTACATGTGTAATTAACTAAAACACAGAGATGGAGGGAATGTTTGCTTAATTTGAATTGGGAAGATTCACTTCTAATCTGGATCTTTGAGGAA
The DNA here is from genome assembly GCF_007827085.1 of Peromyscus californicus insignis. Lineage (NCBI taxonomy): Eukaryota > Metazoa > Chordata > Mammalia > Rodentia > Cricetidae > Peromyscus > Peromyscus californicus. Next base: position 61,823,562 of record NW_026294469.1, on the reverse strand, counting down.
GGAAGGCCCATCTGTAATCTTGGCCATGCCTTCTCCTGGAAGCCTATATAAGGACATGGAAGAGGAAAGCTTTTGCTTTTTTGCCAGCTCCTAACAATTTCATTCCTTCACTGATATTAGAGCCTACTTCTTCTGGATCCTGGCGCATACTGAAAACCAGCTGAGACATCCAGCCTAATGGACTGAACAACTACTGGATTCTTGGACCTTCCATTCATAGGCAGCAATTGTTAGATTAGCTGGGCCAGACAGTCTGTGAGTCATTCTAGTAAATCCTATCTGTCTATCTGTCTGTCTGTCTATCTATCTATCTATCTATCTATCTATCTATCTATCTATCTATCATCTATCATCTATCATTGAGAGATTTATTCTGTAAGTTCTGTTACTCTCTAACCCTGACTAATAGAGAAGTTATTTGCCTAGGAGCATTATACCACCAAAAATATCCCCCTACTCCTAGAAACCATTAACTGACTATCCTCAGGGAAGGATAGGGTCTTATGAGCCCTTTACCCCTATCAACAATTACGCATTTACATATCCCTAGGAAGGCACAGATCCTCATGAAACCCATCCCACTCCATGAAGAGAGGTTAATGGGCCCAATGTTGTTGAGGTCTCCTGTCAGTAATTATAACTTCTGAGAGTCTAAGTGGTCAACATCATGCCCAGATAACGATGTTCCTTAACAGCTGCAAATAAGAGTACACATTCCATATCTGGTAAGTGGAATATTCTGTGTATATCTGTTAAGTCTATTTGACTTATGATATAGTTTAACTGAAGTTCTTGTCTTTGTTATTTGTTTGGATGACCTATATGAGAGTGGAGTGTCAGAGTAACCCATTTATTATACTATATTGAGAACTACCTTACCTCTTATGCATATTAGTGGTTGTTTTATGAAACTGGGAGCCCCAAAACTCATACAATGAATTTACAATTGATTTATCTTCTTAATGATTGTTCCCTTTAATAAGTAGTGGCCTTCTTTATCCATCCTGACTTAATTTTGGCTGAAGTCTACTTTAGCAAATAGAAGAGTAGTTGTACCAGCTTGCTTTTGGCTTCTGTTCACTTGATAGATTTGTTAGCATGGAAACAAATGTTAGCATTAAAAAGAATGTCTGGGTTAAAATCAGGGTGTGCAGATGGGTATGAAATAGTTGATTTAGTAAGAGGAAAGATACAGATCTTGGGTTGGGGGGAAGCCAGTCTCCACAGGCTCCAGCTGGCTCCCACAAGGCACCCCCACACCAACATGCAGTAGGTATCATTGCCCTTTCTTCTGTAAACTTACCAACATCATTTGCACATGTTCTTGTATGTGATATAGTTAATTGTAGCAGACTGCATGAATCATGGGTAAGGACTGCTTTTAAGGAAGCCTTCTCCTACTCTACTTCCGACCACCCTAGGGGCTGCCAAAGGGTAGAGAAATGTCAGACTAGGAATTATAAGTCCAAATGCTAGAGGCAGTCCTTTGATAGTGCCCCTTGGCTCAGACTGCCATCCGCTACAGAGGGTGTATTTACTGCCTGCTTTTGCTTTCTCACCTGCTAAAATGAACCTTGACTACTCACTCACACTACCTGTGCCCTGGCATAAATTCTTCAAAAGCACAAGAGCCGAGGCTGCTGCTCACTCCCACTACCTGTGCCCTGGCATAAATTCTTCAGAAGTACAAGAGCCAAGGCTGCTTCTGTGGCTGGGGTCAGAGAGAATACAGGAGGAAACTCTTTGACCCTTATTCTATGGGTATCTTTGCCAATGAGGTAGACTTGAACTGTGGGCTCGATAACCAGTCTCTCTTCACCAGGGTTGCTGGCTTCTCTTTTGGATGAGGCTTCTCTCTCTCCTCCTTCTCTGAGCATCAATAGGGCTGGGCTGTGTCCAGCGAGGCTTCCTGTCTTTTGTAGTGTGGCTCTTCTGTTTCCAAACTTTTCGACAGTCCTATTACTTTTTTTGTGAGTTTCTGAAGCTCATCCTCTCTTTGTAATAGACTATTGTTGTCTTTATTTTCAGCAATTTTTATTATATGAAATTATATAAATAAATATATTTATTTTATTATATGAAATTTAAAATAATTACACCATTTTCTTCTTCCCTTTCTTCTCTCTAACCCCACCAATGTACCTCATTGCTTTGTCTCTCTCATATTCATGACCTCTTTTTCCTTAATTGTTTACCTCTATCTATCTATCCATCCATCTATCTATCTATCTATCTATCTACCTATCTATCTCTATCTCTATCTATCATCTATCTATCTGTCTATCTATCATATCTATGTATGTATCTATGTATCTATGTATCTATGTATCTATGTATCTATCTATCTATCTATCTATCTATCTATCTATCATCTACCTCTTTATCTATCAGCTATCTATACCTAAATATGTAAATACAACTGATCAGTCTATATAAAATATGTAACATTATTTGTGTGTCTATGATCTCAGGTTTGACCACTTGGTATTGGATAACCAATTGAGGGCCTCTTCCCTGGGGAAGACTATTTTTCCTGCCCTTAGCATTCCTTAGTTGCTTGTAGTTCTTTGTCTAGGGGTGGGACCCCATGATATTTCCCCCTTCCATGTTAGTGTGTGTAGCTGGAGAGTTTCTCTCTGGGTCCCACCAAGCCCCCACAGTCCTGCAGCCCATTTATAAAATAATTACTCAGATGTTTATATTACTTATAAACTGTATGACCGTGGCAGGCTTTTTGTTATCTAGTTCTTTTATCTTAAATTAGCCCATTTCTATTAATCTGTATCTTGCCACATGGCTCGTGGCTTGCTGGTACTTTACATCCTGCTTCTCATTGCAGCGGCTGGCAGGGTCTCTCTGCCTCAGCCTTCCACTTCCCAGACTTCTCCTCTCTCTTTGCCCCGCCTATACTTTCTGCCTGGCTACTGGCCAATCAGCATTTTATTTATCAATCAATCATCCACAGCAAGTGTGTCTATTGGTGTTGTTCTGGCTGAGGTCTTATTTAGGAAGCCATTTTATTGAGACTTCATGAGTGTAGTTTTTCCAACATTTCTAGGAGACACAAGCTCACAGCAAGTATCCTGTTTCTATGGATTTTTTTTTTTTTTGGTTTTTCGAGACAGGGTTTCTCTGTGTAGCTTTGCGCCTTTCCTGGTACTCGCTTTGGAGACCAGGCTGGCCTCGAACTCACAGAGATCCGCCTGCCTCTGCCTCCCGAGTGCTGGGATTAAAGGCGTGCGCCACCACCGCCCGGCGGTTTCTATGGATTTTACTAACACCTTCCATGATGTTCTCTGATCCATAGGTGTAGGAGTTGTGTTGTAGATGTATGAGTTGGGGCTGGGTACCACACAATCACTTGTTCTCATTTTTTTGTCAGTTGTGGTTTCCTGTAATGCTCTTCATTTCTGATGATGGGTGGGAGCTGCACTTATCTGTGGGTATAAGGATAAATATTTCAAAAGTAGTTAGGAACTATGCTGGTTTAGTAAAGTGACAATTGTAGGTTCTCCTTTGAGATCCATGACCTCACCTGCCCCAGGTAATTTGCTAAGTTTCCAGTACCAGGCATGATTTCCCTCTTGCTGAGCCCATCTTAAGTCCAAATAAAGAGTCCTTGGTTATTGCCAAAATATGTGTACCACCACTTCACCCTTAGGGTTTTCTTGTCATGATGGTGTTTGTAGTTCATAGATGCCACAGTTGGGTAGGACTATTGTTTGCTTCCCTCCCTTGGAAGCTTGTGTGGTGCTTTCTGGTACCATGAAAATTAGTCCTTAGGGAGGGAATTTTCAGGTCAGCTCTAACTCAGATATTTTGGGCTCTGTGTCCTAAGTGTCTTTAGCACTGTGGCTGTACCTTTAACCTCTTGGAGGTAACCAAGGGCAACAGTAATAGCCTATAATATTTTAGGAGTCTCTTGGACTCCTCTGACCAACAATTTGAACAGGGGATTCTGATGCCAGTTATTTGTTGTTGTGAGATAGTCTAGGATCTTGGAGAAAGCACTGTCAGACCAGGTGGAAAATTTTCAATTAAATTCTATTTGTATTTGTATTATATGTAATTAATATTGTACGTAATTTTAGGTAAATAGATATGATTTTTCAGATGTCCTTAATATTATTTTATTCTTTTCCTCCTTCGACTTCTGTATTGATTTCCCTCTCCTTTCTCTAATTAAATCTTGTATCTGTTTTTCCCGTTTCCCCCTCCAAATTATGTGTATCCTTCTAATCTTCTCTCTATTGCTCTTCCCTCCGCATGCCATGGTCCTAAAGATCTGCTGTTACTCTAGATTGTATACTCACATCTGAGTTAGAAGCCACAGATGAGAGGGAATATGTAGTTTGTCTTTCTGGTTTACCTCTCTCAATATATTTTCAAGTTCTACCCATTTATCCACAAATTTCATTTTTCTTTATGGCTGAATAGTATTCCATAGTGCACATGTACTACAGTTTCATTACCCATTCCTCAGTTGAAGGACATTTAGATTGTTTCCATTTCCTAGGTATTATGGATAGAGTAAGCAATGAACCCAGCTAAGCAAGTATCTGTGGATTAGGATGTCAAATCCTCTTGGTATGTGACACTCTAAGAGTAGCTGAGTCATATGGTAGATTTTTTTTTTTTAATTTTTCAAGACAGGGTTTCTCTGTGTAGCTTTGGAGTCGTCATGGAACTCGATCTGTAGACTAGGCTGGCCTCAAACTCACAGAGATTTGCCTGTCTCTGCCTCCTGAGTGCTGAGATTAAAGGGGTGTGACACCACCACCTGGTTTATTCTTAGGTTTTTGAGAGTTCTACGCATTTATTTCCAGAGTGGCTGCACCAATTTGCATGTCTACCAACAATAAATGGTTTTCTTCTCCTGACACTTCTCCTTCACTTGGTCATGTGGAGGAAACTTTTAATCCATCATCTTACCTGGAAGTAGGAATGTGAGATTCTTCCAGAAAGATGATGATAAGACAAAAAAGACCCTTGTTATAATCAGGAGGCACTTGAAACAGACAACAATGTCACATGCCAAAGGGATCACAGACCATTAAAACATCTCCATCCCCAAATAGCCCTGGCTAATTGCCCAATATTGTGCTATATAGTTGTATAGTCAGTGACTTCTCTGACTTACACTCAGTCCAAACTCAACCTACAGAAAAAAGGAAAAATATAAGGAACATCTCTGTGGCTACCTCTCTTCCATTAACCTTAGGGGATTTTTCTGGAAATCTGTAGGGAATTTTCTAAGGCAGAAACTACAGGGGTTCTCTTCCCTGGTCTCTAGGGGATGTGTGGGTGTCAAGGTAAGGTGTTACAGTGTCTTGTGGAAGGGCTTACTTCCCTCAGTTGGCTCTCACACACCTAGGCAGGCCTGATCAGATAGGATGAAGATAGTTTCTACTTAAGGTGAGTCATGGATACATGTCAGATACAAGCTATCTCTTCCTTTGGTTATACCACACAAATTAAAAGTGTAGGTTTGGGGTTCCTTCTTAGGAAATTTTATTTAAATTTTACTCTAAGAGCATTGTAGTTGTACATGAAACGGTGAGAAATTAAACAGAGAGGCCCTGTATAGCATGCATCTGCTTTTCCCCAATGATATTGTCTGGTATGACTATAATGCAATACAGTAATCTGGAAACTGATGCTGATGCAGCTCACTGACTCTGCTCAGACCTCTCCAGTCTGCAGTGCACTCACCTGCATTAGGATAGGGGTAGGGGGATGACGTTCTTTGAAATCTTGTCACACATGTAGTTGTGAGATCACCACTGGAGTCAAAGGTACAGGACAGCTGCATCACAGAGATCTGCTCCTCTCATTATTTCTTCGTAGCTAAGTTACCATCCACCACTTTTACTTTTCTTGTCCTCAGCAATTTGGAGAGTCACAGGCTTTAGCCCCTGCCTGGGTTTTGATTTCATTTCTTGTGCATGTTTCTTAATCTATTTGAGTCTATCATTTTCTCATCTCAAAAATAACAACATTAATTATTTTTTTTCTCAGTGTTTGTGCATTATAGGCAAGTACCATTATAGCTAAACTTCACCCTGAGGATTTTTTTTATTTTTTTACTTTTTTTTCTTTTATTGAAATAGATTTTTTTCATGTAATATATCTTGATTACAGTTTTTTCTTCCTCTACTCCTCCCAATTCTTCCCCACCTCCCCTCCCATCTGGATCTACGCCTTTTCTGTCTCTCATTAGAAAACAGATAGGCTCCTAAGGGATAATAATAAAATGCAGTATAATATAATATAGTAAGATAAAACAAAAACCAAACACATCAGAATAGGACAGCACAAACAAACAGAATGAAAAGAGCCCAAGAAATGGCACAAGAAAGAGCTATAGATGCAGATACCCACATGTTTGGGGTAAATACTCAGGAATTCCTTAAAAATGTAAAACTGGAAGCCATAATATGTACACAACAAAGCTGTAGGATAAAAAAGGAGAAAGAAAAAAGTAAAAGAAGATGAAATTAAAAAGAAAGGAAGGAAAGAAATAAAGGATGAAAGAAAGGAAGGAAAGAAACAAAGGAAGAAAGAAAGAAAAATCCCTGACATAATATTATGAGATATTATGAGACAAGGAACCTCCAAAGATACCCTTAAGTGTACTTTCTTTTGGCCATCTCCTGCTGGGCATGCAGCCTACCCTTAAGAATGGTTTGTTTCCCCAGTGAGACTCCCTTGGAGAAAACTAAATTTTCCTTTGCAAGTAGTTATCAATTGTAGATAGCTTCTGGGCTAGGGATGGGAGTGTGTTTCTGCTTCTTTCAGCTCTAGCACTTCATCTGGTACAGACCCATACACCAGCCTAGGGATTTTAATTCTGATAAGCTGTGATGTTGTATCGATTCAGTGAGATAATACCTGAAGTGTCATTGAGCATTCTAGATAACTAAGCCCCGGAATAACTTTCACATGTATTACCCCATTTAATTTCTGTAACTATGTGATAGCTTGATGTCCCATTTTACCACAAAGAAATTGAACTTCAGATAAATACTTCAGTGGGTCCCATGTCAAAACATTGGATAGAATTGAGTCTTATTCAAAACCAAATATCTGGAGTCTGTTGTCTATTCTCTCTGTACCCTTTCTACAACACATCAATCTGTGATCTTAATATTACTCAGAGAAGGAAGGTTGGTTAATTTGGGCAATACACAGATACACACAGATATGCACACCTACACCAAGCTATATCAAAGTTATTTCTTAGATTACAAAAAAACTAAACTCCTAAATACCACTTAAAAATTCTTTACTTTTACTTTAAATGTCAGCATTATTATCACTAAGTTATGGTGAAACTAGCACGTCAGGAGATCACAGCCATTCAAAAAACAGTTTGATATTTACAGATCCCAGGACAAAGGAACTACATCGCAGCACACAAGCTATCCAAGGAAGTACTACAGCATATCAATATTGAAGAGTGAGGGTAAAGTATAGGTAAGAGTTTTATTCTGTTTTCTGTGGGAAGGAGCAGGCAAGGCACTGTATCCACTATAGAGATGGCTTATTTGGCAAATTTCCATGGCATTGTGATGTAGGTCTGTCCTAAGAAAGATAGAGCAAGGTGATAACCCAGGAGCTAGGGGATGGGTTATGAATTATCTGTTTTGCATAGAGCATAGGTGCTTACATGTGAGCCCTTGACTCTCTTGAAACTAATATCTCAGAGAGGGGAAAGGCTTCTCCAAGGTCAATGAAACTCCAAGATGTACAAGCATCAAAATTTAGAAAAGTAAGATTTCAGAAGATGGAAAGATTGCCCATGCTCATGGGTTGGTAGGATTAACATAGTAAAAATGGCCATCTAACCAAAAGTAATCTACAGATTCAACACAATCCCTATCAAGATCCCAACAAAATTCTTTTACAGACCTAGAAAGAACAATATTCAACTTTATATGGAAAAACAAAAAACCCAGGGTAGCTAAAACAATACTGTACAATGAAAGAACTTCCAAAGGTATCACTATTCCTGATTTCAAGCTGTATGACCAAGATATAGTAATTAAAAACCTTATGGTATTGGCATAAAAACAGACTGGCTTATCATTGGAATTGAATTGAAAACCTAGACATTAAATCCACACACCTATGGACACCTGATCTTTGACAAGCAGAAGTATATAAGGGAAAAAAGTAAGCATCTTCAACAAATGGTGCTGGTCTAACTGGTGTTGGCATGTAGAAGCATGCAAATAGATCTATATGTATCACTCTGTGCAGAATTCAAGTTCAAAAGGACCAAAGACCTCAACATAAATCCAGATACATTGAACCTGATAGAAGAGAAAGTGGGGAATAGCCTTGAACTCATTGGCACAGGAGACAACTTCCTGAACAGAGCACCAATATCACAGGCACAGAGATTGACAATTAATAAATGGGACCTCATGAAACTGAAAAGCTTTTGTAAGGCAAAGGACACTATCAACAAAACAAAATGGTAGCCTACAGAATGGGAAAAGATTTTCATTCACCCCACATCTGACAAAGGACTAACACCCTAAATATATAAAGAACTCAAGAAATTGGACATCAAAAAACCAAATAATCCAATTAAAAAATGGGGTATAGATCTAAACAGAAAACCTCAACAGAGGAATCCGAATGGCTGGGAAACACTTAAAGAAATGTTCAACATCCTTAGCTGTTAGGAAAGTGCAAATCGAAATGACTCTGAGATTCCATTTTACACCTGTCACAATGGCTAAGATCAAAAAAAAAAAAAAGGTGACAGCTCAGGTTGGCAAGGATGTGGAGTAAGGGGAACACTCCTCCACTGCTGGGGGAGTGCAAACGTGTTCAGCCACTTTGGAAATCAATATGGCAGTTTTTCAGAAAATTGGAAACTGATCTACCTCAAGACCTAGCTATACCACTCATGGGCATATACCCAAAGGATGCTCAATGAAATCACAAGGACACTGCTCAACTATTTTCATAACAGCTTTATTCATAAGAGCCAGGACCTGGAAGCAACCTAGATGTCCCTCAACTGGAGAATGGATAAAGAAGATGTGCTATGTTTACACAATGGAGTATTACCCAGCTGTTAAAAAAAAACAACATCATGGAATTTGTAGGCAAATGGATGGAAGTAGAAAAAAATCATCCTGAGTGAGGTAAGCCAGACCCAGAAAGACAAACCTGGTATGTACTCACTTGTAAGTGGATAGTAGCTGTTAAGTAAAGAATAACCATGCTACAATCCACAGGCCCAGAAAGGCTAAGTAACAAGGATGACTCAAGGGGGGATGCATGGATCTCTCTGGGAAGAAGAAATAGAATTATGAGTAGACTTGGAGCAGGTGGGGATGGGAACAGGAGGAATTCAGGGGTTGGATAGTGGAAGGAGAGAGTACTGGGAGAGGTGATTGGACTTGATAGGCAGTTTGGGGGTGAGGTAGAAACTCAATGCAATGGAAACTCCCAGGAACCCACCAGGATGACCCTAGTGAAGACTCCTAGTAATGGGGGATACAGAACCTGAACTGGCCATCTTAGGTAGCCAGACCAGCATCTAGCATAATCATCATTAGAGAGGCTTCATCCAGCAACTTATGGGAGCAGATGCAGAGACTCACAGCAAGGGAACTTGAGGAATCCTGCAGAAAAGAGTGATGAAGGATTGTAGTAGCCACAGGGGTCAAGACACCACAAGAAAACCCACATCAAGTACCAGAGCTCACAGGGGCTCACAGAGGCTGGACCAACAATCAAGGAGCTTTTATGGGTCTGACCTACGTCCTCTGTGGTTATGCATTGGTTGTGTAACTTGAGGTTTCAGTGGTACTTTTAAAAGTGGGAGCCGGGGCTGTCTCTGAATCTTTTGCCTGCTTTTGGGACCCTTTTCCTCCTACTGAGTTGTCTCGTCCAGCCTTAATATGAGGGGATGTGCCTAGTTTTATCATAACTTGATTTGCCATGTTTGGTATTCCTGGGAGACCTGCCCTTTTCTCAATAGAAAGGAGGAGGAATAGATCCGGGGGAGAGAGGATGTGGGGGTGGGAGAGGTGGCTGGGAGGAGAGAAGGGAGGGGAAATTGTGGTCAGGATGTAATATATGAGAGAAAAATAAATAACAAAAAATTTAGAGAAGTTAAAGGGGTACAATGAGGGTAACCCTGTATTACTTTTCTGTTGCTGTGATAAAATACAACAACCGACTGAGTGCAATTAGGTAAGAAAGGGTTTATTTTAGTTTACCATTGCTGATGGGGAGGGTATACTCCCTCATAACAGGGAAGCCAGGGCAGCAGGCAGGCCAAGTGATCACATTTCACCCACACCAGGAGGCAGAGAAAGATAACAGGAAGTCTGACTAGGCTGTAAACCTCAAAGCCCACCCCCAGTGATGCACTTCCTCTGGCAAAGCTCCCACCCGCAAGGGTTCCACAGCCTTTCCAAACAGCACCACTCACTGTGGATTAAGTGTTTAAATGCATGCGCCTTTGGGGGACATTTCTCATTCACACCACAAAGTCCTAAGACACAGTGTTCTCTTGTCAGGAGATAGAGTTGGATTTTAATACATTTAGATTCAAACTCAGATGGTTTGGTCAGTTAACGAAAAATTGGGGTTTGGTTGAGAAGCATGATAGACTATTGTTTAAACTGTGCAAAATTTGGAGAGACAAAGGGTGTGGAGTAGAAATCAGGGATTTATTGTTTCTAGAATAAGATAAAAAAACAAGGTGGAGAAGGTGAGTTCTGTCTCAGTGTTTCTTGCTCTCTGCTCACTGTTGGTTTCTCCATGTCTCCTCCTCTTGGCCTTGACTTGCTTCATCACACACTTGTCTCCCTCTGCTCACATTCACCCCCCCCCCCCAGCAGTGCACTGCTCTGTTCTCCCTCTCAGTGGCCCAGCTCCCTTCTGCTGGGCCTTGCCATCAAATCAGGTTTTTACTCGCTGAGCATAGATTTTCTTAAGTATTCTGAGATCTCATAATGCTAAGGAATAAACAGACACAGACACCTGAAGAGGGAGAAGAGGAGGGAGGGAGAAGGGAGGTGGGAGAGGAAGAGTGGGAGAAGGGTGGGGGAAGAGGGGGAAATGGAGCGAGTGAGCAAGAGAGAGACAGAGAGACAGAGAGCGAGACAGAGAGACAGAGAGAGACAGAGAGACAGAGACAGAGAGAGACAGAGAAAGAGACACAGAGACAGAGAGAAAATGTGAATAGGTTTTTATTCTTAAAGCATATTCTGTGGTCAGACTTAAAATACCAGAAATCAATATATGGAAGAACAACGTGGAGCGAGTGAAGTAGGTATAAGTGTGGTGGGACATGTTTTTATTCCTGTCTTGAGTCACTGGCAGCATATTAATTAGTGCCCAGAAATGTCAGACCAAAATGGGACTCAGACTTTAGACTCCACTCAGACTCCTTCCTTTGCAGCATCCCAGATGTGATATGCCCTAAATAGCTATTAGTGGGCTTGATGATGTCATGGTGCTATTAGGCAAAGACTCCAAGCATGCTCCACAGAGTGGACAATTATCTCTATATGTGGCTCTTAATATTTGATGTAAAAGGCAATACTTTCAACTTGTGGGTTTTTCTTCTGCATTTCTTGAGGTATATAGGTTGAAAAACAGGATTTATGTTTTACTTGTTGGTATTCTGATTCCTTGGTAAGTTCTTTTCACTCTTGGCTTTTGAAGAATTTGGCTTACCCTATTTGCACACTGGATTAGCCCTGACACACTTGGAAATTTGGGTCCCTGAGTACTGACATAACTAAGAGAGCGCAGTTGCTTTGGGGAAAGGGACAAAGGCGGCTAGTGCAGCGCTCATCAGCTTCGCTCAGCTGCAGCTTTATAACTGTCCTTGAAAGTAGCAGAAATGCACACTTCATTTAAACCTTTGTGACTATGCTTAGGACAGTTTAATGGTAAATATTTCAATGGTTTGTTAAATGCTCCAGGCTTATCTGTGAAAGGGTACTAAACAAATCCTGATATGAAAGATTGGATGGGGCGGTGGGGGGGGGGGGACAGACAGACAGACAGAGACAGACAGACAGAGACAGAGACTCATTGTATTATGTAGGACCAAATGCCAAAGTGGTTGTAGCCTGAAATGTTCTTTGATGGGTGGGATGCAGGGGTTTGAATCCTATCACTTAGCTGCAGGCATTAGTGGCTGACAGTAAGAGTCATCAGCTTGAATCTCTAATTGGGTGTATAGCTAACAACTTGAGATGTTCTGAGGGAGTGAAGCTTCTGAAACATAAAGACAATCTGTCTGCTCCCAAATTACAGATTACAAGTTCCTGCTGAAGGTTGTACTTACAGAGCCATGCTCTAGAAAATACCTATGTGTTTCCTTAGGGCCTTGGAAGAAATGTCTTCCTATGGGCACAATTGCAGAATGTGAGCTGTTGGTTTTATTTCAAATTCCTCCTGCTGGGTAGAGACACCAAGCCACTAGTCCTGAGAAAAGACTGAGAATTAGTGCATTAAACCAAAATATTAAGAAACTAATTAATACCTTTACTAAAGAGGTTCTCATCATCAGGGTTAGGAAAGCAAGAAAGAAATCAGGGTATGAGATCCCTAAAGCAATTACTTTAGTGATTAGTTTGGGTGCAATTTACCTTTCTGCATCCCATAGAGAACTATCCCAATCTAACAACAACGAGAAGGCATAATGACATGTCACTTTTCTGTTGTTGCTGTCATAAAATGCCATGGCTGAGGCAACTTGAAGAAAGTTCATTTTGGCTTACTCTTCCAGAGAGATGAGTCCATCATAGTGGGAGGCATGGCAGCTGGGGCCAGAAGCCGAGATCTCACTTCATCAACGGCAAGCAAGATGCAGGGAGAGAAAAAAGGAAGTAGGATGATACCAGTGATATACTTCCTCCAGCAAGGCTGGACCTCCTAAACCTTCCTAAACAATGCTACCAACAGGCGACCAAGTGTTTAAATGCCTAAGACTATAGGTGTGTGTGTGTGTGGGGGGGCATTTCCCATTCAAACTGCCACATGATGGCATCTCTTTTACCACGTTATTGAAAAGGGCAGTGGCTGGGGGGAGGGTGTTGGTATATGTAAAGGGAAGGAGAGTGTAACTCTCCTCCCACTTTAGTTTTGACTAAGTTAAACTTACTCAGGACACCTGCTTCCCATATGACAGCCACGAGTCCCACGTAGCTGCTGAGCATCTGAACCGAGACCAATGCAATGGACATACTGGGTTTTAAATTTTACTTAGATTTTATTGGAATTAAGCAGCTACCGTGGTTACTAGCTACTATCTGAGATAGAATGGGGCTTGGGTATGACATTATTTGTTTGAAACTAAGATGTCATGGATTAATGTTATTGTCAGTGAGGAGTTAAAAATCGGAGTGTCCAAGTGCGCTCATTACTATTTGTATTACTAAATACCCACCCAGAAGCAACATAAGTGAGAAAGGATCTCTTTCAGATCATAGTTTGAAGGTATAGTCCACCATGGTAGGGAAGCCATCATGACAGTAGGAATCAGGAGGGGCTCACAGCTGTGGTAGCTGGAATATGAGGCAGCTGTCCCCAGCCAAATAGCAGAGAGAGATACGAATTCTTGTGTTTAGCTTCTCCTTTTTCTCTCTTTCTATATTCTCAAATGCCACTCCAAGAGATGCTGCTGCCCACATTCAGGGTGGGTCTTCCTTTCTTGGTTAACTCTCTGAAAATACCCTCCTAACTATGCCCAGAGGTGTGCTGTCACCTAGGTGCTTCTATGTCACATGACAATGAAGATTAACAATGGCAAGGATGGCTAGAGAGATCATTTCATAGAAGCTTAAATCGCCAAAACAGTGGTAGGGTAATGATATAGAGAAGGGAATGGGGGGCGAATGCTAAAGTCATGGGAAAACGGAGGTCTGGACCAGAGGTGTGCTGATGGTGGATGGAAGAAGAGAAGTTAATCTGATGGTAGATGTATCAACCAAGTTGAGCTTTGAAAGAAGAAGGCAGCAGTGATGATTCTAAACAAGGAACACACATTCCTAGTGCCCTGAGTTGTGGAACATGGGATAGAGGTGGAAAAATGGCACCAGCTCAAGACAGTGACGGGAAAGAAAAGTTTAAGCCATGACAACCAAATACCTGTGCTTTCATCCCAATAGGTAGAAGGGTTTTCCCCCCACGTGTCTGTGAATCTGAAATTCAGGTGTGATACTAGCAAAGAGAAAACAGAGTTATTGGAATACAAAATTAGCAGTTTCTGTCATGGGTTTTCCCTCATCTGGACTAACGCTTGCAATTGTATAGAAGCAAGAGTAAGATTTTTCTGACCACAATGAAAGGAAAATTACTGTATAGGAATATTTGTTGGTACACTGTCCATTTACTTCCCTGTTTTTGCTTTTGTTAAATCAGTATTTTACTCTTGGGAACTTCCATTTTGAGTGACTACCATGGTAGGAGATGCTTTTTTTTTTTGGTCACTGAAAACCAAAACAGGGTGGGATACTTGGAGAATTGGACAGCTAGAAGCCCCAAGGAAGCACAGGCCCCATCTACTCCTTCTGTGTAAGTTTGCTTCTAGTGCGGTTTCTGATAAGAACCATTGGTATCTTATAATTAAGATTTAATTCTATATAGTAAGTTTCTGGGTTAAAACCTGAAACTACATGTACTTCACCAACTTATATAGAGACAACTGCTACATTTTCATGTGTGTGTATTGTCTGAATGTTCAGTAGTACATGGTTAGTAACTAGGGGAGTTAGTTTGTTCTGAATTCTATACGAGTTTGAATCTAGGCTCCATCAATAAGTAGTGGTATAACTTTGTCGAGACACTGTCCTCTTTAGCTTTGTGTTTTCTTGTCTATAAAATAAGGTTGCTAGTTAGTTGTATTTGCAGCATGAGGTTATGAGTTTCCATAAAGTATACAGCATGGATCTATATGTAGGATACTGTTATTCTGTTATTTTGAGAATTCTGTTTTATAAATACCATGACAAATAATATGTAATAATAAAAGAAAATATGTAGTAAAATGTAGCTTTAAATTAGCAGGTATAAGAACAGCTCCAGTTACAGTCTCTTTTTGACCCTATGAGTTCTGTACCTAATGACGGAGTATGGATTGGAGTATGTGCGGAGCTCTTGGAAGTCTTGGTCACGCTGTCCATAAACGGACAGTGAGGCATGAAGTTGTAAAATGTTTTATGAGAAATCCTATGAAGACTTCAAACCTTCTCTAATACTGATTAAGAACAGTTTAAATCATTCATATTTTATTAGGAAATGCCAGTGGTTATGAGTTAATCAATTTTTGAATTGATTTTATTTGTGTAAAATTGGCATTTTAAAAACTGAATTTATTGCTCACAGTTACCTCTTCCAATATGAAATTATCACAACATGAGTAGTAAATTCACTCTGATGGAATCTATATCAATAACCATTTATTGCAAATTGACATCTTAATAGTATCTTATAAGATCAAATAAAAAGGTATAGAGCATGCTGGCAGGTTTGCAGGGCCTCGAGGAGGGAGGAGGGAGGAGGAAGGAGGGAGGAGGGAAGAGGGAATGGTAACTGTGAAGGACATGTACTAAACACATATCTTTGGTCTTTTGTTAACTGGGAACAATCTACCTTATGAGTCTTGGTGGGAGGCAGTCTTCCTCCTAAGAAAGGTGGCAGGTAGTGGGCTGAAAGGCCATGAATTTCCAGACTTCCCTTACTCTGAGGCTCCACACATCAGGATACCACCTTTGAATCATTGTTGAAGGAAGCGCAGAGTTTGGCTCCATGCAGAATCCATATGGCAGCAGAGGCAGAGCTCTGGGCAGGAGGCCAGAGGCAGGGACAGTTCAAGGAGGCCACATTTTCAATTACGTTTTTGCAATGTCCCAGACCTACTTCATTTTTCTAATTAATTTGTATTCCCATTCTTCCAAATGCTGTCTTATAATTATTTTTGGCATTCTTCAAATTTCTATTATCTTTTCCTTATAGCTTGCTCTTAGTTAATAGCTTTGCTGCTTATTTTATTGAGGAAAATTAACACCAGATAACAAGGAGGAACCTTCACGCTCCCCTTTTCAAGTACCATAACTGACTTCCATTTTATCCACTTACTCACCATCTGTTCTAGTTTGCTTCTCTGATGCTGTGATTAAAACACTGACCAGAAGTAACTTGGAGCAGAAGGGGGATTTATCTGCCTTACAGGTTACAGCCCTTCATGGAGGGAAATCAAGGCAGGAGCTCAAGGCAGGAACCAGGAGGCAGACACTGAAGCAGAGATGGCAAAATGCTGCTTACTGACCTTTCCATGGCTTTCTCAGCTACTTTTCCTATACAGCCCAGGCTACCAACCTAGGGATGGCACCACCCACAGTGGGCTCGACCCCTCCTATATTTTTTTCATTAGCAAAAAATAAAATGTCCACCGAAATTCATAGGCCACTCCGTTGGAAGAAACTCCTCAGCCGAGAGTCCCTCTTCCCAAGGTATATCTAGTTTTGTGTTGACTTGACAAAACTGACTAGCACAGAATCTTCTCTCGGAAATGGATGGAACATCTGCCCTCTCTGTCTCCATGTTTCATACATCAGCTGGGCTCCATCCCTCAACCTAAGTCACTGACACTGCCCTTTCAATTAGTTAGAGCCCCTCTCGCAGGTTTCCCTCTCTATGCCTATACCCATAGCGCACACATGCCGGAATACCACTCCAGTTTTCTCCCTTCTGCACCACACTAAGGTACTAGAACATCCTGAAAGAGCTGTCTGTCCACACTTGCTCCATTTTCCCTTTTCACATTTTTTCAATATTTTTAAAAAAAATGTATTTATTCTTCTCTCATGTATTTCATATATTACATTCTGGTCACTGCCCCCCTCTCAATGTCTCTTCCTCACCCTCCTCCTCCATTTTCCTCCAGAAAAGGGCAGGCCTCCCAGGGATATCAACCAAACATGGCATCTTGAACTTACTTTACTTAGGCTTTAATATGACAATTTCTATCAACTATCTCAACAGGCCGAAAGAGACTTTCACCTTGCCAAACTCAGCAGGTAGTTCTTAGGGATCATCTTAGTTCTTCCCAGCATTTAACACAGTTAATAGTCTACTCCTAAACCGTGTCCTTTTTGCCTCCAGCATCCCACTCTCCCTGGCTTCTTCTCCTCCCTCGCTTGCAGTTTCTGCTCAGCTGGCTTTTACTGAGCTTAATGACTCTGACTATTGGAGAACGCCAACGCTCAATCTTGGCTCCGTCCTCTGTGCTTTTTCTAGTCTCTCTGATACTTGCTCTGGGCAATCCTATCAGGTCCTGTGAGTTTAAATGCTTTTAGCTCTATGGTAACTACCAAATATATACTTCCCCAAGAGATCTAGTCAATGGCTGCTGAACATCCAGACTTGAATGTTCAATAGACATCTCAATCTCAGCATGCCTTGAGCCAAATGCTTGCTTTGCACCCCACCCTTCGCGTCTTCTGCATGTCTGAAAATGACAACTGTTTTCCAAGTGCTCATGTCCACTACATCAGTTTTCACTGTTTACCCTTCGTTCTTTCTCTCACTCTCCATTTTCCATCCATCAGCTAATCTTTCCCTCTTTTGCCTCCTTCTTTTGTTTATTTTTAAGATTGCAATTTAATTACAAGGTTTCACCCTTGCATTTCCTCCCTGACCAAAATCCTCCCTTCCTTCAAAATCATTGCCTCTTTTTTCATGAATTGTTATTGCATGAATATATACATTTTCCATCATTAATTGTTACGGCATGCATATATGCATTTTCCAGTGTGAACTGAACAGGGATGACAGAAGTGCACATTCCAAACTGGATGGGGACAAGACTGTGAGGCTCCAACCTTACATAGAGAACTAAAGGCAACAGAGTCATGCTGGGCATGGGAGAGGCGTGTCCCAGGGATGAGCACACCAATTTGAGTACTAAGTGGTCAGCCCTGAAAACATACATACAGGTAACATTATATGGACTGATCAGCTAATCTTGCTGGCATTACTTTAGGAATTGAGACCCCATCAAACCCTTGTCATCTCTACTGCTAGCACCCAGTCCTAGCTTCAACCCTTCCTCTCTGGTTAGTAATCTCATTGGCACCCATGTTTCTCCCCACCTTCAGCCTGGCCTCCCTACAGCTTATTTCCCACTGAATCTATATACATATAGACTCTCTGTTGTAGTTTGAATGTGAAATAGGCCCATGTGCTTGGACACTAGGTCCCCAGCTGCTGATGTTATCTGGTAAAGTTATGGAACTGTTAGAGGGTGGAGCCTTGCAGGAGGAAGTGTGTTGATGAGGGTGGGTTTTGAGGTTTTAGAGCATGGCCCCACTTCCTGCTCTCTCAATGCTTTTGAACTCTTGATGCACTGTGACTGGCTAGTCTCATGTTCTTGCCTCTATGACTTCCCCAACGTGATGGACTGCATTCCTCTCAGAACTGTAAGCCCAAAGAACACTTTCCCTGCCTCCCAAACCTTAAGTTGCTTTAGTCATAACTAGAAATTAAGCTAAGACACCCTCTTTTGCTGAAAGCATTCAAGTCACTTAGCACAAGGGTAAGTGACAGTTAAATTCCCTACCGTCACAAGTCCCTAATATTCTCTGCCCACTCCATCTCCAACCTCTATTCTTACCACAGCCCACTCACTGCACACAGGCATGGAATGAATGTTCCTTGAAGGCACCACATAGCCACCTGCCTCTGGGCCAGTGGCTCTCAACCTTCTTAATGCTGTGACCTTTAATACAGTTCATCATGTTGTGGTGACCCCAAACCATGAAGTTCACATAGACACCTGTGACAATGTTTATAGTGGCCCTGTTAGTAACAGCAAGAATCTGAGATAATGAAAATGTGTAGTGATGGGGATATAACTGTAGATTACCCTTAAACACATAGATTCATTAGGGAGAAGCAACTGGACCTCATCCTCTCAGGTGAATCTGAATTAATATTTGAAAAGTAAGATTTGGTGAGACAGAATAAAATATGGAATGATACATTCAGAACCATCCCACTTTCAAAGTGCTTAGATAAGAACAAGTGAACAGCACACTGAGGGGCAGGCAGGACACGGGTCAGTGACTTCTGTCAGGTCCTCTAGAAATTGGTGCTGCCAGATCAGTGGTTCTCAACCTTCCTATGCTGTGACTCTTTAATACAGTTCCTCATATTGTGGTGACCCCCAAGCAGAAAATTATTTCATTGCTCTCTCATAACTGTAGTTTTGCTACTGTTGTGAGTCATAATATAAATATCTGATATGCAAGATGTGGTGATACTTTATTTGTGCTGAAATGTGGCGATATTTTATTTGTACATTAATAAATAAAGCTTGCCTGGAGATCAGAGGGAAAAGGCTAACCATTGTAAGTAAGCAAAGAAGTCAGGCAGTGGTAGCACACACCCTTAATCCTGTCACTTAGCAGGCAGGATCTCTGTGTGTTCAAGGCCACACTAGGGAACAGAGCCAAGTGTGGTGACACACGCCTTTGATCCCAGTACCTTCAGAGCTCGGAAGGTCTGTATAGACAGACAGAAAGTGACAGAGCTGTGTAAGAAGAGGAAGTGAGGTAGCTGGGCTAAGAGAGCCAATGAGAGATCAGAACAGAAAAGGCATATAGACGTGAGTATACAGGAAGAAGCTCTCTTTGGAAGCTGTGGAGTTGGTGAGGTGAGGTGAGCTCATGGTTTGTCCTATTCCTCTGATCTTTCTCTCGGGCTTTAACCAAATTTCTGGCTCTATGTTTGTTTGTTTATTAAGACCATTTAGAAATTCATCTACAGCAAGATATTTGATATGTGACCCCCCCAAGGGGGTCATGACCCACAGGTTGAGAACTGCTACTCTAGGCTTTTCACTGTTATTCCTGGTACTTAGAAGCCTCTTTCTTTTGGTGTGCACATGACTCACTCTCATAACTTTTTCAGGGATCTAACCGTCAAGTTGAATATCACCCAACCCTTCCTACCCCATGTTCATAGTCTGTTATTTTTCACAACTACCATTCCATTTGATGTATTATTTGTGATTGATAGTCATTATTCTTGGATTCCGTATTTGTGAGTTCACATACTTATTAAAATGTATTTTTAACCCCATATCAAAATGTGAGCTGCTTTTTTTTGGCTACTTGCAAATGTTCACAGCGGCAAAATATTTGGGCCTCTTGATATGCATGCTCTCAGATGAGTTAAACAACAGGACCATCCATTTTCCTATTTTTGGCTCTCAGACTGTATGTATGGCATATTCAGTGTCATTTTTTTCTTTGCCTTTGTGAGTTTTTTGTTATTGTTCATGGTGATTTCCCTATTGAAGATGGCTCCCAAGCAGAGGGCTGAAGTACTGTAAGAACATATAGTTTTTAAATAAATTAATTGTACTTCAGCGGTCCAAAATGAACACATTTCTAATATAAGCATAAAGATACTGATGAAATAAAGTAATTTTTTGTTAAAAAGCTTAACTCATTCTATCTACTTTAGATAAAAGAAATCAAATGTCTAATATTTTATTCTCTATCCCAATGATTTGCTCATCTTTTCCCTTGAAGATTGCATAACTCATGTCTATATTTGATAGTTCCCAGAAATAGTTCAAAAGCTACATGAGATGGTTCCTTGGTTGCCCTGCTTGGCGATATGGTTAGTGTAGCTAGAGTTTTCCTGCCTGGCCCACAGTCAGGACAAATCTCTCTCACCCGCCAGTCCCAAGCCGCTCAAACCCAATCAAGTAAACACAGAGACTTATATTGGTTACAAACTGTATGGCCGTGGCAGGCTTCTTGCTAACTGTTCTTACAGCTTAAATTAATCCATTTCTATTAATCTATACCTTGCCACGTGGCTTGTGGCTTACCGGTACTTTACATCTTCCTTGTCCTGATGGCGGCTGGCAGTGTCTCCCCTCCCAGCTTCCTGTTCTCTCAATTTTCCTCTCTGTTAGTCCCGCCTATACTTCCTGCCTGGCCACTGCCAATCAGTGATTTATTCATTGACCAATCAGCAACACATTTGACATACAGACCATCCCACAGCAGTTAGGGATGATAAATTTGAAAGAGATTGTAGACTCTCGTCAACTTACTCCCATAGAATAGCTGTTACCTGTTCATGCATCATTTGCTTTCATCAACTGACTTCATAGTTAGAATCGTATATGTTTAGACAGTTCTACCTCTTAGAAATATTGTCTGTACAGTGAATTGAAATCTTTCAAACTGTTTCTTCTAACCATAAGACTTATATTTTCCCACATAATAAATAAAACAGTTTTGTCATACTTACCAGAACAACTCCAAACATATGTGCAATTACAGTGGTTCCCATCTCACTCACTACATTTTTTTTCCAGATTTGTCAAGTGTTCCCTTTATGATATAGCTTCCTTATTTGGGGATTGTGTCTTGATTGTGCAAAAGAGAGATCTTTAAAGAGATTAGTTTGGAGAAATATAACAACCTAAAACAAATTGGCCAGTGACTATGGCTGAACAACTTTTAAAGAGCAGTAGTATCTAATGATCCATTTGTGTTGTTTTCTGTTCTCTATTGGGTAATAATCACTACTTCTACTCCATTATCTCTGAACATTTATTGTCCAATAGCTTTACTTTAATAGTGCCTTGGGTAATACAAGAGAAGGGATGGGCCTGCAGACAGATGGCAGCATTACAGGAAGCAAGATAATTAGCTAAGTGATGAAGAATTCACCAGAAGATTTTAGAGAGTATTAATAAGAGATCACATACATCCCCTTAATCCAGGGGATTGAGTGGGTGAAAATTTAAGCTATGTCCTTTACACTTAAAAGATAGAGCATTTTTAGCATCTGTGGCCATCAGGAAAATGCTACTCAAAACTACATTGAGAATACATCTTGCTCCAGTCAGAAGTGGGAGGACAATCTGTTATGAAGACGTTACAATTCTAAACATATATGCACCAAACTTAGGTGGACCCCGTTTCATAAGTCAAATGCTAATAGCCACCAAGCCACAGATTAACCTCAACACAATAATAGTAGGTGACACCAATATATCACTTTCACCAATGTACAGGTCATATAGACAAAAAATAAACAGAACAATTGAAGTTAAATTGCATCATACATCAAGCAACCCATGAGACGCCTACAGAACAACTCACAAAATTGCTAGAGATCACACACTCTTCTCAGAAGCTCATGGAACTTATTCTGAAATAAACCGAATATTACAACCCAAAATTAGTCTATATTTTTAGTATAATAAAGTAGGAATAACTCCTTGTATTTTGTCCAACCACAATGGAATAAAGCTATGTATCAACAACAACAATAGAAAATGCAGTCATGGAAATTAACAACACACTATTGAATGATAAGTGGATGACTGAAGGAATAAAAAAGGGAAATAAAAATTTTTAGAACTGAATAAAATAAAAACAAAACATATCAAAATCTATAGGATACAACAAAAGCAGTCTAAGAAGAGACAGTTTGTAGCTGTAAGTTCCTACATCGAAGAAATAGGGAGAATCCAAACAAACAACTTAAAAAATATATACTGCTAGGCCTAGGAAAGGCAAGACCAAATTACATCTAAAACCATTAGCTAGGGAGAAATAGTCAAGATAATATCAGAAATAATTAAATAGAAACAAACAACAATAAAAACTTACAAATAACCAGTGAAATGAAGAGTTGGTTCTTGAAATATAAAGAAGATTGAAAAACCCTTAGTCAAACTAGTGAAAAGGAGAAAGAAGACTAAAATGAATGAAATTAGGGATAAAAAGGCATTGCAACAGATACCAATGAAATTCAGAAAATTATGAGGAAATATCTTAAAAACCCATATTCCACTAAACAAGAAAATCTGAAGGGAAATGGATGAATTTCTAAGATGCATATGATCTACCAAAATTAAACCAAGATAAAATAATCTAAGCAGATATATAATCAGCAAGAAGATTGAATCAAAAAATAAATAAATAAATAAAAAATCACCCAATTACAAAAGTCTGTGACTAGATTGATTCACTGCAGGATTCTACCAGATCTTCAAAGGAGAACTGAAGTTAGTGTTACTGAAAATATTCTGTAAAACAGAAATGGAAGGCTGCTTCCACATTCTTTTTACAAAGTCAGTACTAACCTGGTACCAAAACCAGATAAACAACAAAAATGAAAGTTACAGATTGATCTCTGATGAATAGAGGCAAAAAAATCTCAATAAGTTATGTTTAAACTTAATTCAAGATCATATTAAAAAGATCATTCATCATTACCAAGATGGCATCATTGCAGAGATTCAGGAATGGTTCAACATATGTAAATCAATAAATGTAATTTATAGCATAAATGAACTAAAAGATGAAAAACACATGATTATCTCCATAGACTCAGTAGAAGTTTTTGGCAAAATCCAATATCTCTTCATGATAAATGTCATGGAGACTTCAGGGATAGAGGGAGCATAACTCAACATAATAAAAGCTATGGTAAACCGTTAGCCAATATCATTCTAAATGGAGAAAAACTCAAAGCATTCCCCCTAAGATCAGGAATTAGACAAGGGTGTGTACTCTCTCTACTCCTATTCAACAGGTATGTGGTAATTAAGCTAGAGCAAAAAGACAAGAAATGGGAATAAAATGGATACAAAGTGGAAAAGAAGTCAAAATATCCCTTGTGCAGATATGATTATATAGATAGAATATCCTAAAGATTCCACCAAAAATCTCTTAGAGTTGATACATATACTCAGGAAAGTGGCAAGATAAAAAATTAGCACCCCAAAATCAATATCTTTCTTATATCTAAAGACAGATGTACTGAAAAAAATTCAGGAAAACAATCCCTTTCAAAATAGTCAAATACACATGCATGCTTATGTAGGACAAGAATAAAGTTTTGGAAAGTGTTCAGAAATGAGGACTGTATTTAATATTATGAAAGCACATAATTTTGTATAGAATTGCAAGTAATTTTTTTCTCTTAGTCTTTGGTGTCATAATTTTATGTTTTAAGGAAGCCCATCAGTTTCCTCCCATTTATTACTATCCAATCAACAGAGTAGTGAATACACATGAATAAACAGCCTCTCCTTTTTCCCAAAGAATTCACACTCCTGGAGATGTCGTGAAGAGAAGGGCAGCCTTTCTGCCTGAGAACATGGAGGAAGGATTGCATCTCCCCATGCGTCCTGGAGAAGGGGGCATTCTGGCTGTGCTGTGCAGAAGTGAAGGATGAGGGAGGCTGGAAGAACAGAGTGAGAACCTGAGAAGGAAACACAACAAGAACCGCAAAGGCACAGGAGAGCCAAGAAAGTGAGAGGCGACTGTGAATGAGGACTCTCTGCAGCATTAGCAGTTCCCGGAGTGGGACGAAGTCTGCAGTGATCACCAGTCCTGTCTCCACCTTGGGCAGGAAAATGCTTGCTCTCTTCATTTTGTACGTGGTGGATCAAGGAGTTTTTGGTTAAGTGACTTGTCCAAAACTTCAAGACAAGTTCATGTGACTTTTCCATCTTGGAGCGTGTTTTCTGCTGTGACAGAGGGAAAAGACAAAGAGAGGAGAAGGGAGAGAGTGAGAGACAATGAGAGGGAGAGGGGAGAAAGGGAAGAGAGAGAGCACGAGCTAGGTACAGGTGTCTATGAATCTTAGTATTTATTCTCTGAGGCTCTAACAGTAAAATCAATTCAGACCAACAGATATTTATTTAGAGTCTATAAAGTTCGCATTTATTTAGTGAGGAGTTATGCGGTCATAAAGCAATGGAAGTGCTTGCCTCCAGCCCCTGACTATCTGGAGGAGCTCTGACATAAAACACTTTCACTCACTATCTCCATAGCTACACCCATCCTTGCTAGCCCAAGTAATCAATTTTGGGTTCCAAATGAGCAAAACTCACTCTACTCACTCTGTGCCTTTGAATTCAGGTTATCATCTGTGGGCTGCTACAAGACAAAAGGGACATGAGGGCAGCTTCCCATGAATGGATGGGCCTGTAGGATAGTCAAACTGGGTTCCACTGGAGGGCTTCTTGCACCCATTGTGAGTGTGACCAGGACTGGGTAGGCTAACTGGTTTACCTGCAGCTGTCCCACAGTGTCTCACTTGGTTAGGAGATGCCATTGGTCTTTAAAAGTGGCTGTGCTACTCACCGGAAAGGTTTCTGTTTACTCTTGCTAATACTCAGATTGCCATTCCCAAGAGATTTTGTGATTCTGGTGAGTCTACAGTAGCATCTCACTGTGGTTTTGATTTGCATTTCCCCATCAGAAGTTCCATGAATCTTTTTCAGAGTGTATTAGCCATTTATATCTCTTACAAAGTAACTGCTTAAATATTTTTACAATTTCAATTAGGTTGTTTGCCTCATTATTATTGATTTGCAGGAATGTTTTGTATATTATGGATCCAAATCCTTCGTTACATATAAGAATACTTTTGTGTATAAACAGAACAACTTGACTAATGATTACTTAAGTAGCAACTGTCTTGGTAACCACTGTCAGATATCAGAGAAAGTCAAGGGTCAGGCGTCTTTTGTTTTCCTAAGCCTGTCAGTCTTTTGTTTTGTTTTGTTTTGTTTTTTCGAGACAGTGTTTCTCTGTTTAGTTTTGGTGCCTGTCCTGGATCTCGCTCTGTAGACCAGGCTGGCATGAACTCACAGAGATCCTCCTGGCTCTGCCTCCCCAGTGCTAGGATTAAAGGCATGTGCCGCCGCTGCCACCACCACCCGGCACCGGTCAGTCATTCTTAGCAGTCTGAGTTTCACCTTGTACACTGGCGATACACTCAGAAGCACACTCTTAAAGTTCTTATTTCCTACTGGCCCGGATGAAGTGTCTGGGACATGCACATGACTAAAAGATGGGGAAAGCCAGCATTAGGCAATCTTTTACTTGGCTGTAGACAATTAGAAACTGATTTAGACTCTCAGGATTCATGTCTGGGGGCTGTGTACATCCCATGATTGCAGGTTCTGTGAGTTTAAAAAAAGTGTCGTAGCCTCTAGACAGGCATCTGTGGGTCCATATGAAAACCCCAAAGGCAACATGCCACTCTCTGATGCGGCAACAGGTCTGGGAAACCTGTGGGACCCTGGTAGGAAGTTAGAAAACCAAATTCTTGTCTAAATGCACAATCCAGCTAACTGCCGTGAAACACACATCAGAGATGCCTCCAGGCTTGAACAGCTGAATTAAAAGCCTAGCTGTTGTTTCTTGTTGCACCAGAAAGGAAGGACCCTTAACCCCATTGTCTAAGGGAACAAGGCCATCCATAGGGGGTTAACCAGAGAAGGGAGGGGGAATTCTTCTAAAAAGTAGAGCATGAGGCAAGAACATTTATTTGGGAAATGATCCCAACACATGGTGCACGTGCGGGCGCCGGGGGTGGGGTGATGGGGTGTAGGGGAGTGGGATGGAGGGGTGGGGGGCAGTATTGAGGCAAAGGAAGTGGAAGAAAAAGGCAACACAAAAGCATGTGAAGAACTGTCTGTGTCAGGCTGGGGTATGACATAGCGACAGAGTGTGTGTGGAGTCGGTTCAAGGTTCGGCTCTTCATCTCCAACAACTGCACATGTACAGAAAAAAAACAAAAAGGTCCGCAAGCCAAAGCTCATAGAAGAAGCGACCATCTCTGTGGGAGCTTGATCACATCAGGCAGCCCTGGACCATGAGGCAGGTTGTGCTCAGTGCTTTGAGAATGTAACTGACTGCGAGGGCGTGGCTTTGAAGCTACCATACACAAAGTTCCCTGGCCTCACCTTGACCTGACTCAGGGAAGCGGAAAAGAGAGTGCACAATATCCTATTTAAATAAACCTTTTAAAAAACTTTTAATTAAAAGAATTGGTTTAAAAATTAATGTGCAAACCAATGGGATGCACTGCATTTGCACACATGTGTATCATATTTTCCACGTTCACCTCCCTCATCCTTGTTTCCTCTTCCCCTGGTCAATGGTCCCTTCCTTTCCTTAAAAGTCCTCTTATGCTTTCATGTCATATTTATATGTATATATGTATACATTTGTATTTAAATCTGGGTTATGTATGTGAGGGTGAATGCCATGTGTATCATACATCTCCAGCCTGCAACCCTCTCTTATTCCTTCCCTCCTCTCCTTGCACCCCCTCTTCCAAATTGTCCCCCTTATTAAAACTAGATTCTGCATATGGAAGAAAAAAGTGACATTTTTCTTTCTTTCTGAGTCTGGCTTAAAAACTTTTTTTTTTTTTTTTTTACATTTGGAGTGTGTGTGTGTGTGTGTGTGTGTGTGTGTGTGTGTGTGTGTGTGTGTGTACATGTATGCCACAGTGCAAACGTGGAGGTCAGAGGACAACTTCAGGAGTCAGTTCTTGCTTTCCATCATGTGGGTTCTGGGGGTTGAACTCACATCATCAGGCTTGGAGGCACATGTTTTCACCCATGGATTCATCCTGTCTTTTCTGGCTTCTTTCCCTTATTCTCTTGGTCAATCCATTTTCCTGCATGTGACGTAATTCATTTGTTCTTGCTAAATAAAACCTCCATTGTTTCTCTCTATAATATTACCTTTTCTTTAAACATTTTAGGTGATCCTTACGCATATCCATATTCGAGCACCATTAGTCTATAGCATAGAATTTGCCAGAGATCTCGTATCCCTCCTTATCAATTGGCTCCTAGTCCTGATGGTCAAGCCACAAAGAGTTAATGATGTATTGCAGTGTTTATCATCACATACTAGAGATTCTCACAGTAGAAAGGGGGGGATTTCCATTGCAGCTCAGCTCAGCCAAGTTCCATCCACATGCACCAATGGGATGCTATTATTGAAGTGGCATCTGGAAGGGAAGGCAGTCTCACAGAGCATATAGTAGAGATGCTTATGCCAGGTGAAGACGAAGAACAACAGTCCAGTGTTGTTCAAGGCATCCTCTCAATACCCAGATTTCATGGAAGGAGAAGGAAATAACTTTCTAAAGAATTAAGCCTTCTGTTAAGGGCTCTGAACTCCTGGAAGGAAATATGCCATGTGATTGCCTAGGACTTGAGTATACAGAACACATTAGCAAGACACATGAGACACAGTAGCTGTTTATGTTATAGTATTTCCTTGAGGCAGGTGGAGTGTTTTTCCATTTGTTGAAAGCAGCCTCAGTGATGTCTCCCTGCTGGGATTAAGTTAAAGAGAATAGATTTCTTGCTTTATCTGGAAAAAGCCTCCCACCAGCAGACATTCATCAGCGCTTCTAGACTTTCTCTGGGATGTTAAAGCTGTGCAGTTTTCTATCTTTGTTGCTTTCTGTATTGCCTTCTCTGCCAGCCATTGCCTGCTTTTCAGCTTTCTTATTTCCTCCTTGACTCTAAAAAAGTCACCACTGGTCATGTCCCAATTTAAATCACTGGAGAAAGAGGTGGAGAGATTTGCATTTAGACAAGAATTATCTGGCTCTGGGGCAGGAGTTTGGCCGGGGATGGTGGGGGCAGGGGGCTGTTGTAGTCCCCAGGAACTGATGCTGGATTTGTTAATAGAATTTCTGACTTTTGTTTCGAAACTATCAACAGGCAAGAAGCTGAGATGCAAAGGCTGTAAATCTCATTCTGCTTTGGATGAGAGGCTCTTTCAAACTCAGTTAAAGGACTGTGATTGCAATTCACGTATAAATATTGTACTAGTCAAGGTTCTCTCGAGGAACAGGACTTATAGAATGAATCTATATAGAGGGAGGGGATGTATTATAATGACTTACAGGTTATGGTTCATCTAGTCCAACAAGGGTGCCTATGAACAGAAGGTCCAAGAATCCCATAGTTGTTCAATCCATGTGGCTGAATGTCTCAGCTGGTCTTCAGTATAAACTGGAAGAAGTAGGCTGTAATGTCAGTGAAGGAATGGACCTGCTAGTGAGAGCAAGCACGGAGAGAGAGAGGGGGGGGGCTTATTCCATGTCCTTTATATTCACTGCCAAAAGAAGATGTGGTCCAGATTAAAGATGGATCTTCCTACCTCAAAATATCTGGATTAAAGGTGGATCTTCCTACCTCAAAGATCCGGATTAAAAGTAGATCTTCCTATTTCAAATGATGTAATTAACAAACAAACAAACAAAAATCCCTTACAGTTGTGTTCAGCTATTTGGGTTTTAGTTCATTTTAGATATAGACAAGTTGGCAACCAAGAATAGCCATCACAAATATATATATAATTGAAATATATATTATTTGAAAATTTCATGCAGTATATTTTTATTGTAGTATAAATTCTTGTTCGCTGGCCTCGAACTCACAGAGATCCGCCTGGCTCTGCCTCCCGAGTGCTGGGATTAAAGGCGTGCGCCACCACTGCCCGGCTTGTTTATGTTTCTTAAAACAAAAACAAAAGAAAGCCACTAAAAACATGAAGTCCAATTTGTGTTGGTCAAATAAC
The DNA here is from genome assembly GCF_007827085.1 of Peromyscus californicus insignis. NCBI lineage: Eukaryota > Metazoa > Chordata > Mammalia > Rodentia > Cricetidae > Peromyscus > Peromyscus californicus. Next base: position 61,794,127 of record NW_026294469.1, on the reverse strand, counting down.
TCTAAGCATTGGGTCTTCCATGGCATATGCTTATCCTTGTATTAAATACCACTTCTCACTGCATTGTGGAAAACTGATTTTCACCCTCTAAGTAGCTAAATTTTGTGAATGGCTTCTTGGCTAAAGGTGGAATTTTGTGCCAACTCCCGCTCCTTCATAGTGAGGTTTGGCTTGACTTGAGTTTATTCATGTCTTATGTGTGCTATCAATTTCTATGCATCCATATGTGCATCGTCATTGTTGCGTCTGGGAAATACTGTTTATGTAAATCATCTTCCACCTCTGGCTCTTACAATCTCTCAGCTTCCTCTTCTGCATAGACAGATCCCTGAGCCTTGTGGAAAGGGATGTGATAAAGACATCCCGTTCGGGACTGAGCACTCCAAAGTCTCCTATTGCTGTCTAGCTGTGGATCTTTGTGTTAATTGCCATCTACTTCTCTGCTTAGAGTTGAGAAGTGGACTGATCTATGGTGTCACAATAAGTCATTATGGGTCTTTTTATTGCTATGTTCATTTAGCAGAACAATAGTAGTAGGTTTCTCCCCGAGTCCATGGTCTGTCTGGTCTCAGGTTCTGGGCCTCATTAACAATATCAGGTATGGGTTCAATCTTATGGAGAAGGCCTTGAATTCAATTCTAAAACAGTGGTTGGTTATTCCTATAATAATTGTGTCACTATTACACCAGTTGGCTTACCTGAGAGTCAGGTCATTGCTAAAGCTTGCAGTGTTTCAAGGTGGGTGAGATTGTTGGGAATTGCAAATTAAAACTAATTTAGGATTTCACCTTACCCTAGTTAGAATGGCCAAGATTAACAAACCAAATAACAGTATATGCTAGTGAGATTGTGGGAAAGAGGGGAACACTCATCCATTGCTAGTGTGAAAGCAATTTGTTACGGCCACTGTGGGAATCATTGTGGAGTTCCCCCAAAAAGATGAAAGTAGATTCACCACGAGCTACAATTGTAAACTCTTAGGCATATACCCAAAAGACTCTAAATTTTGCTACAGGGATACCTGCTCAACCACATATATTGCTGCTCTACTCATAACAGTCAGAAACTGGAAACAGCCAAGATGTCTATCAGCTCATGAACATATAATGAAAACATGGTACCTTTATACAATGGAATATTATTTAGTGGTTAACAAAAATGAAACTGTAAAATTTGCAGGTAAAATTGTTTGGAGCTAGAAACAATCCTCCCAAGTGAGGTAACTCAGGCTTGGAAAGACAAGCAATTCAGGTTTTTAAGAGTCAGTGTGCATTGAGGTTTTTCCTTGTAAGATGGGTAGTCTTTCCTGGTTTCCACCTTAGGTTATCCATTTACTCCAGTATATCTCTTATACATCACTCCTATCTGGTGATGACATCTAGTAGTTTCTTGTCACTAGAGAATGAAAGTATCCTCTATACAGGTCTCCTGATATAGACAGACACAGTGCCCTGGACACCCAAGGAACTATAGATTGTTCATGGTTGACATAGCATTTGTGCATTTTAAAGGCTTATTGTAGTTGTTTGTACTGATGGATAAAATCTCCCTCTTACTGCCTGGGCTGGGATCCCCCAAATCCTCACTTATCTTTAGCACTTTGTGGGGTGGTAGTGCTTATAAGAAATCAAAATTTTAAATGTGGTAGGATTTTTAAAATCAAACAGCTTTTTGGATGTCCCTACTATGCCTTTGGTCTCTCTCTCTCTCTCTCTCTCTCTCTCTCTCTCTCTCTCTATATATATATATATATATATATATATATATATATATATATATATATATATCTCGTGATAGACTACAAAAAAGTGGGACGCATTTGCAGCTCTCAGGCATGGTAGAGTGAAGCCCAACGGAGTCCATGAGTCCAACAGAGCAGGTATGTTTAGTGCAAAAAAGGGCAGCTACTTTTGTTGACCTGAAGTGTGGGGTGGAAAGAGCTATGAAAAGTTCACAGAAAAAATAGAAAGTGATGTTTGGAAAGTGGCTTTGGGAGGGTATTTCCTTGCTTGAAACACATAGTCATGAGTTCAATGGTGGTTGATCAGGTGGTAGCAACTTTAGGTAATGCTGAGGACTCCAGTGAGTCAGGAGAGGGAATGTCATAGGAATGGATCATGCATCTTTCTTCCAATGCAGAGATCATTAGTAACTTGAGTTTTCAAAAGAGCCAGGTCATGGGAATATGCAGGGATGAAAAGAAGCAGAAAACAAGCAGACACAGGAGTTTAAATGCAAACTTTTAGATACTGGGACAGAGGGGGAAATAAACTGTTCTTGCTTTGTGGTGCTGGGATTGAATGCAGAGTCTAACCCATGCTAGGCAAGTACTTTTCTACTGAGTTGTATCCCAGACCTCAAATAGACGGCTTTTTACAGAAAATGCCCAAAATCCATGCCCTTTAATAAAAGAAGGGTATAAGAGGAGATTTGAGGGAAGGGGGCACAACTCAGTATATAAGTTCCCAGAAGACATGAGGAAACTGGACTAAGATTCAGTTTGAGAAGGGCAGAGGGAACATCACATGATATTGAGGGAAGGGAAAAAGTTGAAGATGAATATGCTCATTCAAGTGGGGAAATAGGTAGAGACACTGGAGGGGTCTATGCTTAGTTACTTCTCTGTCACGTGAAAACAGGAATCAAAGACAGCTAGAGAAGAAAACTGAATTAGAGAAAGACAGTGAATCTTCAGACACATAATACAAATAAACCAGAGCTCTATTTTTCCTGAGTTCTCACTTCCTTCTGGGGTACTTCTCCATCCAATTCTGCCTCCTGTCTCTCACTGGGATCTAAGGAAGAGGGCACCAACTCAGAAACTCATTCGGGCCAGGCATAAGTCACATTCTGTTTACTAGCTTTATCACAGCCAAGGCAAGCAGTCTTTCAAAGGGAACCTCCCTTTAGAAGTAAAACATACACAGGGGATACACAGGGGAGGTACAGGAAGTGGCTGCAGAATTGGGGTTGCTGAAAAGTACTATTTATAGCTCACCCACAGGCTCATAAGCTCCTTCTCATCTCAATCCCTCTGCTGGGAAGTGACAGGGTCAGCAGTTTGGGCTTCTCAAGCTCACCTCCACATGAAGGCTCCAGGGATGGGCCACCATGTAGGTGGTTTCTGGGTCCTTTGGTCTCCCCACGGACAGGGAGGCAGAGAGAGCTCTCCCTGCTGTTCCTTCCGAGGCTAAGAGAGCCCTGCAGTCTCACTAAGCAGAGGTCCCCTGCCTCCGTTCTTGAGAGTGGCTTCCACACCCGGACACCGTTTTCTGTGCACAGGCAACCACGTGGAACAGAACTGAGTCCCAGTAAGGTTTCACTAGAACACAAAGCACGCGCACACCCCAAGAGCTGCAGCAGAGACCTAACCCAGGAACGGAAACATTGTGATCCCCGAGCAACAAGACCATTTTTACAAATGTTCTCTGTTTTAAATCATACCATTGTAACAATTCAAGCTTATTTTTGGATTCTTTTCCCAGCGTGTGATTGAACCAGCTATAATTCCACAGTTGGTCAATTTGACAGATCCATTTTGGCAAAAAAAAAATTCTTCGATTTAAATATTTACTGGAGAACATGAATTATTTTTCCTCCTACATGTACCTAGTAAGTGAATTATAAAATGGAACTAGAAATCACTCTAACTACACATTTAGCTACACATTTGACTTGAGTTAAATTCAATGAAGAAGGAACTAAATAAATGAATAAAATTTGCTCTGCCCCAAGACGACTGCAAATGCTTCAGATCACACTGGTGTCATCTTGTTTTAACAGTTATTTCCCCCTGGACATGAATATATTTGGGTTTAAAGGAAGAGAGAAGGACGATACCACATAAGGGACAGAGGGTAAGCCCTGCTGGGGTTTGCCTGCTCACAGCTTCATAGCTTATTTAGTCTGTGATCATAGCATGGAACACTGGGCAGTCCCCTTCAGAAGACATGTGAATGCAGCTTTTCTGCACTGATGCTTCCCTCTTGGAGAACAGTTTTCCCCACTGCACACAGGACAGAGGATGGTTAAGAAGTGAATTTAGATTCCTGTTCAGCATCAGCCCAGGGGGATTTCTAGAGCACATCTATTTGGATTCCTGCAGATGAAGCAGCTCGTAAGGGTGTGGATTCAGACGGGGTGCTGTTTTCATGCTGGGGTTTCTCTGAAACATTTGAGGCTGAATCTGTGGTTAGGAGATTCAGGCCTTCTGTGGGTAAGAGTCAGGAGGGACTGCTATTGGGAACACAGGCCCCAAGATACCCAGTGAATAAAGATAATAGGAGGCTTAAACTCTATTCAGACTTTCTCCCTTCCCTGCATTCCTTCCATTCAGTACAGGAAAGAGGAGAAGAGCACAGCTCCTGGGAATCTGAAGGGATCTCTGTCCTGGATGTGTTTCCACAGAGATTTTAGGTGGTGTCATGGTCCTGGGCTTGGCCAGGGTGTGTAGGCAGGTGCTTGTCCCGTTTATTTCCTCTTCCCATTTCTAGGACTTCACCGACTGGGAAGCCAAGACAGAGGGTTCCTAGATTACAGACTAGGGATATAGGGTTTGTAAGAGGGATGGGGCTAAACTTCCTACTGTAGAGGCTATGGAGAGTCTTCCTATTGGCTGAAGGTCATATCACCCCAGAGGAGACTGAAAAGGCAGAAGGCAACGGGCACTTTTCTGGGCCTGAGCTAGGAAGCTGCTTTCCTTAGAGAGGGAGGGAGGGGAGAGGGAGGGAGTGGGGAGGGAAGGAGGAAAGGAGGAAGACAGGGAGGGAGGGAGGGGAAATTGGTATGACCTCAGTTAAAGGAATTCTACAATAAATATTTAAGCGGAAAAACTACTTCTATACAGTATTCAAAAGTTCTTTTTTTTTTTTTTTAAAAAAAAGTTCTTGGACAACATATCTACCTACAAATGCCATCTGTGTCAATTTCATGTCTCCACAGTTTTAAGTATATTCACTAAAATAATGAACTCTTATCTCTGCCAGGGAGAGGGTTCAAGCCACCAGTGATCCCCAGGACCCATGTGGCAGAGAGGAGAGGTGACTCCAGCCAGTTGTCCTCTGACCTCCCCATGTACCAGCTATGGCATAGGCTTCTCCTCCATCTAAATAAATACATTTAATAGTCAAAAATAACTCTAACCTGATTTTTTTTGTATCATGTTCTAAAAAACTAAAATTCAGACAAATTTGGGTGTTCTGACAGCGTAGTTACAAAGAATCAGGGGAATCCACTGAAGATCGGGATTGGGATCATTCGGGAGGGGATGTAGGGAGAAAAGGGTCCTGCCACTTGAATGAGTGTTAACTCTGTGTGACTCTCAGAAAGTGGTTTTAGAGAGGAAATATAAACATGGATTTGAAATGACAACATAGACTTAGAGGCTTCAACTTTTACCCAAAGTTTAAGAAAACACTTAGATTTAATTCCTTAAGTCAATTTTGGCTGAGTCAAGCCCCTTAGCCTGGATCTGACCTTTTGACTTTCCATGGCTCCACAGCTGAACAGCACTTGATCAGGTGTGACCAGAGCAGAGGCTAGCAAGACCAAAAGTCCAGGGGTCAAACCGCCATGATCCAGCAGGTTCTTTTTCCAGGTATCAATTCTTAGAATCATCTCCTGTGACACCAAGGGCCAGCCACTCTCTCCCATTAACCAACCTAACCGGTGAGGATACCTGAAGAGGGTCCCATCCTCTTTTTTCAGAAGAGACATGCTATGTTGGAAAATGGGTATGTGGATTGGTTTTGTGACACTCTCACTTCTCAAGGGGAAAGCAATGTCCTATTCTCCTGAGTATTATTGTTTGCTGGTGGCATGAACAGGGGAGGTTCCTTCCTCCCAGGTCACACTTCTCAAGGTCACACAATGGAGAGAGACTGGCAGAAGGGGTCAAGTCCTGGGTTTAGTCAGTGGGTAAACTTGAAGAACTCCCTTGAATGTCCAGTCCCTATTTTGTTTTTTGTTTTGTTTTCCCCTTAAGTAAACAAAGAAGTTGTGCAATCTGAACACTTTGCTAATTAGATCAACGTTTTCTTGAGTGTTATACTTGAAGAGTTACTGGTTGTTACAGCTGAAAAAGGATTGCATGGCTAAATGGTTTGGTAAGTGGTGCATGAAACAAGGTTAGCAGTTTTCTTTTAGAGAGAACTTGTGGCCTGTACTTTGCAAATATGTTTTGACTCTAACAAGGAGGTTAGCATGAAACTCCTTTCCCCAAGTTTATTTGAAACTTTTTTGTTGTTTTAAGAAGCATCCTGTGGCAGGATGAGTTTTCACCATGATTCTTTCTGCTTTAAGAGTCCCACAGCAAATACTACAATAATCATTTTAAAAGAGGGGGGTGCACTGTCTATCAGACCCTAATATCCTTAACTGCCTCGATGAAGATCCAGGATCCATGTTCCTGAGATGATGTCATTCTACATTTCCTGTCTACCAACAGGAACTCTACTCCAAGGAGAGGACACTGTCCATGGCCAAGTGTAAAGGGACACACCCAAGGGGGCATGTCCAAATAACTGCACACAATCTCACCTCCACAATGATGTTTTCTCTGTCTTGGGAAGTGCAGCAGTATGGAGACAGCTAATACTTGAAATTCTAAGCACAAGATGAGAGCCATTCACGTTAACAGAGGTGGATTTTTCCGAACCTAATTTTTAAAAGAGTTTATTTTCAAGAGAACAGAAGTTGGTTTTACACCCTTTTCCCCTGCAAACTCTACAGCAATTTGTTAACTTTTGTCACTTTAATCACTAACCATTTTCTTTAAAGCCTGTTTACCCAGCCATTAAGATTAAGACCTGATTTCCTTGTCTCACACCACTGAACACCAGTGGATTGACTCAGCATATCTACTTTTAGGCATGCTACAAATCCTCCTTCACTCTGCCCCTGGCCCTTACCAAGGTTCCCTGCTGGGCAAGGGGGACTTTCCCACCAGTAGGGGACCACATTAATGGTATCCTCTCCCAGAACCTCATTATTCATTTTCCCAGGGCTTTGCAGCTTGAAGACTTATTCATTTATTTATTTTGCAGGGATTATCATCTTTAATTGAAAACTTTTAGAAATCAATTTTTTATCGTGCATCTGGAGCGTATGTTTTATTTTGCCAGCTGTCCAAGTTGCTAAGACTTTCCCCCTGCTGGCTGGGGAAACAGATTTTATTTTAGACAGCAGCTATGAATCAAGAACACACTTGATCGTAAAGGTGTTCCCTGGCTTGTTAACCAAATCATTATAAGACAAAGGAACAGTTGGATCTTTCTATGTTGACAAAAAGCATTAGCTTTCTTGTAAGGGTGATTTGCCACTTCAGACATAATTAGGCCACTTAAGCACTTATCTTTGTAAGTCAATGGACAGGCTAGTCTTTATTCCTATCAGGAAGGATGCAGTTAAAAGAAAACCTCGGCTCCAGCAGGAGAAGATGGTCAGCATTCCAGAGTGAGGCAGTTGCTACTGGTTATCGGACATTTTAATCCCTGATCCCTCCTAGCAGTTTGGCTTGTGAAGTCACTAGACATTTATCATAGCAAAATAATTTTCCTGTTTCCCTTGAAATGGGATTTGACAGGTTCTTTTCATTTTACTTTTGTTTGTTTGTTTGCAGGGAGTGTGGTGGATGGCTAGGCAATTCTCTTTCTGTGTTTTGCATTCTTCGTGTGTGTATGTGCGCATGCGCGCACGTGTGTACACATGAATGCAGAGGCCAGCGAGGAGTCTCAGTCTGACTCTGGCTTGGATATCACGAGGACAGGTCCACTTCTTGGCTTTGTCATAGTGAAGTGGGGGCTTGTGCCTGCTTTGCCGGGATCACACAGGAGGTTGTAAATACAGGGTTTTCCGTCTTTCACTAGTAAAGTTTGGTAGCCTCATTTGTAATAAGCAAGTGTAGAATTCTAGGACAATGGATTTGGAAGTTACAGACAATGGTGTTTAAATGGATAAGGGTCCTGGACTGTGCTACTTTGGTATTCCATTTGATTTACATGGGAAAATGGTCAGAGTTGGACCCATTTTGTTTTAAATTAGGAAATAGACATAGTAATAACTCTACCATGAGGTTATTATGATTACTTGGAAAAGTTTGCTTCATTTAACTGCATTACCTAATGTTGTGATGAACAATTTTTTCTAGTATCTCCTTACCTTTGTGTGTTTCAATGCTAAATGTTGTTTCATCCCCTTTTATATGGGTGATTTATAGCACCTACTTGACAGGCTCTTGCTTTATAAGAAAATAGTGAGTTGTGACATGCATCTTCCACATTTCCTTCCACTCTGAGCTTATTCTCTGGTATATAAAATTATGTCATCTCATGTATTTGGAAACATTTTAAGTAACCATTTGTGACTGAAATATAGATTGAAACTTAATTCCATTACCGCTTGCTTTCCTTGGCTCCATTCACTAGTGGCTTCCTTTGGACCTCTTCTGCCTCTAAATAGGGATAATTTGACTCCTACATCTTTCCTCTTTGTATCTCCTCTCTTTCTGTTGTTTCATTGCTCTAGATAATAGACCAACACTTTATTTCATAAGAGTAGAGAGCATGGGCACCCTTGTCTTGCTTCCAATTTTAGAAGAAATGCTTTCAAAAATCTTCCCTATTCAGTATAATATTAGCTGGCTATAGGTTTGTTGTGTATAGTCTTTATTATGTTGAGTTTTCTCCCATTTCCAGTTTACTTAGGGCTTTTAAAAATGGCCTTTCTGTGTTTCCAATGATTAATGTTGTACACTTGACAGGCTCTAGAATGACCTAGGAGACAAGCTTCTAGGTAATGCCTGTAAGAGATTATTTCAATTAGACTAATTGAGGTGATTACACCCACTTTGTTTGGGGTGTCACCATCCCATGGGCTGAGATCTTGGAATAAGAAAGAGAAAGCAAGTGTAGCATTCATCTCTCTTTGCTTTCTGACTATGGGTGAGATGTGACACACCACTGCCTGCTCCTGCTGTGATGCCTTTCCTGCTGTGATGTACTGTGTCCCCTGGAACTGTAAGGCAAAACAAACACTTTCTATGCTAAGTTGCTGTCTGTCATCAGGTACTTTGTTACAGCAATGAAAAAAATAATTGACACAGCATCTATTGAAATGGTGAAGGCATCATTTTTTGTGCTTTTATTTTTTTTAATGGATTTCCATATGTTGAAACATTTATCCTTGCACCTCTGGCATGAAAACCTACTTGATTTCATTGTTTTCTTAAATATCTTGATTGAGATTCTCTTCCTCTTAATGTGTTTTGAGAATTCAGTTTGTGAGAATTTTACTAGGAATTCTTCATCTTTGTTCATCAGAGAAATAGTGCTCTAGTTTTCTGTTTTATTGTGTCCACTTTTAGTTCTGATATCAGGTTAATACTGGCTTTATACAATGAATTTATTGGTGCTGTTTCCTTTCTAATTCATGGAACTCCTTGAAGAACATTGGTGTTAGCTGTTCTTCAGAGGTGTGGCGGATTTTACCACTGAGCACCAGGCATGGGCTCTTTGTTGGAAGATTTTTTTTTTTGAATTTTATTAACTATCATAAACATCTTGCAAATAAGTAATAATAACTAGACCCAAAGTCTATACAACTCAGTAAACTTCTGTACATTCAGAACAGAGAAGTTTTCTTACTACTTCAATCTCATTGCTTGTTACAGAGCCGTTTCAGTTGTTTATATAGTTTTGATTTACATTTGGTAGGTCATATGTGTCAAGAAACTTAACCGTTTGTTCTAGATTCTCCAGTTTTGTGGAATATGTTTTCTCAGTATTTGCTAATGATCCTCTGGTTTTCATTGGAGTCTGCTATAGTCTCTAATTTTAATCAATTTATTTTTCTCTGTTAACTTGGGTATGAGTGGGTCAATCTTGTTTATTTTTTCGAAGAATTCTTTGTTTGGTTATATTGTTCTTTCACTTTACATTTCATTGTTTTGTTTGTTTGTTTGTTTGTTTTGCCATGATATTTGCTATTTCTTGCAGGGTTTTGCTTGTTCTTATTTTTATAAGACCTTGAGTCACATCATCAGGTTATTTTAGGATATTTCTAATTATTTTCAGATAAAGAATTACCGTATTTATTTTGTTTTATTGTTCTTTGTTCTTGAGGATTTCATACACACATGTAATGTAACATTTATTTCCTCCACATTTCCTCTCCTCAAACTTTCCTCTTATTCTTCTCAAAATGCTCCCTCCCAACTTCATAGCCTTTGTGCTTGTAACTTATTGAGTCCAGTTAGTGTTGCCCATCTGTTCATGGGGTTGGGGCCATGCACAGTGGCATGGGAATCCTACCAGTCACCAAATCTTCAAAAAGAATGTGTTTCCACCTCCACTGCACATAGTTCCTCAGTAAGAGGTGGAGCCTGGAGATCCTATACCTCCATCTACACCAGAACTTTGGCTGGCTTGATCTTGAGCAGGTTTTGTGCAGTTAACCCCAGCTTTTGTGAGTAGTGTGATCGCCATGTCATGCCCATAACAGAGCATTTTACAGCATTCCTCTCATCTCAGCCCTCATATTCTTTCAGCTCTATCTTCCTTCATGGTCCCCAAGCCTTGTGTGTGGGTTGATATAAATGTCCCATTTAGGGTTGACCTCTCAGTCTCTTATTCTTAGCACGTTGACCAGTTATGCACCACTCTGTCGACTACTGCCCACTGCAGAAGAAAGCTTTCCTGACAGAAGTTGAGAACAGCCCAGGTCTATTGGCATAAGCAGAGATATATAGAAGGTTGTTTGGGCAAAACCATTTTGCAAAATAACAATATAAGGTTGTATGTTAGACCTATGATTTTTGTAGCCACGAGCTTTGGAGCAGAATTACAGTACCAGGCATAAAACCTTCCCCTCCCCCCCAACAGAGAGCCGACCTCAAATCTAATCAGAAAATAGTTACTTACCCTAGAAGAGTCATTCCACTATTGTGTCAGGGGCCACATCTTGCCAGTGGGTTGGTGTTTTAGTATTCAGGGTCCAGCAGCAGGTAAGACTATTGATGTCTCCCTCAACCCACAGCCGTCTGCCTAGCCCTTTAGGACAGTATGAAAGTTAGTTAATAGGGAGGAAGTTTTGAGTCAGTTTGAGATTGATTTCTCTATACGCTTCAGCCAAGTGTATACACTCACAGCTATAAACCAAGCCCTAAGAGCTCCCCTACCTAGATCCTAAAGGTGCTTGTTAAATGTGCTTTCATTTATATTTTATTCTAGGATCTCCTAATTTCTTCTCTGATTTCATCAATGACCCAATTCATTCATGAGTATATTGTTTGTTCTCCAAAGTGTTTGCACAGCTTTTGTGGTTTTGTAGGTTTATTCCACTATCATCTGATATGATGCAATCAATTATTTCTGTTCTTATATATTTGTTAACATTTTCCTTTTGTGGCCTAGTGTGCTGTTTTAAAGAAAGCTCCAAAGGTTACTAAAAGGAATTTGTATTCTGTATCTCTTGGATGGAGTATTCTGTAGATACCTGTTAAGTCTGTGATATAGCTGGACTCTGAAGTTTATTTTTATTGATTTTTAATTTGTAAGACCTATGAAAAGATGACAGCTGGGTATTGAAGTCACCCATTATAATTGTATCAAGATCTATCTTACTTTTAATGAACATTAGTTGTTTATGATATCAGGAATCCAAATGTTCAGTCTGCATATTTTGGTAATTGTTGCATCTTCTTGATCAATTGCTGCCTTTACTAATGGGTGGTGGTGCTCTTGATCTCTTCAGAGTAGTTTTGGTTTAAAGTCTATTTAATGAGATACCAGAATAGCAGTGGCAGCTTGGTTTTGTTTTTCATTTACTTGATAGACTGACTTTAATAATACTAATTGAGGAGTGCTCAATCAGTAGGTGTGTTTGTGTATTTCTTAGAAACAACATAGTTAAATTTTGTTTTGTAGTCCATCCAGCCAAGATGTATGCAATGAGTTACTGGTGAACTGAGATTCTATTTCCATTTCAGTTATTAGTGAGAGATGTTGATTAATGCCTGTCGTTTTGTTGGCTCTTTTCTTGGCTGGTGTATTGTTTGCTTTTTTCTTTCTCCTCTGTTAGTACTTAAGGGTTTGCTGATTTAAGCGTGATGAGTGTGATGGAATCCTTCCTCATCTTCCTTTGGTCATGTATTCTTCTCATGAATGTATTATTTCCTATGTTCTAATGATTACGTCTTCCTCCTCCTCTAGGTATCTTGTGCACTGGTGGCTTGGTGGTTACAAACGGCCCTGTTTTGTGCTTGTATTATAATGTCAGTTTTATCAGCTAGATTTTCTGATTATACCAATATTGTTTGGTAGTTATTTATTTTCAAGGGTTGAAATACAGTAGTCCAGGTTTTCACAGTTTTTAAGGTTGCCGATGAGATATCTTATTTTACTCTGACATGCTTGTGTTTGTAGTTGAGTGAGAGACTTGCCTGACTAGCTTTGAATATAGTTTCTTTCTCTCTATTTTTTTGACATATTGACCTAAATAAGTCATGGATAGGTTCTTCTCTGGTCAAGTATATTTAGAATTCTAAGTGTGTCTTGTGTTTTGATATCCCATTATCGCTCTAAATTTCTCTCTAAATTTGCAAGTTGTTCTATATTTTTATGGAATCAAATTTTTATGACTTTGGGTTTTTAATTTAACTTCTTTCTTGTAAGATTCTTTGGTTTTGCCTTTTAATTTTGTTTTACGTGTGTGTGTGTGTGTGTGTGTGTGTGTGTGTGTGTGTGTATGTGTATGTGTGTGTGTGTGTGTGTGTGTGTGTAAGTCAGAGGACAATTTGAGGGAATCAGTTCTCTCCTTCTGCCATGTAAGTCCTGGGGATTGCTCTCAGGTTCTCAGCTTTGGTGACAAGGGCCTTTACCTGCTGAGTTACCTCACAAAACCCTGGCCACTTAATTGTTCCAGTTATGAGACATTAAATTATAATTTACTTAATTTTTGTCCATGGTTTATTGTATTACTGATGTAATATTTTCTGTATCCTTTCCTCCATCCCTTATTATTTCTTCTGTTTAGTCAAACTTCCATTGTGGGTTTTCCCCCCATAGATAATATTGAGTTTTTACTTCCAAGATTTCTATTTCTTTTTCTTTTTAATCTCAATTTTGTTGATAAGTATTTTTCCATGTTGCTGACTTTTCCACCTGTATTTCAATCTTTTTAATACTTTTTTTTTTACACTTTTTTCTTCATGGTGCTGGCTTTCTTCTTGAAGTCTTAGATTAAATTATTCTGCTTGTTCTTATCTTCTTTGAGAGTATTGATCTATTTTACTAATAAACTTGAAGTTTTCATCCAGTATTTCCACCTATTTTGGGATATTTAAGTTCAGTAGTTGAGGAATTACGATCTTTTGGAGGAGTGATGTTGCCTTGATTTTTCATGTTTCTTGTGTTTATGAGTTATGATTTATACATTTACTAAGTTTGCTATCTTTTCTAATTTCATCTGGAGAATTTTTTTTATTGAGTAGCCTACTACTGAGGACTCAATTCCCAGCACCATTCAATGGGGAGAAAGCAACTGTTATAACATCAATACCACCAAACCATATAAGATACAGAAACATACTTAGATTTTATTAAAGTTCACTAACACATCACCAGTAACTATGAAATTGAAAATGAGAAAACTAAAATAAAATGTGCTATGAACTTGGAAGCTATTGAGGGACTAATGAGATTGCTCAGCAGTTAAGAGCACTTACTCCTCTTCTGGGGAACCTGAGTTCAGTTCCTAGCACCCATGTCAGGCCGCTCACAAACATTTTTTAACTTCAGTTCCAGGAGATTGAACTCTCCCTTCTGGCCTCTGCAGAGATAGCTGCACATATCCCTCATACACATGAATAAAAATAAATCTTATATTATTTAGGGAAAGCATTGAAATGTGAATGTTATAAAAAGAGGAATTGGAGAAAGGAGAAAAAATAGAAGAGAAAGCAAAAGCAAATTGAAGAAGAAGGAGGGTGAAGAATATTACGTGGTGAAAGAAAAAAAAGTGCAGAACCAAGAGGTTAGAAAAGATTTTAAAAATAAAAAAATAAAAAGTAACCAATTCCTAATAATGAGAAAGTTTGAAAAAAATTAAATAAATGTAAAGAAAGGTAATTAAAATAAAAATGTGATAAAACCCCAAGTAAAACCAAAAAGACACAAGCAGATAAAGTCCAAATTCTACTAAAAGCATAGTAGAGAAAACAAAAACAAAACCAGCTAACCAAACAAACGTGGAAACAAAAAAATCGAGACAAGAAGCACAGAGGTCAGTCAAGAAAAATGAGAAGAAACAGGTGTGTAGTAACGAAAAATTCATAAACGAGATTATGTAGCTATATGAAGGAGAATAAAATACAGTTTTAAGAACATGAAAGTAAAAATACACAGAAGGTGTCATCAACAAGAAAGGGTGGAAAATAGGGAGTGTTGGAGTGACCTCTTCCTGGGTTCTTAAAAACTGGAGGCTGCCTGTTACCTTTGTGGGAGGACGGAGGACCAGTAACATTTGGGTGAACTTGCCCTCTCTATGGCTTATGCCGGTGTTTTGCTTGTATTGGACAAGTGTATGATGCCCATCAGTGGGGGCTTCATTTAGCACTATTCTCTTTGCATACTAGAGGCCTCTGCTGGCCACACTTAGATTTGCAGTCTGTGGGCTAGGCAGGGTCTCCCATTAGCCCAGCCTCCTCAGTTTGTACTTCCTTGGGTGGCTCCTGTTCTAGCAGGGAAAGGGAGAGGTGTCTCAATTGTGTTTGGAGTGTGGGAAGCAACCACAGTACTGAGTTCTGTACATTTAGAGGGCCTGCCTTTGTACTTTCTAAACCTCTAAGTATCAATAACCCCGATGGAGCGATATAGCTAGGAGGTGTCAAGTAGACACATGGGGATTCAGAACTTTCAGGCTCTATAGCAGTGAACAGCAGAGAGGCGGCTCCAGGGGTAAATTCATCCTGCCCCTAGCAATCAAGGGAGGGGTTACTTTTCCCTTGGTATGTTACTACCTCCTGTAGTCTGCCACCCCATTCTCTGCCACCAAGAGTTTTTTCTCTCTCACCAGGGATGATGACAGAGCCCCCAACTTCTGCTTGTTTCCTGTTTTGAAGCCCCGAGGCTAGTATAGTTTTAAACAATAGATTCCTTCAAGGTTAGGCACCCAGCCACTTCCCCGTCAGTCGTACAAACTAACCAAGTAGGATTCCTCTCAAAGACTGACCTACCCCTTGGAGGAACCACTCTTGCTGCAGCCTGAAACTGCTTTTGAGGCTCCCGTGAGCTGCGGGCTTGTCTTGAGGACTGCCAGTCTTTTCCCACTGGGGTCACCTGACTTACACTTTGGAGGAGTTTTCTGCATCCCTTTCCCATTGGGAGATGGTTGGCTGGAGTTGTGTTCAGCTGGGCTTCTTTTCTGTATATTATTTGCCTTTTTTTTTATACCTTTCAGGTATCCTGCCACTACCTCTGTGACACTCTTCCTCCCTTTCTCTCTTTGGAACACCCCCCCCCCCCCATTCTGAGCCTTCTCCTTCACTGGATGACAATAGGCAGCTTCTAATTCACTGTCTTACCTAGAAATCTCAGGCCAAAGTATTCTAAGTCAGCATATCACAAAGATACAGGTACATCCACGTTTTTTGCTGCAATGTACAATAGTTAAGATATGAATAGGCATGGAAACTCATCAATAAATGAATGGACAAAGAAAATGGGGCAAATACACAATAGGTTTTCTTTGGCTATAAAAAAGTAGAATTATGGCTTCTCAGGAAAATAGATAGAACTGGTAATCATTGCATTGTTGAACCAGACTGAGAAAGAAAAATAATGCATACTTTTTCTCATGTAGAACCTGGATTTGATGTGTGTGTGTGTGTGTGTGTGTGTGTGTGTGTGTGTGTGTGTGTGTTGAAAGCAGAAACTGATCCATGAGAGGAGAGGAAGAGATCTTAAGTGAGGAGGGAGTAAGGGAGAGAGGTTAGTAGAATGTATGTGCCATGAAAACAGAAGGAAAGGATTGACCAGCAAGAGGGAGATATGGAGGAGCAGTGAGTATGGGGGATGAATTAGAACTAAATATAATAATATATATATATATATATATATATATATATCACAATGAAACATTATTTTGTATTGTAACTTAGAAAATTAGTAAACCAAAAAATTAAAAAATAATGTCCCAATCGTTTTACATGCCTACATTATGCTCATTGCTCAAACTATTAGGATCTGGCTTTCTTTTGTTTACACCCTAAAGCATGCTAATGATAATCCATGCTGAATTTAACTGCTCTTTGATGTGCTGAAAACCCATACTGAGAGGACTAAATAAACAAGGCATTAAGTTAAGAACCAAACTATGAGTGAGGTCGTAACTTATTGATGAACTCTCATCATCAAGACATATGATTCTAAAAGTAGGGAAACACTACTTTTAATATTAATAAAGGATGGGAAATAGTGGGTGATGTGTACTGCAGTCTTGGGATGGAGCCACTTAGGGGACAGGTTGCTGAGGAAGAGCTGTGGGATCAGGTGAAACAAAAGTGATTGTAGACATGGAGATGAGGCCAATCATCATACATTTCCTCGGCCAGAAGTACCACAAAGAGGCAAGGAAGACAGGAGCTTGCCCCCAGAAAGCCTAGGATAAGGCAGGACCAGAGCACAGAGAAAGCTGGGGTTCAGAGTGGCTTTTGAAAAGAACATCTTCTAGTTCCACCCATTTGCCCTCAAATTTCATGTCATTTTTCTTAACAGCTGAGTAATACTCCATTGCGTAAATGTACCACATTTCCTTTATGCATTCTCCTATTGAGGGACATCAAGGTTGTTTCTATTTATGGCTATTATGAATAGAGCAGCAATGAACATGAGCAAGTGTTCTTGTGGTAGGATGGAGTGTCCTTTGGGTCTTGAGATAGGATGATTCCCAACTTTCTGAGGAACTTCCACACTGATTTCATAGTGACCGTACTAGTTTACACTCCCATCAGCAATGGAAGAGTGTTCCCCTTGCTCCACATCCCCACCAGAATGAACTGTCACTTGTTTTATTGATCTTAGCCATTCTGACAGGTGTAAGATGAAATCTCAAAGTAGTTATGATTTGCATTTCCCTGGTGGCTAAGGATGTTGAATATTTCTTTCAGTATTCCTTAGTTCCCTGGGTTCCTTTATTAAGAAACCTCTGTTTAGATATGTTCTCCATTTTTAGTGGGATTATTTGATACCTAGCTTTTTGATAGCTAGTTGTTTCCAAAGAGATGTTCATGCCATTTTTTTCCAGTTTGTTTTTATGGTGGATTACATTTACTGATTTTCATATACCGAACCATCCCTGCATCTCTGGGATGAAGCCTACTTAATCCTGAGTGAGGTAATCCAGACACAAAAAGACAAATATGGTATGTATTCACTTATAAGTGTATATTAGCCATTAAGTAAATGATAAACAAGCTATAATCCATAGACCCGGAGAAGTTATGTAAAGAGGATAGGTCTGGGATAGGGGACACATGGATTTCCCTGGGAAGGGGAACAGAATAGGTTTTATGGATGGACTAGGGGCAGGTGGGTATGGGAGCAGGAGGAATCAGGTAGGGGGTGGGATAGAGAGAGAGTTCAGGAAGAGATGGTCAGAATGGCAGTGGGAGGCAGACTTTGGTGGTAGTGTGGAAACCTAGTGCAGCGAAAACTTCCTGCAATATATAAAGGTCATCCTAATGTGGACTTCTAATAATAGGTGATACAGAATCTCAACTGGCCATCTCTTGTAGACAGGCAAGGCTTCCAGTGGAGGGACTAGGTTGCAACAGTTAAGTTATTAGCAGAGGGGCTTCCATGGAAATCCCTCAAACAACCAGGCTGGTGCTAAGATAAAGGGTTGCTTTCTGCAAACTGACAGTGGGTCCCCATTGCTGAGAACAACATCCACACAACTCATTGGACATGGAGAAGTTGAGCTGGTGCCTACATGGAGCCTTCAACCCCACATTCTAGTCTCTTTGGTGGGGGAGTGTATTCTGCAGGTTACCAAAAGAGAAATGTGGACACTAGTCTAGCCACAAAACCTTTGACCTACAATATGTTCTGCGTGCATGATATACTAGGGTAATGGTGGCACAGAACTTGTGGGAGTAGCCAACCAATGTCTAATTTGACTTAAGGTCCATGCCATGAGAAGGAACCCATGCCTGACACTGCTTGGGTAACTAAGAACCAGAGACTAGTCAGCCCATAGACCTAGGGTAAAACCAAATACTCAGCTCTGAAAAAAAATAGTATCAATAAAATGACTCCTAATGATACACTATTATACTATAGATCAGTGCCTTATCCAGTCATCATAAAAAAGGCTTCCTCTGACAGGAGATGGGAAGTCTCCATCAAATCCCTCCCTTCAAATCTCAGAGAACCCCACAGAAGAGGAGGTAGAAAGAATGTAAGAGTCAGAGGGGATGGAAGACACCAGGAGAACAAGGCCTCTGAATCGACTAAGCGAGGCACATGTGAACTCACAGAGTCTGAAGCTGCAAGCACAGGGCCTACACAGTCTGCACCAGGTCCTCTGCACATACATAGTAGTCATAGCTTAGTATCTTTATAGGACTTCTGACTGTGACTATGAGTGGGTCTCTGCTCTTGGGACTCTTTTCTTCCTGTTGGGTTGCCATGTCCAACTTCAATATGATAGTTTTTGCTTCATCTTATTATATTTTATTTTGTGATGTTTGGTTACCTCTTAGAAGCCTGTTCTTTTCTAATGAGAGACAGAAAAGGGATGGATCCAGAGGGGAGGGGATGTGGGGAGGCACTGGGAAGAATAGAGGGAGGGAAACTATAATCGGGACATAGTGTATGAGAAAATAATCTATTTTCAATAGAGGAAAATTAAAAAAAGAAAAGATCTTCGATCAGTCACTCCCATCAAAGAACTGAGGTGGAGGAGTATCTGGGGAGTTAGTTACCACCTTGGGTGAAGCAACTGTGGCTAATTTTCCTCCCTTTGGCTGAGAAAGCCCAGAGTCCTTAAAAGCAAGCCAACCTCAAGTTTTATACCTCTTTTACTTTTGAAGTCACTGTTTTGGGTCAAGGGCACAGAAAGAATTTTGAAGTTTTCAAGGCAGAGAATATCAATTTTTATTGGAATAAAATCACACTTAGTCTTTGAGTTTTTAGTCTCATCGGAAGGGAGGCTCCATAGTTTGAAACTGTGACGCTGAAAACTGAGTTGAAATTGAGCCTCTTTGCAGCAGCTCAGCCGCGGCTTATTGACACGATTCAGGTCGTTGTAGATTATCTCCCCCCAATGTGAAGGTGGCAGAGAGACTCAGTGCTGGCCTCTGATAATGTGCACCTGCAATGCCAGAGCATATCTTTCCAAATAGCCTATGCATGGTGGTGAACTGGGTCTGCCAGGGATTTGAGTCATAGTCTTTTCCATTCGCAAGAATGGGGTCTCTCTCTCTCTCTCTCTCTCTCTCTCTCTCTCTCTCTCTCTCTCTCTCTCTCTCTCTCTCTCTCTTTGACATATTTGTACATTTTTAGTGAGTTGGTCAACATGGCTGTTTCAGAGGCTCCAGCTATATATGTGTGTGTGTGTGTGTGTGTGTGTGTGTGTGTAGTTCACAGATTCAGTTGCCAGGGTCCCATTTATTTACTGTATCCATTGAAGGTTGGGAGTTTACAGGGGGACCTTGTCTTCCTTACTAACATGTCCATGTGGTACTTGATACATTTACACACTTGCAGAGATTTCTGGAAAAAATATGAACAACTAATTATCTTCAACCCATAACCCTAACCCTAATCCTACCACAGGATAGAGTAAGGTTTACTGTTATTTGTTAGCAACATATCTTTAACATGTCTGTAAAGTCTAGACTAGGAAAAAGATCCATGCTAAATATACACATTTTATAGGCAACTCTGGTGATTGCTTTCTTTTCATTGTCAAATTTCTGCTTGTCTGTCTGTCTGTCCCTATCTCTGTCTCTCTCTTTCTGTCTGACTTTCTGTCTGTCATGTATGTGTGTGTATGTTGTGAATGCTTAAACACCTCAGAATGAAGCCTTTTCCATCATCCCTGAACACATTTTTCCCACATAAAAATACTGTCAGCTTTACAACAACAACAACAAAGTCAGATTTGAATCAGCACAAACTGAAAACTATACAAAAAAATTAGCTCTAAAATCTATGTGGCTCATACAGAGCGTATTGATGTCATCTTGCTGAGGTCACTCATGAAGTAGTAAGTTAACTTATGCTACATGTTGATAGTCTTCGATGATAGTTTATTTTACCCTTATTGTACGTGTCGGGGCACCTCTAGTACTATTGAAATCTGTGCGAAGAAATACATCATGGGTCGTATAACCTTTTCTCTGTCCATCCAAAAGGAGAAATAGCAGGTTTGTGTGTGTGTAACTCCTTGCACACATTGTAATAATGAAGTAGAAGTGGGAACACAGTGGCTTGGTGGTTGGAGCTATGTCAGAGAAGGAATCTGAAGAGGACATCTCTTCTCCCCCTCCATTTTTTTTTTTTTTTGGAGATAGGTGGCTTCAGACTTGATATGTAGATGAAGATGACCTTGAACCTGTGATTCTCCTGCTTCTGCCTCCTAAGTGCAGGGATTACAGGCACATTCCACCACCCTGCGCCTTCTGTGGTGCTAGGAATAGACTCAGGCCATCCTGCATGCTAGGCAAGCACTCTACCAACTGAGCTCCATCCTCAGCCCAGAAGATGCCCTTTTTGCATAGGATTTGTAGGAAGGACAATAGAGAACCGGAGGCTTGACAGATGATCCCTGAGGAAGTTTTATTCTGGGGGCAACAGTAACTATACAGAATGGAACTACAAATATGTGGATGAGAAAATAAACTTTAAAAAAATGTGTTTTTCTTGTGGCAAGAAACTTAGTTCTACTTTTAAAAAGTCAGGGCTGAGGCGGCGGCTTGGTGTATAAAGCACTTGATCTAGAAGCTTGAGGACAGAAGTTTTAATCCCCAGAACACATAGAGCCAGGTGTGGGAGCACACTATAATCCCAGTGGACCTGCACAGAGATGGGGGCTGGAGACAGGAGCCTCCTCAATAGTTTACAGGCCAGGTAGACTGTGTATGTATGTAATAGTAAACAATAAGACTGTCTCAACCAAGCTGGAAGATTACCACTGATGCCTGAGGTTATTTACTGAACTTCACATGCACTCATATATAGACATGTGTGTGCGTGCGCACACACACACACACACACACACACACACACACACACACACACACTTCAGAAAAGGCCAGCAAAAAAGTCCTTTTGCCACTGAGGACAGCAGGAAGTAGCCCGGTTTTATGCATGTATGGATATTTATTCTAATTTATACAACATGTTTCTTTTACTGCCATTCAAGCTTTCAGGTCAGTTATTAAGAATACATTTCTTGAAATTATTTTCTGATTTTGTTTCACTCTGAGATAGAGGCCAGTGGAAGTCCAGAAGTGGGCTTGTGGCCCCGATCTGGGAAATCTATAACAAGAGGGTCTCCTTTCTCTTCTGGTTGCCTCTCTCTAATCCCAGCCCCACCACCGCACACTTTTAAATAATATCATGATTACCCACAACCATGCAACAGCCTGCGTGGTAGTTTGAGTAAAAATGGCCCCAGAGGATATCATGTTTAAATACTTGGTTCCCAGCTGGTAGAACTTCGGGGAAGGATTAGGAGACATGCCTTGTTGAAAGGAAGTGTATCACCAGGGGCAGGCTTTGAAATTTCAAAATACTCATGGCAGTCCCAGGGTCTCTTTCTGCCTCTAACTTGCAGATGGAGATGTGAGCTTTCAGTTGTTCCTGCCAACATGCCTTTGCTCTGCCATCATGGACTCTGACCCTCTGAAGCCAAAAGCCTCCAATTAAACACTTCTTTCATACGTTGCCTTGGTCATGGTGTCTTCTCACAGCAAAAGAAGAGTAGCTGAGACGGCCCCCTGTGGGTGTGATGATGGGTTGATGGTGACAGACTGCAAGGGCAGAAAGAACTCCATTCTTTGTTGAGCTCCTGAGCTATTTCTGTACTCTCACCTACCCGGGCATTCTGTCCTCTCTGCACACACTGACATTTCCTTCTTAGTATCCATGCACATGCTGTCTCCCTCCATCTCTATTTTGGGTACCTCAGTGAGGTCTCCCCCACCCACGCTGTGTGTGTGTTCATGTGCATGCTCAGGTTTGTGTGCTCATGCCTGCACTCACATGTGTATGAAGGCTGGAGTGTGAGCTTGGGTGTCATTTCTCTGGCACTACTTTTATCTATCTATCTATCTATCTATCTATCTATCTATCTATCTATTTATCTATCTACCTACCTACCTATCTGGAACGGGGTCTCTCCCTGGCTTGGAACTCACCAAGTATAGCCTGCTAACCATGGCGCCAAGGTATCTGCCTGTCTCTACCTCTGCAGTGCTGGGATTACACATGCCCAATCCCCCTTTTTAAAATACAAGTTTTGGACATTGATCTTAGATCTTCATGCTTGCAAAGTGAGGACTTTGCTGGCTCTCTCTCCAGCCCTCCCCTGATTTCTTTATAATCTCCCTTATCTCTTTACACTCAATGGTGGTATGTGTCTATATCTCACTTGAACATTAGCTGGGAGAGGACAAGGCCTGTTTAGATGAATTGGAATGGTTACATGAGTGAATTGTTGGTTCGGCTCCGTCTTTCTCATTCTGATCATTCTGATTCTACCCTGATTGATGATGTCTTTTTGTCCAGTTTCTTTTGGTCTATTCCCCTATATCTTCTTTTTAAAAGGGGGCAAATTTCAGTTCTTCTTATTCTTTTTTAAAGGCAGGCCTTTTGCTTCCCTTCTGATGCTGTTTGGTAGCTTCCTATTTTGTTTCTGCATCAGGTCGGCCTGTTGCCAGGCAGCATAGGAAGCTGTGCTCTGCAGGTACTGACTACTGCAGCACCTTAACCTTGCAAAGAAGAGCCAGCTCAGACAGCCTGGGGCAAACAAACGTACAGGCTACTAAGCCTTCTTCTGGGTCTGCATCTTTTCCACACACTTCCTCCCACCCCTGTTTACCTGCTTCCTACCAGGAGCCTACTGGGATCCTGATGCTGTACACACTCTCTCTCTCTCTAAGAGAATGGATTACTCATCTGTAAGTGTTTGTTCCTCCTTCAAGCACCTGTGTAAGGATTTGCAAGAAGAGCAGTTTAAAGTCTAAAATACCTAGAAGTCTGTCCTGTACGGGTTCTTGTAAAGATATATAAAATTGGACTGGCATCTCTAACTTTCTGAGTCTGTCTTCTTTCATCTGAAACACCTGAACACTAAGACTCACTTTGTTGTTGTGATGACTGTTAAATGAAGAGAGGCATAGAAGGTCCTTACCACAATGCACAGTGTAGCAACCTAGTTTTAAAGAAATGACTGTCCGTGGGGTTGGGTATGTAGCTCAGTGGCAGAGTACTTTAGGCCATAGGTTTGATCTCTAGAGTGGAAAAACAACAACAACAACAACAACAACAACAACAAGAATAAACTAGGCAGAAGGAAGTAGATGTTCAATGTTATTTTGATGTACTTTGCCTTTTAAGCATCCCTTTAGTTCATTCAGTAAGCCATTTCTGTTCAAACGAATAGCCAGCTTTGCTATGAGCATGGAATTGGGAACTGCTGGATGTGAGACTAAGCCATGTAGAAAGCAATATTCTAAAACATCGATACGTTCATATACCTGGATTCATTTCAACAGAGCCTGAAGCTTGGGTCTTCTCAGCACCCTGATCCTTCCTGGCAGGCTGGAGAAGCTGTGGAGCCCCGGACTGGGGCTTTTTATCTCTCCACTGTCAATTGGGCTTCTGTCCAGGGTGGGGTAAGCTGCAAGAGCATGCCTGAACTGCATGTCCCTAGGCTTGAATCCCAGCTTCTCATCACCGCTCTCCTCCCTCCTGGCAGCGGGGTGAGGATGAGGCAGGGCTGCCAGCCCACTCATGTTGGATGACACTGTGTGTCAGGACAGTGAGAAACGGGACAGAATGAGTTCCTGCTGGCTCTTCTTCGTTGTGCTCAGTTCTTTACCTTTCATGGTATGGGAATCCAGGGGAGGGATGGAAGAGAGCTCTGCCTAGAGACAGGTGGAGTCTTGCCAGGACCTCCAGTGATGATGGAGTTTGTCAGCAGGGGAAGACCTGTTGAAAGGCCAGGAGTCAGCAGCTTCCTGGCTGTGTGCAGATGAAGCAGTTTTGTTTACCAGAGAGAACCCCTTTTAGAGAATCTGCAACAAAGGTTTCGGGCCAGACTACTCTGAGCTGCCTAATTCAGACTGTGGGCTGGGAAGTCCCTGAGTATACTGCAGACAAGGAGGCTGGCTTCTTGGCCAGGATGAAGAGTATAGATATCAGCCAAATGAGAGAGGGGGGTGGGAAAGGCTGAAATGAACCCTCCTTTCTCCCTTGAGACAGGGTTTCTCTTTGTAGCCTTGACTGTCCTGGAACTCACTCTGTAAATCAGGCTGGCCTCAAACCCAGAGTTCCACCGGCCTCTGCCTCCCAAATGCTGGGATTAAAGGTGTGCACCACCACTCTTGGCTTAAATGAGCCCATTTTTACCTCCTGACCTTCGCATATGCTGTCCTAGGAACACATCTTTAGCTCCCACATCTGCATTGACTCCTCAATCTCTTCATTCCAGTCTTGCTCTCAGAATACCTTCCCAGTGAGGCTTGAGTAGACTTTTCCTTTCTGTTAAACATCCCTCCCACTTCCCATTGCCTGCAGTGTCTCCAAATGTTTCCTTAGTTTGATCAACATGCCTATGAACTTCTAAGTCAATATTTGACAAATAAAAGAATAATTTCCCAAGAAATCTCCTCATCAATTCAGACACCCACTGTATAATCAATTTCTAGAATATAAGATGGCTGTTTGGATGAACCATATTCTCAAGTCACTGACTGCAGCTTTGTTTTGGTCGAAGGAATAAGACTCAGGTGGGCCTGATTGGTAGGTCCATCCCCTGCTGCAAGTGGATAATATTCACCTGTCGGTGTTTCAGGGGTGCCTCTCCAGGCACATCTGTCTAGTTAAGGGTGAGGTGTTTGCAAGAGTTACACTGGTCATTTTCTTGTTGTTTGAGCCCTTTTCAGGCAAAATTATCAAGTGCATAATTAGGGGGTCAATGTCCACTTATTTTTACAAGAAGCATAGCAAGCTCTGGCAGAGTGGAAGTTTCCTGATTTAACCATTAATGGACTTCAGAGGCAAATGTAGGAATATTAACTGCTGGGTCTGAATGTCTTACCAGGCTGAGGTAAGTTCCAGGTGAGGGAATTAGTCATTGGGGGATTGTTCCAGCTTCATGAAGAAGAGCTATGAACTGGGCATAGTTAGCTCTGTCTTGGGTGGATTAGCAAGCTGTGGTTGGCTCAACCCACAGCTGGGCTGGCATCTAGCAGTCTCATGTATAGACTCAAAAATATGTATGGATCTCTAGCACACCAGACATTTCCCAGGTACTGTGGCATTCAAAGACAAACATCCCTACCCTTTCAGAACATTCGTTGCAGTCAGGGAAGAAACAGGATCGAAACAAGCAGAGGGAACAGCCTGTGGAAGGCAACAGGAACATTTGACAAAAATCAAGGAGACTAATGTGTCTGCGCCCCCCAAGCGTGAAAGTCAGAGGGCAGGAACTGAGTCAGGAAGGGTAGGGTGCAGACAGTGAGCCCAGGTCTGAGGAAGGACTTGTGTGTTTTAAAACTGTGTGAAATGTGAAGGTAATTCTAGGTTTCACAGACGGGTGGTGTCTCACCCAGCTTAACAGTATCCCTGGATTGAATTGCTTGGTGCCTTTGTTAGGTTACCCAGAATACTAGATTGAAAAAAATAGATAGAAAACATTGTCATCCATAAGTGTGGCTGGACTCAGAGCCCTTTACATGCTACCGTGCCCTCTGTTCATTCAGACAAAACCCAAGACAGAAATTTTAAGTGCTGGAATCCCTTTCCCTGCAAGAGATCATGATTATTCATCTCACTTTTTCTTATTTCTCCCATTGAAGGAAGCAAGAAAATTTAGGTAAGTGGCTCAGAGAAGTCAGCTTGTAATATCCATGCCAATCCTGCTCAGTCATAGCAGAACTCACTGGAGAATCTTATGCTCGAATTACCTGAATCATTGTTCTCTGCTAAGCTTTTGATGCTGATGCAATTATTCATTTCATGGCCTGTGAGCAAGGATTTCTATGAAACCCAAGGTGATTTGTCTGACAGAGGATTCCTGTTCTGATTTTTTTAAAAAAGTCCCAGAGATGTGGTTTGGATGCAAAATATTGGACTTTGAGGGTTTTGGTTGATGATGGAGACAAGAGTCATATATTCTGGACCAGATCTTCTCATTACATAGGATTGGGTAGGATAGCTTGTTTTAGTGTACTTGGGGAGGGAAAGGAATTACAGAAAGGCTATCAGAGAAATGTTTAATGGTACTAGCATTGACTGATCACAGGAGCCTGGCCCCCAGCCTCAATTGTGCCCTTATCAGATCAGCATGATCCCAGGGATTACTGCGCAGATGTTGGTCAAGATTTTCCTAGAGGAGAAGTAGATGCACAGTCTAAGAGAGGCTCACCTGCTCACATGAAAAGCTTCTATCTCTAGTGAATACAACCAGCACAACAGAAATTCCCATCGCCTACTGCATTACCAGATGTGGGCCAGTTCCCAGACAAAGACCCTTTGGAATGAAGAGGAGGGGGAGCTTCAAGGAAGTCCTGTTGCACATCCAGAACTGTGTACTGTCCTCTTTCCTTATGACTGTGTCTACAGAGAACTATGGCTATTTATTAAGGTGACCACATACAAAGGAAGTGGGTATCATTAGGTTATTAGGAACTATTGGATGATGGAAACACAAAATGCCACACAAAATGTCACCATCATCCACCAGACAGGTTATTCAACAGGATTTGAAGGGTGTGCTGCAGTGGTCCAGAAACCTGTCTTGTAGTTATTTCTCCAGTTCCAGAAACTGTAGTTGGAAAAGGACTATCATTAATGTGGATTGAGTCTCCTCTTCCATCAAACTCTGTTAGCCTATCTTCCAGGTTGCAAAATGTTCAGTTTGCCTATTGGTCAGGATGCTTCTTTCCTACTGACAGATACTGTCTCAGGCTGTGTGAAGACAATCACCCACCATGGCTATCAGGCTACCTACCTATGAGGCATACGCCAAAGATGATGGTATGTATGGCAACAGGCAGCATCAGGGAAGGGAAAATAGATCCCCATTCTGCCATTCCTCCCTGCATGTCTCTGGGCAAGCCACTTTGTCAATCTGAGCTTCAAGGGTCTCACCTTTAAGGAGCAAGTAAGGCAAGCAAGGGACCATAATGAAATCTCTCAGAGGACTTAGAAATACTGATGGACAATCCCTGTGTTGGAGATTTAGATTCAACTGCTCTGGGACTGGGGCCATGCTCCTGTATATTTAATGTCTCCTCTGGTGTTCAAAGGTGTTTTTGGGGATGTGCCCTTCTGGCTGAAATCATCCCCAAGGTTCATTTCAGCTCTGATAGGTAGAGTCTACATGATATTTCCCCTACTGAGTGAGAGAAATAGAGTTGGATGTATTTGAAGTCAAAGCTCAGATGAGCTTTCTGAGGAGAAAAATGGAAAGCCTCTATTTCCCAAATTAAAATCTGTAATATGTGTCCTTTATAGAAGACATTTGATCAGTGAGACCACAGAGAAGCTGGGTCAGTGAATGGCAGTGTCCCTGAAATGCCTACTCTTACACCTAATGGATGGCGTTAGGAGGTGTGGTTTTGGGGGGAAGTGATGGAGTCATAAGGCTCCACTGTCATGAATGGGACTTTTGTCCTTTCAGAATCTTGAGTTCACCCCATCACTCTTGGCTATGCCAGCAGACTATGGTAAATCCAAAAATTATTGGCATTATGAAGAACTCTAGGAGCTGTCTACGGTGTGTGTTTACATACTAGACACAGCACAAAAACTGCCCTTTTGTTCCACCCACACCCCACCGTACCCCCTCAAATGTGGTTCCACCCTCCTCAGTGTCAGTTACCCAACTTCAACTACAGTCTAAAACTATTAAATGGAGAGTTATGGTGATATTTTATTTGTATTAAAATGTTATTTGTATGTTAATAAATAAAGTTGCCCGGGTCAGAGCTATTAGCAAGCCATAGGAAAGCAGGGCAGTGGTGGCATACACTTGTAATCCCAGCACTTGGTAGGCAAAGCTGGGTAAGTCTCTGTGTGTTCAGGGATACAGCCATTATTGGATACACATGCCTTTAATCTCAATACCAATCATGGAAAACCTGGAGGTCTATACAGACAGGCCGTGACGAGGTGGTCATGTGGTTGGGTTTACAACCAATGAGAAGGCAGAACAGAAATTCTATATAAGGACTTTAACACAGAAAGTAGCTCTGGTTCGGAGAGGTAGGACCACCGCAGGAGGAAGGGTAAGGTTTTAGCTCTTAGCTCTGACCTCTTGGCTTTCTTCTTTGCGTTGGTTCTGTGTTTCTTATTTAAAAAGACGGTTGGTTACATCTACAGAGAGTTCCAGTCATGAACAGTTCTTAAGTTAAATTACATGCTATAGTGAGGAATGAAATGCAATCTTATACCATTACTTGCCACCCAACAATACCAAGAACCATTCCCTTGTCAGAATATTCATGCAGAAAGCACTTCTGCCCCATCAGTTACTTCATACCTACCTTGGTTATCAGATAGGGTATTGTGACCCAAAAGTAGTAATACTGCCATTGTTATTACAGTATATTGTGATAAATTTAAATGTCATGATGATTTTTGTCAATATCTTACTATAGCATGTACATCTCTTATTCTAAAGTTAAACTTGACTGTAGGTATATATGGTAAGACATAGGATACAATGAAGTTCAGTCCTATACATAGTTTCAAGCATCCACTGAGAGTCTTGGGACATAGCACTCATGGATGAGGAGATTAATTATTATAGATTTACAAATAGTCTCAGTCATTCTGTTTTCTGATGGATGTTCTCATATCTGGTTCTTATTCCTGCCTCCATCCCCAGCCTTCATCCCCAGCCTCCATCCCCAGCCTTCATTCCTGCCTTCGTCACTGTGATTAGAGGCTGTTCTCATTATGGGCACGGGGAAACTCATTCTGGTTTCTAAGCTTTAATTAACCACAAATTATCTTTGTGACCTTCAAAAGGTATCCACCCTTCTTTTGGGACACGTTTGCCTCATCTTCTGTTATACATATGTGACTCCGGGGTATCTTCCAGATGAAATGCTCTATGTTACTGTGATTGTACAAAACTGATAGCTAATACAACCAGAGAGTCCCTGATAAGAGAGACTCCATGTTGTGACAAACCTGCTCAGACACTGTTATAACGGTTTTATTTGTTTGTTTGTTTGCTTGCTTGCGTATTTATTTTTTCACCTGGCTGTCAGTAATGAGCCAGTTCTGAAGCACTTTGAACAAGGGCTGCTAGATGGTGCTGTTTCCCCAGATTTCCTGGGAATCAGTTTCAGCAGATGGCTGTTGAAGAATTAACAATTAATGTCAGCTGTAGCAGCCAAAGCCTGCAGAAAATATGTTATCCTCCAGAAACTTCAGAGAGCTGAGATTGCTCAACGATATTTTCCTGCCAGTTGAGTCCTCTGCTGGCCAAAAATGTAATCATACATGGCCCAGCCTGTCTCCCAAATTGGTCTCCCAAATAGGGATATTAATAAGCAGGGTAAATAAGGAAGATTATAATAAGAGAGTTTTATGCTTGTTTTCATGGCCTTATTAAATTTTCTTCTGAAAAGTTTTCTGCTCATCAAAGTTAGAAAATAGCCATTACCAGACTAGAGGGTGGCTCTGAGGTGAAACCGATCCTGATGTGAAATCACTGGCTACAAGCTAAAGCAGGAAGCCACAGCAGAGGCCTGGGCAGCTGCTCTGCCCTCATCTGGGTGTTCACAAGGCAGGACAAGCACAGAAGCAAGGGTCATGGTATTAGTGATTTCTTGACATTTCCTAACCTATTATTTTCTGATGAGGCTATTTGAGTCGGAAACTCGAACACCACAAATGCTACTCTCTCAGAAAGGGAGTGAGGAAAGTCGGGAATAGAGCAGTCAGAGAGGTTGTTATGTTTTGAATATGAAAGGGAAATGTCCTAAAACAGGCTCCCGTGTTGTCTTTTGGGAGATTCTGGAAACAGGAAGGTGGGGCCCAGCAGAAGCAAGTAAGTCCCAAGGTGTGTAACTTTGAAGGCTATTCCTAGTTCTCAGTTCCCTGGCCCTCTTTGTCTCCTGTCTCCCAAGTAGTGAAGGAACTGATTCATTGAAGGGTCCCACGACAGTGATATTAAAGCTCAGACCCACAAGGCTAATCAACCATGGACCGAGCCTTTGAAACTACTGGTAAATTGAATTCTTCCTTCTTTAAGTTGCTTTTTTTTCAGGTATCTGGTCACAGTGACACAGAAGTCCTATGGGGTCCAATTTCTCTAACATTTGTCAGTTTTATCCTTACTACTTACTACATCGAGAAGGTGCACTGAGGGAGTGAAGAGCTCTCTAATGAGGCCAGGATCTGGAGGGGAGAAGAACACCATCAGGTTATAAGATTCTGTGTCCTCTGTCCCCTTCTGACTGGTTTTAATCGGAGGCATGTGTATATTGGGAGAAGTGAGTGCTGTTCTGGCTGGGCTCTCCTGCGGACCTTAGTCACGTTCTGAGACACAAAGTCTGCTCCTCTTCCAAGTTTCCTCATTTTTCCTTGCTGTTTGGCTCCCCCACTTTTTTCTTGCCTGGAATCAGAAGCCTGTTACAACTAAATCATTAGCTGCTCACCTTCCCTCTGTCGTGCCCCTAGCAGATCATTTTTGCAGGCGGTGAAGATTTAAAGAATGAGACCCACACATCTCCTTCATCTTTCCCTTCTGCATAAAGTTTGCCTCCTGAGAATTCCTGGGGTGCATTGTTTAGATTTAGAAAAAGTATCTCAGTGCTCACTTCTCTGGTAGCAACTAACACACACACACACACACACACACACACACACACACACACACACACACACACACACCCCATTTGCAACAGCTCAGATGCCAGTGGAGCAGGGTGAGTGGGGGTTGGCTGTTTGAGAACAGAACATCTCTCTTTCTAGCAAAGAAGGGCAAGTCCCCTTGACTGAAGCCACCAAATATTATTTTTGTTGTCTTCTCCTCCAGTCCCAGAAGCAGCTGGAAAGGATGCAGCACACCATGATTTCCCAGAGTGTCCTGCTGGCTCCCTGAGGCTTCTAGGCATTTGCCCATCTGGAGAGTCCTCTAGAGCAGGGGGCCTAATTAGGCGTCATCTGGCCACCTGAGAAGGCTCTGTGGGCCTCTCCCCACCTTCCCTCTTTTCCAGGCGGGACTCTGCTCTGCCAGCTGTGGATGTCTGGAGTTGGTTTGGTTTAGCAGCTGCCCTGGTTAATTATTGGATTGCAAGGTCCCCAGGTGGCTGTCTCACACTGGAGGGGAGGTGGGGAAAGACTGGGAGTGCCTAGGGACATAAAGGAACAGGGAGGGGAATGACATGAGAGGTAATAAAAGAGCAGTCCAGGGGAAAGGAAACAGGGAAGATCTGCAGGAACCGTGCCATTCAAATAGAGCAGGAGGAGGAGGAAAGTGTCCCCTGACCTACAGCAGGAACACGAATTTTCCCAAGGAGTACCTATGTACTATACCACCCTGCCACCACCTTCCCGTCACCAAATTGTACTCTAAAGTCTTGTCCCTTGCATCTGACTCCAAGGTCCCCCTTAGCACCATTACCCAGTCTTACTCCAGTTCAGGAATTGAGCAAATGTTTTTCATTAAGAAGAACCTGTGTGTGTGTGTGTGTGTGTGTGTGTGTGTGTGTGTGTGTGTGTGTGTGTGCGCGCGTGCGCATGCGTGTACATGCGCATTGGGGGAAGTACAAGGGATTTGGAAAAAAAAGATTCTTATTTGATGTTGCTGGAATTTTAGGCTTCAGGAACATGTGTGTTGTAGTATGTTCATGCCTCTTGGTTTCTCTACCGTAGGGCAGCTGGCCATAGGGTTGTGTACTTTGCCCATAAGCAAACCAGATATGCTCACAACTCCCAGGGTGCCTTCTGTTTGTCTTCTGGACAATCACTCCACAAGCTAAGACAAATGAAGGGGAATTAGATAAGAAAGTAAAACCATCCACAGGAGACTGTGTTACCAAAAGGAACATCCTCCAACTTGCTGGAGTCCTGAGTCAGTCTGACCCTCTCTTGCCAAAGAACTGAAGCGAATAAACCCATAGTTTCCCCTTCAGTAATATAGGATATCATTTGATGCTATGAGATAAGGATAGGTAAGAGGACTAGGTCAAAATGAACTCAGTAGAGTTTCTATCTTGTTTTATCCATGTGTGTTACCTTGGATCAGCCTTTGTGTTTCCTCTGTGTGTCAAGGTTCCCATACTTGACATGAAAAATATCATATATGTCCCTTTTAGTGGGTCAGAGTTAGCATTCTCTGATAATATTCAAGGTTGAAGTATTTTGTTTTTACAGTTTGTGAAACTGTGTCTAACACAGAATTTGTTTTCCCCCCATTCCATAGCTGTTATAGCATCATTGAGGGTGGTTTCGTATGAGAGAGGAAACTGGATGGAGAACAGCTGTTCTAAAGCATCGTGTATGCGCCGAACACCAGAAGGGTGGGAGCAGTCCAAATGTGCACGAGTTGCCAGCTAGGGCAGTAATTGGAAGCATAGTGGGATTTCCACGGTGGGGGGTGGGGAAGACAATCTCATCAGGACTTTCAAGTCTTCTCTGGTTGTCTCATGACTGCTCATCCCTTGTAACTCTGTGGCTGAGATGGGAAGCTTCGGCCCAGGAGGAAGGGTTCAGAGATCTGGATCTGTCAAGTGAGATTCAAGAGCCATTCACCTCAAACACTAGGTCCTGGCATTCCATTAGTTCGAGACTGTCTTTTTGTTGTTGTCTTTGACTCTCAAGGTCCTCTGGGATTAAATCCCAGCTGTACAGAAAGACCAGGGGGAAGCAGTGAAGGAACAATTGAGGAGAATCTTTCTTCTAAGAGGAGTCAGCTTTCAGCTAGATGCAAAATGGTAAGAAGGTGAATGGGTCTAACTTTTTTAAAAATTAGTTAACTAGTTAATTAATTAATTTTGGTTTTTCAAGACAGGGTTTCTCTGTGTAGCTTTGAGCCTTTCCTGAAACACACTCTGTAGCCCAGGCTGACCTTGAACTCACAGAGATCCACCTGCCTCTGCCTCCCAGTGCTGGGATTAAAGGCATGTGCCACCACTGCCCAGCTGGGTCCAATGGTTTAAATTACTCTAGGGCCAAGATAGATTCTAGAGGATAACTGTTGCTGTTCCCTGTATATCAATGAATATCATATCTTTGTCTTCCAGCTTAAAATAAAAATGGCCAAATTTATAGTTGAAGTCCATAGGCTCTTCAGGGGGACTTGGTTTCTGAGAACTGATTTGGCTTGATTGTCAGGCTGCTGTAACAATACTACACTCCAGTGTCACTGAGGGATGGAAACCCATCTTCTGCTTGGTCTCCCTTAAGCAGAAGGAGGACAGCATAGTGCCTTGTAGGCAATTCAATCTTATAGTGTCATTCCTTATTTTGAGCTGAAACCTGCTTTCTTGAAACATATGTTTGCTAGGATATGCAGGATAAATATAACCTCTTTTCAGATGAAAAATCTTCAGGTAGGTGAAGCTGATAATCACCCAACCTTTTTCCAAGATGTAAATTCCAAAGACGTTATGGCAATGAACTCTTCAGGGTACACTCTGGCTCTTTAGTATTTAGACCTTTCAGTATTCTGAAGGAAAAATGATGGAGACATTCTCAATATTTTAACAGGGAAAATTAATGTAGGGATTTTTAAATATAGATTACAGAAAGACAGGGGTGTTGCAAAGCCAAACATTAGGCAAGTAGGGACTGGTAACTTCTAGAAGAAGCCGTCATCACTGGGCATGGAGAATGAATAGGAGAACGTGTACCAGAGCCCAGAACAGCAAGGGTGGTCACCTCGGGCAGAGCAGGTACTATGTCAGAGGCACCATGAGCAAGGCGACAGCGGTCCTATCAAAAGACATGAGCTACAGGTGCTGGAATATCTGAAAAGCCACTGCCTGACTGATACACAGGCTACGTAGGCTGCCAATGTATACACATGCTGTATCTTAGCAAGTGAGCCCGAGAAGTGTCTAAATGAAGATGTCGATGGCACCCTAAAACCACTGGATATGAGGTGCCACTTGAGGCAGGAGAGATGCTGAGAGAGTGCATTCAGGAAGAAAGCTGCTTCTACATCCATCCCGCATTACAATTCAAGGCTGTCCCTCGACAGAGTCTCACTGGAAGCCAGCTGTTAAGAGACTTGGGCAATGTGTTCTTCCAGGGTCCCAGGTTTTCTAATAGAACAGATGGAATAGGAGTTGTGGCAAATACCTTTACATATTCCTGTAAGGTAAAACTAAGAATTGAAGACAAAACTGTGTGAGATAGAATGAGGCTTAAGCATAGCAATTTCTTCCCATGCTTTGACAACAGTGTTATCAATAGTCAATATAGACGACTTATTGAGTTTGCAGTCACCTTTATTAACATGAAAGAGATGAGACAAAATCACATATACATATGTAGATATGTAACCTCTCTCCTAGGAATTCTTTCCATTTATTCAGATGATAATACACCTAGGTTTTTCTTTTCTGGAGAAGCTGCTTTTTTCTTTCATGTACCAGCGTGGCTGTTGATCAGTTGTGGGACCTTGGCAGCCCTGATCACTGGGAGGGTACATGAAACAAGCTTTGACAATAGAGCAGAAACACTAGGGGACAGATGGCTGGTGGACTGTAGCCATCATAGCCATTCTGCTCAGAGGCAGGCTGTGAGCTCTCTAGTTCCATCCTGGGAGAATGGAAGAAATCCTTCTTGGGTAATCATCTTTTT
The DNA here is from genome assembly GCF_007827085.1 of Peromyscus californicus insignis. NCBI lineage: Eukaryota > Metazoa > Chordata > Mammalia > Rodentia > Cricetidae > Peromyscus > Peromyscus californicus. Next base: position 61,759,070 of record NW_026294469.1, on the reverse strand, counting down.
TGTAATCATGTGCTCTGCTCCAGTTTCTTCTGATGAAGTCCTTTCTTGCTTCTGTTAGCCAGAGTCTATTTTTGTTGCTTATAAGTGAAGAATCTGGGATGACATGTATTTTCTGTATTCATGAGACACCACCTGCTTGGTGGATAGCTATCTAATACAAGCCTAAAAGCCAGAAGCACACTCTCTATCTTTCTATCCTCACAGACAGAAGCAAAATGAATTATTGCCAACCTAGGAAGTGAACTTGTAGTCATGAGCTGAAGCAATCCACCTGTTCTGCTATGGAGTTCCAGACTGATAAATACATGGAAATCACATTGGGAGAAGAGCCTTTGATGCAGTTATATTGATGTGAGTATTTTGTTTTGCTCTTACCAAAAATAACTTAATTTTTCCAAAAATATTTAAGTACCTAAATTTTCATTTCCTGGTAATGTGAACAGTGAATATCTTAGAGTCTTGTCCCATCACTGGGTTTCAATTTACTGCACTTCTGAAATTCACTCAGGAATGGGATTACAATCAGCAATGTAGTTTATGTGTAGTTATGCCAACTGCCATTTTAAAGATTTCTTTAAAATTAAAATTTTCGGGGCTGCCAAACTGTCTTCAAAAGAGTTGCATCAAAATGTCATGTGCTTGGTTTCTACACAGTTATATAAGTCATGAAAGGATACCTAGTATACAGGGTTACTCTTCAGATCTTCAGGATCCTGGGGCTACAGAGTTGCAGCATTGTATGGTACATAGAATGGCATTTATGTAATGTGTCTCCGGCCATTGAAGTAGTTAGCAAACCTCTTTAATGAAGAAGACATTCAATCCATGTGTATCCACATTGTACTTAGAAAGAGTCTGACCACGGGCTCTTACAATCTGGGCCCAAGAGACAATGTTGACTTCTCATTACAACTTTTCAACGAGAAACCAAGCTGGTTCAGTAAAGCTCATTTAATGAGAATCAAATTGGCAACAATAATTACATTTAATAATAGTGTTTTAATTACTATATGATATTCAAATTTTTTTCTAGGTATTGAAATCTTGCAGCTTTAGAAACAGACTCATTAGGGTGTGAATGTCATCAAGATACATTTTCAATGTGATAATTTCACAACAGAACCCACTTTTATATAGTTAATGAATGCTAAAACCCTATCTGTTCCACATTTTTTAAACCCAAAGCTTGTTCCTGTCTTCTCTTGTCCTCCCAGACCCCCCTTAACCATTTAGCCCTTTGAGTGGCCACTCCACACCCCACACCTTCCTTTGGGATGTCTTTGACGTGGAACTGCGTGGCCTTGAACTCCTTTAGAGAAGCCTGGTTCTTCTTATCGTCTTGTTCCCTATCTCGGGTTTCAATTTTCTACTAACCATATTTGGTCTAGACTTTCCAGTCTGAGAATCACTTTCCAGGAGAATGAACACAAAGCAGAAGTTGAATTGTCCCGTTTCTCTCTATTAGCTTTCAGGATGACACTGTCAGCCCCCAGCAGCCGGCCTTCTGTTCCCCATCCTTCTTCCTGCTCTGAGCTCAGTGTGAAGACCCCTCTCAGCCCTCACACTAGCACGGTAAGCCCCAGCAGGATTTGTGCTCCATTGATTCTAGCATCCTTATAGCTTCTCTGTATGGCTTAGTCATATGCGCCTCCTTCAATTATTTCAGGCATTTCTTCTAAAAGCCTTAGATTATAGAACTCCCCATAGATTTTGAGAAGGTGTTTCCATATTTTTCTTCTTCTCCAATGTTATTATTGAGATACAAATAATTTTTTTCTTCTTCTTCTTTTTTTTTTTCCCGGAGCTGAGGACCGAACCAGGGCCTTGCACTTGCTAGGCAAGCTCTTTACCACTGAGCTAAATCCCCAACCCCACAAATCTTTTCTATGGAATTTCCTCTTTAAGCTATTTTTAACTCTTACAAGGCTCATCTTGAACCACTCCTACCTTTTCTCTGGACTTTCAGACACCACGTTTTCCTAAGCCCTAGAGGTTATTTAACTCTGACCAATGCTCCATTCCCTGACTGTTAGGAACTCCAAAAGAAGGACACCGTCTGTGTTCTCTGGGATGACTGAGTACATACACTATGTCAGGAACTGTGCTGAGACACAGTGAAAGGGAAGTGGCCTCTGGGTTGAGCGGTTCTGGGTCCAGATCTCTATTGGGTTTCTTATGACCTTCAGTGTTCAAGATTTGGGGAATTTTTAGCAAACGGGCTCAACTGTGCTACTTTTAAGAGCTGTTGTAAAACTATGAGGAATACACCATGCCTTTAACTTGATGTGGGCTAGCTTCTGCTGTTACTGCCTAAACAATACTTTTGATCCTTTGAGAAGTGTTCTTGCCCTAACTTCCATTCTACACTAGATGATGTGAGTTAGTACTAGGGTGTAGATGAGTTAAAGTTATATCATCCAATGACTGAGGGAACCAGATGCAGAGATCCATGGCCAGGCCCCAGGTGGAGCTCCAGGAGTCCAAATGGCGAGAAAGAGGGGGGTTTGTATGAGCAAGAATTGTTGAGACCAAGGTTGGAAAAAGCACAGGGACAAATAGCCAAACGAATGGAAACACATGAACTATGAACCAATAGTGGAGGAGCCCCCAACTGAATCAGGCCCTCTGGATAAGTGAGACAGTTGATTAGCTTGATCTGTTTGGGAGGCATCCAGGCAGTGGGACCAGGACCTGTCCTCAGTGCATGAGCTGGCTGTTTGGAACCTGGGGTTTATACAGGGACACTTGGCTCAGCCTGGGAGGAGGGGACTGGACCTGCCTGAACTGAATCTACCAGGTTGATCTCAATCCTCAGGGGAGTCTATGCCATGGAGGAGATGGGAATAGGGGGTAGGCTAGGGGGAAGGTGTGGGGGGTGGGTGGGAGGGGGTAGAACAAGGGAATCCGTGGCTGATATGTAAAATTAAATTAAATTATAAAATAAAAAAAGTTATAGTCAACAATGTTTAGACTCAATGTGCCATATTGGTGGAAACTAGCATACTGATTAAACTCACATGTTATAAAGCTAAGCTGTATGGCTCAGAGACCTGTGGTATACATATTTGATTTGTGATTTGGGGTAAATAACTGGAGTTATTTGTGTTTCTATTTATGTAACATGAAATAATACTAACTTGTGAGGTTGTTATGATAATTTGAGTTCATATCTTTGGCACTCAGTGATGGATTAGCTCTTCTAGCTTCCATGCTGAGGTTATCTCCATGCTGCTACATCTAGCCTGACTCCAGAGATGGACCTGACTGGTGCAATGAGGGAATGAAGAAAAGAAAACTAACTAGATAGGCACACAGAAAAGCTGGGATCAGGAAGAGTGGGAACTCAAAGAAACCTCGATACCATGGAAACTCAGGTTTTTATTACATAGAGTGGAACATAGAGATGGAGTTATTGCATATAGCTGAACAAGGAGATGGTGTTATTACAGTGATAAACAAGGAGGCAGGCTCATGGTATACAGCTAGATCAATCTCAGTTGGAGCAGTCTCTATAGGGAAGCGATCTTTAGTCTGTGAACATCCAGGTAGGGGAAAGCTCAGGTGGACATTTTCTGCATACACTATCAATGTCCACATATGGACCGGAAGGAAAGGCTTTGCTATTTCCCTCAGGGGATGAGACTATTGGCTCCTTAGCCATCCTGTACCAACAGCAAATATTCACCCAGGATTTCATTCACTCAGGGCTTCCTCTGCTTCCCACACTATATGAACTTAGAGCTGAGATTCCATAAGTGCCATCATTGCCTTGTAAGCCAGAGCATCTGAAAGAATACCAAGAGACCATTAGGGATAAACAAGGCTATAGAAAAGGGAAACAGAATGCCTCTGAAAAATGCTGACAGGAAATCTTAGAGTACTGTAGCTCCACTGGGAGACATGAACTCTGCTGGAGGAGGAGTTCAAAGAAACAGCACTGTGAGAGATTACATTACAAGGGAAGGCTGAGTGTTTATCAAGAATTTAGGGTGCTTTTTGCTTAATCATTATCGTCTGAGATGCCCATTCAGAGGCATGTCTTCCTACAGGACTAGTCATAGGCATCATTCCCAAGATGAGGTGTCAGTGCTTACATGAGAAGGCCGTTCTTTTCCTCCCCCCCCCCCCCCAGTTAGTCAATCCAGCTCCTTAAATATGACAGGTTGCACTGCAGGATTAAGTACAGGAAGAATTACAAAGAGGAAAAGCCCTTACAATAAGTGTCAGTGCCCTTTAGGACTACTCTCTAGACACTAGAGAAACAGAACACTGCTTGGGGATTGAAATAAACACATTTTCAAATGTAAGAACCCCATCTGCATGAATGGGGTCCTTTGCCAGGGGGAAAGCACAGATGAACACTCTCTCCTCCTTCAATGTCCTAGTCATTCAAGTAGTTTACTAAAATATGATGTCCTTGATTATTTGGGAAGTGGAGAGGGACCAGTAAGAGGAGGGAGAGGGAACAAGAGAGGGTAATGTAGGTGACTGTGATCAACTGTGTGAAAATGATTAATGAAATATTATAATTGTATACTGAATACTCCTTACACACATACACACACACACACACATCACATACACACACACACACACACACACACACACACACACACACACACGTTTGTGCCTGGGTTAAACATTCTACAAGGCTGATTGGCTGATTATAAGTTCTTTGATTGTAGAGACCTAGAACGTTGCAGGCCCAGAGACTGATTATTCTGGGCCATCTTTATCCCTCTTAATATTCATTTACTACCTCTCTCGGTGTTTGACCTGATATTCTTACGACTCTCAGGTGAAATCATCTTTGAAATGTGTAAATAGATCCCTAGTATCTACCAAATACAGGCTAAGAATGATAACATCTGAGGTCTATGGCAGAGGTTCCCTATGTTATTGTAACTCATGCTTCTGCAAATGTATTTTGGAGGTGCCTTGATTCATGACTTTCATTGTTCTTGAAAAACTTCATTAAGTGGTTGCCTCCCTCCTTTGAAAGCTAGTCCTTCATGGGGAGATGATTACAGAAGAAGGTGGGAAGAAAGTATAGGGGAATAGCAGGATACAAATGACTTTGTAAGTTTTTATTGTCAATAGTTTGGCTTTTCAGCAGGCACAGCTTTGTGCCGTGGATAGGTACAGTGCATGCTGCTATGATTATCATACCTCTTCAGCTGTCCTCAAGTTGGTTTCATTCCTTACTGAGCACAAGTTGGAGAAAGTCTGCTAGGCTCCTTGAGTAGTCCTTACTCAGTAGCTAACACTATTGATTTATCAGGGCTTCTCCGTGTTGGAAGTTGCCTGCTAAGGTCCACAGTCAAGAGTTCAGCTTCATAGAGGGAGCCCAGAAAGCATTTGTGTGGGGACCTAAATTGTCTTTCTTAGGGGAAAGTCTTGTTATTCTCCCTCTGAGGATATTGTGAACCTTTTGGACCTGAGCTTGCTGTAAGGTGGGATTTCTCTTCTTCTATACTGGGAAACACAGTCCAAACTGACTTCCTGGGCATGGTGGGCAAATGGACGCACTGCCCTTCACTGACATCTTACTTACTTGCATTGTGTTAGTTTCTTCTTTGATAGGAACCACCCATACCCATAATCACCCATGTACCTTGTTTCTTCGACTGTTCTCTTGACAGAGAACTATCTGATGTCACTCCAGCTCTAACACTACCACCTATGCTTGGCTGTCTATTTATGAGAATCTTTTCCACCTCCAGTAGGTTTCTGCATTATTCCAGCCAAGTCTTTGCTGCTGGTGCATTCCTTTCTCTGGGTGGACATTCTCTGTCACAATCTTTAGTCCTGACTCTCTCTGGGTTTCAAAATGTTGTATAAAACTGAGGGGAGGGAAGTGGGACACTGGCATGGCCAAGTGTCTCTCCTTGATGGCCCCCATCCTTGGCTCCTTTTTGCTTTTCATATTTATGATGAATGCTTTCCCTGACAAGTCCATTTTGTTTTGTTTGGGTCTTGTCCTGCTATCTGCCCTATTGGGGAAGATGGCATGCCAACTCTAGGTATGGGCAAGTGCCTTCTGCATTTACTCCCACTCTTCCAACTGCTCTGTGCACTTGCCTCATAGCTTACTCACAGAATGATGAGCACTGAGATGCTGGGCTCTGGAATAGAGGAGGCAAATATGGCAGCTTACAATGCTAACAGTAGCAGATGGCAGAAAAGTTTCCTTTAGAATCAGATGAGCAGTTATTTCTCCTGGTGCAATTTTATTATTGAGTTTATTCTGATCGTTTGGCTAGAAAAATCTATCCTTGTGTTAACTTATCATGTGCTAGAATCATCTTGCTTCCAACATTTGAAACAAAGAGCTGTTCATTATATCAATTTAAAATATGCTCCATATGCTCCCATGTGTGACTGTCAATTCTGATACTTGGAGCTGGTCTCTGTGCTAGAGAAGCAAATACTTATCTCAAAACAACAACCACAACCACTACCACCACCAAAACAACCACCACCACCACAACCACCACCACCACCATCACCACTATAACAACTACCACCAAATAACCACCACCAACACAACAACCATCACCACCACCACCACAACAAACAGCACCACCACAACAACCACCACCATACTATCACCACTATAACAACTACCACAACAACCACCACCACCATAACCACCACCACCACCACAACAACAACCACTACCACAATAATAACCACCACAACAAACAGCACCACCACAACTACCACCATCACAACAAACACTACCAGAACAACAACCACCACCACCACAACAACCAGTACCACTACAACCACCACCACCACAACAACTACCAGCGCAACCATATAAACAACCACCACAACAACCTCCACAACAACCTCCACAACAACAACCACCAGAGCAACCACCACAACCACCACCACCACCACCACCACCACCACCACCACAACAACAACAACAGCCACAACAACCACCACCACAACAACAATAACCACCACAACAACAATCACCACCACAAACACCACCAGGACCATAACAACAACCACCACAACCACCACCAGCACCATAACAACCACTACTACAACAACTACCACCACAACCACCACAACTACCACCAGAACAACAACAACCACCACCACAACAACCATCACCACCACAACAACCACCATCACCACAACAACCACCATCACAATAACAACCACCACCACCACCACCATAACAACAAGTTGATTAGAACTTAAAACCTCAGAAATTTAAAAGAAGTTATTACTTCTTTGGAATTTGGGGGGAGTTGAGTAAGTCAAATAAATTTCAAATAAATTAGCCTTATTTTAGGCCTCAAAATCTTGAAGCTAATCCTTATTTTCCAACAGCTCAGAAATGGCACCCTTCAAGTCTACCCTTGCTCATTTTTAAGTTTTCATTTTCAATTTCCAATGGAAAGTATAATTCATCAAGTTGTCTGGAAATTGAATTTAAGTGGTTCTCAGAGTGGTTTAAGAAAATGTCCATGGCAGCTAGAGTAGAAGTCTCCCTGTTATTGCTGTCAGCAGCAGGGCTTCCTCCATTATTACTACATCTTCCTTCACTATGGTCCTGGCCATCATTGTTCATCAGTTTCATATGTGTCCGAAGTGGCATTGGATTGTATATATTTGACACTTCCCTGATCAGGAATGCTAGCTGCTGGCATCACGGAATTCTAAGAGGGCAAAGGGTCCCTGAATGGTCATCTTACTCAGTTCTTTGTTTTCTGGGGGGAAAAGGTGCAAACAGAAGGAACTGTTTTCAAGTGAATCTCTTTTGTGATGAGGTGGATGCTAAAAAGATAACGGGCATCAACAGGAAGTTAAAATGAAATGCCTCCTCTCTATTCACAGCATGTCTAGTTAATAGTAAAGAACCGTTCATGCTTCAGGAAAAGGCCATCACAGGTAATTTTTTGAACCCTGCCATAATCTTCCTATTCTTGAGAGATGTGTAGTGAACCTGATTATTTCTCAAAGAACTGTCATTTTCCCAAGAGCTGGCATTTTCAGCCTCTTGAAGAACACCAACCACTGTTATCACAGCTCTAACTTCAGCAATCAATCAGGGGGTTGAAATATTAAAGCTGGAATATATAATTTCATAGGGGATAATTCACCTTGAACTGCAACACCTTCCTGTTTAAACAAGGCGGTCACCGTCTGCTCTTTCTGGTACTTCCAGTTCCTCTCCACACTCACCCCACCCTCTTCTCCAGCTAGAGCAAATGAGAATAGAAACATGAGGTGTGGAAATGCTGGGCTTCATTGGTCCACTGGAAAGAGGGTCCATTCCCAGGCCTGTGTCTACTAAAAGGATCCATGTAGAGAATCATGGCTTGATAGTCCCAGATGTGCAGTCTAACTGTGCTTTTCTGCACTTATTCACTGTTGATTTTTTTCCATATCCTCTTGGAAGGTAAAAATTATAAAAGAAAGATATATTTGTCACATATATGTATACATATATATGTGCACACATATATACACATGTGCCTGGATGTGTGTAAGTGCACTGTGTGCTTTCCTGATGTGTGTGGAAGCTAGAAGAGGACATAAGATTCCCTAGAACTGATATAGATAGTTGCAAGTACCATGTGATGCTGGGAACCAAACCAGGTCCTCTGCAAGATCACTAAGTGCTTTTAACTGCTGGTCCATCTCTCCAGCTCCAGAAGATAAATTTATAAACACTCTGTGATTTCAGAATTTTCCTTTTTACTACAGACAATCTTTGGCATTTTCCTCTTTATTCTCTCTTTCCCACTTATACTCGATGTTCTGGAAGACAAACCTACTTTTGGGCAAGGGGCTACTGGAGAATCTGGCCTGTCTCTTCTCACTGTGCTCTAACTTTAGGCTGGAACAGCAAACTATATTTAGATTTTTAGTCAAGCAAAAGAAACTGCTTACATGGTATCTTAGTTAGGGTTTCTATTGCTGTGAAAAGACACCATGACCATGGCAACTCTTATAAAGGAAAACATTTAATTGAGGTGGCTCGATTACAGTTCAGAGGTTTAGTCCATTATCATCATGGCAGGAGACAGGCAAGCAGACATAGTGCTGGAGAAGGAGCTGAGAGGATCTACATCTTGATCTGCAGGCAACAGGATGTGAATTATATCACTGGTCATAGCTTGAGCATAGGAGACCTCAAAGTCCCCACAGTAACACACTTCCTCCAGTAAGGCCATACTTACTCTGACAAAGCTACATCTCCTAACAGTTTCACTCTGTATGAGCTTATGGGGGCCAATCACGTTTAAACTACTACACATGGTGACTGCTACTGTTGCCGGAGGTGATGAAAGTGATGTTGAGGGCAGGGGGCAGGGAATCAGTGACAAAGGTCCCACAGTTGGAGGCAGAGTTCTTTTTGAGTTCATGAAGACCATCTGATTCTTTCATCACTGTGCACAGGCAATATGAATCAGAATCTAGTTAAAAAGATCAGGCTTGTTAGATAATTATATTAGGTAATTACAGGAACCCAAAAGTGGAAGTCATTTGAAGCAACTTGAGAGAAAGGAAGGGTGAGGAAAGAAAATATTTACACAGTATTTATCATCTGCTACTATTTGTGTTCTTCCTCAATTAATCATAATAACAAGTTGGAGATTGGTGTGAAGTCTATTTTATATACAGGAAGTGTAGGCAAGGACAGGTGTAATTTAAACTTGACACTTGTTAGTTTTCAGGTTGTGTACTTCACAGGAGACTAACTGAACACAAATATCATGGTTGGGCATTGAGAGACCCCCATGAGAAAGAACCATCTTATGGCCTTCATCTCTTGATTGATTTGGGTGAGCCAGACCCAAGCTATTCATGGCATTCCCACTGGCCTTGGGCAGTAACTCACAAGTCATCACATGGGCCACAGAAGGAGAGGTCTGGCTGGAGAGTATTAGAAAAATGCTTCCTTGTTTTTGTGTATGATGCTCAGGATAGGTATACTATGTGGATGTGAATCCTGGAACCAAAGTTAGCCATTGGTTACCTGAGGAAAGCCAACTTGGAGATGAAACTGACATCACAGAAGATAAAGGAAAGAGGCTCAAAGCCACTGTCTTTGATGATGTGGTTGGGTTTTTGATTAAATACTCTATAATTTACTGTGTTTTTGAATTTATAGAACATGAATCAAATTTTCATTCTATAGCTTCACGCGAAGATCATCCAAATTTTAAGTGATTAAAACCTGTCATTCTAGGACTTAACTTTGACTTCAATATCCAATCCTTTCCTATGTGCATCATTGTTACAAGTGGTTAAAACAGTTAAATATTGTGCATGCTGCATTAGAAAGTGACCTTCAGTTTTCAGCAGGGAATTAAATCAAACAATGGCTAAAAAAATGATCATGACTGTTGTTCAAAATCAAAGTGGGAAAGGACATGAAAGGAGTGGGGGGAATCATCTTAGAGTTATCATGGCGATGTTTCAGGAATTTGGTACAACCCTTTCATGTATACCTTCAGCAAATGTTTGCTTAAGCACCTACTCTGCGATGAGTATGAAGTATGTAGTATGGTAGGAAACCACTCTGCCTGCCTTTATAGAGTTCAGTCAGTAGGGAGCAAGGGTGGACAAATGGCCCACATGACACATTCTGCCTTTGCATCATTTTGTAAATGATCATAGTTTCTAAAGTTTGAGTGATGGATGTAGTCTATGTGATAATGATTATGATTGCTACAGATGTGATGTGATTGTGGTAACTGACAGCCACGAGGAAAGCTGAGTTAGAGAAACTAATGGGATTAGGTCTTGGAGGAAGTGACATATGAACTATGGTGTTGGATGAACAGGAATCAGCAGTATAAATGCTGCAAGAAAAATACTGGGTTTGTGAAGTCTTGGGAGGGGAAAGAAACATGGGAATATGCTAAGGAATTGAGAGAAGTAGGGCATGGCTATATCAGAGCGAAGGAGGAGGCGAATGTCAAGGTGAGATGTAAGAGACCAAGCAAGACCATAGTGGACAATATGGGTCCTGCTTTCAGTTTGGATTTTCCCCATATGCAATGAAAAGCCAATTTACCATGCCAAGCTCCACTTATGCACTTATTATTTCCAAAAGATCTATATGTCTGTTTATCTTCTGTCTGTCTGTCTATCTGTCTATCTGTCTATCTATCTATCTATCTATCTATCTATCTATCTATCTATCTATCTATCTATCTTCTATCTATCACTTATTTTTCCTTATGACTTGATAACAGCAGTGAGATATTCTATCTTGGATGTTCTAAAGACATTTTCAAACTCAAACTCAATAATCCCTCAAGCCAAAATTCTGGAATAAATGTCAACAGTAGAAATAGACAGCATCTCCTTAGAACGATATACCAAAATTGACTTGGGTTCTTCAGTACTCATATCCTTCCTTCTCTTTGCCATTAATTTCCCTATCATTGCACATTGACAACCTCTATTAACTGAACAAAAGGTGCAATGACAGAACTTCTATTACTTTCATCCTCTTATTTTTGATTTACCATGCTCTTCTACCATTTCAGTTAACCTGATCTGAGGCATTCTCCCAAGATGTAGCTATTGCTTTAAATAGAACCAGTTGCTGTTACAAATTTAATAACATTTCAATTTAAAACTTCACAAGAAAGACTTGTTTTACAGACATATTATAGTACTTAAATTTACCTGGCATAATTAATCCCAAATATTAGTGTTCTATAAGTTGAGCTTTGATATACTTCAATATAATGATTGCCAAGACCATGGCAAACCTCCGATTCAGAACTGGAGCAGCTATTGGGGATTTCCTTACCATCATGATGTGTTGTATTCAGAGACATACCAGTTTTCTTTCAGGAGTTACTTTCTCCATTCAAGAAATTTTATCACATGTAGATGATTTTTTCCTAATTATCATTGCTGTTGTGACAAATTTTCCAGAGTAGGAATAATAAAAGCAGAATACGTGGTCCAGAATTTATCTTGGATTCTTTCAAGATAAATGGAACATCTTCTGTTTTGGAGGCCTGGCAAAGTAGTTTGAATTTAAACTTGTTAGCTATTGTTGTGGATAATCACATAGCCCTTCATTTCTCCTTAGCTAGCCAAGGGGAAATTTATATGATGGCAAATTATTTTAGTTGCACCTAGGTAGAAGAGTCTACAATTAGGCTGAAAAAGCCATTAGGATTGTGAGAAGAGAACATTTGGAATTGGGGATATGTTTCACTGCTTCTGTTCAGTGATCTAAGTTTCTGACTAAAGTGTCTGTTATGGGAACTAACAACCATTTCTATTTCTGCTTTTGGTAATTGCTTGTCCTGCAGTTGGCTGATGCATCTTGCTTAGAATCATAATGTTGTTGTGCAGCCACAGTACTGACACATGATAAGAAAGTTGTCTTTCGCCGGGCGGTGGTGGCGCACGCCTTTAATCCCAGCACTTGGGAGGCAGAGCCAGGCGGATCTCTGTGAGTTCGAGGCCAGCCTGGGCTACCAAGTGAGTCCCAGGAAAGGCGCAAAGCTACACAAAGAAACCCTGTCTCGAAAAACCAAAAAAAAAAAAAAAAAAAGAAAGTTTTCTTTCAACAAGGGAAACTGTGGTCTCATCAAAGAATATGTAGTCTGTGCAACATCTGGATCCAAAAGCTCCTCAAAGTTGAAAGGCCAATCTTTTACAAAAAGGTCCCACAACTCTACTTTATCCTCTATTAGTCCAAAGGGATGATTGAGAAAAAGGAAAGAAGTCATGAGAGCCAGTAACACACCTAGCCCTAGCTCTATTGGGTAACTGTGGTACTGCTTGTGTTTCCTATTGTTATAGCTAGTTTATGGTGTATGGTTGAACATCAACAATTCCAAAGAGTTCTGATATGCAGCTAGACCGCTCAGACAAGATGCAATCACAATCACTTCATAGCTTCATGATTATGTTTGGCTGTTTGGTGCTGTTTGAATAAGATAGAGAAAATATCATATACGATACATAGTGAGGAAATATCTTGATACTAAACATAGCACTAGCTTCACCCCATTTTCACCACAAAATAATGAAGATACCACACTTCAGAACAATTCTTTGCTGCCCAAACAGTGTCCAAGAACCACAAACACTTTCATTGTCCCCACATAACCTAACAGAAAGCCTAATTCCATACTGTGATTCTAGAGCATTTCACTGTGACTCTGTCACTTTGTGTGTGTGTGTGTGTGTGTGTGTGTGTGTGTGTGTGTGTGTGTGTGTGTGTGTGTGACCATTCTTCCCTGTTTCAATGAGACAAGATACCCAACTTTGTTCAACCACAGCCATGTTCCTGCTGCTCTGTGACTGAAGGGCACTGACACGCTCTTCCATTATTTCATGTATCAGCAATTGCTAGCATCTCATTCATCCTATTAAACATGCAGGAGTCAAGGAATTGTTCCTGGTGTACCTGGTGACTTCATTTCAAGACCATGCTCCATGATTTTACTGCAGTAGCTCTCATAAACACTTCCTTCTCCACCTCTTCCTTGCAACACTGGTGATCTAAGCTGTGAGCATCTCCTACGCTCCCTCGTGTGATTGTCTCTAAATGGGCCAACTTGGAGCTACCTTGACTTTCCCTAATCTGCTTCCCACACTGTGGCCATGGTACTCCCTTCTCATTATAAAACTTTAAAAAGTCGTTTACTGTTGAAAGCTCTTTAATGAGTCTTAATTCTCAAGATAAAGATGCAATTACTTACCACCATGGCTCACAAGATTATAAAATGTCTCGCCAAAATTTATTTTTTATTTCTAAAATACAGGGTCTCATGGAACTTAGGCTGGCCATGGAGTCAACATATAGTTGGGGAGACCCTCAAGCATCTCATCCTTCTCCCTCTACATCCTAAGTGCAGTGACTACAGGAAGGTACAATCACTGCTGGTTTATGTGGTGCTGGGGATTGAACCCAGGGCCTCATCCTTGCTAGCTAAGCACTCTATCAACTGAGATACATCCCCAGTTCATTATTTACTCTCACATAGTCTCATGCTACTCTTTACCTCTTTTTATTCCTGCTACACTGAATTTCTTTTTCTTGACGACCGACCACATGTTCCTACTATCACAGAGTCTTTACACATTCCCTCTCTCTGGAGGTCCACTCTCCTCCAGCTCCACTAGTTACATGATTTTCCACATTTCAAATCAGTTCCACTGCATGGTGGGTATCCTCCTTCGACTAACCTGGCCAAGTCGGTTTTGTTTATTTATATCTCATAGTACCATATAGTTCTCTGTATATGTCGGTAACACTTCCAAATTTATAGTAATATCATTCTTTAATTTCTTTTCTTTTGAAGTTAAAAAATGTCATAGTGTGCTTCTTGTATTAATACTTATTTTGTCTTTGTACTTGCTAGCTTCTTGATAAATATTTGTGGAATGAGGTGCTACTTCTTTTCTGCTACCGCTGAGTTGCCTCATTTAGCATATGCTATTCAGCTTGCCTAACTGTATGCATCTGCTCCAGTTGCCATAGCAAAACAGCACAGATTGGGGGAAATTTATTTTCTCACTGTTCTGGAGTCAAGAAGACCAAGGTCAACTGTCAGGATTGAATCCTGTTGAGAACTCCCTTCTTAGTTTATAGATGTCACTGCATGGCCTTTTGTCTCTGCATGCTGCTCTGGAGAGAAAGAGGGACACTCAGTATGAACATATGTGTGATGGCATCTCTCTCTCTCTCTGTGTCTCTCTCTATTTTTATTTAAATATTTAGTTTTGGAAGTAGGGATCTTCCTTTTGCTGTAAAACCACCAGTGTTCTTAGACTTGGGCCGACCCTTATCACATCATTTAACCATAATCAGAATGGCCCAATGTGACATTGGTGTTTAAGGCTTCGCCATATGAATTTGTGGGGGATACAATTCAATTGATAGCATTAACCTTGAGATTTCTCATCTGTAACAGAGATAATCATGTGAGCCTGCTTCCTGGGAGATGTTATATGGGTTGATGGAAGATCTGAATGGGAAAGCCCCTTGAAATGTAAAGATTTTTTCCCTTTTATTGAAAATAGATTTTTTCCTCATATAATAATATATCCTGATTATGGTTTTCACTCCCTCTACTCCTCCTAGTTCTTCCCCACCTCCCCTCCCATATGGATCTACCCGCTTTCTGTTTCTCATTAGAAAACAAGCAGACTTCTAAGGGATAAGAATAAAATAAAATAAATAAGATAAAACAACAACTAACATATTGGAATAGGACAAAATAGACAAATAAGCAAACAGAAGGAAAAGAGCCCCCCCTCAAAGGCACAAGAAACAGATGAGATGCAGAGTCCTACTTGTTTGCACATTAAAGAACCCCATAAAAATACTAAACTGGAAGCCATAATATACACAAAGGACCTGTACAGTAAAAAGAGAGAAAGAAAAAACATAAATAAATAAATAAATAAATAAAATGAAAATAAAATAAAATTTCAAACAACAACAAAAAGCCCTGACATGACATTATGAAACAAGAAACACCCAAAGATGCCATTGAGTTCATTGTCTGTAGGTCACCTGCTGCTTGGCATGCAGCCTACCTTTAGGGTAGTTTCTTTCCCTAGTGAGACTCCTTTGGAGAAAACTGAATTTTAATTTGCAAATGGTTATCAGTGGGAGGTTGATAATCTTCTAGATTAGAGACTGAGGCATGTGTCCTCCTCTTTCAGCTCTAGGACCCCATCTGGTGCAGACTCATGCCGGCCCTGTGAGTGCTGCCTCAGTCTCTGTGAGTTCATAACATGCATCGATCCTGTTGATTTAGAGGGCCTTGTTTCCTTGATGCCCCCATTTCTTCTAGCTCTTACATTCTTTCCACCTCCTCTTCCTCAACTTTCCCCAAACTCTGAGAGGAGGGATTTGATGGAGATATCCCATTTTTGGCTGAGTGTTTCAAGATCTCTTACTTTCTGCATATCGTCTGGCTGTGGGTCTCTGTACTTGTTCCCATCTGCCACTGAAGGAAGCTTCTCTGATGATGGCTGAGCAAGGTACTGATCTATGAGTATAGCAGAATGTCATTAATCATTTTATTGATGTTATCTTTTAGTAGAACATTAGTATTTGGTTTTACCATAGGTCCCTGGGCTATCTAGTCTCAGGTTTTTGGTCACCCAGGCAGTGTTGGGTGTGGGTTTCATCTTGTGGAATGGGCTGTAAGTCAAATCAGATTTTGGTTGGTTACTCCTACAAGCTTTGTGCCACCGTTACACTAGCATACCTTGCAGGCAAGATACAATTGCAGAACAAAGCTGGGTTTGTGTTTATGTTTCTTCTTTGATAGCATGCAGAGTACCTGCTCGTATCAGCCCCTAAGGTGAAGATTCTATGTAGGCACCAGCTTGACTTCTTTGTGTCTAGTGAGTTGTGTACACATTGTCTTCAGCAACAGGGCCTTGTTGTTAGTTTGTGGAGAGAAACATATACTCATAGCAACAGTCTGGGTTGCTTGGGAGGTTCCCATTGTACCCCTTTGGGTGAAAACTCAATTAGATGTAACCTAAAATGCGAAGATTTTACCTTTGGAAGAGGACAGGAGTCTGTTCCTCCCAGAGAGGATTGAGGTCAGTTTCTTCTATGTTGGGTAAGGATGGTGTTAGTTGATAACTAGAAACATTTTCTGATCATGAGATGGACTTAGAATCATTAGTTCCTATTGATGACGATGATGATGATGATGATGATGATGATGATGATGATGATGGTGATGATGGTGATGATGATGATTAACAGTCTGTGGAATTAGACCCTGAGCCAGGTGTCTTCCACTCGCCTCCAACTTTAAGGCTTGTTTTCTGTGCTGCTACTGAATACTTTTACTCCATTGGCCATGGGTCTGAGTTGATGTTCTCTGACCACGTATATTAGAGGTTAGTAAATTACTAAAAGAGCCAGATAGTAAGTAAATATTTTTAGCATGGCAAACTGTATGGCTGTTTTGTTTTGTTTTTGCAACTCCTGAATTCCGCTGTCACAGCATGGAAGCATCTGAGGCAAATGGAATGTGTATAGCTGAGTTCTAATAAAACTGTGTTAATGACATTGAAGTGCAAATTCCATGGATTTCATGTGTTATGAAACAGTATTCTTCTAGATAAAAAAGAATTTAAATATGTAAAAATCATTCTTCTCTAGTGAACATACAGAAATAGGCAGTGGGCTAGGGTTGGCAATCTCTGATATACACCATTAATT
Organism: Peromyscus californicus insignis; assembly: GCF_007827085.1. Classification (NCBI taxonomy): domain Eukaryota; kingdom Metazoa; phylum Chordata; class Mammalia; order Rodentia; family Cricetidae; genus Peromyscus; species Peromyscus californicus. The sequence continues at coordinate 61,741,861 of NW_026294469.1, read as the reverse complement.
TGGAACCAGAAATACACTAATTTCCTGGATATCTTTGGGCCAATGAACTGCAGTGATTGTTTTTCAAATCTGGTTAGAGGATCTACTCTTCCCTAATTTGACTTATTGGTTAGGCAGAACATTTACTTTATTGTTTCCATAAGTTTCATTTTACTGCTGGCTCTGAAAAAAATTCATTTATCCATTTGCCAGGTTATAGCAGCTGATGCTAAGGTTCTTGAACCAGATATAGGCTGTTCTACACTCTCTCTGCTTCTGGCCAGCCTCAATCCTGCCATACTCTCTAAGCCCCTTAGGTGTGGCCAGTGCCAAGCCCCAACCTGTAAACAGCCTATTTCAGTAAACATTTCCAATCTCCAGAATTTTAAAAACACCCCAGTGTCACTTTTATATTCACTTATAAAGCACATACTTGTATGCCAAGGAGGAGGCAAAATGTGACTGGTGTTATTCTAGAAGCTTGTAGGCCACTTGGCAAGAATGACTTGATCTTATTTCGAGATCATGGTTAATGACAATGTCATAATTCCCTGGAGATCCTCACATTGTAGCAAGTAAGGGTTTCTTTAAATACTGGGACATATATTAGTATAATTCAACCATGGGTATTTTTAGTGCAAGTAAATCATTTGGTGATTAGGTCAATAGGTGTGGGAAGGGGCCCAAGAAATGGTTGAGCTTTTAAGAGCACTTGCTGCTCTTACAGAGGACCTGGATTTAGTTCCTATGACCCACACTGGGTGGCTCACAGCTACCTGAAACCCTTCTTCTGGCATCCATGAGTATTTTATGCACATATGTGATGGCCATGCATACACTCAGGCATATACAATTACCTATAAAACAAAAAATTCTTTGAAAAAAAATTGTGCATGAAAATAGAATCTCTGAGTTTTTTCTTGGCTACTGAATTATTAACCCTGTCCTCAAGCTCTTCTCTCTTTAATATGACATTGGCTAGGAGATGTCACAGGTATTGAGAAATGACTACTGGTGAGAGCATTGATGATCAATTTGACAGTATCTAGGCTCACCTAAGGGATAAGCCTCCAGGCATACTTAGGAGGGATTTTTTTTTACATTTGGTTGGCATCTGGGCATAGCTGTGTGGAATCATCCTGATTGTGTTAACTGAGGTGGAAAAAACTACACTAAGAGTGGGTAGCACTAAGAGTGACAGCACTTTCCCTGGGCCTGCATCCTGGACAGGATAGAAAGGAGAAAGCTAGCTGAGCTTAGTCATGCATGGTTTTGGGCTTCTGGCTTGTGGATGGGGCACAAACAGCTGCTTCAAGCGTTTGCTGCCTTGACTTCCCTGACACAAAGGACTGCATCCTTGATGTGTGACCTGGATTAAGCCCTTTCTCCCCTGAGTTGCTTTGGTCAGAGCATTTTATCACAGACAGAGGATCATTAGAGGATCATCGAGACACCACCTGTGCATTTTATTATGGCAAAAAAAAGTACAGGATAGTTTTTGTCTGGCCAAGGACAGATGGGATATTCTGGCTAACAGCACTTAAGTTTTATAGGTCCCATCCTGTGGTCATCATGAGAAAAAAAATCTAAATTTCACTTATTGATTAATATTTACTGATTATTTCCTGCATCTAGTGTCCTTACATAAGAACTAATCAGACAGCTGCATATCCATATCTCGATTTTTAAAAATGTCAGTTTGTGTTAAAATTGGGTGTCCATCCCAGTGATTTCACATATTCCTTCCATTTAGCATAAATTCTTATTTATACAATAAATACTTGATTATCTACCAAGTAGAAGGAAAGCAAGAGATCTGAGGATTAAAATAAAAGGATTGACCAAAGTCTACTTAAAAATAGCATGCAGATTTATTTGTGGAGGAGGTAAGCAGTTTAAAATATGTCATTTTAGTGAGAAAAATTGTGGGAGTCCAGCTCCCACCTTTCGAAGGGTTCTTAGGTGGAAGAGAGAGCAATGAAGAAATATTAGGTAGAAAGATAGAAAGAGATGATAAGAAAGACAGAGACACAGGATAGCTTTGGGAGGGCCCTGGGTCAATACCCAGTCACCCAGAGGTTTATTCAAAAGGACTTTTTATAATATGCCAAGGAGAGAGGCGAAAGACCACACCCCCCAAGATCAAAGCACACTGTACAGCCTAGTGTAGACCCTTCAAAACACCTGGTAACCACACTGGTGTCCAAATCATCCCATTATGCAGCCCTGCTGGGTAAAGCAAGCTCAGATTCTCTGACCCTGAGTAAGGTCTCACTAGGAAGCCTCTGTGGGCCACCACAAAAAGTAACATAGCAGAGGGATGGACCAGCTGCTAGTGAGGCCTTATTACCTTGTCTGAGGAGGGAATTGGGGTTGGGTTGGGTAGTGAAGGCTGGGAGGTGGGTTGGGAGGAGGGAAGATGGGGGAATCTGTGGTTGGTATGTAAAATGAATAAATTTCTTAATTAAAAAAAAAAAAGGAACTCTCCACAACCGGAGAGATGCTTTCCTCTCAGGCTGCTTTTCTATCAACCAGATGTACTTGTTCTAAAAAAAATACAAAAAGAAAAAGAACAAAAACAAACCAACCAACCCAGAGACAAACAAAAAGACTAGCGAGGCCCGTGATGGATGTTTTGAGGCAGGAAGGATCTGGAAAACTCCAGAGGGGGCATGTGAACGGGGCAGCAAGGAATGAATTATGTCATCAGGGAAACAATGAGAAGGAACCTTCTAGGCAAAGTAGAAAGCAAATGCATCCTGACATCTCCAGAGTATGATTGTTTTTCTACCATAGAGCTCATCATAACCTCACCTAACTCCTAGCTCTATCACCCCATTCTTTACCTCTTCTTCCTTTTCCTGCCTTTCCTGGCTAGGCTGGCATGCAATGGATTTGGATGAATAACTACTGGGAGATGTAGGATAAATGAAGGAAGGGATTTGAAAGAGAAACTGTTTACAACCTGTGGCGGTATATAGGCTTTTAAACAGAAGTAAGTCATTGTAAGAAATACTGGAGTGGTTGTGGCCTTGATCGATAACTTACGTGGCATAGAAGAAGCTAGGTTTTAGCATGTCACTGAGGATGCCATGTTGGTAATTCAGTCTCCCTGTCATAGCACATTGCAGCCCAATTAGGTGCTGTGTGTTTCCTGGTAGAAGATGCCTACCCGCCCCTCTTCCCAATCTCCAATAATGTCCTAGAACAAGGCAGAGCATCTTGTATCTCCCTCAGCCCTCCTGGGAAGTGCCTGGAATCACTTAGCATCAGGGAAATTTGGCCAACATGGCAGATGGGTAGGAACAACACTCCTGCTTGGCCTGAGGTTGAAAATGAGGTAGGTTGCCATCATGCTGAGCAGGGATGGGGAAAACAGAAGCCCACAGGAAGGATGCCGTGTAAGCTGCCAAGACATGTGTCAGGGAGAGCCAGGAGAGTACCAGAGGCCTGAGCCAGGAGCAGGAAGTGCTAAGTAGATACAAGGTTTCCTGCAGAACCCTGGCAATCAGAAGGAAGACTGTCAACCAAAAAGTGCCCTTTGCTCACAATCCAAGGCATTTTTTTAAAAACCTGATCCAGCTCTTTCCAAAGCTTCTTTACTTGAAGCTATAATTGAAATGAAGACATCAAGGGATAGCAACTCGGCAGTATTTCTGTTGACCAAATAAATATCACAAAACCGTTTCCAGATTCCTGGAAGACAGCATGGAGAATTGGGGCTCCAATAGACCTGGGTTCGGTCCAGCTATCCCCCTTATACCTTTGATTCTAGCCTAGCCATAGAACTGGTGGACCTCAATTTTCTAATGTATAAAAGAGGGGAAAGAAGAGGCTAACTAAATTATCTCTAAAATTGCTTTCATACTGTGACTAAAATCCTTGTGGTTATGTATATATGCTGTAAAGAAATTACCACATTTAAAATGATAGGAATATTCTGGTTACCGCTAGTCAGAACAGCAATTAGCATAACTCATCTGGGAAGCAATTTGGCAATCTATGCCAAGAGCCTTAACACTGTTCTTACCCAACTAACTATTCAGTAGTTTTCTCTTAGAAAACAAACCCAAGAGTGTTCTGAAATCCAGAAAGGAAAAAAGAGACGTTTTTTCTCCTATTATTTTTAAAAGTGAAAAAAATTCTCAGCAATGGGTGTTGTTTAATTTACCATCCATAAAATGGATTAGTTTTTAGTCATTAAAGTGAGTATCAAAGCATATAAATGATGATTTTTAAGTCAGTTTAACAGTAAATGGAGAAATTATTGAAGTAAATAGAGAAATATTTGTTATAATATTTAGTTCAGAAAAAACAAGATTCCAAGTTATATAAAGAATATGATTTCAATTATGTAAAAAGACATAAGCAAGCTGGAGAAATATTAATTTTGAATGTTTTGGGACTATTGATTTAATTTCTTTTCTCTTTGTTCTCTTCTAATATTCTATAATAAGCTTTCATTACAATAAAAATTGAAATAACTCAAGTTTATGATTATTAGTCAGCCATATATATTAAGAAGCTGTCAGAAAAATGGAAATAACCACAATTACAGAACATCATTTGTTACATAAAGTGAAATCATGTATCACATAGTTCAGTGGTTGACGCTTTACTAGAAAGATCACTGTATCCACAGTCTAAAGCTCTAGATTCAAATTCCTCAGATATCCTAGCTGTATCGTTTTAAACATTGACTTTCAGGAGTGTCCCATTTAAACAGAATTCAATCAACATTTACCAGAAACCCGAGTGCTGCATATTTGTGATATATGCAATAGTGCTACTGTTTGAAACAAAGTAGGATTCACAGTAATAAAACTTGTACACATCAGTGGGCATCATTGGTTTTCTGAAGTTGACCAATGTGTGGGAGTCAGTAAGATGTCACCCCTATAGGGACAGGAAATTGCTTATCCACTAATGGGTGGATTAGCTGAAGTGGTTTATGCAGGTTAGTGTTTTGCTGGCAAATCATAACAAAAAGACACAGTCAGAGGACTGTGTTCATAATCTGAGTTGGTCTTCTGCTCACTGAGTGGGGATAGAGAAGTTGTTCTTCCCATGTGCACCTCCATTTTCTATAGCTTTGAGCTGATATGCTATCACTTATTCTTTTTTCCTATAGCACAGGCTGGACTCAAACATGATACATAGCTGAGGATGAACTTGAACTTTAGATCCTTCTGCTTCTAATTCCCAAGTTCTGCAACTATGGGTGTGGCACCATAGGTGTGGCCTAGCTCTATTATCTTCTTTACCAGAGGGTGTGGTTGGAGACAAATTTTATAAAGGGTATAACAAAGCACTAAGAATAAATCTCAAACCCTATAGAGCCCTACCCTTGGTCTTTCATCTAGAATATAGGATGCTATTATTGGAAAGAAGTTCTCCATTTTCTGTGTGTCATACCACCTCATCAGTTTTCATTATTGCTGTTTTCAGCCCACAGGCATATTGGATCATGAGGGAGGGGCTAAGGGATCATAGCTGATGAAAAATGGTCCTCTTACATACTTTGTTTCCTTTTCTGTCCCATCATCTCCCTTCAATAGATGTACTTATGAGCTGCGGTAGGGAAGATGGGATGCTACAGTTGCCTCTGGGAAATAGGATGCTCCCAAACCCTTACTAGCCAGGGATTTCTGTCACCCTGTCCAAAGGGAGGAGATGAAAGGAAAGAGTGAAATAATAAACTGCTTTCAGGGAGCGCCTGTGAGATGCCGGAATAATTATGTTTCAGCGGCCCCCCAGGAGGAGGTGAAGGGAGAGGAGGAGGCTAGTGAAATAGGGAGCTTGCTTAATTATGGAACAGATGCCCAGTAGCACCTTGGGGTGAATGCATTAGGGGTGGGAAACTGTCATCTCCCCTCTCCTCATATTTATTCACATGCTTCTGTGACACCCAGCTGGGGCTGGTTTCCTGTGGGTTTGGCCTCAGTTGGAGAGATCTGCTAGTTCAAAGCCTTCTCCTTATTTCTAAGCAGGCTCTCCCGCCTGCCCTGTCACCCTGCTTTTCCTCTCTGCCTCCCATTGTGATCCTGGCACATCCCACAGGGTTTCCTCTGATTTCAGACAGCTTGCATTGTTTGGCCTGAACAGTTCGAGAAACGACCTTCCAGACCTCCAACGAATAGGAAGATGGGCTTCGGGTCTCTTAGGTATTCTGCCAGCCTCCACTCTGTTCCGTGACCCGCCCAGGGCCAAGAGCCAAGAGCAGCATGTGCTCCAGAGACCCAAGTCTCTGTCCTGCAGCTCAGACATATGCAAATCAGTCAGCAGACACAAAGAGCAGAGGCCCCAGATCTGACTGCCCTGCTCTGCCGCTGGCTTCCCAGGCATTGTATTGTGCCCTGACCACAGGGGTTTGGGACCTGAAACAAAGGTAAAAGCGGGCCTGGGATGTGGTTCTCTCCTGGAACCCCTCTCTCCTCCTTACCGCCCTCACTGCACGCTCCCGGGCTATCAAATGATCGGATGTGGAAACCCAAGGAGGGAAAAGACTTGGATTCTAGCCTCTCTCCACATCTTAGCCTTTTGCATATATGAATCACTGCTCCAGAGGCCCAAATAAATCCATCTTGGCTGTAAAAGACATACCTCCCCCCACCCTGTAGCAGTCCCATCACTCACCGATGCGTACTTCTATCAGCATTTATCTCGCTGCTGCTGTTTTCCTGTGGTGGTCCTTTGTCTCCCTGGGTAGGCTTTCAATTTCTGAAGAAGCCATGTACCTTTCAGAGTCATCCCGATACACAGTAGCCAGTTAGGTGCTGTTTCACCCTACTTGGCATAGGTCCACAGTAAGTGACTCGGATAGAGGGTGAGTGAAGTCAGATGCCCTTGTTCATGTAATATGTCTGAGATCTCCAGCACAAACTCCCAGAGCAGTGCGTGGAGAAACGACAGGTATATCCCCATACTTCCTAATTCAGTGCCAATTTTTCCTATATAAAGGAGATGATTGAATACCGTGAGTAATTTCAGCCAGGTAACACAAGTGAACTCATTGGAAACAAAGCACTAAACACATCGTTGGCTTTATCATTATAATGCTGTCATTATTATTCTCCTAATTTCAAGATGTGGGCTGTCAATTAGATTCATAAGCAACTGCTGAGGTCACCTAGTCCAGTGTCCTGCCACAAAGGCAACAAAAGCTGAGGTAAAATGTTAAATCTAGTCATGCTACAAAAGACATTGAAAGAATGTGAAACTAGTGTGAGGCAGTCACAATGCTGCGTAGAGAGCGTGGGGTCTGAAATAATGGGATCTGCCTGGCACTGCATCCTGACATCTCTAACCTTCCTTGAGACCGTTTACAGCAGAAGCTGCAAATCAGCTCCTTGAGGGCTGTCTTCCATCTTTCAGGGTTTGCGTTGCCTCGCATGTAACTTATTTATTTAATTTTTATTTTTTGAAGATTTATTTGTAGTTATGTGTGCATCTGGAGGGCAGTAGAGGGCATCAGAGCCTCCGAAGGGGGAGTTCCAGGCAGTTGTGGGCCTCTTGGTGTGACTATTAGGATTTGAACTCAGGTTCTCTGCAAGAGCAGGACATGCTCTTAACTACTGAGCCATCTCTCCAGTCCCTATAATTTAGTTTTGTAAAATGTGGTGTCAGTGTTTGGAAATCAGGAACATTTACCACAAATAAAAATTTTTGGCTTTTGCTTTTAAAACGTGGAAGGTTTAGAAATAACAGTACTGCTGTTGTACTTGGAAATAATTAGCTGGAGGTCTTACTTTAGACTTAGGATATCTCTGGTTCACTGCACTTCTCATCATGCCCTAATACCACCTCCATCTGTATGCTGGGCACAGGTGCCACTTATGCTTGCTGATTTCTTCCTTCCTTTTTCCCTCCCTTATCCCTCCTTCCCTCACTCCCTTCATCCCTCCCTCCCCGTCTTAGTCAGGGTTTCTATTGCTGTGAAGAGACAACATGACAATGACAACTCTTACAAAGAAAAACATTTAGTGGAGGTTGGCTTAGTTTCAGAGGTTTAGTCCATTATCATCATGACAAGAAGCATGGCAGTCTGCAGAAAGACATGGTGCTGGAAAAGGAGCTAAGTGTTCTGTATCTTTATCTGCAGGCAGGAGAAGTAGACTGTGTGCCACACTGGGCATAACTTGAGCATATGAGACCATGAAGCCTGCCCTGACAGTGACACACTTCTTCCACCAAGGCCACACCTCCTAATAGTGTCACTTAGGATGGGCCAAGCATTGAAACACATGAGTCAATTCCCATTGAAACAACCACATTCCACTCCCTGGCCCCCACAGAATTGTAGCCATAACATAATGCAGAAATGCATTCAGTTCAACTTCAAAAGTCTCCATAGTCTCTAATAGTCTCAACATTGTTTAAAAGTTCAAAGTTCAAAGTCTCTTCTGAGATTCATGCAATCTCTTAACTATAATCTCCTGTAAAATCAAAATCAAAAAGCAGATCACATACTTCCAACATACAGTAGCACTAGCTATACATTACCTTTCCAAAAGGTAGGAAAGAGAATATAGTGAGGAAATATTAGATCAAAGCAAGACTAAAAACCAACTGGGCAAACTCTAAACTCTGCATCTCCAGGTCTGATGTCAAAGTGATCTTCAGATCTCCAACTCCTTTCAGCTTTGTTGACTGCAACACATAGCACAGCCATATCTAATGGGAAAGGCAAAAGTCAAAGCCAGCATAGCTGCTTGACAAAGATCCAACAAGGCTGAGCTGCATGATGGCTGCCATGCCACCTTTGGTTTTCATCTCCACCTGTTGCATACTTGGGGCACTTTTAGTAGTCATACAATTTGGGGATGTTGGATTGATGGAAAATTTCATATGAATTATTTATGCCTTCTCCCAAGAATATTGCTTGTATGCTATCCCAGGAAAGTCCTGAACATACTACCCCCACTCTCTTTTAGGGAGATATCCTTATCCTTATCTACTTGAAGGTCTTCCTTATGCCTTGGAGGTTGTGACACACATAAAGAAGGCAGAGGTCTCTTTATGAGGCTATGAGGCATTCTTGAAACATCTGTCCCTGAACTTACACAGGAACAAGATATTCAAAATAAAGTAAACTCAAAAAGGTCAAAAACTCAAACAAGAGTCGGTGGGCTAAAGGAGTTGGCCACAGATCAGATTGCAAGCCTCTTCCCACTGTATACTCAGGCAATTACGTGGCACATGCAGCAACAAAATTAGATTAACTGAAGTTACCTTTGCCCTACACAGAGACTTATATTGATGGGCAAAGTATGGAGTGGAAAGATGATAGAAGAATGAGATGTCAGGACCTCCCTTTCTTAGAAAAGTTAACACATGCAGAGTCACTGTAATGTCATGTGACCAAAGAACAACAGAATGCCAGGATTAGACTTAAAAACAAATTCTATAAAGATATAAATTATAAATATTTTATTATGCCAGAATTTGAATAATAACTACAGCACCTTAGGCCTGAGGATTTTTCTTGGGCACTATAACCTTTAAGAGTTAGTAATACACTGCTTGGGGCATGGCAATATGCTCAGGCTGGCTTGATTTTGTTTTGGTCTAATGTTCTTTTAGCTACAAAAGCTACCAGTCTGAGAACAGGCTGTCATATGCCACTAGATTCTTAAAAGGGTTAATGAGTAAGAATAACTCTGTTTATTAATGATGTCAAAACTTGAGGGAAAATGATTGGAAGTGATAACTCTGTCCTATTAGTTTATCAATGATGATTAAAAGATGAGAAAAGGAATCGAAACACATGTCCAAAACAAAAAATCATATGATCTATGTTTTGGAACATCATGCTTACTAAATTATCCATACTTCCTAAATTCTGTATCAATAGAGAGGCACTCTGGCTGCTAGTCAGTCAGGCTGCAGGATTCTGCTGACCAGCATGGTCTGGCTCACCTCCTCCCCTGGCCAAGTCCTTACATCCTCTATGGGGACCTGTCCCACCAGGGATGGCTCCCGTCAGAGTAGGACAGGCCATGTTGACATGCACTTCCTCTCTGTCTATCTCTCCTAAAACGAAACTAAGAAGTATCCCATGTCTGACTCCTCCCATTACTGCTCTTGCATCCACCCATCTTTAGACCCTGCCCTCATCTGGAGCTGCACTCCAGCAAACACACTTCTTTCTCTTGGGCTGGTTCTACTCCCTCTTAGCAGCTCTCCTTTGCAGGTATCCTACACTTTGGCATCTCCAACATCTTGGGGTCTCCAAGGCAATCCAAGCAGCTTCAACATCACAGCTTCAAACAATGGCCACTCTAGGGACACCCCTGAATGCCTGGCCTCAGCAGCTTTTCTTAGTCACAGAGACAAATGCTTTATCTCCTTTCTTCTATCTTTGACTCTAAAGCCAGAACCACATGGCTGAAGCTGCAAAGTTCTGCTTGCTGGGGTTGGAACATGGCCCCTTGTTCAATTACATCTTCACTAGCTTTCTGTTTTTCATTGTTTCATTCACTGCCTAAGCTTGGCTGTTCTGGAACTTGCTCTGTAGACCAGGCTGTCCTCAAACTCAAGAGATCTGCTTCCCGCTCTCTCCTGAGTGCTGGGATTAAAGGTATGTATCACTATGCCCGGGCCTAAGCTGTTCTTTAATTCCTTTTCACAAGTTGGAAGTTTAGCTGGGTGGGATTTTGCCCTGAGATCACCACTCCCTTTATTCCATTTAACATCAGACTTTCCTTAAATCTGTTTATCTCCTTGAACAGAAGATTTAGCTGTATTCTACTTCCTGGTGTCTCCTTTCTTCTCAATCTATATCTTTTGTATTTTTCCTTGTCTAGCTTGCTCTTTTTCATTATAGATCTACATAAGCATGACCACTAATAGCCACACAACAGAATCAACACTAGATTATTTTGAGATCTCTTCTGCCAATGAAATTATTCCAAATCTCTTCACTTTAGCTTCAGGCAGACTTTTTGGACAAGGGCATTCTTCCCCCAAATTCACAAAACCAGTCTCCAGGCCACATACTAGCATTCTTCTCTTCTAAAAACTCTTGAGCCAGGCCTCTACACTTCAAATCACCCTCGGCACCACTGTCATAGTCCTATGAGGGTGACCCACTTAAAGCATTGAACTGCTTTTTCTAATCCACAGTCCCAGAGTCCACATTCCTCTAAACAAGAACATGATCAGGCCTATCACAGCAATACCCCAGTCCCTGGTACCAACTTCTGTCTTAGTTTGGGCCATTCCTATTTAAATAAACTGTATTTCCTCCCTCCCTTTCTTCCTTTCTTCCTTCCTTTTTTCTTCCTTGCTCTTCTCCCTCCCTCTCTTCCTTTGCCCTCCTCCTTCCTTCCTTCCTTCCTTCCTTCCTTCCTTCCTTCCTTCCTTCCTTTTTCTTCCTTCCTCTCTTTTTCCTTTCTTTCTTTCTTTCTTCCTTCCTTCCTTCCTTTCTTTCTTTCTTTCTTTCTTTCTTCCTTCCTTCCTTCCTCTCTTTTTTCTTTCTTTCTTTCTTTCTTTCTTTCTTTCTTTCTTTTTTTTCTCTTCTTTTGTTCTTATTCTCTCTCCTTTCCTTCCTCCAACCCTCCCTTTTTATTTCCTTCCTCCCCCTCCTTTCTCTCTCTTACAATTTTTGTTCCTCCATCTCTTATTCTCTATTCAACAAAAATGGGTCTGAAAAGGGTTAATATTTAGCCTTCAAAATGCCACTATCTGCATCTTGTACTTTCCTTCCATCATGCTTGTACTCATATCACTTCTTTCCTGCTGTCTTCCCCTCGAGGCTGTGCAGTCTCAGCAGTTAGAAACTGCTTGTGTTACAGCCCTAATCAGCATTGCTACATACAACATGTACTATAGGATTGATGCTCAATTTCTCTTACAGTTCTCCTATGTACATAGAAGTAAATGAGATGCCTCATCAGTCAGAATGGACCAAGCAAGGTAACAAGATTAGTGGCATCTGCATTTCAATTCTATAAATGCTGTTCTATTAGGAGGCAATGAAAGCAGTATGCTTTAGCCAATCTGTACTGTCACAAAGAGTTAAATGGAGAAAGAATGAATGGTTACAAGTCAATCACTTCCTTACTCCCTCCCACTAGGAGAGAAGAAATTAACCTCACTCAGCACAGCCTGGAAACCAGTTATCAGTCAGTGCTCAAGTCAATCAGTCATCCTGTTTACATGCACGTCATCCTGGGAGACGCTTTCTCAGGCTTCTTGTCAACCCCAGGAGCAGTGCACTGGAAGAACTGGGTCTTGTGTGGCTGACTCAGGCACTCCTACCAGTGATCAACTAGTATTTGTCATTGTTTCCTTCGCTTGCTTTGAAGCCTGGGAGTCAGAACATTATCCTAGGCCAGACAGTGTGCTGGCCCATAGCCAAATCCTTCAAGCACTTGCTTCATGGTCCTACCTGATCAAATAAAGGATGTGGTTACTCACTTAGCCCTGCTCTTTAACCATGAGAATGGAGAGATCTGCCTTTCTCAGGACTTCGAGAGCCCCTGAGCAGGGAGCTGAATAAGGAAAAAAAATAGAGAGTCTCCCTTTTGCTGAATGCCTGTTTGTCCTCACTCTTGTTGGTAAGTTCATCTATCCTGCCACTAAGGCCTTACTTCACTGGCGTTAAAACCTACTTCTTCAGGATTCCAATGTAGACTGAAGACCAGCTGAGATGTCCAGCCTCCTAGACAACGGAACTACTGAATTCTTGGTTTTTCCATCAAGAGATGGCTGCTGCTTTACTAGCTGTACAACAACCTGTAAGTCACATCAATAAACCATATATAAATGAATATATATGAATATGTATAATATATAGTAAATATATATATGTATGTATGTATGTATGTATGTATGTATATACACACATGCACATGCAGATACACAACACACATATTTGTCTTGTCAAGGTAGAAAACTATCTATTGTCCAATGCCAGGTATGAGATACATCCCCCTCAAATTATTGGTCAGAGGTGTCGTAGAGACCCCCTCCATCCTCTGAAACTATGTAGGTTATTGCCACTGCTCTTGATTCCCCACTAGAACTTGACTGTAAGACCCCATTGCTAAAGATGCTACACACATTGCTCAAAGGACCTGGAGAGATGAAGCTGGTGCTGAGCAGGAAGCTTCCTCCTTGCTGATATGCTCTCACAGTACTGGAAGGTGTTTTATAGCCTGCTGGGTTAAAAAACACATCGACAGTCTTACCAAGCTATGAACCCTGTGAATTCCAGCGATGATTGAGGTGGCAAGATAGACCCCTGGGTGCAAGAGTGGCACAAACATTATGGAGTAACCAACTGCTTTCTGATTAGATTTAAGGCCTGCTCCAGAGGAGGAAACACATGCCTCATACTGTGAATCTAGCTAAAAATCCATGGTTGGGGAGCTCACAGGCCCCAGAGGTAAACCTATTGGTATGTCATCAAATGGACATAGTAGCTACTGCTTTCTAGATTTGTATATTTCTACCCACAGATCAGCACAGCTCTCAGACCTCATCAGAGGAGTTTCTTTGTGAAGTAGATGGTGGTTAATATAGAAACTGACAACTAGCCAGGTGTCAAGAACAAGGGACTGTGGTGTGCTCAGCCACAGATAGGACATTTATATCACACTCCTCCCCCAAGGTTCAGGGACAATTGCAGAAACAGAGGCAAAAAGTTGAAAGAGCCACAAGTTGGGGAGGACCAGAGCAAAATGGAATCTGCAGGGTTTGTTAGGACTGCTATGCTCATGAACACATACAGCTGTGGTTACCTGTACAAGGTCAAGCCAGTGAATACTCTAGCAGAGACTGAGGAGGTGTTCATGAGCTCCTATACCTAACAGTTGATAGCTTCTCCTGGAGGGAAAGTCAGTTTTCTTTAAGGGTGTGAGTCCTGGTAGTTGAACACACCCCAGTGGGTAGTCTCACATCCATGGGTATATGGACAGCAGAAACCGGAGCCCACGGGTTATTAAAAAAAAAAAATGAGGACATAGAGTTGGGGGATGTTGGGAATGTGAAGGTAGATCTGGGGGGGAATTACAGGGAAGAGTTGAGGGTGAATATGATTGAAATACAATGTGTGAGATTCTCAAATAATTACTAAAAAATTAGAAAACCTTCCTCCCTCATGTGTGGCTTTACGAAGTGTACGTTGTTGCATTTAGTACAGAATTGCTGTTCAATCCTCATGCAAAGTGTTGCTTTGTCTACCTGGGCCCATTTCTAATGAGCACGTCTCTTCATGAATACCCTGATTCTCTGAGGAGCTCCCCAACCCTCTCTACCCTTCTTCATCTGTTTAATTTGGTTTCTGTGCACTTTGAACCCTTGCCCTGGAAGACATGACATAACACCATCTATTTCTACTTAAACTGTTATTCAGGACATGTTTGAAATGTGCATTATTCATGTATTATTCATGGGCATTATTGGAGATCAGTGCAAATCAGCTTTATTGGGCACCCTGGAGAGTGCAGCCGAGTCGTGTGCCCTTATAAATTGGATGGTATCATTTCCTGAAAAGCGGTCTTGCTCTGCCTTCTGGAGGAAAAATGACAGTTTCGTGGAACTGCCGAGAACAATCGTGCTTTTGAAAGAGATCACAGAGCCATTTCATTTGACATTGGATGCACGTCGCTCAGCAGAACCCTTCGTCCAGGTTTGATTTATTTGGTTTTGAAACCTTTTCAGACCCAGACTTGGTTCAAAACCTTGTGGAAGTCATAGGAGACTTGTAGGTTTCAAACAATACAATCAACTAACTAGGTTTCAGTCTGTCTCACTTAGTGGACCAACTCATAAGGCTTCTGACAGGAGTGACAGAAGCAGATAGTGTGAAGACCTTGAGCTGGCATGGTGGTGAATTGAGGTAACTGTGGTACCCTAATAGAGCCGTCTGTCTTTTCCCCAAGTTCCCCATCCCCTTCACTGGAGGAGGTGATCCATACACGGGACAGAGGGAGTTTGTCATGCCTCCTGCTCTTTTGGTACTACTTGTATTTACAAGAACACAGTGGCTCCATCACAGGAATGTCTCTGTTGTGAGTGGTCAAGGCTTGTGGACCAAGAGTGAGAGAGATTGTGAACACAAGAGCTATCTCATAAGCCTCCTTAGATTATACTGCACATAAAGGTAGGCTCTTCTTGGTGTTTGGCTAGGAGATGCTCCATGCCAACCTTTGCAGATCCTGAAGTTTTATAGTTTTGGCCTGAGTATTCTGCATGCCTCAGAAGATCATGGTGGTAGAGTCAGTTTCTGGAAATTCCTGGACAGACATGTACTGAACTGACATTTTAGCCATAAGCAAGCAGGATTTGAAAAGACTATTGAAGCCTTTTGGCTCTAAGAGTCTAAATGGTCATCATAAAAGCAGCTGCTTATGCCATTGGTTGGATAGAGTTTATACACTGCTATGGTAGGTCTTATATATTGAAGTTCTCATGTATGTTTTAAATGAAGCCACACATGTGACTCCTTATAGTAGTATCTCAAATTGTCAGGGTCCAGTCAATTTCAAATTTTGACTTTTGAATGTATCCACTTAATTGAAAGTTAGTGTATGTTTGCTGTGTATCACGGAACTGTAATGGACATAGGAGATGAAACAGATGGATGGCAGATTCACTATTGTGCATGTGTACATGTGTGTGTATGATCAGTTGGGTATGAGCATTTCAGGGAATTAGGTCTAAAGTCACCATTCAGGTAGGAAAGGAGAAAGTAGAAACATTATCAGAGGAAACAGTACAAGTTACTAGTCTAACACTGTTAGGGGCTGCTTGGAGCACAAGCCAAAAAAAGCTGCACAAATATGGTCCTGAAGGAGGATGATCACTGTAGGAAGAGGCTGTTGGTTAGTCAAGACTGAAGTGCTTGGATTAAGACACAGAAGCAAGAGGAGGAAGCTGCTTAGACAATTTGGAAGCAGTTCTGTGCTGGGGAATATGGTGGATGTAGGGGTTCTGAGAGAAGAGAAGGTTGAGGAGGAAGTGAAATTGGAACAGAAAAGGCTCAGAGCTTGAGATGTCTTCACTGAGGAGATGGAATTGCTGCAGGTTTTAAGCAGGACTGTGCACATCTGAATGGCCACTGTGAAGACAGTGGAGGCTGGATCAGAGGAGAGCGAGATGAGAGCCGTGAAGGCCAATTACAATGCTGTTCCTATTGTGAGGTAGGACCCTCACAGACACTGACAGAGGTGGGGCGGATGGAGCAGATGCAGTCTCTGAGAAGGAGGTACTGGCAGATCTAATGAGTGGCTGGGTATAGGTCTGGCAGAATGGCTCTCCAGTTACAGTGTGGGTGACTTTATGGCAGGTTATCTGGAGATAGTGAACCTGAGAAGATTCCCCCCCCTCAAAATAAAGAAACCCAAGTTGGAAGAATCCGTATCACCTCAAGGGACAATTCAGAAAGAGACTGAGCTTGCACTAGTGGAAAAATGTTGTTTAAAATGTAAACCAAATAGCCCACAACTGCCTGCCAACCCATAGTTCCATGGAACAGTTGGCCCTTGTTTATCATCAGTATTTGTCCATGAGGACACAAGGCCTCTGCTTCATAGGACAGTGACCATGAGGCCTTAGGAGTCATGATCACAGATGAAATATCCCATCAGATTCAGTAAAACAGAAGGAGAGTGAACTCTGGAGTCTTAATTTGAACTTATCCCAACCCTGCATGCTGCCTACTGTGGAAACAGAATGAGATCGTTTGTAGATTTAGACTCTTCAAGACAAAATATTCAGGTAAAGCAGAGGAGTGGGGCTTTCTAAGCTTGGGCACTGAGCAAATGTCATCATTTGATGCCTAAGGTTACCAAATAAAACTCTTCAATTCTTTCTACTATGGTAAGAATATTAAACTAATTCCTTTTGGACAGTACAAAGTATATGGTGATGTCAGTTGTAAAATATATTCCTGCAATAAAATTTAAACAAGATCCATAAACAACAATCCCCAATAAGTTAATTCTAATCTTAAAGTCATGTGTGCATGTCAAAGGTATAGATTCATCCTTTATCATTCTTTAGGAGTCCCTCTTCTTGCCACTCTGCAGCCAGCTCTCCAATTCTATTTGTTCAGCCCATTGCCATGGCATCTTGTTTCCTATGCTGCTCATTCTTTCCTATGTGGACCAATATTTTCCAGGGACTGAGAGTAAGGGAGCTGACTCCAAAGTGATAGTGCATGTCTGGGAGTGACAAAACTGCTTTTTTTTTTTCCTGTGCCAGTTGTGGTGGTGACAGATCTATCACTCTATACCTTTGTTAGCATTCAAAGAACTATGTACCAAACAGTGAATTTTACTGTTGCTAAAATTCATTTACAAACTGTACAACAAATAGAACACTGCCTAACACATCTAGGTGTTTAATAAATGCTGTACTTTGAGATGAAGAAACAATTTCTGGTTTGTAGGAAATGAGTGTTTCCCAAAGGCAAAACATTATTTGCTTATGGACTATTATTTGAACGAAATACGCTTGCTTATAAAAAGACTTTCTAGTTTTCAAAATATCATTATGTTTTGTAGGGATATCATACTGTCTCTTTAAAAGAATACTAGGGAAATCCTGGAACCAAAGCACCTAAATGCTAATTATTTAAATAATTCAAAGTGAAATAAATGTTTTATTTGTTTAAAAAGTTCTGAAGTTCAAAGAGATGCCCTTCCATTGTTGTTAGGGGTGTATTAAAATGCAACACACACATAATAGAAATATAATACAATTGGAGGGGGCCTTAATTCTGAGCCTGGCTTGTGTGGGGCGTTGTGTTCATTGATGAGTTCTTATAAAAAATCCCATGTGGAAGGCACCATGATCTCCATTTTATAGAAGAAAGCAGTGAAGCCGGGCAGTGGTGGTGCACGCCTTTAATCCCAGCACTCAGGAGGTAGAGGCAGGTGGATCTCTGTGAGTTTGAGGCCAGCCTGGGCTACCAAGTGAGTTCCAGGAAAGGCGCAAAGCTACACAGAGAAACCCTGTCAAGAAAAACCAAAAAAAAAAAAAAAAAAAAAAAAAAAAGAAGAAGAAAGCAGTGAGACCCAGGTGGAAGTGACTTAGAGCATATAGGGCTAGTTAGAGGCCAGGCAGGACCTGCTTTGAGTCTGTCTTACACAGATGATGACTCCCCACAGACACAGTCCTGGCTGTTCACATGGAAGACTGCCAACAGCCCAGTCCACAATGAGAGGGCTCTTGCTTGAACAGCATGCAGCCCTCTCAGTCATGGCCTCTGTCTCAGAGCTGGGATTGTAGCCTCAAGGCTCCTGCCCCATTGGTGACCTCAGTTTTGTCGCTGTAGTGAGGAAAAATCTCTCCCTTTGCAAAGTCACCAAGGTGGAGCCCAAGATCTGAGTCCCATCCTTCTCAACTGCAGTGCCTGTACAAAAACAAACAGCCACTTCAGGGCGGTTCTGTCAGGAAGATAAATGCTGTCTCATTGATCCCCTCACCAAGGAGCTTGTCAGAGCGGCAGCTGCTAGCCTGAAACGCTTTGAAGACTGAGCCCAGGTGTCCAGTCCCAGCCTTTTCTGCTGTCTTGACTAGCAATTCAAGCTAGCGTGACATGTTTGAATCCCTGTCACAGTCTAGGATAGAAAGTAAAATGAGTCAACAACAACTTTCTGGGGAGGTCTGCAGCAGGCTGCCAGTACCAGGGTAGAGCATGGCAGAAGCTCTCTGTCCGAAGATGTTCTGTGCCCGCCCAGGATTTACCCAGGCCAAAACCCACTTCGAGAACAAAGGGAAACCTTGAAGTTCAAAGACGTCAGAAAAAGCAAGGGTGTAAAGTCTACTTGTTGCAGGAATTAGAGCAAGGCGAACTGCTTTATGAATGCGCGAATGAGTGTGGACTGCTTCATGAATGTGTGAATGAGTGTGGATTACTTTATGACTGTGTGAATGAGTGTGGACTGCTTTATGAATGCGCGAATGAGTGTGTACTGCTTTATGAATGAGTGTATATACACATGTATCTACATTGAGCTTTTCCTTTTTACTGTCCCTTCTAACTTCATCCCCTCTACTTCCTTACCAGTTATTCCTGCGTTCCTGCTTTCTGTCACCTGATGCTCCTGAGTTCTCAGATGATTAGACACAGGCGTTTCCTCAACTTCCCATGTGCTAAGAAGTGACACATGTCAAGGGTATAAGATGCCCTTAGAGACAGGCAGATGATACTCAGCCTCAGCATCCACCTTTCACTCTTTGGAGGAGGTTTGTGCAGTGGTGAAACTGTCCACTAGGTGGCACTCATAGTTCAGCTTCATCTTCATTTCTACTGTGGAAAAAATTGCCCCAGTACCACTGTGGGAGAGCACATGATTTATACTTGTCGCATACTGTACTGATTGTACCTATTGTCAAATTTGGGGTTCTAGTGCATGTTTTTATAATTACAACTTACTTTTCCCTCCCTCTGGGTCCTTGACAAGTTGTAACATAAGAAGATAGGTACAACTTGAACCTGGAAGGTCCTTTCAACTCACATGTTGATGGTTACTTAAGGGGTAAATATTTAGCCAGGCTTGGTGGTGCATGCTTTTACTCCCCAAGGGTAATCTTCTCTGTTTGATTGTGTCCACATTTCCTTATGTCTTTCCTCTCTGTCCCCTCTCTGTTCCTCTTGGTGGTTAGAAAAATGGGGCCAGCTGATGCTTACAGAACTCAGTATATGATTGCCTTTGTGGGTTCATTACATAGTGGCTATGGAATGGATTAGAACCTCCCTCCCAATGCTTATATATCCTGAGCCCTAGAGGTCAAAGTCCAAAGGAAAAGAGCTGGTGAAATTTTGTCTTTGAGGAGGACATTAGGATGTGTGTGTGGTTGAGATGCTGACTTGATTTTCTATGAAGGTTTCCTCTGGGAAAGCTGTGTGTGGTGCTGAGCTGATAAAGGCTGTTGGAAGCCCCATGTTGATACTATTGGTTGTTATCATTATTTTAGTTTAGGACCAAGATGTGAGAAATTATTCCTGCCCTCCAAGAATCCAGCCTTCTTGGCAAAATAAGAAACTTACCCAAGTAACATACAAGTTAGTTATTGCTGTGGAATCCATGTCAATAAATTTGCTTCAAGACTTCCTCAGAAACTTCGTCTCTGGGTCCTGAGGGGTTGTGAAAGTTTTCAGGGAAGGATGGTCAAGGTGAGGCTTTAAGTAGAAAAAGATGAGAGGCTACGCTGGGCAGCCATGAAGAATCATGGTGTGGAGGCATGGGTATGGGCACAGAAAACCACCCAGAGCTGGGGCTCACCTAGTTGAGCCCCTCAATATCAGATAGTTCCTCTAAAATTCTATTTTTACAAAAGGATCAAATCACAGTAAAACTCTAATTTCTTACTTTATGGGGTGATGGTGTCTCAGAAGCCCAGGGAAATGATTAATCTTTAAAGCAGTATTTATTTCCATTCTTATTAACTACTGAGAGTGACCTCATTCATTCAACATATATTTATGGAGTATGTTCACTGTGCTGGATGTTTTGTGGGAAACTGAGATATATCAGGCAAAATTATTCTCTCTGGAGCCTTTATGCTGGGAAAGAAGACAAGAAATGTGAATATAACGATGCTGTCAAGGAGAAAGACAAAGGCTCTAAGGTAAGTACTGAAAAAATATTACGGGAGTCCAGGGCAAGAGAAAAATTATTTCCAGCTGGGGTTCAATGGTGAGATGTGTTTATGGAAAGGGAAGGGGGAAAGAAGGGCATTTTTCATGGAGTAAGTGGCAGATGTGAAATAGGAGGGTGGGTGCAAAGAAAGGACCAGACTGGAGCAGAGCTCAGAAGCTGAACAGTGGAGGAAGAGTTGAAATTTCGGTTCTGGTGGCTGACAAGCCTCTCAAGGCAGTTAAGGAGTTCAAGTTCAGCAGGATCTTATGTGTTTTGAGGAGCTGGACAAATTGATTTTGGGAAAGATCTATATTGCAGAAGATGAGCACATAACCTCAGCATGTAAGATGGGACTTGCTGGGAGAGAAAAGGAACATGGAGGTGACTTACTGACTCTGAAATGAATATGGCTTTATAAGTTGACTTTTTTTGCTATCATTACAAACATTACCACCACCATTAAACACACACACACACACACACACACACACACACACACACACAGAATCTAATCAATGGAAATTCCTTTTTATGTAAAATCAGGAAATTTCTCTCTCTCTCTCTCTCTCTCTCTCTCTCTCTCTCTCTCTCTCTCTCTCTCTCTCTTCCTCTCTCTTCCTCCCTCCCTTCCTCCCTCCCTCCCTCCCTCTCTCTCTCTCTCTCTCTCTCTCTCTCTCTCTGTATGTGTGTATGCGTATACATATAATGTATATTTAAGTTTGATTATTTTTAATTATATGTATGTATGTGCATCAAGGTATTGGATGTGAACCTGCAGAAGTCAGAGGATTTGGATCCCCCTGAGCTGTAGTTACAGGCAGTTACAGCTACTGGACTTGGATGCTGAAAAGTAGACTCAGGTCCTTTGGAAAAGCAGTAAGTGCTTTTAACTGCTGAGCTGAGCCATCTCTCCAGCCCCTTAGTGGTTACCCAAAGCAGTGGAGAATAGAAGGAGAATAGAGGAAATGAAGCATGAAGAAGTGAACAGCAGGAAGAGGGCAGCTATTTCAGGAACTTCCAGTTTTTCCCAGAGGTGAGGGATTGACCTAGAAGTGCAGAAACTACATCCTGTAGTTACAGTAGTGGGGTATGGAAATTGGGTTGCCCAGAAAGGGTGGCATACATCACAGGATACATCACAGAGATGCATTGCACAATGGTTGGTAGAGAGAACCACAGAGGCTTCAAGAGGAATTGCATTCCTGAGCCACAGTTTCTGTTGAGAGGTATTGGCGATTGTGTTGTAGATATTTACTAGAGACACCACCACTGATAAAGAGGCTTCCTGCAAATAGCCGGTCCAGGAATTTAAAGGATCACCAAGTAAGTAAAGGTTGAGCAAAAAATAAATTAATACAATTTCCTTAAGAACAAAAGCCAAAGAGCATTCAGCATTTTCCAACAAATGAGTATCTCTCACTACAGAAATACTGCAACAAAGCATACTGTTGTGATCAAATATTTCACTGTCAGTTGAAGGAAAAACACACCAAACAGTCATCTCTGTCAATAAAAAAAAAATTGCAAAGGAAAATATAAGAACTCAAGGGAGAGATAGCACGAAAATGTGGGAAGACAAGGTAGGAGAGGGCTGGTCACAGAGAAGGAGAAATCACCCAGCCATCAAAGAAATGAAGAAAAATGTAAGAGGCACAATGAGGAGCATATTATGCTTTGAAACAATATGAAGAATAAGAGAAGTTACCAAAACAAATGTACATTAAAAGCATATACTATTTTATATAGAACATTACAGGGTGAAAAGGAAAAGAACCTCAGGATTTGTACAACCGGTATATTTTAAGGTGAAAACATACAAAATGGAAATGAAATTTTTAAAACATGAAATTAAGTAAAATTTTACTTGAATGCAAATGACTTACAGAGCTGTGTGAAAAGTTTACACTATGAATCAAAAACACTGACCTAGGCTGGTCAACATGGAGACACCACTAAGTAAGTTTATAAGATGTAAGGATTTCCAATGTTCTCTACACTGGCAGGCAAGGTTGAAGCACATTTCAATTCCTCTACAGCATAGCTCCATGTTATCCTATAATGACACAACACGTAACACTCAAAGGAAAAAAAGCAAATCAATAATTTTATTTGCAGTCGAATATAACAGCTCTGTTCTAACTTAATGAATAAGCACAAAACTCCTGAGGAAATAGTTTTTTTTTTTAAAGATTTGTTTATTTATGTATTCTATGTATATGGGTGTTTTGTGTGCTCATACATTTGCACACCAGAAGAGGGCATTGGATCCCATGGGACTACAGTTATTGATGACTGTGAGTCACTGTGTGGATGCTGGGAATTGAACTCAGGACCTCTGGAAGAACAGCCAGTGCACTTAACCACTGAGCCATCCCCCCAGCCCCAAGGAAACAGTTTTTTATGAGCTCTTTCTGAGGAATCTTGTAGAGAATAAATTTTTTAGCTAAAAGATGAGTAGGATGACTTCAGGAAGAGTCAGAGAATCACATGCCTGTAACCAGTAGAAACAAAACACAAATTTGCAGATTAAAGCAAAGCATTGGCATGTTCCCTCTGTTCTGACAGTATAAGAATCTACAAATAACAACTTAGAGGAAATTTTCGAGAGAAAGTAGGCTGCAGAACAGTTTTGCCAAGAGTCTCCTCAAATATTAAGCAATGGCCATCTTTTAAATCTGACAGTGTGGCAAGAATTGGTCAACTTAAATATAGGAAGGCAAAGACTAAAAATGCTCCTCCCCCATCTTAGCCTATGCTTTCTTTTTCCCTTTTCTTTCCTTCACGCTGAGCTAGTGAGCTGCACTGTATCACTGCTTTCAATCTCCAGTTGAACAGCTAGCCAGCCAACTCAACAGTTAATAGTAACTCATGACAGGTGCCCAGGGCAGATGAAATGTGTTAATTTTATCTCTGCTTAGAATAAGGAATTCGTATAGACTGGGTAAAAACATAAAGAATGTGCGAGAGTTACACACAATTATAAAAATCCAAATTAAAAAGAAAAACAAACCCACATGCAAAAAGAAGTAGGACATAAAAATAAAACATAGATCTAAGACATGCTTCTTGTATTAATTAAAGTAAATGAACTTAGTTCACTTTGAAAACAACAGAAATTCCTGAGTAGAGAAAAAATGTATATGGTATATGAACAAAACAATTCAATAAAATTAAAGTAAGACGCTAGCCATTCTATACTAAAGAAGGCAAACCCCTAAAGCCCCACCAGCCAACCAATCAGGGCTCCCAAACAAGGCCAACATAGCACAAAATAAATAAGAAACTAAACAAATGATCTAAATAATCAGCTGTCTTAAGATTACAAATGGTAGAATTTAGGAATAAACACAGAAGGATCATGTTAGATTATTTATTATATAGGGGACATCTTGTGAGTTTTTGGTAATTATGCTTATTATATACACATGAAGTAACATGGCCTCCATGTTCATTAAGTATCAGTAACAAAAGATGAAAAGAAATATGTAGCATAAGACTTCAAGTCATCCCTTTCCTTTTCTCTTTCTCCCCTCTTAAAATGTCTGTCCATGTTCTGTGTGACTGCATGAATATACCCATGTTTACATGAGTGTGAAAGCACATGTGTGTCTAGTTCCCATGCTGATGTCTGCATGTCCTGTGATCTTTCTCATCTTACCTATCAAGGCAGGGTCTCTTGTTGAACCTGGAGCTTTTTGATGGAGCTGATCTGTTTAGCATCTTCAGGGACTTCTGTCCCTGCTTAGTGTCCATGAGCACTGCATTGCAGGCTGCCTCTGCACACACATAGCCTCCCCAGTTTTTATGCTGTTCCCTGGATTCAAAGGGTGTGCATCCCAGTGTCACGATTGCACTACAGATGCTGTTCCATGAGCCGGATCTCCAGTCCTCATTCTCCTCTTTCAGTCTTCGCCAGATCAAGGTGAATGTAGAAAAACAAACAAACAAACAAACAAATAGTTTGGATTCTAGATGGACATGATGCATATACCTTCAACTCAATACTCTAAAAGAGATGATTACACTTTTTTCTATATAGCTAGATGATATTTCTATTAATTGACTCGATAGGTTATTGATAAAAATACCACCGATATGTGCCAAGACATGTAAATAATAAAAACACATTCCTTTTTTTTTCACAAGGCAGTAAAAATAGAATCGAAGGGCAGTTCAGGTGGTAAAAACTGTCTTTTCAATGGTAAATTAAAAGGGGGAAAAAGTTTTTGTGAAGCGTCTAGTGTAGGGATAACAAGTCTAAAGTGGAGTAATTTATTAAAAAACAATTAAAATGTGCTTATGTTGACATATAAAGTACAACAAAAAAGTGACCAAAGGAAAAATCCATCATTTTAAACACTCAAATGAAGAGACAGATGGGGGGGGGGGGAGAGAGAGAGAGAGAGAGAGAGAGAGAGAGAGAGAGAGAGAGAGAGCAAATTGGATATCTAAGTTAAAATATTAGTACAAGAACAATACAAGAAGATGAAGAAAAGCACAGTAAAGAAATTATTATGAATGAAATCTGGTTAGTGATTTGATTAATTAGGCATGAGCAAACTAAAGGTACATCTAAAAGTCACTATTTTATTAAAAATATCGTTAGCTAGGTGAGGTGTTTCTTCTCTGTTGTTTGAAATTTCAGTGCTAGGGAAGCTGAAACAGGGGAACCTTGACCATGACCTTGCTCCACCAAGCTAAAGTCCCCCAAAGGAGAAACAAACAAACAAACAAAACAAAAACATAGACTGACTTAAATGTAAATGAGGGGGATACTTGATTCAGGAGGAGAACCATATAATCCAAATATATAAGAAAATAATAAAAAGAAATCACTACAGAACTACAATCACACTTTAAGCATAGTTATGCTTTTTGTCTAATATTATGTGAATAATTTTGAAAATCTGGTTCAATCCAATTGATTTATAGGAAAATGTAATTTGCCAAGACTGAACACCCAGAGAGAAAACATGCAACTAAACTAATTTAAACAGAAGAAATGGATAAGCCGAGTAGAATCAGTTTTCTTGTATAAAGGATTCAACTTAGCCTTTACAGGATATTTCAAAGATTAAAGACAGAGAATAAAAAGGAATGGATCTCTGTTTTTCATGAGTGAATAAACACTGTTACTGAAGTCTGATAAAGATTACATAGATTTATTGATGAATGAAAAGTGTAAAATATAAAGATAAATTCTAATATCCTGAGTAATCTATAAGAATAACAACACATTACAAGCCCAGACAAATGAGCAAATGGGTTTTATTCTCCTAGAAACAAACTCTAAAAGTATTTATAAAATTTTATGCTTATTACTACTCAAAACACCAAAATATATCAGTCTTCAAGATGTAAAAATAAATCTCTATTAGCCCAAAGTTCACAGATTTGATGAGGAAAACAACTTTTCAGTTGTTGGAAGCTAGTCATAGAAAAAGTCTTTGAGACTAGTCAATGATGTTAGGTAAAAATGAAGAAATTAGAAATCCAAAGGTGCAAAATAAGTTCACACAAATTTAGAGTTGATATGGTGGTATGTCAAGGTAATTAACAGATATAGGCCACATTAAGACAATTTACAATAATAAGACAGTGGAAAATAGCATCTGGTTACTCAGTGCTTCCCTACATGCACACGATCACCAGTTAGAAAACATAAAGGAAGAAATAACACATGGACAGGAGCCATGAGAAAAGTAAACTATGAATGAAAATAATAAATTTACATGACCAAAAGAGAAATACTAAAACAATACTAGAAGACACAAGGGAATAATTGAGCAATTGGAAAGAGATACATTAGTGAGTTAATTATATTTGTGCTGTTTGGCATTAAAGTTGAGTCTATAATATAGTAATATATAGAAAGTTAACTTGATTAGTTTCTTGATTACATAACTTGTAGTTCACACCTCTTGCTGGAGGATGGCTATCTGTGTGATTTAGGGATCTAAATTCTTTTTGATTTCTTCACTGCTTACATCTTACTTTCCTTATAAATACATTTGCCTGGAATGTTAATCAATACATCTACCTACAATCAGTTGATAAAAAGTTCTAGTTGGCTGGAAGGATAGCTAAAGCATGTGGACCCAGTGGGCATACCTTTCTAGAAGTAACCTCAGAATTCTTGTAGTGGAAAGAGAACCAGTTTTATGACACACATGTGCTTGTTAGGTAGACTTCAATTTATGGAATATTGTTTCTCTCCTGGTAATTTCTAGGTTTGATTATAATTTTAAAATTATAAGTGTCGCCTAAATAAAAATTTATTTTAAAATCTCCTATGAAAAATGAAGTAATGAGTACCACCAAACAATTTCCGAAAAATTGGAAGGTAAATATAGCCAGCATTAAAATGTTATCATTTGGGGGCTGAGGACTGAAATGGGCTTCCACGGCCTAGTACATGATAGCTAGTGCTCTATTACTGAGCTATAATTCCATCCCCCAAATTGTAAGTAAATTATAATAATTCAAATGGTGGAGTAACAATATATGTATTGGTGAATGAACCAAAATAGAATAAATGAAAATCTAGAAAAAATTTGAGGGGAAAATGAATAAATTTAAGCTATAATTAATCAATAGAGGAAATGATAGATTACCAGGAAAATTTCTGAATACATTAGAGATGTAAGGGTAAGAAATAATACTGTAAATATAAACATTTAACATAGAAACATTTGAAGACATAGTTTGTAACGTGTAAAAATCTTAGTATTTTAATTTAAAAATTGTGAGGTCATAAAAACAGCTCATTCATTGGTATACAGGAAAAAAATTTAAAAATACTCCATGGCATTTTTGGTCTTCTAGAGCATCGATTTTGACTTGAGCCTATAGAAATTATTCATTTAAAATGTGGCAATAATATAGGAAATCAATCACCACCTCTATGTATGAGCAGACAACTACAGTGAGTAACACTCTCTCTGGTGAGCAGTTAGTAACAGGATATCCTACACCATTGGTCATAAGATCAGAGAGGTAAAGACACTTTTGGAGTATAACATCAATATTAATGACATTTAGTATAAAATACACTTAATTTTAATGAAATTAGAGCAAGCATCCCATGTCCTATCTTGATTCTAAGATGATTAACTATCTAATAATTGATCATTGGCAGCATTATTATGATTCCAAATGGTTGCTGTCATTTATATATCTATCATTGAAAGGTTAATTAATTATATAAGCAACCATAGACAAGTGTATCAGTAATAATCTTATCTTTCTATTAAAAGTTTCAGAATATTTGTCACAGCCATTTGCTAGATACTATGATCTGTATTTAGTAAAACAGATTCAATTTTTAGTGACTATCTACACATGTGCACATATCCCCACATTTGTGCACATGTATAGCTTTCTTTATCAAGGTTTGAAAAGAACTTATAATGTCTATGGCAAGGAAAAATAAGTAAGATCATATTAATGAATCAGATTTCTGTTTTTAGTTCTGTTGTGAAGATAATTGCTTGTTGCTATAAATAACAGCATATGCCGTGGTTGCAATTTTCAGCACGGGGAAATATTAACTGTCTATATCTTCTCTGGGAAGTGCAGGCTCACTTAATTTGCTTCTGAATAAATCTAACATAGTATCAATTAATATTAAACACTGATTACTTCAATGGATATAAAGACTTTGTTTCATCTAAATAAACAGCAAATATTAATCAAAGCTGTGCAGTGGTCTAAGCCATTGTCTGTATCCCAGAGCCACATTTAGGAGAAAAATAGAAGACAAGTTCATCTGAAAATTTCCCAGAACCTTTTTTATTTTTTGAGAGAGTATCACTATATATGTGGCCCAGGGTGGTTTGGAAGTTAGAATTCTCCTGTCTCAGCCTCCTGAGTGCTGGGTTGCAGATGTGTGCTCCCATGCTTGGTTCCAGATGTTTTCTTCTGCCTGTCAGGGTAATATATTTGGCCCAAATTAGGTCAGATCTTTTGAAATTTATTTTGAAGTGAACAACTTGCTACAAACAAAATACCAGTTCCTAATAGAACCACTTGCTTGGTCATTAAATAAATGCGTTCATAATCCTCTTCTACCACAGATTCTCAATGCTACTTTTGTCCTTCTAAGTGATCTGTATGAAATACTGACTACAGATGTGAAGGGTATGAACATAGAGCCAATAGTTATAGTATCTAATCCTGATAATATAGGTCTTCTAAAAGGGGCTTATAAGTAATGATCTTACAATGGAAACAGCCAGAAAGAATATAAAAATCCTTCTAAACACAATATTCTGGAGAGTGCTTAGTTTTTTAAATATGAGAACTCACAGCAATTTATTCTGAGTATGACAGCTTCCTCATCGCCCTTGCTTGGGCTGGTGGCTTCCTGGTCTGTTGACTTGGCCTCCTGCTAAAGAGTTAAACCCATTGGCATGTCTGTCACACTCCTGTCTAACAGTCCCCTGAGCAAGCCACCAATCTTCCTTGCTCTGGATGACAGTTAATGAACTGTAAAAGTCTTGAACCAATATTTCTGCTTCATCTGTGAGCTTGCAGAAGGCAAGTTTGTTTTTCACCCTCGAAAAGGACCAAGTGTATTTCTTAGCCAGACAAGGATGATTTGTTTTCCTGAGTCTCCTTTCAATTCTGAGGACATCTTCTGTGCTTGGGAATTTGACTGTGAGAAGCAGAAGATAATCATCATTGGGGTGTTTTCATGTGCCTGTTTTATTAGCTGAACTACACTGCCAATACTTCTAACTAACTCTGACTTAAGCATGCCACTTAACCTCTTGGAGCTTTAAAAGAAGGATATCAATATTTGGTGCTACATCCTAAAAAGAATCCCTTAGAAAACCAAATGAGATAGTTACTGTGTGCTTTCTTAAAGATCATTTAGCATCATCTGATGAAACATTATAGTAATTATCAAAAGCTGTACCTACATGTATGCATATATTTACATATATATATACTTAGATGCATATATTCTTTTACTTACTAAACAGGTTCTACAAGGTATAATTGTTTTTGAAGAATAGCAAAATGAAACATAATTGGAACAATAAAGCAGCTACTTGGAAGCAAGAGAAACAATCTATTTTATGCAGTTATTGCATATTAAAGAGTCATTGTTATAATGCATGCCTCTAATCCTGTGTTGCCTCAAGTTTTCAGTGTAATACCTTTGTAATTTCTAATGTCCTTCTAAGTTATGGTTTCAGTTCAATTCTCTTTCATATTTACCAAAACAGGACCGTTAGAAATGCTGCTTTTTATTCCATTTCTCATTTATCTTCCTATGATCCCATTCCTTTCTCTTTCTCCATTTTCCAGTTGGTGTCAGCTCTTGCCTTTTGCAGTTGGAATTGGGCAGTGCAAATGTTCTTGACTCAAGGGTCCAAGTTGATTATCATTATATGTTTCTAGCTGCTGATTTTTTCAGGGATCTGGTAATTTTTTTACAAAATTTATTAAGACATTCTTGGATCTCTTCCTGGAGAATCTGTTCAACATAGATTTGTCTAGACATTATTGCCAGTCCAAATCACAGCCATCAGCTGTAGTGGAACATGGCTCCCCACCTGATAGGATTGTGCATAAAAGCTGAAGAGCCTAAGAGAGTTTCCCTTTTGGCAGTGTGTTCATCCTGGTTACCGGGTCTGTCTTTCAAATGTAGCATCAATTAGGCTTTCACCATGGCCTCTCTTTTCTTTCAAAGTTTATTCATCTGTTTAAAAACAACAACAACAACAACAACAACAACAACAACAACATAGCCTTTAATTTCTACATGTTTGCTTAGGACTTGTGTGTGTGTGTGTGTGTGTGTGTGTGTGTGTGTGTGTGTGTGTGTGTATGAGTGTGTGTGTGTCTATGCATACTATATGCACACAACCTCAGGTGCAGTTTCTCTGGCATAGTTGGACCCTCCTGCCTTTTTTTTTTTTTTTCTGTTTTGGAGACAGAATCTCACTGACTGGGTCTCAGGTCTCATTGGTTAGGCCTCAGGGATCATCACCAGTGCTAGGATTATAGATGTAGCTCCCATTCCCCCTCCCCTTTTTTCATGGATACTGGATGGAATTCAAATCTCTCATGCTTCCACAGCAAACCCTTTCCTAACTTAGCCATCTCCCTGGATCACTTAGTTTTTACCTACTGTTGTTCACGTTCTTTAGAATTCTGTTGGTATGCCCCATTACATTTACTTATCGTGTCTTCTCAGGCTGCTCTGGATTCTAATGAGTTCTCAGGCTTTCTTTGTTCTTGATAGCTTTGGCAATTTGAGTGCTGGCTAGACATTTTGAAGGGAATATCCCTCAGTTTGCATTTGTTTTTCTCGTGATTAGGTTACGGTGGTGAGTATTGGGAAAGAGCTCCGTGATAATAGCATCACTCCATCATGTTCTCCTTCGGTATTGCGTCTTGTCCTAGCGAGAGAATGTGATGTAACTGTGCCTTAGCACTCTTAAATCAAGCTTCATCACCTGGTCAAGGTGGTGTTCACCAGGCTTCTCTGCTATGAGCTCCTCTTCACTCCCTCTTTCATAATGTAGCCCTTGGAAGGATTTTTTTTTTTTTTTTTATCACAGACAGCTTCCATCAAGGCAGGGGTGAGGAGCTACTCGAGGTGGAGGATTTAAATAAGTTATTTGGACTTCTTCACAGTAGTTTTGTCTCTTGTCTTTACTATCCCAACAACAACTTACTTATAGAATCATTTAAATCAGTAAGGACTTGTGGCTGTTGATTTTATACTTTAGGTTACAACTCAAAACTTTAGTACTCAAATAGTAGCCCAGCTTTGACTGGTGGGAGCTCCTGCAGAGGCTCTTATTGACAGGTTCCATCACTAGGAGCACCTTCTCTCTCTCTCTCTCTCTCTCTCTCTCTCTCTCTCTCTCTCTCTCTCTGTGTGTGTCTGTCTTCTTCCTTCCCTCTACATCCCTTACTCCTTCCTTCCTTTCCTCTCCCACCCTTCCTCCCTCCTCATCTCTTCTCCCTCTCTTCCTTCTTAATATACTCCCTCTACCCCCGTGCTTTTCTCCTTTCCTCTCCCCAACTCTGGTTTTAAAAGATGTTCCAAATTCACCTTCTATATATACTTTTTATCTACTCCTAAAGTCAGCTAATTTTCTCAGGATCTCTGGTTTCTTGCATGTATCTGTGAGAGTGGTTCTGGTTTGGAAGAACCCCATATTCATGACTGTAGTTTGGTGTTCCAGAAGATGGAGGCCTGGGTTTGAAGAATTAGTCATCTCATATTCTCATTATGGCCCCAAAGTGCTTTCTCTTGCAATCTACAAGAAAATAAAACACAATGTCTTTAGTCTGGTGATAATCTTAGTTCTTGAAGAAAAAACAGCCACAAAGAAGTAAGATGCTTTTGTAAGATTGAGTAGCTAACCAGAGAAGACAAAGTTTGAATTCACATAGTCTGTGGTAAAATGTTAAACTATTATCTACTTCATTAGATAGTGGGCTGATGCAAAACTGTGTGGGGAGGGGATTTAGTGCAATTTTTCTTGTTCTATTTCTTCTTGGTAGTACTTTAGTTAGGTACTGTCTTTCAAACCCATTTGCTTACAGACACTGCTACCAAACTCAAGGCCACCATAGGCCTGGGTATGTAACTTCCAAGCTCAAACACAAAAACAATGGAATAAAGACAGATTGGTACACAGCGGCAGTCTCTGGGACTGTCTGTCTTGGTCAGAATGATTTGATTGCATTGGCCACATTCTATGAAGCCTTTCATAATGTTCACTGTGTGGGCAGAGAGGATGACTCAGTGAGTAGAAGGCTTGAACATGAGGACCTGGTTTGAATCTCCAGAACCCACTGTTCTGGGTACCACCCTCACCAGCTGCTTGCACTGCAGGAATAGAAATGAATCTTCATATCAACCTCAGAAAAACGCAATCAAGGGTCACCATGTTGGCTAGGAAACATGAAAATGGTACTAAGTATCCATGTTCCAATGAATTTTTATTCTTCTTCTTTAGATAACCCATGTCACTGAA
The DNA here is from genome assembly GCF_007827085.1 of Peromyscus californicus insignis. Taxonomy (NCBI): domain Eukaryota; kingdom Metazoa; phylum Chordata; class Mammalia; order Rodentia; family Cricetidae; genus Peromyscus; species Peromyscus californicus. The sequence continues at coordinate 61,709,280 of NW_026294469.1, read as the reverse complement.
CACCCATAGTCCTGTTTCCTGTGTGAGTAACGTGCAAGACTTCAAAAGCCTTGGTGAGAGGGTGGGAGAGTCTTTTTGTTTGCCTTCAACATAAAGCACACTTTACAGGGCTATGATCTTCCACATGAGCCCACTCTCTTTGCTTTGGTGGCCCCTCCATTCCCTTCAGTTCTAGGAGAATGGTTCTTCAGAATAAGGTTCAGGTGATGTATTATTTATACACCCTATGTACTAAAAACACACACAGTGGTTGGCTGCATTGTTCTTCACTCTATTTTGGTTATGCATGCCTACTCGTGGCCATATGGCTTGCCCTCCTGTGGGAAGAGTTGACTTGCTCTGCTTTTTGTCCATATGACATGTTCTAGCCAATGAACAGAATAGAACCAGGAGGCTATAAGCATCATGGGAGCCAAAGTGTTGAGAAACATCATCTGCTCCACTAGTTAATCTGCTATCTCTTTTTTACTCCCCTCCCCTCCCCACTTGCCATTCTTCCCCTCCCTTCCTCTCCTCTTCTTTTCTCTCCCTTAATTCTTGTTTCTAGAAAGAGAAAACATGAGAAGAGCTGGGTATAATTCCAGCAAGTGATCTGTGGCTGACAATGATTAAGATGTGTGATTGACATGTGCTTATTAGAAGCCATTAGGAAATAAAGGGTCTCATTGTGGTAAAACCAACTAATAAACCCAAGTACAATTCAAAACAATAGCTATACTAGCATGGATGACAACATTTGTAACCCCTCATCCACACACACACACACACACACACACACACACACACACACACACACACAGTGATTGTGTCAATAGTTTATTTGGAATTATTTAAAATCAGTTTATGCCTAAAATGTGTTTCTTCATTTGCTTTGGTCTCTGAGTGATGTTTCAGTCATGAGCTCAGGCTTTTTTTGTGGGTGGCCTTAAAGAAATCACATCGAAGTGAGGAAAAAGAATTCTTTCAAGGATGTGAGGCCACCCGTGGCTTATACATTAGACAGTGCTGTGTGATTTTTGGCACATAATAGAACATGACTATTCAGATGTTTCACTGTAGCAAAGCAGCAGCTTAGACCAAATAACTTCAGGTTTGATTCAGCTATAAACTTTGAAAGGTCACAGGAGGACTGATAAATAGCGCTGCATGTCCCTAGTGTGTTTGAAGCATACTGCTAGTGAACCGTGCAATCAGCACTTGTACATGATAGTGTTCAAAATATGCCCTATTGTGATAAAAGCCCTTTGAAAGAGACCATGCAACCAGATCTGTGACTTCCCTTGGAATTCACCTTCTCTCCATAACTGTGGGCTTCCTGCTGCCACCTAACTGGCTTGGGAGAGGGTGTACTCTGCCTGCGGTTAACAGATACCCATCCTGGGTACAGATGAGCCTGAACTCAGGGCCTCAGCTTTTATTTTCAAGTTTTCTAATTCTTTGTCACTCCTGCCCTCTCTCTAGGACAGTGTGGTTAGTAGAGACAGAAGTAGGAATATTACTTCTAATGGTGAGTCAGGAATGTAGGTACTGGGAAAGAGGGTTCTCCCCAAGAGGATCTTACGAATCTGTGATTCAAACTAGGTACATAGAAATCTACTTATACACTCCTGGGTATATTCTCAGAAGAATCTAATCAGTATACAACAGAGGCATCAATATTTGATGGGCTACTGTTCACAATACCCAAGATAGAGGATTGCCACATCCCACATGGCTTGTTTCCAGAAACCCTGGAATGAAGGGAAGGAAGAAAGGATGGAGACACACATACAGTGAAGCTGAGATTGGGTGGATTTTCCTAACTCCCTCCACAACTTGGAATCTCAGCATGTTTATTATATACAGCGCAGAAGGAGGAGCTAGTTTGTCTTAGTAGGAGTTCTCTGTGGGTGAGCAGTCTCAGGTTGTAAACATCTAGGAGGAGGAAGATGCACTTGATAGTCTTTGCACATAAAATCTCACACTCAGATTCCTGAGGAAAGATTTGCCATCCCTCCTGAGCCTAGCCTATATGGGTAATGGCTTTGCCAATTTACCATGGGCCGATTGGTCTCGGAATCATGGACAGGCTGTACTCATGCCAAAATACACATTTTCCACTCTGGAATTCATTCACTCAAGGCTTCCTGTGCTCCCTACAGAGAACTAGCCTAGATGCCCATCAACATTTTAATGTATTAAACATGTCATATATATGTATATAATGAAGTTTTATTCAGCTATAGAGAAGAATAAAATTATGTCATTTTCAGGGAAATTGGTGAATTAGAGATCATTATGTGAAGCAAAATAAGCCACATCCAGAAAGACAAATATTGTATATTTTCTCTCACATGCAAAAATCTAGTTTATATTTATATAAGAAAGGGAGCATTTTGTTGAGGAAAAATTAGATCATGGGGATGAGGAATAATAATAGGGGTGAATATAAACCATGTGATGATATGTATGTATGGAAATATCAAATGAAGCCCTTACTTACTCACTTTGTACCATCCATACAAACATACACACACACACAAAGCAGGTTCATACAGTGGTAAAAATTTCTGAAATCTCAGCAGGACAATCCACCTGTGTATAATTGCATTTGCACTGCCCAATGAGAGGATTGTTCCATGAACTCAACGAGATAGTGTGTGTGGAAGCCCAGTGTATGGTAAGATTCGAGTGAAAACCATCTAAGATGGAATTATGGAGATGAAGGATCGCATAGTATTTCTAGCTTTGATTTTAGCTTCACTTCTAAGAAAACCAAACCAAATCAGAGAACCGAAGCAGTTATCTGAATGTCATACTCAGGTTTCTGTGTGTGCACTCTCTGTGCCACATCATCATGGGGTACTTCCTGAGTCATGGGAATCGAGAACTCCAGCCCCACAAAAATTCTGTCTTGTTCAGGCTTCAAACTCCACCTGGATCTCTTGCAGGTCCCTGTGCTGTGATGTAGTTCTCTTGCAAAGAACATGCTGTATCTGTCCATTTGGGGTGCTTTCTTTCTTCTCAGTGAGGTGGGTGGGGAGAAGGTTTGGGATGCTGTGTATAAAGGAAAAGTCATCCTTGTGAAAAATCACCCGGAGCTCCTCCTCCTCATCCAGCATTCTCCAGCCTGGTTGACAATGCAATTAATTTGGTGTTTTCCAAAATGCATTCCTTAGACTTTTCAGTTAATTAAATATTCCACACATTAAAAGTGCCCTTTCTTGACTAGTTTGGGAAATGTTCCTCATGCAGTCTCCCACTAGGGAAGTTTCAATGCCCATTCACATACCCAAGCAAAAGGTACTGTTGGCAAGAAAGGGCTTTTTTATTTGGCTTACAATTCCAGGTACATTATGTGGGGAAGTCAAGGAAGGAACTCGTACATCTACACATCTAGTCACATCAGTTCCATAGTCAAGAGCAAAAACAAATGAATACACCCACACTGTCTGCTTGCTTGCTTTGAGCTAGTTGTATAGCTTAGGATCTCCTGCCTAGGGAATGGAATCACTCACAGTGGGCTGGATCTTCCTACAACAATTAACAGTCACACCCACTGGCCCCCACCCCCAACATGTCCTGATTTAAATGATTCTTCACCAAGTCCCACTTCCCAGGTGATACTAGTTTATGTGAAGTTAATGGTTAAAATCAAATTACACAATAAATCAGGAAAGATGAGATTTGAACTTGGGCTATCTATCTCACTCCCAAATCTATAACACTCTTTATCTTCATTTCTATGAACTTTTGCATACTCTAGAGTCTACCGAAGTTCCCTTGGGCTGTCATGTTGATGTACCCACCATTAGGTGGAACATACTGTGCCTGTCCCTTTTGGGTGTTTTTTTTTGCCTCTCAGTAAAGTGTGTGTGGATAATCTTGGCTATACTCTCTGCCAAGGGAAAGTCATTCTTGAGAGAATCACCCAGATGGCATCCACACAGATCTTAGATACTCAGGAAAACAGCAGTTGCTCCTCCGACTTCTTGTCTTCATCTCCATGACATAAACAGAGCTTTTATCTTTCCCTTCACCCCACAAAGGCAGTAAATACAGTGGACTAAGCTCACTCAGAAAACTGGACAGAAGAAGAAAGCCACTGGTATGCAGCAATTACCTGAAGCAAAAACATTAGGGTGGAGGGCTGTGGAAGGGTTTGTGTGGGAAGTGTGCCTGAATAGTTTGACATGTTTCATGAACCCAGTGAATAGTTCAACTCCTCACTGGGGATTGTTAGGATTAGCTTATCTAGAACACAGATGAGATAGGTAGTTTCCAGAGTCCTTATGGGCACTTCAAAGGACCAACTATTGGGCAATGATGAGGGTGTGTTACTAACAACCATCCATCAGACAAAGAGAAGGGAAGTCATTACCAGGAGCATCGGGTTACCCAGATGGCTTCTTGCAGACAGACCCTGTGTTCCACCCTTGGAATTTCTCTCATCCAAAAGGTCTGCATTGGGAGCAGCAATTCTGCATTTCTAACCAGCTCCAGGTGATACCCAACTGCTCTGAGAATGACCCAGCTGGAAGGTGCTGGAGATGCTCTAGTGGAATGCTGAGGAAGGACCTGCCTCTGGGGTAGGGTTTGCAAAAGCTCTTCCCATAACACAGCTGCTACCAGGCCTCCCCTGGGCCTAGAATGGGGCCTCCCTGCAGCTTTCCAGGCCTTCTGCTCCAGGCTGCCAAGTCTCCGAGCCTCAAGAAACCTCCAGCTAACTTGGACACCAGGAGTCTCTATAACAGGAATCTCTCCTTTTCTAGCTGCTGTCTTTCCAACTTTGGGGAAGAATGGTGGACACCTACCAGCAGGCCTCCACATCAGCATGCTGTCTTCAGACTCTTCTTCACTCTTCCTTTCCAGGAGCCACTGACATCAAGTTTCACTGAAGCTTGCCCAGTGATTGGGTAAAACCAAAACTTATTATAAGCCACAGTCATCCTTGGGTCCCCCCTGCTATGTAGCCTCCCTGGTTCTGTGGGTTGCAGTCTGATTGTTCTTTGCTTTATATCTAGTATCCACTTATGAGTGAGTACATATCATGTTTGTCCTTCTGGGTTTGGGTTACCTCACTCAGTATGATGTTTTCTATTTCCATCCATTTGCCTGCAAATTTCATGCTGTCATTGTTTTTCTCTGCTGAGTAGTACTCCATTGTGTAGATGTACCACATTTTCTTAATCCATTCTTCAGTTGACGGGCATCTAGGTTGTTTCCAGGTTCTGGCTATTACAAATAGTGGTGCTATGAACATAGTTGAGCATGTTTCTTTGTGGTATGATTGAGCATTCCTTGGGTATATGTCCAAGAGTGGTATGGCTGGGTCTTGAGGGAGGTGGATTCCCAATTTTCTGAGAAACTGCCATACCGATTTCCACAGTGGTTGTACAAGTTTGCACTCCCACCAACAGTGGAGGAACAGTGTTCCCTTTGTTCTGTATCCTCTCCAACACAGACTGTCACTAGTGTTTTTGATCATAGCCATTTTGTAGGGCAAAAGACACAGTCAATAAGACAAAAAGACAGCCTACAGAATGGGAAAAGGCCTTCACCAACCCCACATCTGACAGAGGACTGATCTCCAAAGTGTATAAAGAACTCAAGAAACTTGACATCAAAATACTGAATGATCCAATAAAAAATGGGCTAAAGAGCTAAACAGAGAATTCTCAAAAGAAGAATCTCAAATGGCTGAAAGACATTTAAGGAAATGTTCAACATCCTTAGTCATCAGAGAAATGCAAATCAAAACGACTCTAAGATACCACCTTACACCTGTCAGAATGGCTATGATCACAAGGATTATGAAAATTAGGTCCCAAGTTCTGCTTCCAGCAATTTAGAGTTCCTGAAGGCAAGGATACAAAAAAAAAAAAAGTTCCCAAAGTGACTCCAACTTACAAAGAAACTCTGGAGTTGGCTTCTTGTACTGTGCTCTTTCCTCAGCCTCTCCTTTTACCTCAGTCTCTCCAGTTGGAAAATGGCACCAGCCTGGGTGCTTGGTTAGTACACTGGTGTTCCTGGAATGATGATGTTCATGAAGGCATATGCTAGTTAAGAATCGTATTACATTATGGTTCCCTGAACTGTGTTATACACAGAAAACATATGTCAGTGGGGTTTGAGAGCAGGCAGGGGGCCCAGGGAGAGATAGGCCTGAATGGAACAGGCAGAAGGGGAAATCAGCAGCCTTACCAGTCATAGAATTCCTAATTTATATCTTATTGTTCAGTATATTGTCTTTCAGACACAATTTAGTGCAGACTGTCTGAAATAAAATGAAGAAAAAAACAAGCGAGTGACTATCTTTTCCTTTTCCTGTGTGGAACTGATGACTAGGACCGTTGTCTCAAAGGCTTAGGACCGAGACGGCAGGAGGTGGGTGTCGAAGGGCTCATTTGCATACCTGCAGTCATATCTCTATTGCTCAAGTACTACCCATGGAGGAGCAGGTGCTGGCTGTCATCGATATTCCTGCTCCTGTGTACATACAGGGAAATAAAACGATACACACAAAGGGCCTCACTGTTTGACAATCACCCTGTGAGCGCTGTACATACAGATCCCATTCTGTCTCTAAATGCTGTCAGGGGAGGTATCATTAGCTCTATTTTCGAGTAGAAGCCACAGAAGTTTCTAGAGGTTGAAGGACTGTCACCATGTGTGAACTGAGAATGGGGACCTGGGGTCTTTTAGTTTTTAGGCTCTTTGTAGCTGCCTTTATGCTAAGGCAGGTTCCCCCTTTTCTAGGCTCCTCAATCTGTCTTGACTCCCAAGTGGCTTCCGGTTCTTTCAGCTCTCCTGGCGTCCTTTAGAATACCTCAAATTTCATTTTCCTGCCCATTGCCTCTTCCTCTTCTCTGGAGACTCTTTCTATAAATCGCAAATTTATGTCACTTGTGCTTGACCCGTGAGGACGTTTCATATTGTTGATGACAAGAAGTGGTGTGAAGAATGAGTTGGAGAGTAAAATCATAGAGGAGTGGGGAGGGGCAGGATATACAACACAGCATCTCTTGACCTTTGCAGGGAAAGGAGAGAGAAACTGGGGCTAAGCAGAGACATTTGTGGGAAAGTGTGAGGAAAGAAGTTGGGGCAGTTCGGGCCTCACAACTTCTATTTTCCTTTCGTAATTAGAGGCACTAACTATTTACTGTGGCCTCTCCCCCTGGATTTCACTTTGAGTATACGTTTGTGGCCTGCACCAGCGTTGTGGGCAAGACAAAAACGTTTTGAGGGCTCCTTCACACTTCACGGAAGGGAGACCCTGGCTGAAACCGCCCAAACTCGCAATTACCTGTGTCAGCAGCAAAGAGCCTCAGAGCAGGAAGCTCTTGCCATTCCCTGAAGAATCTACAGAGACAGAAAGAAGTTTGATTTCAAAAGATCACAGCAGCCTATGAGCTTAGCAGACACTACCAGAGAGAGAGATGGGAACATCCAGATGATTAATGATTTGCCTCTTAAGAAGCAACTTAAAAAAGAATCAAGCCTTTTGAATAATTAGAAGTCTTTCTAATATGCATTGAATTCTCACTTTCTCTTGAAAGGACACTGAACATAAATGAGCCTTTTTCTGGTCTAGCAGTTGACTCAAATATTCTTGTATTCATTAAAAATCACGTAGACTACGATACTGGAGAGGCTTCTGGGTACCACAGATTCAGAATTCCTGAGGGCTGCAGTAATTGGCATAGGTAGGAAATATCATTTTGGCTCTTGTGTCAGTATTCTGTCTGCTATTAAGCATGCCCTGTGTGGAATTTAGAGAAATCAATAGTGACACACATTGTTATGAACTTTAATGGTAAGATACTACGACAGTTAAGTGTCACCTTCCTCATAAGTGGTGTGAGTTTCCCTACTTTTCCTTTCTTTAAGAAGATTTACTGTGGACTCAGTCTGAGAGATTGTTTATAGATCTGCTTGTTGACTGAGTAACATTAATTGCTTTTTTAAAATTCTTCTTTTTTTTTTTTGGTACCAACAAGTAGAGGCCACCATTTTCTTCAAGTACCACTAGGGCTCCATGCCAGATCGATTTTGTCATCAGTCCTTCCAGTAGCACTTTAAATTAGTGCTCCACATATGGATTAAATTGGAATTTAATAAGATAGTTAGGACACAATTAGTAAAAACAACATGATCCTGAAATCATATTTACTAAAGATTAACCACCACAGAGATACAAATCTATTATGCAGGACCCCGATAAATATTCTTATAACACTGACTCTTACGTAAACATTGCCTATCACTTCAAGTAAATGCAGATCTTCAGCTGCCTTTGTTATTCTCTCTTGTAAATTAACAGAGCTGTTTACTGCAACTAATCCATTTTGGCTTTATCAATCAGTTCTGCGAAATTTAGGGTAAAGAAAAACAATGGTCAATCTAAATGTAAAACAAACCTTCTTAGTCACTAAGGCTGGGATGGGAACTGAAAATTTGCATTTCAGACATATTTCTGGATGATGCTATTGGTGTAGGGACCTTACTAAGGGAAGCTGTAATATCAAGAACTATGTTGTTGAAGAGTAAAGACAGGCTTTGTGATCTTTGCTGCCTAGTCATTGCTAAAATTCACAGTAACAGGTTAGTAGAGATGGTCACAGATCGGGACTAATTCTGTGATAGCTTGAAAAGTGTGAGGAAGGGGAAGCAATGCAGTAAGTAGCAGGATTGGTAGCTTGCACTACTCTCTACTGGTCCCAGTTTTCATGCTGTGGATAAGCCCAAACACAGAGGTCCACCTAGAAAAAAGCTAAAGTTTCTGAAAAAAGCGCTTGACCAAGCTCTAAGGCAATGATATGGAGCAACTTGCCAGTTATTGGAGAATCCAGCTTGGAAGTTGAGCTTCTCCAGATTGTGTAAACCTGCAGAGGGGCCATCTTTGTTGAATTCTGCTTAACTTGCAAGCAGATGATTAACACTGTTGTTGTTTTAAACCATCTAGAAATGCTATTCTTGTTAGTTTTAAATATTAACTTGCCATAGCCTTGGACCACTTAGGTAGAGAGTCTCAATTGATGAATTATCTAGATCAAATTTGCCTGAGAATTTTTCTGTGAGTGAGTATTTTATTGCTAGTTGACCTAGCACACTGTGGGTAGCACCATTCCTTAGGCAGGGAATTCTGGAATGTATAAGAATAAAGAAAGCTCCTGGAGCTCTGCCTGGTGCCTGGCTGTGGATCTCTGCATTTGCTTCCATCAGTTGCTGGAGAAAAGCTCTGTGATGACAATTAGTGTATTCACTGATCTGATCTCTGGGGCAAGCCAGTTCAGTTCAGGCACCCTCTTAACTATTTCTAGTAGTCCAAGTTGGGGTCATCCCTGGGGATTCCTGGGATCTTGCCTAGCACCCGGATTCTCTCTATCCCCATGATGTCTTCCTCTATTATGGTATCTATTTCACTGCTTTCCCACTCCATCCCTGTTCCAGCTCAACCATCCTGTTCCCTTATGTTCTCATCCTCCGTCCCTTACCCTCCAATGCCCGCCATTCATCCCCAGTTTACTCATGGAGATCTCATCTATTTCCCCTTCCCAGAACGATCCATGCATCCCACTTTGGGTCTTCCTTGTTAGCTAGTCGGGGAGAGAGAAGAGGGATTCTATGAGCAAGTACTTTAAGATCATGATGGGGAAACCTGGAGAGACAACCAAACCAAACTAGTGGGAACTCATGGAAGTTGAATCAATGGCTGTGGAGCCTGCATGGGACAGGGCTGGGCCCTCTGCATGGTGAGACAGTTGTGTAGCCTGATCTGCTTGGGGGCTCCCTGGCTGTAGGATCAGAATCCATCCCTACTGCATGAGCTGACTTTTTGGAGCCCACTACCTATGATGGGACACTTCGTGCAGCCTTGAGGCAGGGAGAAGGGCTTGGACTTGCCTCTACTGGATGTGCCTCCCCATGGGAGACCTTGCCTTCTTTTGGGGGGAGTGGGGAGTGGGTTGGGAGGAGGAGGTGGGGGCAGGCGAAGGGAAGAGGGGGATCTTTGGTGTGTAAAATGAATGGAAAAATTTTCTTAATTAAAAAAAAATAAAGAAAACTAAAGGAAAAGAGCAAATAGGCAGTATGGATGCACTGGTCTCTGTTCTTGACTTTGGATGTGATGTGGCTAGTGCTTGAGTTTCTGCTTCAGCTTTCCTGAAATGATGGACTATATATAACCTTGAATTAGAAGCCAAGTGGACTCTTTCTTCATAATGTTGATTTTTGGTTATGCTATTTGTCACAGCAACAGAATTTAAAACAGAGCAAATGATTTATTTTATAGCCACAGATAATCATAACTTCTTGCTTAAAGGTCTTCTAAGTCAGGTATAGATTTTGGATTTCCCCTTTAAGAATATGTGTTGCAACAACAACAACAAAATGCTTACAAGTGAGTTGTAAATGGGCAAAGGTTTACTTCTGAATGTGATTTCTCTCTCTTTCTCATTCCAACAGGACTTTGTGTGAGCTTGATTTTATGTGAGGGGAAATAAGTAGCTGCCAATATGAACACCTTTTTAAGTTGGTGGGAAACTTTTCACATCTCTTAGAGCATATTTGCATGATGGTTTCATTCTCATAATTAGAACTTAATTATTTTGTATTGAATAATGAGACTTTGATGGTAAAACAAAAACAATGGATGATTTAACACCTTAGTTGCTAGTGGCCATTTACAGCTCAATATCAGGACTCTGAGTGGGCACACCCAATTTCTTCACAGTGTACAGAAGTGTGCCCCTGTGACTACAATCAAAACCCTTGTATTTTCTCCTTCAGTGAAGAAGCACAGCCATTGTCACATCATTGGCAGATCATATTCTTGGAAGAAACAATGATGAGGAAAACAGATTTATTCATAGAATCAAGGCCATATTGGGGGCTTTACGCTACTGATCAAGAAACATAAACCCAGAATTGTCTTGAATAATGGGTAGGATCTTTATAGGTCAAGTTAGTTGAACTTTAGTGGGTCTGGGAGTGCCTGAAGTTATTTAAACTGAATGGAAATTTATCTTTGAGATTTTAAAAGATACATTTGAGGAAACTTTGGTGTTTAGGTTCCTTTCCAATTAAATGCATCGTAGGATGACTATTAGCATGTTTATATTGTTCACAAATACAGACTTGAAAAATGTGTAGTAACTATTTCCATCACATTTTGGATGAAATTCATTTTCTCCAAAAGCTTGGGCTTGTGTATTTTATGCTCTCCTTTCTTGTTATATTGCTTTGCTCTCCCCAGATGTTAAAAATGGAATCATATAGAATGTGTCCCACTGAGCCTGACATATTTCAATGATTTCATTTATTTGAGAAAAATTTTCCGATGTTACTCATTCTGCTGAGTAATATTCCATTGTATGTTCAAAGCACAGATTATTCATGAATTGTTATACGTTTGGTTATTTAAAAATTTGGAGACTGTAGGTAAGGTGACTATAAATATTTATGTACAATTTTATATAAAAATGAGATTTTATCATTTTTAATCTCCCCTAGGAATGAAATTACTGGGTTATATAATAAATGCATTTTTGACCTTATAGGATATTTCTAGTTGTCCAGCATGGCTGTAGCTGACTCAGTTTAGAGTCACTATTTCATAATCTTGTCATTATTTGGTGTCACTTTTAATTTTCCCTCTAAACTTCAGCCATTCAATTTAGGCCATGACAGTGTCTCATTATGGTTTAATTTTCTTCTCATTAATTACTGATACTTTGAGCATCATTTAATTTTTTTGTCTTTTGTGTATTTTTGGTGAAGGGTCTATTCAATCCTTTGCTCAATTTCTACTGAGCTATTTATTTTTTTTTTCTATTGAGTTTTAAGAATTCTTGATGTATCTTTTTTAGAAATGTGCCTTGAAAATAATTTTAGGAGAGATTTGAAGGCTGAACATATTACTTGTCCTCTGATAGAAAGCTCACCACCTAGTCCCAAGTTGCCCCACTGTTTCATTGCCTGGTCCATATCTTAATGCTTATCTCCAAGAAGCCAGCTCTCTTCTTCTGATCCCTGTGGATAAAAATTTCATTTAGCCTGAAGCTAGGGAAATAGAACCCCAGAAATGTTATGTAAAGTGGTTTTAGGAATCTAGAGAAAGAGAAAGTCTAGAAATAAATGGATAAGCTGTAGGCTCCTGAGTCAACTGAGAAATGATTGGATGAACTGACATTTGACCCGTAGTTCAATTCTTGTCTTTCTGTAACTGGACTCCTTTTCTTGTGTGTTTCTTTGGCCAGAGTATGGCTCTTAGCTGAGATTGACTGGTGGAACAACATGCAATCTAGCTCTCACCAGCCCCTCTGCTAAGGCTAGTTCTTGAACCTCATTCCCTAAACCCTTTATTGAGTCTTGCTTCCAAATGAACAAACCTGCTTTAGTCATATGTTCCTACCACTTTGTCTCCACTCTGGGACTGAAGCACATTGGTTCCTATCCCCTACGAGATCTCTGCTACTTTTGCAAGGTAGGATCCACACAGTTTTGGACCAAATTCCTCCTTTTGTATGAGTAACAGATGTTGCTTTAGCTCCTCAAAACTTGGCTCAAGCAAACTGCTTACCATTTAAACAAGAAGGGATTTACTATACCTAACCCAAAGTATAAAATGTTTCTACAGGAATGCTCTATGCATCAGTAAAAGTACCATCCCAGTTGTGGCTGAGTCAGTGACCAGACCCTACAGATTGCCCCTTTTTGTGTAACAGCTAAATAGTAGATTGTGCTCCCCCCCACAATGTCCCTTACAGAATAGAATCCTGAGAGAAGTCTGGTCTCAGATACTGTAGCATTCCTCCTCTGAGATGACCTTTGCTCTTTTAGCTAAAGTCTTCCTGAAAGCTGATTTTATGTTTTTGCCCCCTCTAAATATCACTTATTTATTCTAAGCAATAGTTTCAAATAGTTTTCCAGCCATTAGAAAGCAAGGAAGAGCCGGGCGGTGGTGGTGCACACCTTTAATCCCAGCACTTGGGAGGCAGAGCCAGGCGGATCTCTGTGAGTTCAAGGCCAGCCTGGGCTACCAAGTGAGTTCCAGGAAAGGCGCAAAGCTACACAGAGAAACCCTGTCTCGAAAAACAAAAACAAACAACAACAACAACAACAAAACAGAAAGCAAGGAAGAAGCAGGTTAGATATTAGTTTTATTGCAGATATCCATTTTAATCACGGTTTTTTGCAAGCATGGAGTTTCTATACAAGGCTGATTCAAGTACTAGGAGGTTTGGAAATTGTATTGCTTAAAAATAATCTCTTCTTAGGACAATTCCACAATTTTTCTTCAAGTGAGTTAGGTATTTTTTTTCTTTTTTCAGTAGCATACTTAGAATCCTACAGCAGTTAATGAATATGACAGCCTCACCATTCAGAATGGGTAAGGGCCTCTGCATGCTAGAAAAAGCAGAGAAAGTCTATTATGGTATCATGATGCCTATCATTGTTACTGTCAGAAGAATCCTGTTGCCTGGTAGCTTCATCTAGTTCTGCAAGGTTATAGCTATTGACCCAGGTTTGCCTCAGTCAGACCTGTTGTGGACCATTCATTGGCCATCCTCACAGCAGCAGTTAAGAACTGGGTTGGTGTATGGTCTTTTCCTCTCTTCTTTTCTTTCCTGTTAGCCTGCATTGAAAATTGTGGCAAGCCTCCCTGATGGAGACAGAACCAATGAGGTTATCATTTAGCATCAGGGAAAGGAAACACATATGATAGTTAGTTGTATTCTTTTTAATTATTATGATGTCTTTGAGATCACTGGTAACAAAATATTTGAGTTCTATTTCTCTGTCCCTCATCTCTATTTTTGTGTATGTTGGGGGGGGGTAGTACTTATATTCTTACAAAAGAGACAAAATCAAAATGCTTACAGACTGAACTATATTTTTCTCCTTTCCAACAAAAATAGATCATTGAATCCTTTGGACAATTTTTGAAGTGCACTACGATATCATCAAAGAAAAACAATGAACAAAAGGAGTCCACTTTTTAGATGCTAAAATGTTAGTATCTGGCATACTTGGGAATTAGAAACAGACACGAGTTTCTACTTTTCATCGTGAAATTACATCAAGCATCAAGTGGAACTTGGAGTGACTTGGAATGTGTCAGTGCACTCCCAGGGTATCAGCTGAGTCTCTGGTTAAACAATCACCATTCACTTCTCTTTTCTTAAGGTTTTGATTAAAGCTCTCCAATTGTGTGTTGTTGTTATTGTTGGCGTTGTTTTAAATTACTGTCCCTCAAGTTCTTCAAATAGCAGAAATACTGTCAGAAAGAACCCAGACCGGATGGTAAAGACTCATGGTATCGTGGTGATATTACGGTGGAAGGACCTTGGGGATCATCGTTTCCCTTCAGTTTGTGCATGCACGGGTGCTGAGCCTCTGCTAATGGTGTCCTGCAGCCTAGTGAGAAAGCTGTGTGGAGACCTAAATCTTCTCAGGTCCAGGTAGGGTGTTGGCAGTTGCTCCTGCCTTGCCAACTGGAGATCACCAAGATGGATTGTTCCCTTGATCATCATAGTACAAGAATATGTTACTCTAAGTGTGCCTTCCTTTCTTATAATATCCATAGGCAGCTTATGATACCACTTGGGGCTTTGACAAGCTGTCTACCTTGAGGATTGGGTAAATGACTCAGCCCTTCATGCCTTTACCCAGAAGGAGAGGCATTGCCGGTAGTCAGTATTGTGGATGCTTATCATGGGGCTTGGCTACTTTAAAAATATTATTTTGAGGGTTTTATGTATGATCACTGCATCTACATTACTCCTGCACCCCCCCCCTGCCCCTTTTACCCACCTACCTTTCTACCTACCTACCTACCTGCCATACATGGTTTTAGGGATGGATCCCAGGGCCTCATACATGTTAGGCAAATATACCATTACTGAGCTATACCTCCAGCTCCCTTGTAATGAATTTGGTTTTGAGATAAGTTCTTGTTATGTAGCACAGGATGGCCTGGATCACACAATTCTCCATTCTTGTCCTCCCAAGTAGCTGAGATTACAGGCACGCAGTACCTTGCATAGATGTTATTTTATTAATGACTGACAAGTTTGTAAAATGCTTTTTAAGCTAAAATTTTAATTGATAACAATAAATTTTATTATAGTTTTGAATTAAGCATACAAAGCAGTTGGCTTCATTGCAACATTTTCACACATAGATGTCATCACACTTGATGCTCACTCACTGAACCAATGTGCTTCAGTCCCAGAGTGGAGACAAGGTGGGAGGAACATATGACTAATACCCACTGTTCTCACTGGCGCCCTTTCTGCCTCCTCCTTTTCCTCATTTCTCCATTAATCCTTTCTTCTGCTTTGGTGTCGCATATACTGTGCCCCCTCTCCCCTTCCTTTTGACATCTTTTTATTCTCTCATAGTCATCTTTCTGCTTTTATGTCACATATATACACATATTTATACACATGCCCTTCTATAAAGTTAAATCTCAATTCCACATGAGATGAGCATATGACATTCATCTTTCTTGGTCTGGTTTATTTCTGCCGAATGAAATGATCTCCAGTTACAGCTCTTTTTCCTGAATTTTGTTCCAACTTCATTCTTCTGTACACCCAAATAAAATTCCACTGTGGATATGTGCCACATTTTTTTTTTATCTACCCAGTTTTTGATGGACCCAGGCTGATTCTTAGTTTGGATACTGAACGTAACACATTAGCACACCTGTATGAGCAGGCGTCTCTGTATCTCTGTAGTTAGCCGACTTAGGATTCATTCAAGTGTCTAACCAGGAGTGTTGTAGCTGAAAATAGAGAGCCCTCTTTTCAGTCTTTTGAGGAATCTCCATCCTCATCCACAGAGAGACCCTAGCAGTTTATTGTATATGTAAAACCAACTGTCTATAGCGATCTTTTCTACATCCTTGATAGCATTTGTTTGTTTTCTTGATAATAGTCATTCCTACTAGGGAGAGATAGATCCTCAAGAAAATTTAATTTGCTTTTTCTTAAGGATTTTATTTTATTTTATTTTTTCTTCTTTTTTTTTTAGTAAGAGATTTTTCTATTCATTTTACATATCAACCACAGATTCCCCTATCCTCCCTCCTCCCTTCACCCAGCCTTCCCCCCATCCCAACCCCCATTCCCACCTCCTCCAAGGCAAGGACTCCCCTGGGGAGTCAGCAGAGCCTGGTACACTCAGTTAAGGCAGGTCCGAGCCCCTCCTCCCTTTACCAAGGCTGAGCAAATTGTCTCAGCATAGGCGCTAGGTTTCAAAAAGCCAGCTCATGCAATAGGGACAGGTCCCGGTCCCACTGCCTGGGGGATCCCTAAACAGTTCAAGCTGAAAAACTGTCTCGCTTATCCAGAGGGCCTAGTCCAGTATCATGGGGCCTCCTCAGCTGTTGGTCCACAGTTCATGTGTTTCCACTAGTTTGGCTAGTTGTCTCTGTACATTTTCCAATCATGGTCTCAATATCTCTTGCTCATAGAATCCCTCCTCTCTCTCTCGTTGATTGGACTCCTGGAGCTGCACCTGGGACCCAGCTGTGGATCTCTGCATCAGCTTCCGTCAGTCACTGGATGAGGGTTCTATCATGACAGTTAGGGTATTCAGCCATCAGATCATCAGAGTAGGTCAGCTCAGGCAACCTCTAGACAATTGCCAGTAGTCTATGGTGGAGTCATCTTTGTGGATTCCTGGGGACCTGACTAGCACTCTGCTTCTCCCTATTCCCATGATGTCTTGATTTATCATGGTATCTCTTTCCTTGTTCTCCCCCTCTGTTCCTGATCCAGCTCAAACTCCCCTCCCACTCCCCTAAGCTCTCTTTCCCCCCGACCCTTGCCCTCCATTACCCCCCTCAGCCCCAATTTGCTCATGTAGATCTCATCTATTTCTCCACCACTGGGTGATCCCTGTGTCTTTACTAGGGTCTTCCTTACTAGCTAGCCTCCCTGGAGTTGCGGGTTGCAGTCTGGTTATCCTTTGCTTTACATCTAGTATCCACTTATGAGTGAGTACATACCATGTTTGTCTTTCTGAGTCTGGGTTACCTCACTCAGGATGATATTTTTTAGTTCCATCTACTTGCCTGCAAACCTCATGATGTCATTGTTTTTCTCTGCTGAGTATTGTGTATATGGACCACATTTTCTTTATCCATTCTTCACTTGAGGGGCATCTAGGTTGTTTCCAGGTTCTGGCTATTATGAATAATGCTGCTATGAACATAGTATTTTCAAGTATTTATTGGCTATTTGTACTCCTTCCTTTGAGACCTATCTAATTTATTAGCCTATTTATTGATTAAATGGTTATATATTTTAGCATTTAATATTAGTAGTACTTTGTAGGTTCTAGATATTAATTCATTGTCATTTTGTCCATTCTGTTGGCTGTCTATTCCCTCTGGTAATTGTTTCTTTTCCTGTGTAAAAGCTCTTAAATTTTGTGCTCTTCTGTTTCTTCAGAGCTTTAACATGAAGAGATGCTGACTTTTGTTAAAGGTTTTTTCGCATTTACCAAGATAATCACCTGATTTTTGTCATTATATCTACTTATGTTTCATATTACTTTTATTGATTTATATATGTTTAACTATCGATAAATACCTGGAATAAAGCCAACTTGGTCATGGTGTATGGTCTTTTGAGTGTGTCTTGAATTTGACTTTCAATAATTTTACTGGGAAATTTTGAGTCTATATTCATCAGCAATACTCATCTATAATTTTTGTTTTTGATGTCATAATCTGATTCTGATATCAAGGTGGTGTTGATTTCACAGAGAACATTAAGTGTGTCTCTCCATTTCTACTTTACTGGACTGTTAGGGAGGGTTAGTTTTAGCTCTTCTTGAAAGGTTTGGAATTCCTAAGCTTTTCTTTGTTGGCAGGATTGTATTACTGCTCCAATCTCATAGCTTCTTTTATGCTTTTGAGTTAATTGTGGTAGTTCATATGTACCCAGAAATTTGTCCACCTATAGGTTTTTCAGTTTTGTTGGAATATAATTTTTCATAGTTTTCCTAAGAACCCTCAGGTTTTCACTAGCATCTGTTCTGTCTCCTTTGTACCTCTAATGTTTATTATTCTCTCTCCCTCCTTTTCTCTCAGTTTAGCTATTCATTATTCCAAAGAACACAACTATTTGTTAGATTGATCCTATGTATTATTTTAAGTCTTTGTTTTATTAATCTCTGCCCTGATATTTATTATTTCTTGTTGTACACTGCTATGAGGCTTCATGTGTTCTTTTTTTTTGAATGTTCTGAGCTACATCATTAGGTTATTTATAAGATATTTATCATAGATATGCATATGTAACTTAAACTTTTCTCTTAGAACTTCCTTACCCATACTCCAGATATTCTTAGAAATTATGTTTTCATTTTCATTTGATTTTAGGAATTTTTAATTTTCTCACTGATTTCTTCAATGGCATACAATGGTCATTCAAAGGTATTTGTGTAGTTTCCATAGCTTTCTTGCTATTGATTTCTGGTCTTATTTTGCTAGTTTTATTTTATTTATACAATTGGAATGAGACTTCTGCTTCCTGTTGTCTTGCCAGGGGTCCATGTGGCTGAAGCTCTGGCTCTGGTTACATTTTATTCAGTGTATAATCCCCCATTCTGCATGTTTTGGCTGTTCTGTCACTGACTTTGTGGATTTCTGAATCTTGTCCTTTCTTTTTACTCTAAAAACCTGAATTGACTTTTTTCTTCCTTTTTCTCCTATGAACTGGGATTGACTTTTTTCTTATCCTGACTCTTCTCCTTTCACAGTCATGTGGAGGCAACTTCTAGTCTGGTATCTTACCTGGAAGTTCGCAAACAGTGCTGTGAAAAGGATGAAAACACAGGTAAATGTTTTTAAAGGAAAGAAAAAAGATAAGAAGAGAGAGTAAGGACCAAACTCATAAAAAAGCAATAAAACACTCATTTTTCTCTCTTATATGCAGATCCTAGCATGTAATGTGTATATATATATATATATATATATATATATATATATATATATATATATAATTCAAAAATTTAGAAAGGTAACCAAGTAAAGGTAATATTAAGTGATGAAGAATGGCAGTATCTAGGCAAGGAAATGCTCCAGCAATGAACAAGGATATACACCTGTTTTACCCTAGCTTTGCTGGTGGTTTTGTGAACTCATCTTCCTGTGTATTGAAGTAGCAAGACCCACATTTGTATTCTAAAGGAATCTAAAATGTATGGGTCCTCTGAGGCAGAAATTGTAAGAGTTGGGCTTTCTTTTTCATTCCATTGACAGCAGTGCACTGGGAATCACTGAATAGATTGGTGAGAAGTGATCCACTTAGGAAAAGTGAACTCTCCTTATTCAGATTTGTTCTAGGGGATGAGTTTTGTGGCCTGAAATTTTTTTTGGCCTTTCTCATAGCATGAATCTTAAAAGGTCTTATTAATAAGAGCAAACCCAGAAGCAGGTATTAGGGTGAATGCTGAAAGATCAGAGAAGCAGAACAAGCCACAGCTAACCTTACCTTGCCAACTTCTCAGTCGATCCTGTTTCCTCAGACTGGAAGCCTCTGTGTCCTCATGGATCTCAGCTGAACTGCTGCTAAAAGCCTAAAAGCTTAACAAGCCTAGTTCCTGGTCCTCATGCCTTTTACACCTTTCTGCTTCTTGCCATCACTTCCTGGGATTAAAGGTGTGTGTTACCATGCCTGGCTGTTTCCAGTGTGGCTTGAACTCACAGAGATCCAGATGGATCTCTGCCTCCCAAGTGATATGATTAAAGTCGTGTGTGCCACCATTTTCTGACCTCTATGTCTGTCTAGTGTCTGTTCTGTTCTCTGACCCCAGATAAGTTTATTAGAGTGCACAATATATTGGGGGACAAAATATCACCACACTTGCTTCTGTTTATAACTTTGTCAAATCATTCCATTATAGTGTTATTTGACATCTAACTTCTATTAATATAGGTAAAATAAAGTATGACTTTAAAAAGATAAAAATTGAACATCCCCAATACTTGATACTTCTGCTGCATTTATAATACATATATTTATTAAAAGCATATATTTTTATAAGTCATAATATATGTATTATATATATATATATATATATATATATAGAGAGAGAGAGAGAGAGAGAGAGAGAGAGAAAGAGAGAGAGAGAGAGAGTATGTGTATGTGCATGTGTGTAACTTCTACATTAAGCATTCTACTAGGTGGATTGACTGATTATAATGATTGTGGAGAGCTGGAATTTTCAAGTCCGGAGCCAAATTATCTTTGGCTATCTTAGGTCTCTAAATAGCCTTTTATTACCTATTTCTGGGTGTGACCTAAAATCTTTATAACTATTTGTAAAACCCTTCTGGGATGCACAAACAGAACCCCAGCTTTCACCAATCTGAAGGCAGAGAATGTCATTAGACAGCATCTGAAGTTCATAGAAGATATTACCTCACTTTCCTGGAACCCTTCTACCTGATACTCCCACCACTGTATTGGAAAAATGCCTTCATTATGTTCTTGACTCTGTTACTATAAAAGCTTCATGAAACTGTTACCAGGGTGAAATATGGTGTATGGAGTAACTTGAATCTGTGTTCCTGGTTGGACATAGTCATTTTTGGCTATTTCTTACCACTTTGAGGAGAGAGCTATGTTTTTGTGTGTTGTAAGTATTGCTGGTCCGTGAGTATTAGAACACAAACACCAATGTGGATGCAAAAATCTTCACTATATTTACTTAAGAAGTCCCTCTTCTAGTTTGCATGTAGACTGCACTGCTGAGTGTAAAGGCTCATCTGGAAGTCATCTTGTTGATAGGTCCATTCCCTGAGAACCAGAGGGAGCTGGTTAAAAAGATCACTATATTTGCTCACAGAAGGGTGATCAGAGTGAGAGTCCCATTTGAGGCATTTCCTGACTATAAACTAGGTTATCTTAAAAATGAGGGTTATACTTATAGTAAACTTAGAAGTTGGGAGGTTGATGGAGGAGGATCAAAGTTTCTGGGCCACTTTGAGTTGCAAAATGAGTATGAGATTCGCTTACATAATTGGACTCTCTCTCAACAACAACAAAAATGAACAAACAAATATTTTATACACTGCTGCAACTGTAAGGAATGTTGGTTTTATATGGAATTCAGTGAGTGACTACTTAACACCTGAGTGGGAGCTGTGAGACAAAGTGTTAAGAAGTTAAAGAAGATAGGTAGAGGATTAGCTGACAAATGGCAAGAGTTATCATTTTATTCTAAGTCGACAATGATATGGGAAATAAACTCATTGTTATGCTTGCTTTTCTTTCCTTGGCCTTCACCTGTTTGCACTGTTTCCACTCAGTAGAATGTTCTCTAGTGGTGGAGGTGAGCTATCTACATCTTTAGGATGTCACTAACCACTATCAGCTACAGAACACTAAACAGGTGGCTGATATGACTGAAGAATTAAATTAACAAATTTAACTAATTAAAATTTAAATAGCCACTTGGGCCCACGAAAAAGAACTTAGTATTTCTATTGGAGTTGCCATTTGAACTTTCAAGTGCTCCAAAATCTTACTCTACTTGAGTGGTGACATAATACATCAAGGGGAAAATTCTACACTGAATCCTGATTTTGATCTACATAAACTTTAGGTGACATACAAAATTGTTAAAAAATTATCTAAAATTAAGGATGTATAATGTGTACATGCAAACCAAATTAACAGTGTGCTTAGATTTGAGCCCTATTCTTAAGATATTTTACTACACATAGGAAAATATTAACTAACAAATAAATCAAAATCCAAAACACTTGAGTGAATTTTCTAATTCTTTTACCTTACTACCAGATTTCAGAGAACACAGAAAGTTCTGTCTTAAACTGTATACCCCCACTGTGTGTGTGTGTGTGTGTGTGTGTGTGTGTGTGTGTGTGTGTACTTCCCAAGTAACTAATCCCTGTGTTTGCAGCATTATATGCCATAGAGGTTAAGACTCATCCTCTGCTGAGAAGGAAGCCCCAGTTCCAGTTGACACCAAGTTTATATTTTAGTACTTGGAGCCTGTCTAATCACAAACTATTTGACCAGACAACATTTTAGAAAGCTGGCAGACAGATCAATGAGTCCCCTAATTTCTCATCATTTTTTCCCACTGGGTTCTATATCCCTTTCCTTAGAAGACCTTGGGGAATGAGAACTGATTTTCTCCATATACTCTGTGTTCTGGCACAGCTCTTATGCTATTGAAGCAGCATATGGACTGTGGGAGCTGTCTTTCAAGGAACCACAGATGGGCCAATGCTGAAGGAGGATGAATCTTTTCAGAGACGATTCTTTACCTTGACTTGAAAGTGCTGCCTGTTTTTTCTATAATTTGCTTGTGGAACTTAATATCACTTCCAACACAGGGCCAGGTGTTGAGCAGCTACAGGTTGCATGAAGGAGCAAAATGTAATTGCCTTCCTTTCAAGTCCTTCTGGCTTTATTTACATTCCTTAAGAAAGTTAGAAGGACACTCAGGATGACAGTTTCTTCATCTCACAAACACCTGTGCCTGAGACCTTGGAAATGGAAGCAGCTGACTTGGGAGTTAGGGATGCACGTCTGCATCCTCACTTGGGAGTCAGGGCTGCACGTCTGCATCCTCACTTGGGAGTCAGGGCTGCACGTTTGCATCCTCACTTGGGAGTCAAGGCTGCACATTTGCGTCCTCACTTGGGAGTCAGGGATGCATGTTTCCATCCTCACGTGGGAGTTAGGGATGCATGTTTCCATCCTCATTGGGAGTCAGGGATGCATGTTTCCATCCTCACTTGGGAGTTAGGGCTGCACGTTTGTATCCTAAGCAGCTGGGACTTAGCTGATAATTTCTTGAGATTTATTTATAAATATAATTTTGACTATGCTTCCTTAATCATTAAAATGTGACATGTTTGATTAATATTCATTAATCAAATTAATAAATTCATTAATATTTATCTTAATCTTAAGAAATTGGAAACTGCTCTTGGGTGTTTTTATTCTTTTTCCTTTTTCTGGTAAAGGGTCATACTGACTAAAAGTTAGACAGATTCCCCATTAGGCAGACAGATAGGGAGAGTGTCCCTGACTAGGTAATAAAGATAGCAAATGTCCAAGATGCCTGGCTTCTTCCTCAGTCTCCTGACCTGAGGCAAAACAAATTAGGGGAGGAAGATCCTTCACAGTCCCTTTAAAGCCCTCTGGCTCTAAAGGGGGGGGCTGGGTTTTCAGTCTCCTGAGTTCCCCCTCCACTTTGGGGGGGGGGGGGCGTCTTTCTCTCTGTGTGTCTGCTGCATGTGTGGGTTTTCTTACACTAAGAAAACCCTTCCTTTACCCACTGATTCTGTCTGCTGTGTTTGAGATTTCTCCTGCCACTTCCTGTCACACTCAGATTTTTTTCTTGCCTTTTAATTCTTTAACTGGCCGAGCAAATGAACTTGGTCAAGACCCCTAGTGGTAACAGTCCTATGAAGCCTAGTCTGACCTTGAACTTTCTATTATTCCACAGCATCCTGAGTACCAAGAATACAAATGTAAGCACCATAACCATATAAAACCTTATTTTTTCCCTACCACCAATATGATAATGAGTTCCTGTGTGTACAAACAATTTTCTAAAATTGTAACCACTGCCTGCTATCATTACCCTGACTGACTTGAGTCTTGATCTTTTAATTCCAATGCCAGGACACTCACACCCAGTCACAGGGAGTAAACGCAGATGCTATAACTTAAGTGAGCCACCCTAAAGATGGCCTGTTGCATTCACTGTGACTTCCTGTAGGGTTAGGACTCCTCTGATGACTGTGGCTCCTTGCATCTCAGCTGAATTTTTCAGGAAATCCCACAGCATCCTGCTAAACAGCTGGCCACAAGCAATGGGAGCTACTGCTTGGAGGATAAATATCCATCTGAAGCTGCTTCTGAACTCCACAGAGCATCTCCTAACTCCCTCTATGAGTTTATTGACACCTTAGCCTGTGTTCTCCTAGTGGTCTTTCTTCTAACTCCATTCCATCTGAGTTTCTGTTTCCTCTTTACTTCCTGCCCTCTCCTTGGCCATATCCCTTGGTTCACACCCCAGCCTAGATCTATGCTCCCGAGTTTATTTTATACCCTGACCCAGTTAGAGAATCAGCTGATTGAAGTTTTTCCCTGCTCCCCTTCCACCTTTCTGTAGTTTCTCTGGGCAGCTTGTTTTTTGTCTCAGAACAGGAAGATTCTAATTCCTCCTCAGTTCCAGTACCTGTAAATGTTTTTCTAAGAATTTTCTAGATAAAGAAGAAAGATGACTGCCCTATAATTCCGCCTCTTTATTTTCACCACCCTAGCAGCTGGTCTGGAGAGGTTAACGGAGGGACACTTTGGCACAGCCTCCTAGAATTCTGTGATTATGGCATAATAAATTCATGCTGAATAGATGGTAATGGGTATTCTCATTTGCATATGTTCTCATACATTCCCTCCAAACACTTTCATAATCATCATTCTGTTTGCTTCTACTAATCTGGAGTAAATAAATTGCTGGATTACAGAGCAAGGCAGGAGCTGAAAAGGCAACAGCTCAGGTCTTGTACTAGCTGAGTTCTGAGGTTTCCCCTGAACATTTGCACCTAGCATTCCTTCTACTGCTTTCCTGGTTTCAGGTAAGAACATCACAAGGTACCTGAAACGCAACTCAGAATTCTGACTCATCCCCTACCTCTGTCTCTGCCTACTCACATCCATCAGGGTTTGTCAGATGACACCTGACAGGCAATCATCTATTCAACTCACAACTGAGGCTTTTCTCAAGCGTTGGTTGTTATTCTCCTCCGATAAAGATGAGTGCTGGCTTCATGGAGCAGCACAGTCTCTGCATCACACATACCCGGTGGGTGATCACACTTATCTAACATGGTAGTTCTCAGCTTTGGTTATATGTGTGGATATACTAAAGAGTTCACGGAACAAAAAATACATACTCTTATATTCCAAATAACCTAAAATTCATTAGAAAGAGGGACTCTGACATGATGTGTGTGTGTGTGTGTGTGTGTGTGTGTGTATCCACACATATATGTATATAAATATTTATTTATTTTATATATATGGGTGTTTTGCCTGCATGTATGTCTGTATAGTACATGTGTGCTTGGTACCTGAGGAGGACATTGGGTTCCCTAAAACTGGAGTTACAGATGTTTGTGAGCTGCCATGTTTGTGCTGGAAACCAAACCCAGTCCTCTACATGAGCACCTAGTGCTCTTAACCTCTGAGCCATCTCTCTAATTCCATGACATTATCACTTCTTTGCTTTTTGTGAAATTCCAAGAAGCAGCTCCTGATCCAGCATGACGGTGAAGACCAGAGCATGGTAGCCTACACTGGCTGGAAGACGTGCTGGGATAGTTTTCTGTCAACTTGAAATGAACTGGAACCATCAAGGAAAGAGGATCCCTACCTGAGGAACTGCTTCCACAAGGCTGGCCACTGAGCGTGTCTGTGAGGCATTCTCCACCTCCTCCACCCCCGTCTTAATTTTTTTTTCGTTCTTTCTTGGTTTCTTTCTGTTCCAAGCACTACACATTTATTTAGTCATAAAACACATTCTCTACATATATCCCACAATCTTTTACTTAACATTTTGTGGTAGGTTTAATACAGCAAAATTAGAGACGCTGCCACAGTCCTCTACTTGGCTTCCATGTACTACGACACTGCTGGCTTCTTTTTTCTCTTCTTCTTTTATTAAAAATGGATTTTTTTTCACACAGTATAGTCTGATTAAGGCTTCTCCTCCCCCCACTCTTTCCAGTTCCTCTTTACTTCCCCCCCTTCTGGACTCATCCCCTTTTTATCTCTCCTTAGAAAACAAACTGCTATCTAAGGAAATCAAATATAATAAAATAGAACAAAAGCAAACAAATCAGAATAGGACCAAACAAACAAAAGGAAAAGAGCCCAAGAAAAGGAATAAGAAACAGATATAGATGCAGAGATACACTTGTTCCCATACACAGAAACTCCCTAAAATACAAAACTTGAAGATGTAATATACACAAAAACCTATATGATAAAAAAATTAAGTAAAATAAAATGAAGTAAAAATGAAAATAAAACAAAATAAAAAACCCTGATAGGACATTATGAGTCAGGGAATTTCCAAAGATGCCATTGAGTTTGTCCTTTCGTTGACCATCTACTGCTAGGCACACAGATGAAAATTAAGACTAGTTTGCAACTCCCTTGGAGAAAATGAATTTTTTGTTTATAAGCGATCATCAATTGGAGATAGCTTCTGGGTTAAGAAGGGGGACATGGATCCACTTCTCTTTTCATCTCAAGGACCCTACATGGTGCAGCCCCTTGCAGGCCCTGTGCGTTGCCTCAGTCTCTTTCAATTCATATGTGCATTGACACTTGCATTGACATGTGCATTGATTTAGAGGGTTTTGTTTCCTTGGTCTCCTCCAACCCCTCTGGCTCTTATACTGTTTCTGCTTTCTCTTCCTCAGGGTTCTCTGAGCCCCGAGGGGAGGGATTTGATGGAGACATCCCATTTAAGGCTGAGTGTTCTGAGGTCTCTCACTCTCTGTATGTCTGACTGTGGGTCTCTGTATTTGATCCCATCTGCTGCAGGAGGAAGCTTCTCTGATGGTGGCTGAGCTAGGCACTGATCTAGCAGCATCTCATTAAGAGTCATTTTATTGTTATGTTCCTGTTGCAGTACAGTAGTATTTGGTTTTATCCTAGGTCCCTAGGCTGTCTAGTCTCATGTTCTTGGCCACTCAAGTAGGCTTCCATCTTGTGGAGTGGGCCTTAAGTCACATCTGATATTGGTTGGTTACTCCACAAGCTTTGTGCCATGGTTGCACTAGCCTATCTTATTGATGGGACACCATTGTTGATTGAAGGTTTTGTAGCTGGATTGGTGTTTACATTTCTTCTTTGGTAGTGCACACAGTGCCTTCTAGTACCAAGAACACTATCCCATGGGAGTGAAGGCTCTATGTAGGCACCAACTTACCTTCCTGTGTTCAGTGAGTTGTGTAGGTGTTGTTTTTAGCAATGGGGTTTTGCTGTCAGATTGTGGAGAGCGACCTATAGCCTTTGCATCAGCCTTGTGCGTTTGGGGTTCCCCTGGGGTCCCTCTAACCAACAAATCAATTAGATATAACCTATTCCTGCTACTGAAGCTTTGTTTGGTGATGAGAGAGAGCCGGTTGGGGCTTTGTCTACCCCTTCATATATGTGCATAATTTAGAAAGCTTCTACTGTATTAGGTTTCCATACAACCCCTCAGTCACCCTTAATTTAGCTGTATTCACCCCTCCCATTTGATTCCCCCATTTCACTTACCACCACCCCTCCCCACATCCATAATTATTTATTCTATTTCCCTTTCCTAGGGAGCTCTGTTCTTGCCTGCTAGTCCCTTACTCTATACCTAACCTCTGTGGTTCAACGGATTGTAGCTTGCTTATCTTTGACTTAATAGTTAACATTGTGGGACATTTTTTTTTTTTTTGATTGATGATTGATGTGGAAAGTCCCAGCTCACTGGGCTGGTGGTTCTGGTTGCATAAGATATCAAGCTGAGCAAGCCATGAAAAGCAAGGCAGTAAGTACCATTCCTCCATGTTCTCTATTTCAGTTCTTGCCTCCAGATTCTTGCCTTGATTTCCTGACCTGCTTTATCATAATGGATGATGCACTGTGACATGGAAGTGTCAGCCAGATAAATCCTTTCCTCCCCTATGTTGTTTTCAGTCATTGTGTTTGTCATCGCTGCAGATAGAAAACTAAACTGATGGTAAGCTACTCTCTGTGTGATACTAAGCAAGTCAAATTCTCCCAGGCTATCGTTGTACAGTTAAAATAAAAACTGGCTTCCCCAAATGCTGTAGAAATCATATAGAAGTATAAGGAGGAGTAATTTCGGAGTGGAAAAGTTTTGGACAATGCAAGTGCCTTTGGCTATGGCTACATCCTTGTTTCATCCAATAAAAAGCTTGCAGCCAAGTTGCATATATCAGCAGTAGAGTGCTTTTGCAACACTAGCCAAAAGTCTTCCGCTTATACCGTGGGAGATGAATAGTGCTAATAATTGTAAGCACACCTGGTGTGATTTTGGGTTCTAGTTTGAATGCATATCACCTTCCAACACAATTTCTGAAAGCTAGCTAAGATACAGGCCTTAGTAACATCACAGGGCAGGAGGCAGCAAAGGTTAATTACAATTGGAGAACTCTATGGCATTTGTGATGCCCTGCTGTTACATGTCACCCAGTGTCACCTTGCTCTTTCTCAGAGCAGGAAAGCCAATCACCCCATGACCTCTATTTCCCTCCCCTTTATTTTAGTAACAAATATATTTTTCTTGGATTAGACAGCTGGAAAGTTGTGAAAACACTGTTCCATTTTCTGTTGTTTGCTGAAACCTGCTAGATGCTTCCATGCTCGAGAACAAGAGGGCAGGGTCTGAAGTTACTAAAGCTTTAGGAAAGCAGAGGAAAGCCCTAAGTCTATCACTTAGGAAAGTTGTAGCCAATGTTAGAGGGCTCACTAATGCTTCCAAGATCACCAGATGTCCCAGTATCAGAAAGTGGATGTCACGTATTTGTAAAGAGCTATGGCAAGAGGCAAATCTCAGATCTTTCTTTCTTCCTGCAGATTCTGACCTTTTCCTAATTCATGAATGATTACAGTATAGAAAATCATTGATTAAGAGGGCAGTGATACAGCTAAAATAACCACAATTACTCACAGATCATTTTATATTTTATAGTGTACTCTTTGAATATTTTCCTTTGCTGAACAATGTTCCACTTATGATATGCTTTTCTCACAATTTTTCTCTAAGCAATGAAATATTGTGAAAATGTTTACAGTGTAAGGCCATGTATTCTGTATTCACACATGCATGTGATTATATGCATAGGTATGCTAAACAAGTGTTGCATGCTGAATTCTAATGAGAACTATTTTGAAGTAAGCTGGTTATTTGTAAGCATTATCATAGAATTCTTTGGCTGCCAAGTTTCATCTACAAGTGTTTCTGTGCCAGGCAGTTTTCAAGTTTGCATCCACAACCATCCCACAGAGCACACACTGCAGAACCCATATCACACTCTGTTTCCCATCTTAGGAAGCCAAGCAAGGTTAAAAATATTTCACTCCCACCAATGTTAGTTGTAAAGTCAGTCTACAAGGAGTTCTGCCGTCCCCACTCATTCCTTGCCTCCTGTGAAAGGGACTGATGGTGAGGTGCCTGGAAGGGACTGTTGGAGGTTCATGGCCAGAGTCCCTGAAGTCTGTCATTTGCAGATGGTTATCTGCAGGTTGGAGGAAGGTCAACTGATTGCCCTTGTAGCTACTTTTAGCAGTCACAGTAAAGGCTCTAGATAAACAGCCAAGCCTAGGCAGAAATAGAATTGCCATTCTTGGAAGAGTCAAGTTGGATGATCAGCTGGGTCAGCTTCTGCCTTTCCATATGGAAATAAGAAAACACTAGTCAATTTGATCAAGAGTATAGGAACCAAAAACTTACCGTGTCTTTTCCAAAGTATTTACCAGCAAATAACTCACATTTTATAGGTGTAATCTACCCCTCACCATCTGTACCCACATTCTCTGAGCAGCTTTGGAATGCATTTTGTCTTTCTACAGCAAGTCTATTCCTAGTCTACTTCCAGGAGACACACTATCATGATGTCTCCCTAACAACTGATAGACATCACTTAGGTAGGTTGAAAGTAAGTGTTTTCCTTTTGTGCATGTGTCTTGTCCACATGTAGTTTCTTATGAGCTATAGATATGTATGCTTTTATTCTTCATTTAATCATCCACTAAAAGAGATTTACAGAACACATTTTAGGGACTTCAGAGGATGCAAAGAATTAATTATCTTAAAGAAACTTTCAGTATGGAGGTATAAAAATGACTGTGGTCAAAGATAAATTTACATAGTGTATATAATGACATGTCAGAACAAAGCACTATGATAAACTGTGGTGATCTGATGAACTTCCTATAAGACCTGAGGGTTTGGGGGGTGGATGTGTAGAAAAAAGGATTTGGATGAACTAGGGTAAGAAAAATAGAAAACAGTATATTCTTCAGGCAGAACTGAGCAATAAACATATTAGATTCATGAGACAATGAAGAAAGTGGACAAGTCTACAGAGGAAAGTTATATTGACTACCTTCTGTACACTGCCTGGATCCAATCTAAATTCTAAAGCAGGGTATAGCTGCTCATGGTAAATGGAGCAATTTGGTCATTTCATAAGTGACTAAAGCTGAACATCTCTAGCTGCCCTTGGATTTCATGAAATTAACAAATGCTATTAAATAGTTCTCTTCTGCATGGATACACCTCATTTCTCTTGATATAACTTTTCTTTGTAGGTCAGTTGATCCTGGTCAATGGTGGCATTAGAGAGGAGAAATTAAGTCTCATATAACTGTTGGCATAGTTGGTAGTAGTCATGTTGGGTGATAAAAAACACTGACTTTATTTAATTTTCAATGCTAGTCTAAAATAGCATGGGATCAGCCCATTTTATCTCCCTATGCATTATAAAGATGACTGGTCATGGATTTGACCATAAAAATGTACTGTAAATCCTGTGGTCTTTCTGAACATCAACAGATAGAGAATATAAATCTTGGTGACATGTGGTGGGTCTTTTGGCTTTATTACTGTTAGTTACGATACAAGATTGAGTATCTCTTGTTATTAAAATATTGTAGTACCCACTCTCAGTCTCTGCTTGAAGTAGTCTAGAATACAGGGGAAAATTTGATTAATTTTTCTTATATTACAGTCAAGAAAACTCAAGGCATAAGAGGGAAAGTGGCCATTTATATTTCATTAAGAAATGATGGTCCAAGTCCCAATTGCCTATTTCTACTTTACTAAGCTAGTTATTTATGTCTTCAGCTCATCACCTTTTCCATAATGGCTTATACTATAACTATGTAAAATACAGTGGTTCAATATAAAAAATTAAGCAGGGAGCCTGGCCTGGTGGCATAAGCCTGTAATCCCATCTACTCTGAAGCAGAGGGCGGGGAATCACAAGTCCAAGGTCTATCTGGGCTTCAGAGTATATTCTAGGTTAGCCTAGGCAACTCAATGATGCCTTGACTCAAAATAAAAAAAAAATGAAAGGGTACAGCTCAGGGTAGAGTACTGTCTTGTCTAGCATTTTCAGTGTCCTGATTCAATCCTCAGCCCTATTAAATGAATAAAAGTTACAATAAGAATGGATAAAAATATTTTCCCTGTATTAATATAACTACCACCAATATTCTGATATATATCTCCTCCAACTTTTTACTTATGATCATGGTTATTATTGTATAATATATTTTATTTTAATGAAGTCATGCTTATATTTGTTCTTTAAGCTATTTTTACCTACATTTATTATGAGTCTATTTTTACATTACCAAGTAAATACTATGATCTCTATAGTTATAAAGACTACATTGCATCCTTTCATGTAAATGATACTATTTGAATATAATAGCTTTCTGTTGCATTTCAAAATTATTTCCAGTTTTATCACATTTTCATTTATTTCCTTAGGATGAATTCTAGTAGTTAGTTGCTACATCCGAGAATACGTGTGCTTTTGAGACTTAGATATATGTTACCAAAGTGTCCTTTAGAAATGCTGCAACAAGTCACACTTTCACTAGGAGCATAGAACACTCTTTATTCTTTTTACATACCCTGATGCAGCAGACATCAACATGCCCAACTATCTCCTGCAATCTGATAGTTAAACCATTTTGTTTTTTACTTTAATTTTCATCCTTCAGTGATTGAAGAGGTTAAATGTTCCTTTGCCCCATAAGTTCATTAGCTACTCTAAAATAGAAATACTTTCTTGAGGTGACGAGGCTTGAGTTTTGCCTGGCGCACTGAGCCTAGTAGATCAGATTGAAGGCCATTGAAAAGATGAAGGTGCTGGTTTTCTAGGCCCAGCAGATGAGAGCTGGATATCACAAAGCAGAAATAATGGGCCACATGGTCAGAATGGTGCTTTTATATGCCTGAGGTCGTTTAGGTCTCATTTTCTTTACTGTTTCCTATACATTAACAATTTGCCTTCAATTTTATTTAAGGCCCATGAAAGCCTCCCTGACATTGTTTTTGAGAGTAATACCTGGTTGGGTTAATATCTGTTTTCAGTTACCTCGTCTATAATCTATTAAATTCTACCCTTTAGCAACGGACACTTGTGGCTGATCAGTATTTCTCTATGCATTTTAAATTGTGTGTGTGTAAAATAATGGCTACCTCTGCTTATCCAAGTAGACTTTCCCAACTTAGCCTGGATATCATACACTACCAAATAGTTGCTATGGAAATGAGCATGTTAAA
This sequence comes from Peromyscus californicus insignis, assembly GCF_007827085.1. Classification (NCBI taxonomy): domain Eukaryota; kingdom Metazoa; phylum Chordata; class Mammalia; order Rodentia; family Cricetidae; genus Peromyscus; species Peromyscus californicus. The sequence goes on along the minus strand of NW_026294469.1, from coordinate 61,676,922 downwards.
TGTAAATATATACTTATTTGTATCTGCATGATACAAACAGAACAGTGACAAAGGCAGAAGCTTTTAGAATTTGATTTGAAGCAGAATTCCCTTCATGATGTTCCTCAAAAGTGAAGGCCTCCTCTGTGGAGCTCCTAGCCCCTAATAGAGGGCTCCCCTCCTCTGTTCCTTCAATAGAGTTTTCTGACTTTCTTAGGGTTTGTTTTACAGGGATCCATCTGCTCATGAAACTATAGGTATCTTGGGAAGCGGGTGTATTTTATCATTTTTAAAGTACCCAACACTAGTATCTGATTATAAATATGGACCAGTTGTGTTCTGAGTGGAGGTTTGGAAAGTGGCTGGAGTAAGGTCTTCAAGTGACATCTATAGGATGCACTTGGTCACTAAAAGGCCATTCAGAGGAGTCTGCAGAGGTGGGGTTTCTGGAAAGGGAGTTCTATGTTCAAGCTCTGTCTGCTCTTGAGTTTTGCCCTAAGTAACTCACAAGTGCTGGTGATTCCCCTACAGATGACTTTTCCATGCTTGTAAAGATAGAAATAGTGATACTTGACCCAGCAACAAAATTGAACATACGTTAGTAAATGCATCAGGCATTTATGAGCAATTCAAGAAAGTTTCCAACCCTTAAAGAAAGAGATATGTACTACAAGGATGAAGATAGCTTTTAAGAAGTCAAATGCTTCAAGTTCATGATGAACTTTCCACATTACTTTTTAAAATTAAAATTTATTAATTAATTTATTTTATGCGTCTAGGTGCTTTGTCAGCATATCTGTCTGTGCACCATGTGAATGCTTGATATCCGTGGAGGCCAGAAACAGGCATCTGACTCCCTGGGATTGACGTTACAGATGGTTGTGATCTGTCTTGTAAGTGCTAGGAATAGAAACTGAGTCCTCTGCAAGAGCAGCCCGTGCTCTTAACTGCTGAACCATCTTTGCAACCTCTATATTCCTTTTTTTGTTCTATGTTCCTGTTGAACTTGTGTAGATACCATCACCTAGTAACACCGTAAGGCAGTCTGGGAGTTAAAAACCTCTAGTGTGGCCAAATATTTGTGTTAGTGATTATGTAGTAGTTAGACTCTTCTAACAGGCTGGTAATACATTTTCTTTCTGGCCATGGAGATAAGTATAGAGTATGATGCTCTCAGCTTGTTTCTAGATCAAGGGCAAGGCTTGGTGCAATGATTTTTGATGTTGTTAAAGGAGACTGTTTGGGTTCCCTGATGGTACACATTGGACACAACAGGCAATGCCATTTAAGCTGTACCCTGCCATTATAAATTTGATCTTGTTTGGGTAATAGCATAGGCATCTACTGGAGCCATGACACTAGTCATTCCTGAGTCAGGAGCTCTAAGCAAACATAAAAGAAGCTCTGATATCCACACTCTTGTAGCTTGTAACACATGAAGACACTGAGTTTGTGTCAGATGGAGTCTGAGGAAGTACAGATACTTATTTTAGCACCATTCCATTCTCTCCAAATGCCTTATGGAGGAGATGAAGACAAGTTCCCAATCAAGGGAGGAACCATGACAAGAAGCTAAAGATATGTGAGGAAAAAGACTCATGGATGAGCCGTAGAAAGAGTTTCACAGAGTATTATTATCTTTTCCATTCTGTGTCTTAGCTGAATTCCACCAGAGCCGAACTGACTCTGTTATTTATGTATGCTCAGTTTAATGTGAAGTTCAAGGGTCACATAGAATATGTTCAGAGATAAGGGTGAGGTTGGGCAGAGAAAACAGCCTCTTTTCTGTTAAATGTGTTCTAGTAAGCCAGCTACCACACTTGTTCACTGGACCTTAATCCCATGGAGGAATGTTGAAAAAAAGCTTCAAATTTACCCAGGTCAAAGAAAGAGACAATATAAGCCTAAATTTGTTCATCACTGATTAGGGATTGACCATGGGATGTTGATACCCAGTTAATTCTGGCTTACACTGATGGCATGAAGGTTTTGTCGGCCTGAGGTTGCTCTGACAACCACCTAGAAGCTGTTCATTGGAAGCTAGACCAACATATTTAAACATGTTGGTATATATAACAAACTCAGTTAGACCTCCTTCTATGTGTTGTACATTCTTAAAGTTTATTCTGAAATTAAAATGTTAGTTTAAAAAGGCAACATGTTGATAAGCACATAAAACAATGAAATCAGACCTTTCCTGAACACCATATAAGAAAACTCATTAAAAATGAATCAGAGGTCAAAGGTAAGGCTTAAATCATAAAATTCTCAGACTTAAAGAGCACAAAAGGTTCAGGGTATTGGATTTGTGAATGCTTTCTTAGATACGAGCCAAAAGACAACAACAAAAACTGTAAAGAAATAGATTGGGCATACTTTATAACAACAGAAATTTTTATGTATCAGAAGACACAAACACTAAAACTGTAGTCCCACTGAATGGGAGAAAGTAATTTTCAAATTATATTATCTATGAGTTGTTAAAGTTCAAAATATATAGAAAACTCATAAACATTAAGAATAATAAAAAACAATGATAATAGTAATAACCACAACAAACAGCATGATTAATAAATGGGAAATAACTTGAAAAGACGTTTCTCCAAAGAAGATACAAAACTGACCAACAAGTATATGAGAAGATTCTGAACACTACTCCAATTAAATAAATGTGAATCAACTACTATGAGATACCTCTCAGTCACCCTCATCACACCCAATGTATAGAAAAATCCTAAGGGACTGCAAGTGTTAATGAGGATGTGGAAAATTTGGAACCCTGTATACTGTTGATGGCAGTGTGGTGTACAATGGAAAGCAATATAGTTGTTCTTAAAAAAAAGTAACATTGAATTGCCAACAATTATACATCTGGTTATGAACCAGAATAATTGAAAATAGGTCTTTAAGGAATTTTTTGCTCCTAAATTCAAAGCAGGATTGTTCACCATAGCTAAAATGTAAAAGTAACACAAGTGTCCACCATCAGCCAAAAGGAAAGACAATGTGGCACATACATGTGATGAAATACCATCTAGTCTTAAAAAGAGAGGAAATTATGACATATGTGATGAAATAGATGAAGCTCTGGGACATTATATTAAGTGAAACAGTTGAGTCTGAGAAAGACAACCCACTTATAAGAGATTTCTAGACAAATCTAAAGGTAGAACATGGAATGGTTATTACCTGGTGCTGCAGGCAAAGACATACAAGGGGACTTATTTCTAATGACTGAAATTTCAGTTTTATAAGGTGAAGAAGAGTAGATAAGGTAGTTCTGTGGATAAAGTCTTTCGCCACCAAGCCCCATGACCTGAGTTCAATTCCTGAGTACCACGTGGTGGAAGGAGAGAAGTGACCCCTGAAAGTTGTTCTCTGGCCTGACATGCAGAGACATGATTGCATGCACATGGATACAGATACACATGTGTGCATATACAAGTAAATGTAATAATTTTTAAAAACAGTAGAAATGGTAGTACAGCATAATTTTATATCACTAAACTACAAACTTAAGAATAGTGAAGACCCTACATTTTATGTAATATGTATTGTGCCATGTTAAAATTTGGAAGAAAAAAGAGATAATTCTGTATTGTAGAATGAGAAAACAGGCCAGAACAAAGGGTCTTCTTGTAGTAATGAGTCATGTTCAGAGGGAAAACTAAATAGAGATTAACAGGAAAGGCATGAAGCAGTGCCCTTGCTAATTATATCCAATTTCACTTTGCTCTGTTTTGTCCTAGGAATTATGCATGTTCTGTGAAAGAAACATTTCTTGTCATGGTCTTGCATAAGCTAATTGTCAAGTCTGGGAGTTTTATCTACCTGTTCTGGGTAATGCTGGGATCACTACTTCTCAGTTGGCTCTTCCTAAGTCTTCATTTCTAGAAGATAATGTTTACTGGAACAGAAATATCCAACACAAAATGTATTTTTCATAGTAGATAACAAATAAAATTCAATGCAGTTCAACCATCTATATACCTCACCTGTACTAGTGCAGTGTGAACTGCATGCCAGACAACGCAAGCTATGGGCATGAAGCGCAATAAAGATCTAGTTAAGAACTCATCTGCTAATCCTCTGAACTGTAGTTCTGGTCCAGTGGAGGGATAAGGAGAGTGTGAAACTCCCAGTGCCCATTGTGAACCCAACAGAGCAACTTCTGGAAACCTGGGATGTCATGACAGCACTCCACTTTCCTCAGGATTCTATTTTCCAGGCAATGCTCTCAGCTGAAAGGCAGAAGTACTTCCAGTCTATTCAGAGGTTGTCCACTGCTAGACTCTGAAAGGATGGGAAGGTAAGAATTGTAGATTTGCTGTACTGCACTGCCACATATATGGGCTGTAGGGAGCTGAATTTTTGTGCTACCCTTTCCTATAGTTAAATGTTAGCGCCCTAAGTCTCAAAGTGATGGTATTTATAGAAGAGGGCTTTGGAGCTAATTAAGCATAGCTCAAATCATGTGATCAGTTTTTACCTTAGGACCCAAGGAGGCTAGAACACATTCTCTTCTTTTTTTTTGCTCCCACTTTCTTGCCTCTCTCAGCCTTGTTGTAAGGACAAAGTGAGAAGGCTACTTTCTGCAGTGTGTTCTAACCAGGATCCACATATGTCATTGCCTTGACCTTGGCCGTTCCAGCAATCAGAAATCAATGTCTGTTGCTTAAATAACCTGTCTCTAGTACTTTGTTAAATGCCATGCCTGTTGAGTAGTAGATACTATGTTTATTTCACAAATGAGAAAACTGAACCAAGAAAGTTAAACAAAGCACTTGGTCAAAGGGCAAGCTCCAGAGCATCAAATGTTGATAGCTACCCAAGCTGAGCCTAGGGATCCTTTCATCATGGTATATCTGATTGCTTTAGCTGAAATGTTGGGGATTCAAGTTAGGACTATTAAGTTTATTCAGACAAAAGTGGGTGACTTGACTGTTTTCTTTCTTTTACAACAATATTTATTTATTTATCTATTTATCTATCTATCTATCTATCTATCTATTTATTTATTTATTTATTTATTCTTTAACCTACTGAGTCCAATTAGTGCTATCTATACATGAATGGGCATGGGGTTATCTACTAGGGCATGAGGAAACTTATAGTGGCCACTATTCCAAAGAAAAGTGATTTTCTCTTTCCCAGCAGTTATCAGATTCCTTAACCCAAGTATAGCATCCCACATTTTTGAACAGGCATACTAGGCACTTTGATATTGATTATATTTTATTTTGATTTCTCCTGCATGGATTTTAGATCTCTTTATCTCGTCACCAGGCTGTGGAACACTTTGCCTTCCATATTTACCATTCTAGGTCAGCTCTGCCTACTCATTTTCATGTCTAGAACAAAATATTTCTAGTACTTTTTAACCAAACCAATATTCATTGTCAGCAAATTTGTTAATTAAAAAAATATGTAAGGAGTTATACTGAGTTCTGGAATCACAGCAGTGAAATAGCCCAGGTATTAATTTATAACTCACTTGGCATGTGTATGTCTGGGAATGTAGCAGAAGTTCGTGTACAGTGAAAACAATCAGAAGAGATTATTGTTTGGATCTTAAAGGGGTTGTAAGAGAAGGTTTTCTAGGTGGAAGCAACATCTAAGAAGAGATACTGAGGTAGCATGAATAGACTTTTAACATGTGGGAAGGATGGCTAAGAGAAAAAGATCACCCGTTCCAGGAGATAGACAACAAAGAGCCTAGAGTGAAAACAATTATGGTGAGCTCCAGGAACATGAAAGCACAAGAGGACACGAAGGAAGCAGGCAGGTGACAGAAATTACCCAGTGCCCTACAAGTCACATTAATGACTTTGTCCTCTGAGACAAGATTCCCAGAACCTGAGATTAGTGGAACATAGTGAGTTATTCTGAGATGGCATCGGAGCGACAGCCTGAATGGATTCACTTGCTTTGGAGAAATCACTCTAGCTGCTCTGAAGAGACTGGGTTGATGTGTGCTGAGAGAAGAGACTGAAGGCTGCCCAGCTTGTCTGGAAGCTTTTTGTATTCTGAACAGATGACTACAGTCTGGCAGAGGGTAATAAGAGTGAGAATGGAAATCAATTTTCAAACTGAAGGTATATTTAGCAGAGAGAGGAATGCTTGTTAAATTTGTAGTAATGAATTGGTGCTTGTGAAGATTTTTAGTGCATCAAGATATTTCACTTTCTGTGTCTCAGGCAAGGTGACCATCAAGCTAATTTATTAATGGTATTTATCATTATCAATTTATTTTAGGGGACATTTATTAAAATTGCTACCAGTCTTAAAATTTTAAAAATTGATGAAAAATAGTATTTATTGCTTAATGTAGTTATTATCTTGTCTACACACATACACACACACACACACACACACACACACACACACACACACACACGCCTTATTTCCAGACACACGGTTATATTACAGTAAGGGGTTTTGGAGTTGAAGGAAAAAAGAAAGCATTTGAAGCTCTCCTTTTCCCTCAGGTAAATTCCAGCACATCTTCTCATACAGTTGCACCTGCATCTCTGGGATCAGCGGCTGAAGGTCAGAGTGGAGTTGGCTGAATCGTGTCAGGTCACCATGGCTACTTTCAACTCAGATGAAGTGGCTATTGTTGTCATAAGTGACCTCAATGTCCTCAGCTACATGGTCTACATGTTCAGTGTGATCGCAGCAGCACAAGTTCCATGACACAGGCAGGACCGGGAGTGGAAGGTCAGTCATCAATGGGAAGGGCATTTTCATCTTCCTGGAGAAAGATGTCACCAACACGAAATGGAGTGGTTCTGGTCCTGAATATGCTGGGGAATCCATTGGTGATTTTTCTGCCATGGAGAAGGATGGGGCTCACTAAAAATATCTTGATAGATTCATACATTTATACAATTAATTATAGTCATTTCTTAATTCCATTACTTGGGGCTGGAAAGAAGGCTCAGTGGTTAAGAGCATTGACTGCTCTTCCAGAGGTCCTGAGTTCAATTCCCAGCACCCACGTGGTGGCTCACAACCATCCATAATGAGATCTGGTGCCCTCTTCTGGCCTGCAGGCATACATGCAACCAGAGCACTATATACATAATAAATAAATACGTCTTCAAAAATCAAATTTTATTACTCTCATATCCTTCTTCCTCTCCTTCTGAGACCTATCCTCCCAAATCCCTTCTTGCCTTTATCTTTTCTTTTTGTGTATGAACTACTAAGCTTCATTAGAGATTTTTTTGGCTAAGCATGGGTAGGAGCTTATCTCCTGGGACAAGGGAAATTTATTAGTGGCTTTAGCACTGAAGAAAATGATACACTCTTCTCTAACAAACGCTAACTACCAATAGTTCCTCAGGGAAGGGTGGGACCTCTTGGTCCCCTCGCCAATCCAAGATGAAATGTTGATGGGACCAATCATGCGCAGGTCTTATATAGATAAACACAGCTACAGTGAATGAATCCATGAGTTCAATGGCCATGTCACATCCAGAAGATGTCACTTTGCTGCAGATCTCCCCATCAACATTCTTCCCAACCCCTCTTCTTTGATATTCCCTGAGCCTTAAAGGGGTGATATTACTGTTCTATTTAGAACAAGCACTTCACCATCACTTAATCTCATCATCCTGTATGGTTATAGATTCCTGCATTAACCAACAGGGGGCTAGGGCTCACTTTAAGAGTGGCACCAACAAGGGTTATCATCTCTGTATCTTTTGCTGGTGTCCACATGACCATGAAGTAGGTGCAACCATGAGATGTCTCCTTCAAGTTCAGCATCATAGTCTTCTGCACCACCAATTTCTTAATGAAGATTATCTGTGATAACCTTGGCCTTGTGGGAGGGCTCATGATCACAGGTTATTCTGTCCTCACCTCAGAGAAGACCATGGATGGCTCCTTTGGCAAACTATGGTGTGATAGCTGTGGGGATCCAGGACATCACACCAGCATTCAATGGTACTTCCAAATCTGTGGACAAGGTTATCCTGGACCTGAATGAGGAGCTCATTGGCATGATATTTTTGTATGCAGTCTCCAGTTTGAGGGTCATTAATCTGACTATCACCTGGAGAAAGCTGGGAAATATTAAGCCGTTAGAGGTGGTGAAGCTGGTATTAGAAATACCCAAAGGGCATGCTGGCCTACATAAAGGAACAGGTTGTCTTCTGCAACCATGCGTAAGTAATGCCCCTAATGGTGGGTGGTATTTTAAATTACAGATATTCATTATTTTATGCTTTCATTATAATTTATAGGACAGCATTCCCTATTTCCCTTTCATCTTGATGTCAAGTATACTCCTGTGAGATTTTATATATATATATCATAAATGTGTATAAAAAATCCTGAGAAATACTTGACTAAACTTCTGGATGGGATGGCAAAGGTACAGCTACTGTTGATGTAAAATGAGTGACAAAGAGGCCCTTTGGTAATGCATAGGGTATAGGGTGTTTAGTGTTTCCCATGTAGGACTAGGCAAAGCTGACAACTGCAACAGTAACCTGTTGACTTTTTTTTTTTTAATTTGAAATACATTTTCAGTAATTTTCATGAGCCCTGACTCTTGTAACTTGGCTTCAGGCATTTTAGTATAAAGTTGAATAATACCTAATTTGCAAAGACTCTGCCAATAATGGTCATGGATATCCGGTCATGGGGCAAGGGATGTCTACCCAGCCAATGTTCTGTGATTCACTCCCAGAATCTAGTCATCCAGATAAATTGAAAATTGTCTCCAATGTAACATTTACTGTTCTCCACTTCTTTAAGAGTTTCATTTGAGAGGAACAGCCAACACTGTATCACAGAAGCATATTGCTAGCTGAAGGGTGATTTGGAAAAGCTGTTTCAGTGTTCCTTTATGTAGTATCTCCTCAGGGTTAGGTTTGCTTTTTGTTATTTGAGAAGTTACCTGTGGAGTGTTTGGTGTTTTATTCCCATTCTCACTTCAGATCTATGCCCTCTGATTTCCATCACCCTCTAGCCACCATGTTCCGGGAATAAGAGCCTTGGCTCCGCTTTGATTCTCCACTCAACTCTTGCTCACTTTTCCTCTATCATCAGGAATAGTATTTAATTTCGTCACCTACAGACTTGAAATCTCCCAGATGCAAGAGGAGATATTCTCATGACATTTTCATGGCAAGCCACATTTAATTTTTTGTCTACATAGCTGATTAAAAGGTTGGGCTTAAGACAAGTACATAAAGGGAAGTCTGGGGTTGGGGTAGGTACTTCTTTTGTCTGAGAAGGACTTAGAGAAAAGTATTTTCCCTTTATCTTCTGCATAGGGATACTGTATTAGTCAGGTTCTCTAGAGTCACAGAACTTATAGAATGAATCTCAATCTCTCTCTCTCTCTCTCTCTCTCTCTCTCTCTCTCTCTCTATATATATATATATATATATATATATATATATATATATATATATATATATAAATTTATTGGAATGGTGTTGGAATGACTTAGAAGCTAAGTCCAACAATGGCTACTGTGAATGCCAAGTCCAAGAAACCAGTAGTTGCTCAGTCCCAGGAGGTGGGGTGTCTCAGCTGGCCTTCTATATATTCTGGAATCCCTAAGGAGTAGGCTCCAATGCCAGTGCAGGAATGGATGTGCTGGCAAGATAAGGACAAGCAGGTGAAGGACAAACACAACCCCTTCCTTCTTCCATTTTCCTTGCAGCAGAAGGTGTGGCCCACATTAAAAGTGTGCCTTCCAGCCTCAAGATCAAAGGCATGTTGTCTTCTGGCCTCAAGATCCTGATCACAACTGTGTCCTCCATTTCTGGATTATAGTTCATCCCAGATATAGTCAAATTGGTAACCACGAATAGTCATCACAGATGCCATGGGTAAGGATCTATCGTGCAAAGCTGGATCAGATAACCAGTGACCACTTGCAGAGTCCTCTCAAGAAAGCAGATCAGAAAGATGGGAAGAACTTGGAATCACTGAGCTGTTTTTCCAAGCAAGGATTTCCTCAAGCTTTATATGTAACAGTAGCTATTGGTAATTAGGTAGTCTGTAAGAAAAAGGCAAAACATCACTAGCAGATACAAAACTACTGGTAATTAGGTAGTCTGCAAGAAAAAGGCAAAACATCACTAGCAGATACAAAACTTCTTCTTTATAAAGATTTTTTTATCAATTATTCCATTTTATTTTCTTATTTTCAAGTTTCCATAATATTTATTCTATGTTTATCTTTCGTATCTTGCCAACAGTTTGTGTGTATGTGTGTGTGTGTGTGTGTGTGTGGGTTGCTACTCTAATGATTTTGTAAGATTTTTTTATATGACAAGAAACAGAATTTATTTATTATTTTGAGTGTTCCATACAATGAAGTTTCTCAGGATGGGACAGTAAAAGTTTTTGAATATTTTCATGATGTTTACCCTACAAAGTTAACCAGTTCAAGTTCTGAGTACTGGAGTCTGTTTGTAGTCATGCTGTCAGGATATCCAAACCAGCCATAATGAATCAGCTAACATTTTTACTGTTTTGATGAGCTGTGAACTAGCAGAAGTGGACACTAAGATAGAGGGGGAAAGTCCTAGGATGTGGGAACTACCCTTTGGGTAAAAGTAGAGTTCACTTCCTGTGTTTGCTCCTTTTAACCTCTTAGTTACATGTTTTTAATGACTTCTTTGGTCTGTTGATATTTGAAACATTAACATAATTATCTATCTTAACATATTGTATTTACCACCTGCTGGGGATGAAACACTGTAACTAGCACTAGTAGCTCATTAACACTAACACTAGTCCTTCATTAACAGTGTTGACCCAATTACATGTTGTGTATCCCAGAGACAAATAACTGTAATTGCAACTCAAAAGTGATTTCATAAACACGAAGATTCTTGTTTTTTGAAATGCAAATTGGAAAGCATTATTTGAATTTTCCACATAAATACAGGTTTAAATGAAACAAAATCATTCAAGCAAATAAAATAAAAATTCAATCTAAATAGAGGCCATTTGGAATCAATTGATACGGAGCACATTCTGCTTTGAAGGATCAAAACACTTTCATTGCTTGGTGCAGAAATTAAACAAGTTAGCAACAATGAAAGCCAGACATCTGGTAAGTAACATCTACCCTGGCTATCAGCAGGTAGTGATTTTCTTTTGGAACTATTCAGCATATTGTCTGTTGCCTGGACAATGGAAGTCTGATGAAGCATTGATATAATCTGCCTGGGGGTTTTCAGGCTCCATTGAAGAGATGGAAAGCAGAGGAGACTTGCAAAGAAAGAGAATCATTGTATATACATGCTCATGGGGCCGTAAATAACGATGGCTTCACATATCCTGTGGAAGAGACGTGAATAAATAGAAGCAAATATAGTATGATATACTTGTGAAGCTCAGGGATGCTCCTTTACCCAGACAATGATAAAAATTAGATAAAGATAGCCCAGAGAACTGGGAAGAAACCGCTCTGAGAAAGAAAATCTGTGGTAAAGTCAAGATGTTAAAAGAGGAGACATTTCTTCAATACCAGTACACTGCTTCAGAGACTATCTTTTCCCCCTCTGTTGACTGAGAAATACCACCAGAGGAAGTAGTCTTGAGGATGCAAAAGAAAGGAAACCCGAAGGGAGTATAAAACTTTGACTCTCTGGGAAATAAATTTCAGTTTCCAAGCCTTTTTAGAAATCTCAGCTCAACAAACATTCAAGGAAATGATGATTTCTATTGGTGGGCTCCTAATTAACAAGGCACCGTGGTGATAAGATACTGTATTTACCGTTTAAAATGGTAAAATAAGCAAACCTACACTAAGTTCAAGAAATCTCCCAGACACTGCTTTGAATGCTGGAGGGGTCTCTAGACCTGACCACTGTGGTGATATTGTGTCCCCCAATATATTGTGTATCCTAATAAACTTATCTGGGGTCAGAGAACAGAACAGCCACTATATTAAACATAGATTTAGGCAATGGTAGCACATGCCTTTAAAACTAACATTCCAGAGGCAGAGATCCATCCGGATCTCTGTGACTTCAAAGCCACACTGGAAACAGCCAGGCATGGTGACAAACGCCTTTAACCCCAGGAAGTGATGGCAGGAAGCAGAAAGGTATATAAGGCATGAGGACCAGCAGCAGTTCAGCTAAGATCCATTCGGATGAGGACACAGAAGCTTCCAGTCTGAGGAAACAGGATCAGCTGAGGAATGTCTAGGTGAGGTTGGCTGTGGCTTGTTCTGCTTCTCTGACCTTTCAGCGTTCACCCCAATACCTGGCTCCAAGTTTGTTTTTATTTATAAGACCTTTTAAGATTTGTGTTACAGACCACAGCTTGGGAAACAGGAAGAAGTCCTCATGCATTCGCATAAAACAAGGTCTAGAATGAACCATGGGAAATCCTGTAAGCGAGAGACCTGGAGCTCGTTGAACTTCCTTATTGGCTAAAAGAATACGAGAACAGTTTTAACTTTCACACAAGCTACAGTTCTCAGAGTTTTTATTTTTTAAAGTCCTGTTCCTTGATCCACAGGCATCTGTGAGGCTCGGTGATCGACAAATCCCAACAAGTGCTCTTACAACAGTGAAAGTGTTAATTCCACAAACCATGTGGACAGGGTCAGCAGTGGGATGATCGATTCTGGCAGAGGACCCACTTTGGGAGTCCCAGGAAACTCTGCAGCAGGACCTGGGTGCCTGACAGCCCAGAATGTGCTGAGTTGGGGAGTTAATCTGATCCCCTAGATCAATTGTAATTGACTTACGTCAGGCAGATTTTGCCATTTCTGCAGAAGCCTTTGATGGAAAGTCATTGAGACATTATGTAGTGCCTAAACATGTACAATACTGGGAAAAATACTTCTTGGATCAATATTATCAGATTCGTGGTGTTTGTTTTCTTAAACGAAGTCCCCTCAGCCTTTCTTCTGTATTGGTGAGGCATTTTTGTAGAAAAACAGTTAATCTGTCTTGTGTCTTATCCTCTGCAGTTTTAAACACGTGCTGTTTATTCGCTTATTCCAGTTTTGCAGCAAACCCTAGCAAGTGAACATAAAAGAGAGAGGCAGAGTTGTGTCCATTTTATCAAGGACTAAAGGCACGCAAATCTCCCAGGTGGTTGCTTCCAGGGGCACAGCAGGGAGATAAACTGGGTTCCCTTCTCTACTGTTGGCATTTACAATGTCCTTCCTCATCCAAAGTCAGCATAGATCTGTACACCCCTTGAGCACCATAAGTGCAGGCCCAGGTTAAAGCATCCTCTAAGGAAGCCTTGGTCCCAGGGCACTGCGCTGCACAGCTCTGCCTTTCCCCTGCACAAGGGTTTTATCTTCACCTTTGTTTCCCAGAGCTGAAAATGTGAATAGATAACTCCCTATTTTTTTTCCACACAATTCAGGTGTAGCAATGATAGAATTAGAGGATAAATCAAACTCAAAGGTACATCCTCATAAAATGACAGTGGGAAGTGTTCGCCCTCTTACTTTTAGATTTAGATTAAAATCTTGTTTAATCTCAATACCTTAAACTCTCTCTTATGCCAACACATGCAAAGAAACTCTCTCTCTCTCTCTCTCTCTCTCTCTCTCTCTCTCTCTCTCTCTCTCTCTCTGTGTGTGTGTGTGTGTGTGTGTATCTCTCTCTCTCCACAACTACCACTTCCACCAACAGTGTGAACAACTCACTTGTTAGCTGAGGTGATGCTACGTGGGCCTTCTTGACTTTACACTGACAGGACAGCCCCAGGGTCTGTGATCACTAGTCTAGTTGTGGAATTTTAAGGGATCATGCACAGATCTGCTGTGGGATAAAGGGGGCTTCCTTTACAAAGCTTAAATCATAAATTCATCATTGGGATCTCTTGAATTTACTTCTTGCAACACACTCAATGCTGTCTGGCAAGAGGGTCCTTAATACAGGATCATGCATTTTTACCATTTCTGAATATATTGAAAATGCAATGAAAGTGAAAAGTTGGGAAGCAGAGTAGTATTGCAGAGGCATAATCATTGCTACCATCTCAAATCAATCTCAAGATTGATCCGGCGAATATTGTTTCATCTTCCAAAAGAAGTTGTTTTAACTGTTTGAAATATTAAAAAAATTCTTCAGAATAAACCCAAATCAAACACACTTTTATTTAGTAAATGAGGTTGTCTTGCTAGAGTTTTGATTACCTGCAGTGGAAAGAGAGGCTAAATGCAGTCTATCTCTGTACATCAAGAGGTGTTGAATCCAAACAAAAATACTAAACTGAAATGTAGTTATTTACATCCTACAATGGGTGAAAATCAGTGTATACACACATGTGTAGTGTGTGTATGTGTGTGTGTCCAAGTGTATGAAGTTGCCCTTGTCACCAAGCCTTATATCCATACACTGCTCTTTTACAAAGTACCAGTTGATAGGACGTTTCCTTTCATCCTCCCAGTAGCTGTGGAAGAAAAATCTAGCCAGTAAAATCATGTGCAAATACTATGTAAGATAATGATGACTATGGTGATGTTAATGAAGTTAATGAAGCAGAAGAGAAGATTTCTTTGACTGTCAGCACTAGGTGTATCTTTGACTAGATCCTCCTGTTTACAGTGAGCATTATATTCTCTTAATATTTGTGATTGACGTGTTGTTCTAAACAGCCCAATGGAGTAAAATGACCTATGTCTAATCATTAAAACTCTGTCAATGGAGTTTGTAAAGAATTATCAAGGAATGGGTACACTCATTTATTTAAAAAATTCAAGCATGAGGAAAAGCTTCCTTCATACATTGTCAAACTGGTCACCATGAAGAAAGTCTGCTTGTGGCTAACATAACCATGTAATCAGATGAAGTAGGCAGGCTGAATCCTGAGAGCATGGCCATTGCCTACCTATGTAGTCAAGTTTTGATAATTAGAAACATGGAACTCCTGCTGGAGTGCATGATTTTGAGAGTAAGGTGTAGGCTAGATGTATATGTTCAGTGCACACACTAATCATCTAACCATGTGGAGTGGTTGAAATTGTTACAATACCCTCCATTCTTGATCCAGACATCCCCATATTGGATTTTGCTGTTACACAAACAATACTTTCCCTTTCTTCTCATAGGAGCTGGAAGTACTTTGTAATCAAATAGGATCTGCATTTGGTCAACCCAAAGAAAATTACTGCAAGTGCCAAGTCTTGGGATGTGAAATTGGTCAAGGCCACAGGCCGAGCATTTGTCAGCTTCTTAACTGTAGCATAGTAAATGGTTGAACGATAGTTAATGAAGTCTTAGATCAGCAACAATGGTTTCCACCAAGGCTTGACTTTTAGAGTGGAGGAAAACTGGTCTGTTGTTTTAGTTTTGTTTTGCCTTTTAATGCATTACTGCAAAATTTATGCCATATTTCCAAGATAAATTGGGAAGAATTTCAATGGAAATGAAATTATCTCTCATTTAAATATATAGACTTACTAAAACACTTGTCTGCAACTAAATTTTATTGAAATAGCTCATTGAAAATAATTTATTTCTTCCATAGTTTTCTCTGTACTTGATTTATCGGTCATCAAATGATGTGTGTTGTGTGTCGCCTGATGTTTTCTTAGAGCATGTCACCATTTTTCATCATCCTCTTTTACTTCTTTCATGAGTAGACCCCATTATAGATATTTCCTTATTATGTCTTACAGAACCAAGATCCTGAATATTTAAAGAGTATTTTCTCCAATTTATCACTTGAGTCTTTTATTGTACTTTGTTTTTGTCACCATAATTCCCTTCTTTCTGCTTTTCTTAGTTTTCTGTAATTTTTCTACATATTTTCTTGTGTTAGATTTATTCTTTTTTATAGTAATGGAGGCTTTTAAAGCCATGAGCTTCTCTTTTGCTGAACACAGCTTCTTTAAGTTTTGCAGGGTGTTTTCACAACACTATTACTTTCTAAGTAGCCTACAAGTGCAATTCTGACTTGTTCTCTGAACAAAGTCAACTGGACACATGCATCTGCTCTGTTTGCATGTATATGCTCTTTTGTTAACCTTTTCTTATTACTATATGATGTAATATCCTTGTTTTATGACAGGGAAGGTCCTCATGTCTTCTGAATAAACAAAGACACAAAAACATCTGGTCACAGAATTTTTTTTTTGGGGGGGGGGAATGTAAGGGTCTATTGTACTCACAGTGTTTTAAGAAAACACTGATGTGGTGATAGTTTATCTGTGTACTCCAATAAAGCTTATCTGAACAAGAGAGAAAAAAGCCAGCCACTATAGTAAACATAGAAGTCGGGCAATGGTAGCATACACCTTTAATCCTAGCATTTGGGAGGCAGAGATCCATGCAGATCTCTGTGAGTTTAAGGCCACACTGGGAATAAAGTCAGGCATGGTGTCACACGCCTTTAATCCTAGCACTAATCACGGAGGTGTGGAGGTCTCTACAGACAATCAGGAAGTGATAGAGCTGGGAAGAAAGAGGAAGTGATGTAGCTGGGCAGAGAGAGGAAGTAAGAGGGCAGGGACTGAAAGGCGTATAGGTGTGGGTATATAGGAAATAGGTCTCTCCGGAGACTGAAGGATGGTAAGGTTTGCTGTCGCTTGTCCCACTCCTCTGATCTGGCTCCTTTTTTTTTTTAAATTAATAAGACCACTTAGCAATTCATTTTACATACTGGCACTGACGCTACCTGATTTCAAGGCCTGAAGAAGAAGGAGGAGGGAGAGGAGGAGGAGGACAAAGAGGAAGAGAAATAGCAGCAGCTTTGATCAGATTTTATACTGTCTATGTCTACCCAATTTTTCACTTGTGTCTGAAATCCACCATAACCAGTCAGAAGTACTAATGAATAAAGGCTCATGGAGGACTTCTAAGGCTAGCCTTCGGATATTTGTTCTCTTCTGCCAGTTATTCATGTTTTCTAATACCACTAATTTGGCAAATTATTTCAATAACTTCTAAATTTGTCCAGGCTCCAAGTAATTAATTTCCTTTGGATTTTTCTCCTAAATCCACCACTATAAAACCATCTGAACTGTAAAATCATCTGAAGTTGCCAGCACTTAGATTTCAAATAAACAATAAATTGATTAAGATGATATTGTCTTCAATTTTAATAGGGTGGGGCTCACTATTAAGAAAAATGTCCTAACTGAACAGTTAGAGTATCTTTCGAGATTTAACCATCTCTCTTCCACTAGGACCAGAGGAATGAAAGGCATCATTGCAAAGAACAAGGGGTGGGACTTCATCACCAACAGCTTCTTGAACATCAAGTTTTAATTAATGTGCTTTGTAATCTAACCTCTCCCTCTACTATGAAAACATCACAGGCTATCAGTACTGAAGATAAATAGGTATCAATTAACTTCCAAGATATAAAATGGGCTGTTGCTGAGTTTATCATGTACCTCACTGGGGCTCATTGTTGCACAGTTCAATAAATTGTTTCCTGGCTGTGTCTTGTGTTACTATATTTCCCCCTCTCTTTTGGTATCATTTTTGTTCTTTAGTATCAACAAAGCCTTCCCTAGTTTTAGTGTGTGTCCAGAGGGGAACAACAGCAAAGACTCCTTTTGGCTTTGGTATCTTTATCTAGAAGTTTGAAGACACATTCTGTTTTGGGTGAGTTGTCTCTCTCCTAAAGTGAATTTGAGTTATGCTGTGGTTGTTTTTACTGTAGTCCTTGCTCCCTGTTAATTAGTGTCAATTCCACTCATGTTCTGTTTTTATGTTTTCTGACAATCTTGCTTTACAAAGTCATGGCAAAGCTTTCTTTAAAAAAAAAAAGTCATCTTAATGGATAACTTGGTGATGTAGAGAGAGGCACATTACAGCTTTATTGAAACAATTTTGAACACAAAGCCATCAATTTTTATTTAGAAAATTGTGTGACATTGGGTGTAAAACTGAAGTTGGGGATACTGACCTTGGATATTATATTTTTAAGAGGAAAGATCTTTGACTATACTTTAAAAATGACTTTCCCCATCATCTGAGGCCTATCACAGCTCATTCAGGTTATCATATTGGGGCTGTTCCATGAGTATGTTCAGCTAACTATTTTTCTGAAAACTTGTCTAACTACAATACCCTTGAAAAGAGAACAAAAGTCAGTGGCATGCTTACTCCTTGGGTAATTTGGAATCATGACTTGAAAATGCTATATCCAAGATGATGGGTCTAAACCATGTGACTCATTCCCTGATCTTTGTTTAAATTTGGACTCATCTATATAACTATCATTTAGTTGCATAGTAGGTATGCTATGAAAGAAATGTGAATCCTATCTTTCTACATTTCCCCCCAAAACCTTTTCTGTCTCAATACATGTGTCCACTGTTGTTTACCCTTGATCTCACAGGTCAAGCCACATTCTAAGGAGAATTTTTGTGAGTAACAGCTAGTCTGGTTTTCCTGGGAATGGGAGATTTTTCAAGACCCTAGTCCTTTTTGCTAAAGTAGGAAGAAATCTTAAGTGAACTAGGGTGAGCTGATCAGCCTGGATTAAAGATTCTCTCTTTAATCCCATTGTACCTTTTATCTAAGGCAATAGTTATTTTTAAATTAATTACTGTTAATTCCATAGCAATACAGGATCCTACAGTATCATAGAGAGTTATTGTTTTAAATGACCATTCAACCATGATCTAATATTTGTCTTTTTTGTAATCATAAAGCCAAAGGCAGTGATACTGGAAAAACTGTGACTTCCTGTGGAGAAATAGCAGTCAGCTGTTGTGTCAGGAAGAGGATTGTGAACAGAAGTCACTTATACTGCCCTATTTCTTCAAAACTACTTGAAACCTTGTTTTCTACATAAATTTCCAATTCAGAAGAATACTTTGTATCAGAAGGCATGCTGGGAAGTTTCTTCCAGTGTCTCACTGAATTATTATTGGATTATTCCTTTTTTTCACATGTAGTTAAGTAACAGCATTAACAAAACTACTTTATTTTTAAGTGAAATATTTTGTTTCATGGTGACAGAAATTAAATTCCAAAAGGCTCAAACTAAAAATGGAATAATTGGCAAAAATTCATTCATTAATGAACAGTAACTAACTTCTGGGCACCAGATTCTCTTTTATATAGTACAATATGTAGTATAAACAATGAATAAGATAGAGTGTTTTGTATGTTGGAAGTATTAACATGACTCAAAAGAAATATCTGATTATTAACAAAAAAGATCTAGGAAAGACTGTTGAGAATGATGTGAATAGAGCTTGGAAAATGTGAAGGAAATTGTTCTTAAATTACGATAGGCATGCCTCTCTGTGGGAGTATTAATGAACAGAGATCCAAATGAAATGAGGGACTGAACCATGCAGTGATCTCAGAAAGGAAGATTCTGAGCAGAGGCAAGATATGACCAAAGGCTTGATTGGATACTGGTAGGCTGGTCAGTGGGAGTTTGCTACGGGGAAACCCTTCTGTATACTGTGAATATGTTTTATTACCACTGGTTAATAAAGGAGCCGCTTTGGCCTATAGCAAGGCAGCATAGAGCCAGGTGGGAAATCCAAGCAGAGAGACAGAGTGAGGAAGGGCAGAGTCAGGGGCAGATACCAGCCAACTGCTGGAGGAGCAAGATGCATTAGAAAACAGTTAAAGCCATGAGACACATGGCAAAACACAGATGAATAGAAATGGGTTAATTTAAGTTGTAAGAACTAGTTAGTAATAAGCCTGAGCAATAGGCCAAATAGTTTGTAATTAATATTAAACCTCTGAGTGATTATTTTAAAAGTGGCTGCAGGAATGAGCAGGACAGAAAAGCCTCCATTTACAGGAGTTGGGAGAAGACATAAAGACTGAGGCTAGGAATACCAAGTGGATCAAATCACTGGGGAGGAATTTCAGACCAAATGGATGGATTTTAGGTACAATATAAAGAAAACAGATAACCTTGACTCTTCCGGCTATGGTGTGGAGCACAGACAACAGACAGAAGTAGAAGAAAGTTGGCTTACAGAAAACTTACTCTTTTCCCAGACACAATGTGATATTGGCTTGTCCTAGGAAGGAAAGCAATCAGGATACCTTGACCAAAGGCGATCCAAATTATATGATGAGGAGGTCAACAATGACTTGAGGTTTTAGAGTGAATGGAGTTGCCATTTGCCTTAAAACAGGAGGCTGGGTGAGGGGTTTATCTGGATGAGGGAAGAGTTTAGTTCAGGGTGTGCTGAGCTGGAGATTCCTCTCAGATGTTCATGTGGAAATGTTGAGCAGGTTGTTATCAGAACAGATCTGAAAATCTAGGGAAGCACTGGCATAATTCGGGAGATATCAGTGAGCAGATGATGTTTGTAAGCCATGAGATTCAGTGAGACTCTTGGAAAGTGACGACGTGCATAGACTTTGAGAAGTGAGACTTATCTGTAAGTCACTTACAGCAAGTGAGTGCTAATAATAATTCCTTATCTAAGTGTTTATAAAAACATAAATATTAAGCATAGCAGTGAGAGATGAATGACGGAGACTGAGATGAGCCAGAAAGTAGAAGGTAAATCATGAAGCGGTTAGGGTTGAATATAAAAGGATTCATACAAGATGATATGATCCACTTTTGTTACAAGCTGCTGTGAAGTAAAATAAGATTGGGCTATTTGTTTTAAAATTATTTCCTTGATTTTTGCGATTATAATATAATTACATTATTTTCCTCTTTCTTTTCCTCCCTCCAAACCCTTCTATATACCCCTCCTTTCACCTTTTCAAATGCGTGGCCTCCTTTCCATTAATTGTTGTTACATGAATATATATATATTCCTAATATATATATATATATTCATAAATATATATATATATTCCTAAATATAACCTGCTGAGTCTGTACAATGTTACTTGTACGTATGCATGTTCATGGCTGACCATTTGATTCTGGAAAACCAATTGGTGTGCTCTTCCTTGGGGAAGGCTGTTTCTCCAGCTCTCGTCATTCCTTGCTTGCCTGTAATTCTTTGTGTAGGACTGAGGTTTCTTGAGCTTTCCCCCACCCCCAGGGACAATAGCAATAGTCGGTAATGTTTTGGGAGACTCTTGGACAACTCTGGTCAACAACTCAAAAGAGGGCTTCCAATGCTAGATGATCTTTGGCTCTTGGAGTGGGCATTGTCAGCCCAGATGAGAAAATTTTATTTAAACTATATATGTATATTTATATAAAAGTTATATATATATTATACATTTTTAGTAGAGAGTTAATATTATGATTCCTTGTGACTTTTTCAGATAACCTTACTCTTAGTTCCCCTCCCCCTCCTTCTGGTTTTATCTCCCTCCCCTAACTAGACCTGGTCCTCTTCTCATTCCCCGGTCATATCACTTCTTCCCTGCTGTTCTCTCCTCTATTGTTCCCTCATCCCCTCTACCCCAGCTACGGTCTCTTTTTATTTTCCTGGTTTCTGCATTTTCTCCAGGATATGTACTCACTTCTGAAGATTTGGAGTTAGGAGCCTTCAGTGAGAGAGAACATGCGATGTTTGTCTTTCTGGATCCAGGTTATCTCACTCAATGTGAACCTTTCTAGTTCCTTCTATTTACCTGCAAAGTTCATGATTTTATTTTAAGAGACTCTTAAAGTCACCCTGACAACTGCCATTTATTGCCACTGGTTGCCTCCATAGAGGAGGAAGGTAAGTTCCTATTGTTGAAGACATTGTACACTTCAGACTCAAGGTCATGAGGCCCCTGTGCTGGGACTATTTTATTTACTTATTATCTATCTATCTTTTTTTTAGTTAATTTTTTTCATTTATTTTACATACCAACCACAGTTTCCCCTCTCTATTATCCTCCTGTTCCCTCCCCCGACCTCCCATCTATTCCTGCCCCTCCTTCACTCCTCTTCTGTTCAGAAAGGGGCAAGCTTCCCATGGGAGTCAACAAAGCATGTCATATCATGTTGAGGCAGGAAATGGAAGTAGTATATTGTGCTTCAAGTTAATAGCAAGAGCACTTTAATCATTCTGTGTTCTAGGCTATGAGATAGTCACCTGATGTGTTGGTTGGTGATATGGGTAGACAGATTCCTGAGTTTCTAAAAGACTATGTTGGAATTGGTATTGGCAAAGTGTCTGGAAGACTGATATCCAAAAGGCAGTTGCCTTGTGAATTTGGACAAGGGACTTTCCATAAAAGAATTTGAGCCATTGGCTAAGCTGCTCAGTTCCAAATAGACAACTGTTGCTTTGGCAGCAAGCTGGGAAAATGAGAATCTGTCTATGGAACAAGAGCACAGGGCAGGTGGAAGAACCTGCTGCCAGTGTTGTATTCTGGGGCGGTGACAATAATAACTGCCACTGCAAATGTGGGCTGAAAGAACTCCTGAAGAACTGAGATACAGCCCTAAATGGAGAATCTTTATCAACACACTTACTCTGTGGTAAGGTTCAGAAGAGGGATATCAATGAGGAGGAAGAAAGAATCTAAGAAGCAGAGGATAGAAAAGGAGCAGTGAAATATCTTCTGGATAGGACAATGCTACACCTATGAGATCACAACAGCTTTGATTACCTGCTTATCACCTAAACAAGATGAAGCTAACCAGAATTCCAGCAATTTGAAAAGGTGTTTTCTAGGCTTTCTGAAGTGTTACTGGTAGTTGATCGCTTCTGGGGAAGGGAGCATCATCCTCTTTTCAAGGTGTTTTTATGGGTAGGTTTCCCAGGCTCTGGTAGGCGGTCCCACACTCATGTACACATAGGCAGCATTAATAGGACTTAGTGGGTTATCACAAAAGAAAAATAGACACAAAGTTAGGAGGGGAAGTATATGTATGACAGATGGGAAGTTGGAGGAGGGCAAATGTGATAATATTTCATTTAATAAATGTATAAAATTTCAATAATAAATATATTTATAACTAGAATTATGACAAATGAATGCTGGGCTTGGGTGGGGATTTGATTTCTTTTTATCAAACGAATCCATGCACATTGCTACACCTAAAGTGTGTAGTGGGACAATTATTTTCTAGTAGAATTAATTCTCTGCTTCTTTTTCAGCCTGCGAGAACGCCAACATTGCTGCTATGTCTGGGTCTGAGGCTTACAGCTACTCTTTCCAAGTGACCTCAGTTCCTGGGGCTGCTCTGGTGTGTAGAAGAAGTAAACAATCAAGGATAAGATGCAGCATCAGACCTTAGTGATAGAATTGGATGACTGAGGTTTACTCATAAACTCATTCCTGCCAACACAGCCTGTCAACTGCCTTATAGAAATAATGTTTGCAAGCTGTCCCCATATGGGCTACTCTCCCTCTTACTGCATAACATTTTTATGGCCACTGAACATACCAGTCCCTCATTAAAGCAGGGGCAAATGTGTATCAATGACTAATGCTGTGTTATCTTGAATAATACCAGGATTGAATCAAAAAGTTCCTCCAAAACCCTGGAAGCATTAGTTTCTAACATTCAAGCTCGTGGGAATGGAGTGTTAATACATTTAAAAATATTGCAACAGTAACTTGAGTGAGGTGAATAACTGAAAAATGCAGTTATAAAACACTGTGGAAATAGCTATATTTTAAGCTTTTGGTTAACTTATGTTGTATATATCCATATTTACTACCATTACTTTGTTTATGTTAAGATGTGCGAATAGTGTTTTAACAAGAGCGAAGATGTTTTTGACAGTTTAGCTCATACATATTGGTTCTTAATGTGCCATAGAGATGAGTCAGTAGAAGTTGGCATGAGGTGGCAGGTGAAGTTCTGGTTAGACACATAGCTGGACCTAAGATACTGTCCCAAACTAGACAGTAAACGTTAGCTGCTCTCAAAGGGTGTGATATGTCAGAGTGAGCTGGAAGGGGCACATCTGTCAACGAAGGTCACATCAAGACAAATGGAGGGCAGGGGCAATCTATAGGAACAGAGCCAGAAGCTTCATATAAGCTTCTAGTGACCAGTGTGAGGTTCAAAGGCTAGAGACCAACACAAGTGACTGAGGGAGCAGGGTCAGAAATCCAGCCAAAGAGACCAAAAGTCTTAGTCACTGTTCCTTTGCTGTGAAGAGACACCATGACCAAGGCAATTCTTAAAAAAAAAAAAAAAAAAAAACCATTTCCTTAGCATTAGGTTTCTCCCTAACCCCGTAATGTCTCCCTCTATCAAGATATCTCTTTCATTGCTCTCCCATTCTGTTCTTCCCCCAGCTCGACCATCTGGTCCCCTCATTTTTTCATCCCCCATCTCCTCCCCTCTATTGACTACTAGCAATAGTGGAGAGGGTAATCAGAATTGTGAATACCCTGTCATCATAGAGCTTTTATCCAGTAACTGATGGAAGCAGATGCAGAGATCCACAGTCAAGCATGAGGCTGAGCTCCAGGAGTCCAGTCAAGGAGAGGGAGGAGAGATTGTATGAGCAAGGGGGGGCGGTCAAGGTCATGATGGGAAAATCTACAGAGACAACTGAACCAAGCTCATGGGAACTCACAAACTTTAGACCGGCAGAGAGAGAGAGAGAGAGAGAGAGAGAGAGAGAGAGAGAGAGAGAGAGAGAGAGAGAGAGAGAGAGAGAGATATCTCCTAATTCTTCTCAAACAGTGCCACTCCCTGGTGACTAAATATTCAAATATATGAGCCTATGGGGGCCATTGTTAGTCAAACTACCACACACCAGGCATTGCTCAGAGAAGCAGAAGAGGCTGCAGGCAAGGTCTTCTTTTCAAGCCATTTGCTCTCATTCAGGACCCTTAAACCATTGTGTGTACTAGAGTTAGTTCTTTCATCCATCCAGGTAAGGATGCACTCACTTCTTCACTTGTCACAATAGATACCAGACCAACTCTCTCAGACTTTATATAGTATTTACTTGTTAAAACCAGTGTAAGAGACACTTAATATTGACATGGCAGGGGTATATGAAAAACAAATTCCGGACTAGGAAAAGAAGCGTAAATACTATCCTGTACTGTGGGACCTCAGTCAACTTAAGTAATGTTCTCTCGGTTTCTATAGTCCTCAGATACTCTCAGCTGAGTCACTTTATCTCTTTAATCTCAGTGTCTCCATACTCCTGCATGTAGGTGGCTAAAGATGACAGTCAGTGACTTACTTGGCTCAATGCATCTTATCTGGCTGTGTCAGTCATCTTGTAGTCTTATGGGGGACAATGCTCCAGCTGTGTCTTTTGTAACAGGTTCCCCCTTTCCCCCAGTTCTATAATAACCCAGTTGTGCTTTATTCCTAGTAAAAATTCCTCTGCCTCAGCATCATCTCTGCCTCAGCATCATCTCTGCCTCAGCATCATCTCTGCCTCAGCATCATCTCAGCATCATCTCTGCCTTAGCATCATCTCTGCCTTAGCATTTCTGCCTTAGCATCTAAAGGCCAGAGAGGAAGAGAACTCCTTATCCTTAACACCTGCTACTAACTTCATGACAAACACACTCAGCCTAGAACTTGGTCCTTTGTGTGGATTCATCTCAGTTCCTCTCAGCTCTGCTGGGCACCTTCTATCACAGAGACATTCTGCAAACCCCTCTAGTCTGTTGCTTATCTCTTTTAGATGCATTTCAGACCTTACAGTATGTGTTTTTTCCCCTTCTTATCTCTCAGATCTTAACCATTAGCCCACTTCTCTATGACAGTCTTTAAATGGGTTATAACCTTTTCTGGCCTCAGCTACCCTCTTTGTTCTAGGCCTCTAGTTCTGAGGGTGATCCATCTTTAAATCATTTATAAAAGAAGTATAAAAGCATGAGTAGAATTCATGCTTGTCATACTCAATTGTGTAATTCCTCAGGGCAGGATAGTGTCCCTTCATCTTCAGACAGGGTGACTAGAATTTGCTTATTTTTCATCATCAAGTGTCTGGAGGGCAATAAACTGGAAAAAAAAGTTATATGAAACAGCTAAGTTCTTGAAAATAAAGCAATTGCTACTTTATTTCCTTGACCAAATCAGAGTCTTAATGTATTTCTCATGTTTTAGCTTCTCTAGTATCAGAATGCGAACATATTAGAAAGGGAAATTAAAAACCCCAGAAGTTGAATGGGAAAGCCACTTTTGTATGGATTCTTTCAGTTTTATGTCAAAGCACCAAATTTTGAAGGTTTTCCTGTAGGAGAGATGTAGAGTCTTCTTCATTCACAGGGATGATCATCACTACCACAAGGAAAGGCCCAGCCATAGTTCGTTGGAGGAACTAGGTCTCCTAGACAGCATATCCAAATACTAACCACTAAGAATAACAAACACGCTCATACCTAGAAATATTTTCTTTTAATAAGTGGATTTTGTTATAGACAATCAATGGCTACTGAAGAGGAGACTAAGTTTTCTCCAGGGACAAGCTCCCTGATAGCTTACCTAATCCTAAATTCTCAGCCCTAAGCACATGTACTTACTGCCAACAGTAAATATAGTTAGTAGGCTATTTGTATGTTAGTATAAACATATCAATAATAATTAAAGAAGAAGATGTTATGAATTTGATAGGAAGTGGGGAGCATGGCAGGGATTGGAGGGAGGAAAGAGAAGGGAGGAGGAAAATGATGTAACTATATTTTAATTAAATAAAAAGAAAGAAAAATAATTGAAGACATTAGAACATCAAATACATACAGTGAGTTCAGCTTAACTATGTCGAGGCCTTCTGTGTCTCACAAAACTTACTAGCAACTAAGCAACATGAATGGCATGATTTCCTATACTGGTATGTAGAACAAATACTTGGAAAGGGGAACTGCGAGGTGGTGAAAGTGGAGTATCTGAAGTAGAGCAGTTTGAGTTTAATTTCGGTTTCTAGAATTTAATGAATACAGCATTAGCACTAGAAACTTAGTTTCTATGTGCCTCGTCTTTTCCCCACTGCAACAATACTATTAACCATCCCTTAGGACTGCTCTACCTCCTGTTTTCTCAGGTAATATTGTATCCTTCTAGGGTCTCTGATGGAGTTGAAGACTAGATAGTTACAGTTTCCTTTGTTACCAAATTCAAAAAAGAAACTCACAAATGAGGTGTAAAGTGTATAAGGTTGAGAGACATAAAAGGATGGTTTTGAGTTGGTAATACAAGTTTAGATGAAAAGTAAATTAGGTATGAAACTTTAGGCTCACAAAGATAGGATAGATGATAGAATATTTTCTTTAATTTTGGCAAATACAAATAGACTGGATATTGTAAATGATTCTTACTTGATAGCTGTTTTTGTTATATACAATTTTTCTTTCTTTTCTTTTCTTTTTTCTTTTTTTTTTTGGTTTTTCGAGACAGGGTTTCTCTGTGTAGCTTTGCGCCTTTCCTGGAACTCACTTGGTAGACCAGGCTGGCCTTGAACTCACAGAGATCCACCTGGCTCTGCCTCCTGAGTGCTGGGATTAAAGGCATGTGCCATCACTACCTGGCTAATTTTTCTATGTTAAAGTTGAAATCTTCCTTTTTGATTAGACAGAAAAGGGGAAATGCTGTGGTATGTCTTTCTGTTCACTGTGAATGTGTATTGCTCTCATTGATTGGTAATAAAGCAGTTTTAGCCAGTGGCAAGGCAAGATAAGGTTAGACAGTACAATCACACCAAGGAGATGAAGAAAGATGGAGTTGGGGCAGATGCCAGCCAGCTGCCAAGGAAGCAAGACATATAGAAAATGAGATAATAAGCAATGAACCACATGGCAAAACATAGATAATAAATATGGGTTAATTTAAATGTGAGAGCTAGCTAGTAACAAGCCTGAGCCATCGGCCAAACATTTATAATTAATATAAGCCTCTAATTTACAGAGGGGTATATGTAAGTAAGTACCCAACTCTTTGTAAGCAATAAGGGTTTCCTGTTACATTGCGTGATTATTAGTGCAGTTATGTTCAAAGTAGGTTTCATAGGTAAAAATCAACACATTGGTGTATAATAGGAAAAGGTAAAAATTTTGGTTAGAGTGTCACATCAAAATACGAAATTATGGGGCTGGAGAGATGACTCTGTTGTTAAAAATAATTTCTGCTCTTGCAGATGACCAGAAGTAAATTCTTAATACCCAGGTGGAGAGACTCACAACTGTCTGCAACTCCAGTTCCACATGATCTGGAAACATCTTCTGGTTTTCCCAAACACATAACATATGCATGTACCTGCACACACACACACACACACACACACACACACACACATACCCACACATGCACAGAGAGAGAGAGAGAGAGAATGAATCTTTATAAAAACGTGAAATTAAATGTCATAAATGCTAGCAAATAATTTGAAACTCCTGTCACCATTCATCAATATGAGAGACAGTTGTATGCCACATGAGTGTAGAGGGAACCAGTCAGTGGAAGTGTGTTGGATCTTTGTTTGCTGCCTATGTATTGAAACATTGCATTTGTACAGTTTGGGTATTCGGTTTGAGAGTATTGAACTTTGGAAATTTAATCTGTAAGTTTTGGCAATTTAACTAAGTGAAAAGTTGCAAAAACAGTGCCAATAACTCTTACGTAACTTTCACTAATTATTGACATTGTTACTCTGTGTACATATATGTATGTAGGCATTTTCTTATGAATCATTTGAAATAGACTGGATTCATTTGCCCTATTATCTTAAACCTATCACTATGCAGTACAGAAGAACAAAAACAGACTTCTAATAACATTTTGGTGATCAAATTGAGAAAGATCCTGCCTGCTGTGGGATGGTCTGGATGTCAAATGTGTTGCTGTTGGTCAATAAATAAAACACTGATTGGCCATTGGCTAGGCAGGAAGTATAGGCGGGACAAGGAGGAGAATAAAGCTGGGAAGTGGAAGGCTGAGTCAGAGAGACACTGCCAGCCGCCACGATGACAAACAGCATATGAAGATGCCGGTAAGCCACGAACCATGTGGCAAGGTATAGATTTATAGAAATGGATTAATTTAAGCTGTAAGAACAGTTAGCAAGAAGCCTGCCACGGCCATACAGTTTGTAACCAATATAAGTCTCTGTGTTTACTTGGTTGGTTCTGAGCGTCTGTGGGACTGGCAGGTGAGAGAGATTTGTCCTGACTGTGGGCCAGGCAGGAAAACTCTAGCTACAACTGCCAGTGTTTTCTACACTGGGATGCAACTTTTAGTTGTCAGATCTCTGTATTTCCTTGCAGAAGAAATCATTTTTCTTCACCCCAACCATTTGGCTGAGTATAGGCCAGTTATTTTGTGGAATAACCCTGCATTTGGTCTTCTCTGCTTCCTATGTTCAGGCCAGGATCCCATGCAAATGATGATGTGCTCATCTCAGTGTGGTATGTCTTCCTGTTGTTTTGCTCTATTCCTGGCAATGCTGAGTTTGATCTCTTGATTAAGGTGATACATTTACAATGTCTCCACTAGCTGCTATTTTCATTTTCTGATTAAACAAGCAATTTAGGAGACGTTCACCTAGTGTGTAATTGAGGTGAAAAGCCACCTGCCAAAAGGATGTGTTCATTCATGCTATGGTAAGAATGATGTATCTAACTCCAAGAAAATGAATAGAAAGTCATTTCCTTCCCACTCAGTGACTGAATGGCACATTAAAACACATTTCTGTGGGTTTGTGGTGGTAATATTATGAAAACTTTAGAATAGTGTTGAAGAAATGTATATATTATGAACAGATTTCTGTGTTTATGGCATCTAATAGATTAGGTTAAAATATTGAAAAAGCCCCAGGTCCAATATATGATTTAAAAATATATCCTCAAAAAGGCATCTTCAACTATAAGTGACTTAGGGAGCTAAACTGAATTTTATCAGAAAACTAAGGTAAAGATGTGATGTGATGGCTGCTTATTTTGGAATACAAACAGGACTTTAGACTCTAGAACAGGCTTTCAGAGAACATACATGTGAACATTCTTAACTAAATGACTTAGAGGTAAGTTTTAGACCAGGCTTTCAGAGAACCCACATGTGTACATTATTAATGAAATGATTTAGAGGTAATGCAAGTTAAAGCCTTAGGTTCCCAAAGTTGTAGGATGTCACCAAGACTTAAGTTTGGGAGAAAGTCCCTTAATATATGGTTGTTTGTAACATGTGTGGTTATCATGAATGTGAATATCTTTTTTTTTAATCACATAATGATTCATGGGTGGCCGTATGGAAAATTGCTTAGACTCATCTCACTTATAAATACTATGCATGCAAATAAATTTTAGAAAGACATGTGTTTGGGATTGGCTGACATTCCTGTGATGACAAATGGCTGTTTGAGTGTAATATCATAGTGTAGTAGAGCAGATAAATAAAAATTCAAATCAAAATGCTTCTTCTAAATAAGGTCACTTTAAAAATAAAACCTGTAAGAAAATAATGACAAAAGTGGGCCCAAACCTCCCAATCTAAAACTATGATATGAAAAACCACAGAATCCCAGCTAAAGCACCAAGTCATAGTTAAAAAAAAACACTTCAAATGTTTTTATTGTTATGTCACCTTCTCTATACATGATATAATGATTATACTTAAGAAAAGTTGTCAGGAAAGGAGGAGGGTCATGGGAGTTCAAGGTTGAAGATACTTTAAGGAGCTGTGCACAAATGAGACATAATTTATTCACTCTGGGTAAAGGCTACTATATATACTGATGGCTAAGCAGACAGATGCAGGTGGCCACTCAGGCACATGCCAATCACACACACACACACACACACACACACACACACACACACACACACACACACACACACATACACACAGGTCTCACACAGGTCTCACACAGATAGGCACAAGCACACACAGACTAGAGTTTCTCCACATGTGGGTTCCAAGGAGGTAGGCATACAAGCCTACAGATAGACATACACAGGCAGTCTGATAAAGGCAAAGGCCCTTGACCTCAGAACCATATTTGTATAAAAGCCACATAAAAGTTGCAGTCTGTCAAAACAGTTATATAACAGATTACATCATTGTTTATATTTCGGGGGCATCCAGACATCCAGTGTTAGACATAATTTAACTGACATACTGGTTATCTATATCAGCAGCAGCATTCTGTCTAGACACAAACTGGCTTGTACAGCCCTCTGTTTCTTACAACACCTTTGTCTAAATATTGGAAAAGAATGAGCTTCTAGCAGTAGTACATAAGGGCTTTCCAGCAGCTATTTGTAAGACCAAATGATTGACATTTGAGAAAATAGAAGTCTGCTAACTGAATAATTGACAGATGACACTGGGGGAAGAATATTAGAATGTGTAAATTGCAGCCAAGGGTGGATACATTTCTTCCATTTATATTTATGTGATTTTGAGGTATCTTATTGAGCTGTGGAGTCATTGAAAGAGATATTGAAATAAATTTAACCATAGGTTGAAGGCCAGGTGTCTAGAGCAGGGACAATTAATTTAGTGTGATTGCCAGAAGACACTTGAGAGAGGAATGTTATCAGAACAAAAAGGAATAAGATTTGTGATGTAACATTTTCCCATTGGGCTAAAGATGACTACAGATGGGCTTGATATCCTGGAATAAGATGCAGGAATCAATTCATAAACATTTCACACTCTTCCCTGCTTTGATTGGATAATGGGAAACCAAGCTCTTAAGCAACTAGAATCCAAGAGTTATTTGTTGAAAACCTTTCATGGAGTTTTGGTTATTGGTGGATAATGGGATGCATACAAGGCACCCAGAGTACTTGCTTTCATAGAACTTATTGCACACGAAGATGAGATTAAAAACAAGTGGCAACTCTAGACAGTTCATGCCAAGACCTGAATGGATGGTGCAGATGGTGGCAGACGAGTCAGAGAGAAAGCAGATATTTACTGATGAGAGAGATTGTGGCATTTCTAACTTTATTCCCTGCCACTCTCAACCTGGTTCCAATTTTTTTTTAACCATCCAGAATTTTTTTGTGTTACTTGTTATTCTGTCTGGAGACAGAGCTATCTTACGATATTTATTAGTAGCCTTCTTATTCTCAAGTCTTAATTCAGTCACTATCAAAAAAGGAGTCTAATCACCAAGGTGAGAAACTATCAACCATTTTACATTGTTCTGTGCACTGTAATGGTAGTTATTGCTTTCTGCATATTAATTTATCTTCCTATTTATTCTTTTTCTTGATCTAGAATACCTTCTTTTTTCCCTTTGCTCATCACTTTATGCCTCGAGTCTTACTCTGAAAAAGTATGTGGTTTGAAATAAAATGACAATTGCTCATCAGACAATGAGAATTAGATCCTGTGGCATGAGTAGAATCTGGATACACACATGAAAGAGTGATAGACTATCTGAGCCTGGGGAAACAGTGGATGATGTGGGAAAGTGGAAATGGGGTAGTGTGTGTGACACTTAGAAGATAGAGAGCAACGACTTCTCTGAAGCTGAAGGCTTGGAATGGGAAATGACTGGCCAGAACATGAGATAGGAAGCTCCAGCCAAAGTGTAGTAGGTTTGAAACTAAGCCAAAACATATCACTAGGCAGTTTGGACTTTATCCTGCATGTGGCCAATAGGGAGTTGCTAAAAATTTGATGGAAATTGTAAATTAGAAAGCTTAACCTTATGTGTCCTTTGGCATTGAGGAAACCAATATGCTCCAGCTCCCTGTTGGTTAAGGGTTCTGTGGAGATTTCTGTTTAGACAATGCTGTGGTGATATTGTGTTCCCCAATATATTGTGTACCCTAATAAACTTATCTGGGGTCAGAGAACAGAACAGCCACTAGATATAGAGGCCAGAAAATGGTGGCACACACACCTTTAATCCTAGCATTCCCAAGGCAGAGATCCATCTGGATCTCTGTGAGTTCAAAGCCACCCTAGGAACAGCCAGGCATGGTAACACAAGCCTTTAATCCTAGGAAGTGATGGCAAGAAAGAGAAAGGTATATAAGGCATGAGGACGAGGATCTAGAGCCTGGTTAAGCTTTTAGCTTTTAGCAGCAGTTCCGCTGAGATCCATTCGGATGAGGACACAGAGGCTTCCAGTCTGAGGAAACAGGATCACCTGAGGAACTGGTGAGGTGAGGTGGCTGTGGCTTGTTTTGCTTCTCTGATCTTTCAGCATTCACCCCAATAACTGGCAACCAGGTTTGTTTTTTTATTAAAAGTGCTTGTCATGTCTAGATAGAGTGTAAATTGTGTTATACTTCGTACTCTATCTTGCCTTTATAACCACTGACTTCTTTCCAGAGAACCAAACAATAGCTTGGTAGCCAATTACCCACTTGACATCTCTGCTTAGATATCCAATAGATATGAAATGTATATTCTCTCTAACTCTGGAATACATAAATATCTTCTTTTAAGGTCTCTGACTCAGTTGATAAAAACACTCGTAAACTTACTTTAGAACATTGTTCTCTTTCTCTCTCCTCAGGCCCATAGTTGCCCTGCCGCTGTGTCCTATCAATGCCACCGTCTAAAGTGCTCACATATTGGATCCATTACTTCCCTATCCTTTATCCACTTTGCTAGTTTAAGTCTTAGTTTTCCGCCTAATATCTCTTGCTTATAGGTCACTTCTGCCTGGCTCTTGTTCCCTCATATTTTGGATCACTCTACTCCCTAATAACACTCAGTAAGTACCCATCACCCACTGGACCAAGTCTGAACTTGCCCTGTGCCTCTCACTGACTTTTCCCACCTTTCTCAAGTCCGAGCTTATCCCCACATCTCAAGCTACTCTACTCCATTACTTTCTCCTCTAACTTGGGCTGGGAATCCACTGTTTTTCAATACTCTGAACATTTCTCAGAGTATTCCTTCTACCTCAAATGATCTGTTCATTATTTTTTTTTCCTCATAAATTGTTACTTGTCTCTTAGGATCCAACTCAAAAGGCTCTCTTCATAAAATTTCCTTTGGCTCCTTTGTTATTGTTTGTTTTTACTCTTTGCTCTTTTGCGAGGCCCACCACCCAGCTCCCAAATAAATCACACATGGAGGCTTATTCTTAATTATAAATGCCCGACCTTAGCTTGGCTTGTTTCTAGCCAGATTTTTCTTAACTTTAAATTATCCCTTCTACCTTTTGCCTCTGGGATTTTTCCTTTTCTTACTTCTGTAATTTTACTTTCACTCTTACTCCATGGTTGGCTGTGTAGTTCAGTGGCTAGCCCTTTCTTTTCTTGCTCTTTCTTTTTTTTCTCCCAGATTTCTCCTATTTAATTCTCTCTGCCTGCCAGCCTCACCTATCCTTTCTCCTGCCTTGCTATTAGCCATTCAGCTCTTTATTAGGCCAATCAGGTGTTTTAGACAGGCACAGTAACACAGCTTCACAGAGTGAAACAAATGCAACATAAACAAAAGTAGTGCACTTTAAAATAATATTCTGCAACAACTCATCACTTATAGATATTATTTTCTATCACATTGTAATTTTTACTGGTTTGTTAAAATACATATTATGCTTATGTTTAGTGGACTAAGAATAATTCTAGATTGTAGAAAAAGACAGAAATTAAAATAACTATATAAATAGGAGACCACACCTGCTATGAGATTTTAACAGAAGAGATGAAATAATCAACCACTAAAAATTAAGAGTTAGCAAACTAGAGACAGTGAGCAGAGCAGCACTGGCATGTTTAAAGACTCTGTGGTGGGGAACAGGAATCCTTCAAGGAATTGCATAAGAAGGGAAGTGGGGAATTCTTGGCTTCTGGTGAGGTTGGAGGAATTGGCAGTGGCCAGCCTATACAGGTCTCTCCGTAAACTGGGTCATGAAAATTGGAACTGTTCTCAAGATCAACGACAAGTATTTGAATAATTTCCAGCAGAAGAATGACACAACTCAATGTGTGTTTCAGGAAAAAAAAATCTAGATTCTGATCTGGAGAAGAAGTCAGAAGGGTGCCAGGTAACTTGTGGATCAAGAAGCCATCAAGTGTTCTAGTTACCTGGGCAATGGTGTGGCTTAAACTACTGTCTCTGGTGTTGCCACTGATGGTGTCTGTTCCAGGGAGCTAGATAGGCCTGCAGCAGTATAATGAGACCACATGGATACACTGAAGATTGGATGTAAACAAGAGGGCTTGATAACCATTGTGTTTCTGGTTTTTGTAGTTAGATAGGTGAAGAGATAGAGAGCACCTTCTTTCCGTTCATGATGGTGCACATGTATGTGCCTGTTCATGGCTTACATGTATGTGCTAGGCAGTGATGTACAATGAAAGAATCTTGACTACTCGCCTGCTGTGCCACTGTGGGCCATTCACATGTGTATGTCATTAACTACCTTATGAGCTGTTCGGATTGGGAGACACTTATTTTTACTATTTTTTGATTCCACCCTGGGGCATGGCTCACAGTTTTGCTTAACAAAAAATGGCTTTCCCTAAACTGAAACACAACAACACAACTTTCATATTGCTGAGCTTAAATTTAATGCACTTCCTGTGAGACACCTTGTAGGAGCCAAAGAATTATATACAAAGAAATTTTAGCAAGATTTTTTGCTAATTTAGATTAGCAGGTGTTAACTCTTTCCTACCTTACTTTCAACTGTGTAGTAAAGCCTTTTGAAAGTTAACCAGGACCACCCCCACCCCACCCCCCACAGAGCTAATGGCTAGGGTTAGGATTTGTCTTTAACTATCTTCTATCATTCTAATTTTAGCTTTTGTCCTTGAGGTTCTCTGGATGAAAAAGAGGCCAAAGATTGCAGTTCCCTGTTCTGCAATTCTCTGCTGGAGTTCTCCCTTCCGGAGACACCCTGGAACCCTTCATCTCTCCCGTATCACCTGCTCTTTCTGTCTCTCTCCACCTAGGAAGGACTGGCTGACCACGCCCTTTCTGACTTCCCTCTTCTTGCTGTCTTACTTTTCTTTGAGGAAGAAGCTGTGGTGATCAGTTGACGTAGCACAAACGCGGTGAGCGGCTTTTTCCAATTAAAATATCTTTGACTTTTCCCTTTTATAATAACATAATATTTTTATTGATTATTTGGGAATTTCGCATATTGCACTCTGATCATACTTACTTCCCAGGCCTCTCAGGTCCTCCCTCCGCCCCTGTGGCCTCCTCCCCCCCAACAAAAGGATAAAAAAAAAAACCCAAGTTCCAATTTGTGTTGTTCATATAATTACTGGAGCATGGTCAAACTCCCGGGGGCCCGCCCTTCAAAGAAGAGTTCGTCCTTTCCCATCTCCACCCTTGCCAGTTGCCATAGATTGTGAAGAGCTAGGCTTCAGCATCCTTATCACAATTTTTAAGAGTTCTCTTCAATGGCTACCTGTCTAGGTTGCAACTACATTTTTAGGGGGTGGGGGATGTAGGGGTGGGGTTTGTCATAAAACCTTTTGTGCCTCTCTCTCAACTGTGAAGTCTACAGTTATCGATACCACTGCATAAGAAGCTTCCTTGACCTTTACAGTCAGCAGGAGCACGAATCATGGACTTCCACATAGTATCTGGCAGCAGCATGGACCACGGACATCCACCTGGCATCCGGTGTCAGCGCATGCCACGGGTCTCTTTTGTGAAGACATCATTTCTTAAGAAATCGTGTTAGATGCCCCCATTCTCTATTTTCTTCCTAACACATACATGCTTTGTAGAGTTTATATAAAGCAGATTCAGTATGCTCTTCTAATTTTTATTGCCCATTTTAGATCATCTTTGGCCAAGGCTATGCAGTTACTTCTAATGGATCCTTCCAGATATGTGTCCATTCAAATCACCCATCAATATTGATGGGGAGAGAGGTTCTTTCAGAGGAACGGAACAAACTTTGGAAATCATTGAGAGTAATCAGTGGGGCCACACAGTGGTTAGAAAGCACTTTTTATGCCTGAAGAAGATGAGAAAAATCTTCCCAAGAGCTGTCAGATGATGGATAATTTGAAACCCCTTGAAATTATTTATTGGAAACTGCTACTAGAACTCAGCTACAGTTTTCAGCTTGACGAGATGGGGTTGTTTCAGCTTTTAAACATTCAGAGAAAGCCACAGGAAGGCTGTCATTAAGAGATCAGTGAAGCAAGCCAGTGAGTGAGATAATTGTTCACTGAAAAAGAGAGGGTTGAATTTTTAATGTCTCATCAGTACTAGACGGGTGAGGAGTGGATGTATTGTTGGCTCATTCCTGTGAGCTGCCCGCTGAAGCCAGGGCCTTGCTGATATAAAGCAAAAGAGAAATATCGTTGGGATATTTCTAGAGAAATTAAACCGGAACAATCCTGGATCACTTTTCCAAGGCTCGTGCCAGATACAGCTGTGATAATCGGTCGCTGTTTATTTTCCTGTTTCAATCAAAATGAAGAGCTATTTGGGAGAGATTCTGCCTAAGAGGCTGTCTGGGAGATTCAACCATTGTCGAGTACCTCTAATTGAAGGAGCGGTGGCCGTTTGAATGGGACCAGAGGCAAAACCGGATTGGTGAAATAATGAAGCAACGCAGCAGCAGGGAAAAACAGGACAGAAATAGCAGCAAGGGGAGCCCCTGGGCTGGGGCTGCTGCTCTGCTAAACCAAATGCAGCCAAACTCCCATCTTTGCGTTTGCTGGGGCTCCTGTGGCAGCAGACCTGCTGGGATTCACTCGTTGACAGAGGAAAAATCCTACTGTCCTGATATGAGTGAGTTCAGAGGCAATTGAGAAGTCCACATGACATCCACGTTTTACTTTGAATCCAGTTAGATTTCTTTGGAGAACAGATTCCACTTGGATGACCACTTACATCATATCTCCATAGGGTCATACTTGTCTGGGTCTCGGAAAATGACATACTTGGCTCCCAAAGCCTGAACCTTTCATGCTAAGCTTGTATATGTTATAAACCAAGTAAGGCATACTTTAAAAAGAGAAGAGGACTTTAACTGTGTTCTTCTTATTTTATAAAATAGAAAACAACCATAAACAGTCAGCTTAGCCATTGCCTAAAGGGCCACTGATGCCAGACGGGATTCACTGAGGGCGAATGGTAGTGGTGATATTGTCCCCATAACCCTTCAAAGTAGGTCAGGCCATAAGGTCATACACATAGTGTGTCATTTAGTAAACTTGAATGTTTCCCAAATTTGTTCTATATATTTTGGGAAGTCCACCACACACTGTACAGGAAATCACTGTGAACTGATTTTTCAGCTTACTTGTAAGAGAAATCCTTGAGGACAAAGCAGTTCTCGTGCAGTTCTGGTACACAGGCAGTACATGTGTACATATACCTCCGGGGATGTGCAACATTCTTTCAGTGAACACTTAGTTGGCACCGGTCAGAGACTAGACGGTAAAGATAGAAGGTTTAACATCCCAAGTTCAACCGACATTTAGAATTTAGAAACTGTTGCCCAGTAAACAAAGGAACCTGGCGAATAAGGTCACACATTTACTTGTGTCTAAGGTTAGTGAGAATAAGTAAGGAAGCATGTGAGAGGCTTCTGGGGGAAAATAGGTTGGACTGGAAGTCTCAAATTGAGATTATAGACCAACAGCACTAGTGAGGTATAATGTACAGTTATGGCTCCAGCGTCCCATTTTGGATGTACCACAAGGAAAATATCAATGTGGAGAATCCTGGCAAAAAGCACTATTATAGCCCAAGTTGCTACAAAGTGGACTCCTGAGTGAGTGTAGTGATGATGAAAAGCTTCCCCCAGGCCTTCAAGAGGCAATGAAAATCTCAGAGCCTGAGGGCAGTGAGGTGGCAAGTGAGGTGCATCTTTGTGGGATTCCAGTATTCAATAAGTGATTCAAAGTAGAAGAAGACAACAAATTATCCATTTTCCCTCCTGTGTACACCACAAGGCAATAGCTAATGATATGGAACCAGAATCCAGGCTCATTGGGTTCATCTAGACCATTGTAACTTATTCTCTGTGGCATAACTATGGCCAGTCTTTGCACATGTGAAAGAAAATACCTAGTTAATGGATATGTTTAGAGTGTGTGTGTGTGTGTCTTAGAATAGTTCACAATATGTAGAGAGATATTAACATTGGATATTACCTTAATTGTATTCACAATGGTATTTATGAGCGCTTAACTTAAAACTTTCCCCATGAACTAATGTGCTTTCTGCCACTAGACATGCCACATAGATTTGTTTGAATGGAGTGTTTGTTTCAGGAAGGAAGGATTCATGTCAGATGACCAAGTTCGCAAGTTTTCTTTGTTCTTATAGTATGTGTTCCGTTATTGAAGCAGTGTGAAGATCCCTTTAGCCAACAAAAATAACACTATCTCATTAGCTGCTGATGGTTATTTTTACCACTTAAAGATCCAGAAATGAGAGTCCAGTGTTCATTTACACTGCAGATTGGAGATGTAAGGAAAAGGCACACGTAAAGAGACAACTTTCTGTTGGGGTCAGTTTTCCCAGATTGCTGGCATGTTAAGGGCAGGTGAACCTGGTGGGTTAATGACTACGCTAGGGAGTGGACAAAAGATGCCAGTTTCCAAAATGTCTAGGGGAGCTGATGCCAGAAGGTCCACCTGTGTCCTGCATAGTTGGGTCGAAGAGTAAGGCTGGAGAACAATGAGTTGGGACCCAGTGCTCTGTGGGATTTCGGGAATCTGGAGATTTCTCATACAGCCTGCCTTCTATGCCCCCCCTTGAAGCTTTCAATATATCTTACCTTTTATGTCTACTTGGTGTTTTAACTATTATTTTGTACATTTTCCATGTTTATCGAGCATTTTTCAGTTTTTATGGTCGCTGAACTTTTTACCAATGGCTGTCTTCTTCAGTTTTCCGCCAATAGTTGTTCTTTTCTTAAGCAACTTCGAATTAAAAAGACAGACTATATTAGAAAAATGTAGAGAGTTTATGTGATGCATTTTTACAAAAGTAAACACAACTAAGAGCATATATCTATATCTATCTATCTATCTATCTATCTATCTATCTATCTATCTATCTATCTATGATTTTGAGGTATCTGATAGGATTCCACCCTACAAGGGAAAGAATTAGCCCTCTTTCCTCCTGACTAAAGAGGGTATGCTCACCCTACAAATGTATATCAATCTACCATATAGTCATTGCTTTGGCATTTATATAGCTGGAATTGTATAGTTTGTCTGATATTTTTTGATTCACAGTTACCCACATCTCTCATGTGACATGTAAAAGGTGTTTGCTTAACTGCATTGATGCTCCATATTGCATTTTACAAATACCCCATAGTTTAGAAATTCTTGTGCTAATGCCAATACTGGGTTGCTATGAAAAACGCTGCCATGACTACACTTTTGCACACACTTGACACGTATATTTGCATTCATTCTGAATCATAGGGCAGGCACAAGTTTAGCTGTACTACATCCTGGCAGTCTCCATAGTGTCTATAACAACACACGCTTCCCAAAGGCTTTGTGAGAGTCTCAGTTGCTCCACAGGCTGGGCATCACTTTCCTGACAGTCCTTAAGTTTCTCACATTGAAAATGTTAGCCATCCTAACACCAATGGCTCTTATCTGGGCTCCAGGCTAAGATTGGATGCCTGTGCTAAGCTGATGAGATAGAGCCTCAGTTGTTCTTTCCAAGGAGCATATTAGACATCCGCTTCAGTCTTTTAAGAGGAAGCTGCCTCCTCAGCAGCATCCATGAAAGGTTCTCTCATCTAGCATAGCTCTTAATCTGATTTGTTTCTTAGCATACGAGTTGCTTTATCACCATTAATTGAGATTTACAGCCCGGACTGCCTGGATCAGATGGTTTACAGGGCTTCTCTAACAAGAACTACACCCTGGAATTACCCTAAACTTAGTGAGCCAGAATTTTAGTACTTCCAAAACTTAATATACGATTGTAATAATCATTATTGTTACCGCAAATTAAAAAGTAAATAATAGCATATCTATCTTTCCTGGTTAACTGAGTTTTTCATTAGAAAGACATGGAGAAAACTACCTATTAATAAAGGGAAATCGTTCCAAGTATTGGGAGGGGAGTGGTGAAGAGGGCGTCAGTGGGCCTGTCTTCTTAGTACTAGGATGGACTAGCTAGCCCATCACAGGCAGTGAAAGAGCAAGGTGTGGCTGTATGGTTTTGATGTATCTGATAAGGAAGTGAGCCCACAAGGGAAGGGATTAGCCGTCTCCATGACCGTCAGAAAACAAGGGGAGTATAGTACCCTGAGAATATATCCAAAGAAGCTACGTTCCCTCCTATAAAACCACCTGCGGCCTTATCTGTTCTTTTCCTCTCTGGTTATGAGACCCACAGTACAGGTAATGTGTTCTGGATGGATGACTTCAGCCTTGATAGGAGGCTTTGCTCTCTGAACGTCACACTCTGGTTGGAACAAATTGTTCCCCTACTCTCCAAATGTGTTGTCCTCATGATTTCCTCAGGGCACTTGGATTGATCAGCTTTCTATCAGTGTATTCAAATACCTGACACCGATTACTTACAAATTAAAAAACAAAAGAGCTCATTTTGGATCAGACTCATGCCCAAGATCAGAGGCCTTGTAGGTTTGGTACTCTGATGAGTGAAGGTAGGATATCATAGTGGGTACACATGTCAGAATGAGCAATAGCATCTTAGAGCCAGGAAAAGAAAATAGAGTCCAGGGTCCTCTATCCTCTTTTAAGGGCATAAACACAATGATCTTAGGGCCCACCTAATGGAGTTTCATGTTCCAATAGCACACACTGGGTCCCAAGCCTTTATCTTATGTGCCTATGGGTAACACTGCTTATATTTTAACTGTCTTGTAGTGCTGCCATGAGTCATGTTTTCATTTCACCAGGGAAGAGATCAAACAGACTCCTTTGTGGAGAAGGTGCATTGTTCTAAACTCATACTTTAACCCAAAGATAAATTCCAGGATTCCCAGACATGCAATTCTCATCTCTTTCAAAGTTATGATTCTGGGTTTTTAAAAAAAGTGACCTCGTGTATTTTCTAGCTATTCAGTTACAGTGTGTGTCTTAAAGAAATTAACTTTATCCAATTTGTGGTTGAGTATTTCTCTTTGTCTTCCTGAAGATGATCTCTAAACTCTTAGGATACCTATGTTTGCCTGAAGGCATTGAGTCCATACTAGATACTCCGCTGATGTGATTTAGAGTGGAAGTTTGGGGTCATGAAGTTGTCAGCTTACCTCCAAGGGGAATGGAAGTTGAGACCAGGTAAATGGGTATTTTATGCACACGTGGTGGAGTCCCAAAACCTGTGAACAATGAGACAATGAGCTTCCTTATTAGTAATGCTGCTCACATGTCGTTGTTTTGGGGGATGACAATGCTCTCCGTAATTCCTCTGGGAGACCACAGCAGGGAGATTTGTCCTTGGAACTTTCCAGGACTCTGCTCCATGTATTTCTTTCTTTGCCTGAGTTAATTTGTAATTTGTATCATTTAACTGTACTAAACTGTATCTCTGTGTAGAATAGCACCCAAAGAGTTCTAGAAATTTATTGAAGACAGTGTGGCTAAGTCTTTGTCACTGTCTGTCTCCTTGTGCCTCTGCCTCTGCCTCTCCTCTCTTTTGTGTGTGTATATGTATCTACATACTTACATACATATTTACAAAGCATGTCTCAGTTTCATTCAGAGTTCTCACTTTCATTCATCGATTCTGCTGGAGTCAGCTCTTAGCCATTTTGTTATAAAATGATTTTTAAGTCTTCAAAGGAGCAGGATATTCTCTCTTTCATCTATGACATACTTAAAGGTTATATTCTATTCAGACTAGAAAGAGTTCCTTATGTGGAAGAAGGTCCTTTATTACCAGATGCATTGCAGTATAGCCTCTACCTTTCAAATGACTTCTTGGTTTGTCCCAGGACAAAGTATCCTGATAGTAACAACTTTACAGTCAGTGTGGCAAGCTAAACGAAAGAAAAAAGAAAGATTACAGCATTTTGGACTGTTAGGCATTAGAAACACCTTATTGAGTCTTAAAAGAATAGGGATTTTGAAACTTTTGCATATTAGAGATTATGCTCTTCTATAAAACCTCAGAAAATGAAAACCAGAAGGAAATTTATGAGTCACCCAATCCATTGGTTTACAAATGTTTTCTACAAGCCTGAATTAGATTTTTCTGTTGTGGAAGCTCTTAAGTTGAAGTCCTGCTTGGAATATGTTGTGCTTGTTTTTAAATAGTCTATTTGTATCCTTTCATTTTTTTGTAAGAGAACTCCTTGTTAAAGCATCATATCCAGATGTATAGATCTAGCAAACCCTTCATTGCACATCTTTGCAAGTAACTTGGAACCAGTAAACCATTCTGAAAGTGGAGTGATGTTTTTCAAGGCTGGGCTTTAGAAGTCGGTCAATGATATGTACACTCTAGTGCAGTGTGTTTGAGAGCGATAGCACCATA
Source organism: Peromyscus californicus insignis (assembly GCF_007827085.1). NCBI lineage: Eukaryota > Metazoa > Chordata > Mammalia > Rodentia > Cricetidae > Peromyscus > Peromyscus californicus. Next base: position 61,633,794 of record NW_026294469.1, on the reverse strand, counting down.
CTCAACCAACACTGAAGATCAAGTTAGGGCTATGAATGGAAGATGAACTTGTTGGGTGTATCAGGTTGAGAATGGAAGATAGGGCGAAAATCGCTCTTCAGGGACAGCATTCTAGGTAAGGGTTGGACAGGGTAGAAATGTGTTTTTCATGTGGATAGCAAAGTAGTTAGCAAAATATACATTGAGGGTAAGGTGCCAGAGGATCACTATGAAGGTGGAGCTGAACTGTAGAATCAAAGGGGTATATACTGAAGTGTACTCCAGAGTCCATTAGGAAGACATGTTGAAGACATGAGAAAAACTCTACCTGGGAGACATGGTGCTTTAAATTACCTTGATAAATACTGGAAAAATTCTTTTTAATGCATCTGAGCTGTATCCCAGGTGAAAGATGACTTACTGACACAGACTCACTTAAAAAGCTCATGTTGTTTTAATGGGAATGTTAATACTCTTCCCTAAGAAAGATGAATCTTTATAAAATATTATTTTAACCCTGCCAATTCTTAATCAAAACCCTGGATGGCTATCTCTGTTTAGAGCTGCCAAAATTATGGAAGTTTTTTTTTTTTTTTTTTAAAGTAGGTCACATTTTATTTTAGTTTTTCCAATTGCAATGTATGTAAGTTTCAGGGAAACGACATACATAACATGGGCATAAGGATCCTAGATCCTCTATTTTATATCCAATGTAGTGTGAAATAGTATCACCTCATTTCCAGCTCCCCTTGGGGAACATGCTTCATCCAAATCTTAGAATAGAAGGCTCCATTTCTTTCCTACCCTCCCTCTTCTCCCCTCCCACACTTCACATCACAATGCTAGCCAGGCACACTCATTCTTTTTTAAGGACTATGTTAATGACAACAGTGGCTTCCTCAAAGCCCCTGTGTGGATGTGAGGTGACTAGACCAGGAAGAGTTTTTAGATTCCTGGAAGTGAAGTAGGGATTTTCTGCAGCCTGTTACTAATGTGCAGACCAATTGGTACCTTTCTTTAGGGAGGAAGGATAGAATCCAATACATCCAAACACGTGGACCAAAGGGTTGTCTATTATGTACCCTGCTTCCAGGGATTGTCTGCCAGTCTTGCACAAGTATAAGAAAGAGATTGGTGTCCCTGAGTGGCTCCTTTAACCCCCATTAACTTTAAGATGAATCTTAGACTCTAGTTTGTTATGAAAGCTAATATGTATTTAAAAATATTAACCATTTTTCCCATCAAAATACTCATTCAGCTCTCTTGAAGAATAAGGGACCTTTTCATGGCTTTGGGGCAAAGGAATTTGTGAAAAGAAAAAGGTATCTGTAGTCAGCTTCTGTGGTTTAAATGGGCTCCTTAATGTGCTACCAGGACAACAGATGTATGATCAAGGTTTTTAATTGGTAAGAGCCAAACTTGGGGCATTGAAAGTCAGGCTCTGGTAGTTTCAGAGAATAATGCATTATCACTAAGAAATACTTGTGACAAATCAAATTGCCAATTTACCTTAGTAGAGTTTCAACTGCAAATGTAAGGACATACATGATGTATATGTTACAAGTAAGAGGCATTGCAAAGAGATAAAAGAATTAGAATGATTGGAAAGCTGGAAGTTGTGGAGGCAATTTTGGAGATTGATTTTGATTTGGGAAGGGCTCCAGAGCTCATGGGAGCAGAAGCTCATAGAATTTTCTCTCTTATCTATGTTTGCACATGTATGTGTGTGTGTATGTATGTATGTGTGTATGTATGTATGTATGTATGTTTGCATGCATAAACACATGTGTGAATTTAGAACTGGAGCTCAAACAAAATAAAGGAAAGGAGATGAGAAATTCACATAAAATAACATTGCTCAGCTCTCACCTAATTTAATTAGAAGGAACAGTCATAGCACATGGTTCTTTTATTTCAATGGGCATATGGCCACTAACAATGAATCTTAGATTTACAAGCCTCGCTTGAAACTTGGAGTACTTACATAGTTAAGCTATAGTCAATGAAGGTAAGTGAAAAATGGTGAATTAATTTTCTAAAAGTGTTTTGAGAATAAGCAGATGTTTCTTCTCTTTCTCATTGTGTTATATATGCAGACACATTGATAACTACAATATTGAAAAAGAAATAGCCCTTTCTCCTTATTTTGGGTTTTCTGAGTCAAGCAATATTAATTAATATATACATATATGTCATTAATGAATGTCATTAATGAATATATATAATGAACTATATATGTCATTCTACAATATAAAGTCAGGTGCTCCCCCCTACATCTTTTAGCACAATTCTAAAGTATTGTTTTCAATAGAGAAATCTGGTGAATATTTCCAAGAATCTTGTTAAGTTCTTGGTAAACCAGTTTGTGTAGAGTTCATTGTAAAATCTAGATGTTGTTGGAGCCGACTTCTGGTTCTATGACATCCTTAGGCTTATAACCCTGACTAACTAAGTACAGAATGAGGTTGCTTCGCTCTTAATTCCTGTCAGTTTGAATTAATGTAAATTGAAAATTGTAAAACCAATGTCTTGTTTTTCATTGCTATAGACATGAGATTAAGAAATTCATTTAGGCCAGGCGGTGGTGGCGCACGCCTTTAATCCCAGCACTTGGGAGGCAGAGCCAGGTGGATCTCTTTGAGTTTGAGTCCAGCCTGGGCTACCAAGTGAGTTCCAGGAAAAGGTGCGAAGCTACACAGAGAAACCCTGTCTTGGAAAAAAAAAAAAAGAAAAGAAAAAAAAATTCATTTAGAAATAGCTGTAAAAGTCTACCGTGAAGTTTTTTTTTTTGTTGTTTTTTTTTTTTTTTGTTTTGTTTTAATGACTATGAGACCAGAATTATGTACAGTTTCTTTCTCTATCATGGCTTTTACTTGCTCTGTCTTTTGAATTTCATGAAGAGTACCAACCTACTTCTTCTACCCCTGTGATCTCGAGCATTCCATTCCTTTAATGAGTTTCTTTTTTAAATAATAAATGCTAGTTCCAATGCTTTTATTAGTTTTACAGAAGAGAGCATTTCTGGAGGGCCTGTTCTATCATACACAAGTTCAATAGTTCTTCCAGGGAAGGCCTTCACTGCTATAGAGCTACCTGTTAGTGCACAACTGAAGTGTTTCCAATAATACCGATTAGTAAGGATACTGGGATGTCATGAAAATATTTTCTTCCCCAAGTGGGGAAAACAAGCCTCTCTCAAGACACAGCACACTTATGATGTTGAATGGAGCTGTATGGATACAATGCTGTTATATATTTTCTGTCATTAATAAGGACCCCATTCAGGTTCCTGGCACCCCCAGCCCCAGATCAGACACTGTAAACTCCACACCTCCTGCAGAAGGCTTTTTTAAAAATTATTTTTGTTTATTTATTATTCATTATTTATTTATTTATTGGTGTCATTCAGAGATCTCAGTAAGTAGACTTTATTTTTATAAGAAAACTACTGACCGAGATAGGAAATTCTTTTCTTTTAAAAGTTTCCAGGGCCCTTAAATAGGAAAACAGGATAAATACAATCAAACTTTGGACCCTTTCTTTGTCTGAATGAGATTCTTAGAGATCAGTGCAAAGAAAGCTATTGTTGCCTAGTATCCAGCACTAGATCAGAAACAAGAATTGGAAGTCATCCTCACTCCACTGTTGACTGAGTTTTTCTCCTTGAATGAATGAGTTTTCAACATTCTGAGAATCATCTCTTCTTGTAAATTTGAGAGCATGAAATAGACAATCTCTAGGCATTTATAACTTTAAAACTTGTCTTACTCAGGACTACATATTTCTATCATGTAAAACATCAGTAACATAATAGATAGATATCAAGACACAATTGCCTGTGGCTTTTTCTTTTTCTTTTCTTTTCTTTTTTTTTGAGACAGGGTTTCTCTGTGAAACAGTCCTGGTTGTGCTGGACCTCACTCAACATACCAGGCTGGCCTTGAACCCCCTCTGAGAAGTGAATGGGGAGTGGGGTGGGGGTGAGGCAGGGAGGGTGGGGGGAGAAGTAGAGGGAGGGGGAACTATGGTTGGTATGTAAAATAAAAAAAAATAAATAAAAGACACAACTGCCTTGGAATGCTTGCTTATTTTTTCTCTGATTTATGTACCCATATGTTCATTTATCTACCCATTCATGGTCAGTCTGTGAGAATATTCAGGGAAGATGAATGTCTTTCAGTGTGGTACCCATGCGGCATTAATGATGTTGTATTATACCATTCTGGAGATGCTTGTATTTGTTTGGTTTTAAGAGACATGGAAAATTTCATTTATTTTTAATGTCTCATTAAACATCTGGTAATGATATAGTTATTGTAAGTTGGCTAAGTAACTTTTCCTTTTGCTGTGATAAAACACTGATAAGAGCAATTTAAGGAGAAAAGGATTTATTTTGGCTCATAACTCAAGATTATATTCCACCCTGTTGAGGAAGTCGCAGTGGCCAGAGCTTAAGGCAGCAGTGACATTGCATCCATAGTGTGAAGAAAAGCTGGGAATGGTGAAAGTTTGTGCTTAGGTCACTTTTTCCTTTGTATAAAATTTACAATCCCATCCCAAGTAATGGTGCTACCCTTAGAGGGCAAGTATTTCCAGCTCTATTAGCCTAATCAAGCTAATTCTTTACAGGCATGCCCCCGGTGCTCATCTTCCCTGTGATTCTAGATCTCCTCAAGATGACAATTCAGATTAACTATCTCATAAGTGTATTGCTTAGAACAGTGTAGAAAACCAGAAGTCCATGAAACACGCCCCCCCCCCAAAAAAAAAAAAAAAACAACAGGGAGCTATTGAATGAGGAATGGCAACAAATGGAAACTATGGGTATTTTCTTTTAGTGTTTCATCACCCCTCTGTATATGAGAGATAATTCTGTTTCCAAATAAGTTATAAGCATTAGCCTTGCCTGTTTTAGAATAAGTAGCTGTTAACATTATTGAGTATTGAGAGGTAGAGTGAATCTCTATGAACAAGTGAAGGCAGACATTTTTGAATTCTCTTTAGACCTTTCTTTCATTTAGAAGTAATGTTAATTTGGGAGAAATCTGTTTCATATTTTCCTCTTAGACATAACTTCCTACAGAAAAATAGGGTAAAAATACTCACCGTAATGATGATTTTCACTCTCTATTCTAAGACATATTCAGCAGGTCTTCAAATTAGCTGTCAAAATAAAAATATTTTACTTTGGGACCATTAAAACCATGATGTCAAAACAGATTTCTCTTTGCAACTCCTTCACCTGGATGCTGAGAGACCGTAGAGGAACAGGGTGAACCATTCCCTAATGCAGCGATCTTTTGAAGTTTGGCAGGATAAGACCCTTCCTTTCAGCCTTAGTGATGGCTAGTTAGAGAAGATGGTGGCCCTTTAAGAGCTGCTGTCTGTGACAGGTGTTGTTTATTGGAGTATGGATGCAAAGCCGGAAGCAGCAGCATCATTTATGTTTCAACGTGTTGTGCAGGCGCTGAAAGACAGATTGTGTGTGGACATCGATTGGTGGGAGCTGTTGGTCGGTCTTCGGACAGCCTCAGGATTTAGTACCTGAACCTTTGGCAAAATGAGTAATACCCTTGCAATATAATATGATCACAATCTCTCACTATATTCCACATTTTCTCATCTCTTACTAATGTGGAGGGTGTGTGCCAAGTTTTTGACAGGAAAAACCTAGAGGATAATAAAGGGAGTAAAAAAATCTTAGCATTAATAATTCCCCTCTGTCTGCCATGGCTGTTTAATGCTGGTGTTTACTTAAATTTTATTTCCGGAAGCCAATTGTTTTAATTTAATTCATTGAAATGTCCCTACAGGACCCAGTATGTGGCATGCTGGAAGGGATGTCTCATAAATTTCTGAAAAGAATGGTTTCCCAAGTAGCCTTCTGACTCTGACATTTCAAATCTCAAGGTGATAGTAGGAGAAAACTTAGTTCCTGAACAAAATGAAAACATCTAATTCCTTGTTTTATTTTAATATTTTTCTAATATTTTGAGATATATAACTATGCAGTTTTCCACTTCCATTTTCCTCCCTCCAAACCTCCTCATGTACCCCACTCTTGTTCTTTTCCAAATTCTTAGCCTCTTTTTCTTTAATTGTTGTTACACACACACACACACACACACACACATGTATATATACACATATATACATATATGGGTGCAAGCCTGTGTATGTGTGTGTGTGTGTACTCCTAAATATAAAAATACAACAATCTCATTCCGTATATTGCTGGTTGTATGCATGCTTTCAAGGCTGACCATTTGGTATTTTGCATCTAAGGCTCAGGGAACATGGTGGAAGAAAGAACAGAAAGATTGTAAGAGCCAGAGGAACAGGAACTTTCCTGTGAGGTTGGGTCTCCCAGAAATGTCAGAGAAGTGACATTCATGTGGGCTCACTTTCATGTTGCCTAAATATTATCAGTACAACAACAGCAGACGTGCTAACGTGGACAAGGCAAAGCTCATGTGGCCTCAACCCTAGACAAAGAACTATAGGCAACTAAGGAATGCTGAGAAAAGGAGAAATAGTCTTCCCCAGGGAAGAGCACACCAATCGGTTATCCAATACCAAATGGTCAGCCACGCTTTGCTTTGATTTTGTTCTTTAAGGTGAAAAGACAAAATTATGAAGGAACTGTCTTAAAATTATGAATACCAATTTTCAAATATCAAATCTTGTGATCTCTCTGGTTTTACTTTCCTTCATTTGAAACCCAAAGTAGAATATCCAAAATATACTGTCCAGCCATTGGGTAGAAATTACTTATATCTTGATACAATTTCTCATGGCATTTTAAACTTCATCATTTTAATAGTACTTTTAAATATTTATTGGCAAGGAGGCACTGTTTTCTTTAGCTTCCTCTCAAAGGATCTGGAAACTCAACAAGCCATTATTTATGACCTTCATTTGAATAAGATCTCCCTTTAGACTCTGGCACTTTCAGACTGAAATTGGCTGTTTCTGTAGGGGTGTGGTTAAACGTATTGCCAGAAAAAAAAAAGCATTGAGGTATTTTAGAGAGAACATGATTGTTTAATGATTGTCAGTATGAAGTTAAATGATCATGACTCATTGGAGACTTGATCTCCACTTCAGTCTTATATTGCTTTAAAAATTTCTCCTTTAGTTCTTATTAAATATGATAGATCAAAGTTGAGCATTTATCACTATTTCTTCTAAAAGTTTCACTAAACGTAGTCCAGGGATTAAAAGAGATTGATAGATTTTGTCCATTTATAGAGGACAAAGAACATAAGAAAAGTCAAAAGCACTCATGTCTTGGAAACAGCTTATGGGGTGTGGTGATTGATTTAGGAGACTATCAAAAGGGGTATGCAAGCAGTGGGAGGAGCTGAAATGATTTTGAATGATACAGTGGATCCTAAACAGGGCAAAACTTGGCACTGCTAACTATGTGTCATAGTGGTGGCTGAATTAAAAATAAGACTGCCTCAAAAGTTTAATGAGTAACTTGGAATCACAATCTCACACATTACCCTTCTCTCCCAGACACAGGAGATAGAGGTTTAGCTTCAGGAATAAGAAGACCTATACTGTGCTTATCATATTGACATTGATATCATACTGATAAATCCAGAATGGGGTAAGATATTGTTAGAAACTGTGAACTCCTCAAATTACTCCCCTCATTAAACTCCAGGAATAAGGCAAGCCATGCTAGTTCCATTCATGGGGAAACTGAGTATTTTTCTTGGAAAACTATTAAAAGAGAAAATAATTATGGAAAGAGTTGATGACCATTCTGTTTCTGGATGACCCACTCTTTCATTTGAACAAATAGCCAAGGACCATCAGTCATAATTCTAAACAAGCCAACACCACATATGGTGGATGACAGACACACAGAGCTTCATTAGTGTTCTTCAACAGGTAGTAGAAAAACATTTATCTGTGATCTCCAACCGGAGTGCCACTTAAAATGTACTTGTAGGGAAAACAGCAAATTAAAATTAGTGTAGTGAGAATGAATACCCAGTAAGAGAGTAAAAAGGTAGATTCAGAATATCTTTTTAGCAATCACATTAACATTATATTCAGCAAAAAGTAATGGAGGGAGGGATGCAGGGGCATTCTAATAGGTCAGCTCCCAGACAGTAGGATTCAGAAAAGAACAAAATTGATGGGAGAATGTGGTAAATTATGTAAGAAAACTTCCCAGAGTCCAGGTACCTACATTTCCATATTGAAAGAGTGCCCATCAGTCCTCTGCCAAGTCATACAAAAGTAGGCTTTTCATTGCTATGTAAAACATCTCACAGAAAAACTGATGAAAGACAGAGTTGGTTCATCTGTTTCATGGTTGCTGTGGTTCTGTTCATCATGGTGTAGGGCACAGTAGGGTTGCACAGCTTACATCCCAGAGGCCAGAAGCAAAGAAAGAAACTGGCAGTGTGAGGATTTCTCATTTGTTTATTCCCTTTTAATCTACCTGGGTCACCAGGATCTTGGGTAGAAAAAGCAAGTTATTTATTTATTATATTTAGTGTATTTTGGAATTATCTGTTTCATGTTTTCAATAAAGTGAAAATTCTGTTAAAATGTTTTTCACACTATCTCACTTAGTGCTTTTGGAAAACAAACATCTTTGTTTAAATCATCATTCCCACTGCATTAAAAGTATTTCCCCTTTGTCTTCTGGTACAGCAAAATCATGGGAAGATAATTTGTTACTATGGACTCTCACATAGCGGTCAACTTTCAATGCCAACTCTATTGGCAAAACAAACAAACAAACAAACAAACATTTGTAATAACTGGTTCTACAAAAATGTTTTTAAAACATAATACAAATCATGTTCAGAGGTTTGTTCCCATTCAAACATCCTTATATTCCTCATTCACAAAATCAAATGCTTCTGTGACACATCCCAGCCTTTGTATCCTTTCAAATAGGCTTTGCATTTCAGCGTTTTGGTAGAAGGCTGAGAAATCCAAACCCTCTAGGCCATCTTAAGTTGTTAGATGACCGACTTAATGACACATGTTGCTTTAACTTAGGTGTGAAAATTTATTGTATACATTACAGGAAAAAAAATTCAGTCCGTGTGTCAAAGGTTAAGACTTTTTTTTTCCACTTGAGAATTTAGGTAGTTCAAAATGTTGTCTACTGTTTTCTCTTGATAAGAAAGGCTTTGAGTATGTTCTGGACACAGATAGCCCAAGCACAGGATAAACACACCCAGTTGCATTAGTTAGGAACCATTTTAAGGTGATGTGATTGATTTGTGCTCATTGTTTCAGAGGTCAGAGGTCACAGTCTGTGGTTGCTGGCTCCATTGCTTGGGTCCCTGTGGTGAGACATGATGGCATAAAAGAAAGGGCAGGCATGGTAGCAAGCTGCTTGTTTCATGGCAGTGAGGAAGGCTGGAAGAGGTCAGGGGCAGACTAATCTTCAAAGGCATTTCCCTGGGCTCTAGCAAGGCTGCTTCCTAAAGGTTCTCTCACCTCCCCAAACACTGTCACCAGTTCAGGACCAAGGCTTCAATTCACAAGCTTGCACAGAACACTTGTTCAGACCATAAAAACTATGAAATGCAATGAACGAAGGCATAAGAAAAGAATAAAAGCCAATTTCTTTATGAGTTCTAAGCCAGTTAACTGGGATTTTGGTCCTCAGTGGAAACTAGCATTTTGTGGAGATATTTGAGTTAATTGAAAAGGGGAGTTTACCTTCAATCATCAGTTTTCCTTTTATGAGCTTCTAGAGGCCAAGTTGGAAAAGGAAAAGCATGTTTTCACTTCCTTCTCTGAGGGACACGAAAGGTCATGAAGGCTAAAGGCTGTGGCACATTCTGCTGTCAGAACTGACATTGCCAGGCAGACAGTTGTGAGTGCCAAGTGACATTCTTCTTTAACATAGTCTCTTAGCTCACTCTCTACCTCATTGCCATTGAGGCATTAGTTTCCTCACCACAAACAGTGTTACCTTGGTTTGGGGGTTCACGCTACCCACATAAAAATTCAAAACATGGGGCATCTTTGCTGTTAAGTAAAATTGCTTAGCAAAGGTGGTATACAACACCAACAGCAGTTACCAATATTTTTAATTTGATTCCTCTTTTCTTGTGTTTTGTACATAGATTTCCCAGTTTGTGATTACTCTGAGTTACATACATATTACTCATGGTATCTTTACAAATACTAAAGGCCTTACCCTCACCAAAAGAACAAGGAAATGCGCATACTTTCTTTACAATATTTTTTTATTGTCACCTTTTATATTTCACCTCTGATTTATTTTAAACATTTCTAGTTGATTGTTTACTATAAGCATTGAGTTGGGAGTTAAATGAGCTTCCAACTTTGCCTTCCTTTGATCGATTTACAGTTGTAGCAGTACATTTTCTTTAGAGTCTTGCTAAACCAAAATTACCTTTATGATATAAATTCCTGAATATTTTGGATGCTTGAAGATAATTTGCTCATTGTCCACTGTTACTAAAATTCTGTTTAATTCGAAGTACATTATTTGCGGCAACCAGAACCCATGTTCCCAGGCCACAGTCACTCATATTTGGCTTAGAATAATTGATCTCTTACGCTCCTAATTCTGCTCAATTTGTCTTCCTAAGTTAGCACTAAACTTTTTTAATTGCTTTAATTTTTAAGAGATTTTATTTTGGGGTAAAGGTATTCTAACTTATTCATTTTAAAATGATTTTCTGGTTGGCATCACATTTATCTTAAATGTGGTCATTGTGGGTTTTTTTGCTTCTGATATACTATAGAATTAATACTTTAAATCTTTCCATTGCCTCGGCATTCATATGCAAAACTGTCAGGTGAGACTTTTTTTGACAGTGTGCAGAATTGTATTCATCAGGTTTGGTATCAATGTTATGCCTCGGTCACAAGATGAATTTCAGCCTTTTCTAAGACAAGAATAATTAGTGCCTACTTTAATGATGATAAAAGCGGGAGCTGTGGGAGGTTAAGTAACTTGCCTGAGGCTGCACATTTTTTAAAGAACAGATCTGTGACTTTTGCCCATTCGAAGTAGAAATATTTAGCATGATTGGGATATAGAAGTGAAGTGTTTGTTACAGAATTGGACACTCACTAAGTTATAAGAACAACCTCTTAAATTTATAAAGTGTATTATGTATACCTTTATAAATAACTACAATACATTTCTAAAATCACAAGTAATATTCTTATCACCATTTTCTTTTCAATGTGTCTTCCTACACAAGGGAGGAAATGAAAATCCCAAAAGATTTCAGAACCCAGTCAGTCAAGGTCATAGCGTAATGAAGACTTAGATCAGAGCTGGGATCTGAGGCTGATGGCCCAAGTGAGTCCTCTGTCTGTGATGCCTCTCCTACGTGTCTTCCTTAAGAGTTATCTATAGTCTTTCTCCATTTGGGGAATATGACAAGTTTTTCCACAAAGACAGTCAACATATTTTGGTTGAAACTTCACCCTGTCAGAGAGGCTGCTTGGTACCATTAGAGCTTTTAAGCAAGGATGAGATAATCACAATAATTATCTTCCATTAGCAAAATGATCTGGCACCAGACTCTTTTTCCGGTTCTCACATCCTCTCTTCTAGGGTGGAGAGCATCTGAAATGGGCTCCCAGAACACTGCAATGAAAAGTAATCAGAAGTATAAAAATGAGACAGAGAAGGGGTGGATTAATCAAAGAACTGTGAGTGGCTAAAGATTCAAGCTCAGAAAAATCTGATAATTTAGGTTAAAATAACTTCATTTTTTGTCTTTTCAGTAGGCTTGCTGTAGGATAGTCTTCCAATTAGCAAGCTTGTATGAATAATGCACAAACATTTCTATGTATCAATTCAGGATTTATCCATCTAATTTATTTTTAAGTGCAGTAAATAAGGCTTATAAAATACTGATCGCTTTAATTTAAGATTTAATGCAAACCAGAGAATCTCTACTTCTATGGGAAATTAAAAGAAATAAATTCAAAAGATCTTTCTCTGTTTTTCCAAAACCCATTTGAAAGGATTTGGGAAATTTAAAAGATTTTCTAAATAGTTTCCTCTGATCACTCCTTCTGGCATCATCATAATAATCATTGTATATATAATTATTTTCAACTGTATATGTATAATTTCTCTGTTCTTTGAGGCTGTTGTGTAGAATATACAGTTAGGGCTCAGGCTTGCCTTAAGGATGTTTATAATAGAAAGGAAAAGTGAATTATCGCTGACAAAATGGAGGTAAGTAAATGTATATGGTGCAGTCCCTAGCACAGTCATTAAGAGCATTAATACATGACTTGAATGTTAGCAACAGAAAAGGCTCTAGGTTTGCTAGTTACTAGCTTGTATGTTCCATGCCTGTGATAGCTATTTCTATTTTGCTCACCTCTATAGACACAGTGCCAAAGCTCTTCATTGAAATACAAGTTGAGACTGAAAGGTAAAGGGAGCATCAACTTTAGCAGTTAATGTCAACATGCTTAGTGTCAAACTTTACTGCACACTGATATCATCCTTAAATAATATGTTTGACTTCCCCTCCAAGGCATTTGGATTTAATTTATATTGGTGCCATCTTGGCAACTGAAGTTTAGAAAATTCTGGAGGTGATTTTAATGATCCACAACTTTTCAGAACCATCATTTAAATAAAATTAAAAGGAGCCCAACCATGTACAGAAAAGCAGTCCTAGTTCATGAGCTTATTAATCAATCAATAATGTCTGATAGCATTTACTTAGCACCTGTTAAGTGTGCAGCATTCTGCCGGGCTCTGGAGACTATGAAAGATTAAGATATGGCTTCTGGAGCTTCCTATTGATCTGGAACCTACTAAGAAATGATACATTTTAAGGGATAAGATGACCAGGTAAAATATTGCAGAATATAATTGGCATATCACTTATGAAGACAGCAAATGTTAAGGGGCTTAGAGGAAATGCAGCTCTTCCTATCTGAAGCTATTGAGGAAGCTTCCTTGGAGAAAGTTACTTTAAATTGGGTCTTGAACAAAGTATAATCACCAAAGTTGTATTTCAGAATGGAGGACAATTCAGAGGTATCTTAGGGAGTTAAATGATGTCAGAAATAGCAGTGTTTTAAAACATTGCTAGATAGATAAGTTAAGACTGTCATCATTTATAGGTTAAGGGTCATTACAAGGTTTTCAGAGATTTGCCAATGTCAATAACCAACATGATAATGTCTTCTATGAGGTCATAATACTACACTGTGGTCTATAATTTGAACCTGGGTTGGAAATTCTTCATTTAGTCTTAATGAAGCCTGGGAAAAAAATGTCCCTAAGAATGAAGGGAAAAGGCCATTCCTGGCCAAGGTATAGTATGCAGAGAAGGAATCAATGGTTTGGAATGAGGTCAGGTGCCTGGAAACAGACTCTCATAACAGAAATGCAGGGTTGGGTGGTTCCAGCAGACCACCAGCTGTCAGGCCAATTTTAACGTTGGGGTCAATGTAGTTTAACTATTGGCTTTGTTAAAGTCTTCATAACTTGTTATTTGTTTTTAAGCATGTCATTCATTATGTTTCTTACTTAAATGTCAAGATGGTGAGGCAGGGAGAGGAAGTTTGTCTTATTTCTCTCCCCTGTCATTACTGTCGACCAGACATTATGGGAACTCTGTCTCTTGTCCACTGCTTTTGACAGTCTATTCTTGATAAAAGAAATGAAATGCATCTGGAAGTGGGGGAGGAGGACATTCAGTTCAATCTTAAAAAAAAAAAAACGTGGCTTAATAAAGAACAAATTAAAAAAAATTAGAAGAATGAAGGCTGGGCTATCCTTATGTCTGCTAAATTAGGCGCTTGCCTCCAGGGATGCTGAATTTATAAACAGATGGTAAGAAAGAGGTGGATTAGCTAATTAGACTAAAAAAGATCCATCCTTTCTAAAAGTCCAGTAGATATCTTCAGATACTCTCACTATCAATAGGATGCTAGGGCTTCCTTTCTCATCTGTCTCTCTCTTTACTTGGGCAACCCATTAGATGTGGTATAATCTTATTAATGGTTTCATTAGCAGGATCAAATGGGGACTGAGATAGTAGTGATATGGGGTTCCAGCTCAGCCAATCTTTAAGGTCAAACTGAGTTGGGGCTGAGGTATTTAGGTACAGCAGGATTGGCGAACTTTTCTGTCAAGGGCAATAAAGAAAATATTTTCACATTTGTGGCTATGTACAATCACTGTCTCATAGACTGCTTGGTGTGGGTAGTGCCTCCACTGGGGATATAGCTTTTGCTTCATTTTCTTTGTGTAGCGATATCCATGTTCCATCTACAGTTCGACATGTCTGAGGCAGGAGAAAAAAAGCAGAGAGGGCCTTAGGTATAGAACAGCTGTTCTTTATTCTGTGTTCTTCACCTTTCACCTGTGGAGGTCAGAGTCTATTTGTGATTTGTGTTGGAAACATATGTTTTAGCTGTGTTGATTGACCTTTTATGTTATTTGGGACTGAAGTAAATTCAACATAGTGTAATAATAAAAATAACTAACACCCTGAGTGCTTCCATATCCCAGACCTCATCTAAATGCTGTAAATATGTCACTTATTTTGCTCCACTTAAATTTCAACACAGAAGTTTATTTTTCTTATTTGGCATATGAAAAACCTGAGGTACCAAGAGATTAAATGACTTGCCAAGTTCATGAAGCTTATGAACAATAAGACTCATATGGATTTGAATCAATGAAGTCTACCTCTATGTTCTACACTTTCAATTACAATGGTCTCTTGTCACCAGGCTATTGTAATTGATACACATATGTATCATTTAAAAGTATCAGTGAAATCACACACACACACACACACACACACACACACACACACACACACACACACACACGATACACAGTAAATGTGCACATTTGTGAGATCAGTGAGAAATTTCAATATGTATGTGTATGTACTATGTAATAATCAGATGAAAGTAACCTCAAACATACACCATTTCTTTATATTTAAAACTTTCAAAAGATCCTTAAAGTTTGGTTAATTATTATCAATCATTATTATCTTACTTACTGTGCTACAAAACAATGGAGGTTATTTTTCTTATCCAACTGTATTCCTGCATCCATACTGTTCCTCACATTCTTCCACATTTGATGATCACATTTCTCTTGTGTACTTCTTTGAAATCAGCACCAGTTTATACATTAAGTGAGAACAGGCAGAATTTGTCTTTCTCCACTTGGCTTGTTGATGTAATGTAATGTCTTCCATTCATATCACTGAAAATGACAAGAGTTCATTATTTTTATGGCTGAAGAATATTCCATTGTGTATATGGATGTATATATTATTTTTTCTTATTAATTCTTACATTGATGAGTACATATGCTGATTCTATATCTTAGCTATCATGAATACAGGAGTATATATGAAAGTACACATGTCTATTGGATGTATTGATTTTGATATCTTTGTGTGTTGTGGAGGTTTGAAGAAAAATGGCCTCCAAAAGCTCATAGATTTAAATGCTTCATCACTAGGAAATGGTGCTACTTGAGAGGGATTAGGAGGTGTGGCTTTGTTGGAGGACATATGTCACTGAATATGGGCTTTGAGGTTTTCAAGAGCCCAAGCCATGCCCAGTGGTGATATAGATATTATGGGATAAAAGGGTAGATTATTGAATCTACTTTTAAGGAGCAACAACTTGTTTAAAATGTTTTACATTGCTATGGATTTTCATTTATTGACACATATTTTAAGTTAATTTTGTTATAATATATATATATTTCTGCTCTTATTTGAGGTATTGCGTTTATGCAACTCATTTAAAATGTAATGTATAATTAAAAAATACAGATTAATAATTAGTCATCTATGATAATCACACTTATAGTCATATTAGTTAAGTTTTCTAGGTATACATAGATATATTTCAATTAGGTAGATAATATTCAAATACTTCAAAGACCTACAGAATATGGCATTTAAAATGTTTTAAAAACTTAGACTTTCTGGACAATGAGACATGTCTGCTCCTAGCAGCACCGATTTACTTCAAAGAGGAGGATGGGCATCAAAGACACTCCACATGAAGTTTATCTTCTTCTTGGCACAATATAGCCTGCTTGGCAAAGAACTGCTCTTGCCTGGACTGCTTGATAATATGTTATATAAACTGGACATGCAGGACCCATAGAAAATTGACCACTAAATTTTGCCAAAACAAGGCAAGATGGTCCTTCAGGTTCTTGCTTCACAGAGGAGACTGCCAGACATTCTGCAGGACATAGGGAGAAGCAAGTAAGAGACTCTAGGCCTATAGCCTGAAAATGGATGCCCCAACATTGCAGAAGAACTTTGGATGACTGCCTAGGCAGGCAGCTGTCTCTGTCACTTTCGGAATTTTGAAAGTTGCTTACAATGCTCTTCCCGTTTACTTAGGTGGTAATATATCCTTCTGAGGTCTTTGATGTAGTTGAAGACTAGATAGATATAATTATAATTTTCCCTGGTTATGATAAAAGATTAATTAGATATGAAACTTTAGACTCACAAATATAAGATAGATGATAAAATATTTTCTTTAATTTTCCAAATACAAATAGACTAGATATTGTAACTGTAATTCTTGTTTGATAACTGTTTGTTATATATAATTTTACTTTATTAAAGCTAAAACCTCCCTTTTTCATTAGAGATAAAAGAGGAAGTGCTGGGGGAAATCTTTCTATATGCTGTGAATATATGCTGTTCCCATTGCTTAATAAATAAGCTGCTTTGGCCTATGGCAAGGCAGCTTAGAGGCAGGTGGGAAATCCAAGGAGAGAGACAGGAAAGAGAAAGGCAGAGTCTTGGAAGGTGCCAGCCTGCTGCCCAAGGAGCAACATGTCAGCAGACCTGTAAAGCCATGGAACAAAACATAGATTAATAGAAATGTGTAAATTTAAGATATAAGAGCTAGCTAGTAAGAGGCCTGCCATAGGGCATACAGTTTGTAAATAATATGAAGCTTCTGTATGTTTACTTGGGACCAAGCAGCTGTAGGACATGGGTGGAAGAGATTCATCCTGATAGCAGGACCGGGCAGGACCAGAGAAACTTCCAGCTACACAGTGGCTTTCTCTTCCTATTGCCTGAAGAGTCTGATGCAGAACTGTAGGTAGAGTTTTCCTGCCTGGCCCACAGTCAGGACAAATCTCTCTCACCTGCCAGTCCCACAGCCTTTCAAACCCGACCAAGTAAACACAGAGACTTATTTTGCTTACAAACTGTATGGCCGTGGCAGGCTTCTTGCTAACTGTTCTTTCAGCTTAAATTAATCCATTTTTATAAATCTATACCTTGCCACATGGCTCGTGGCTTACCGGCATCTTCACATGCTGTTTCTCATCGTGGCGGCTGGCAGTGTCTCTCTGACTCAGTCTTCCACTTCCCAGCTTTATTCTCCTCCTTGTCCCGCCTACACTTCCTGCCTAGCCAATGGCCAATCAGTGTTTTAATTATTGACTAATCAGCAACACATTTGACATACAGAACATCCCACAGCACAGAACTCTCAGCTATTTCTCCAACACTATGTCTGCCTGCATGCTACCCTGCTTCCCACTGTGATGATAATGGACTAAATCTCTGAAACCCCTAAGAAGCCCCCAGTCAAATGATTTCCTTTTTAAGAGTTGCTGTGGTCAGGGTGTCCCTTCATGGCAGCAGAACACTGACTAAAATGTATATTCTCAGAAGTGGGGCTTCTGGATCATCAGAGAGATCTACACAAAGATTTTGGAAAGAATTTCATATTGTTTTCCACGACAGTTATAATGACTTACATCCACAACACAATTCTACTTTTACCACATTTTCACCAACATTTGCTCATTTTTAAAAATATTTCCATCATTGGCATTTTGTTGGTTATTTGATTATTCTCCTTGACAGATATCTATCTGGTTGGGTCATTTGCCTATTATTAAATCAAAACTTTCTTTCTGTACATTTGTGTCTTCTATTTTATTCCACTGGTCTATATATCTATTTTGTGCCAGTGCTGTATTTTATTTCCCTAGCATTGTTTTGAAGTCTGGAATAGTAAACCCTCTAGTGTTTTTTGCTTAGGATTGCTTTGGGTACCTTTGCCCCCTTATTATTTATGAATTTTAGGGTTTTTTCTATTTATGTGAAGAATGTTGTGGATATTTTGATTGGGCTTACATTGAATCTGTATATTGCTTTTGGTAAAATAGTCATTTTCACAATATTAATTCTACCTCTCCAGAAGCATGGGATATCTTTCCATTTTCTAGGGTCTCTTTCTAGCTGTCTTTTCTGATGTTTCAAGTTTTCATTGCAGAAGCCCTTCATCTCCTTGGTTATGTTTACTCTTAGATATTTTATTTTCTTTAAGACTGTGGAGAATGGTATTGCATCTGTGATCTCCTTCTCTTTATATTTATTGTTGATGTATAGGAAAGCTACTGATTTGTACACGTTGATTCTATATCCTGTCACATTGCTGAATTGGCTTATCATTTCTAGAAGTATTCTGGTAAACATTTTGATCTCTAAAGTATAATGTCATCTGCAAATAGAGATCATTTATTTATTCTTTTCTTGTTTGTACCCATTTAATTTTCTTTTCTTGCCTTACTATTTACTATAATTAGTACATTGAGTACAATATTGCAAAGGATTAGGTGTAGTAGACATCCCTGCCTCATTTCTGATTTCAGTGCAATTTCTTTAAGCTTTTCTCTATTTAGTATGATGTTGGCTGTGGGTTTTTCAAATATAACTTTTATTATGTTGAGATATGTTTCCACTATTCCTACATTCTCTATGAATTTATCATGAAGGCATGTTGGATTTGGTCAAAGGCCTTTTCTATATCTATTGAGATGATCACATGATTTTTAATTTTTAAGGCCATTTATATGATTGAATATAATTAGTGACATATTTGTTGAACCAATCCTGCATTTCCAGGATAAAGCCAATTTGACCATGGCAGATGATTTGGGTAATAGGGTGAGTTTGGGGTGATCCTTCTGCTTCTATCTTTTGGAAGAGTTTAAGAAGGATTCGTTGTTGTTAGTTAGTTCTCTTAAAGTCTGGTAAAATTCAGTTGTAAATCCACCTGAGCCTGGACTTCTTTTAGTCAAAAGTTACTTTATTACTGCTTCAATCTCCTTCTTTGTTAGGGTATCTGTAGGTTGCTGCTCTCTTTTTGGTTTAGCTTTAGCAGTTTGAATGAATCAAGAAAATCATGCATTTATTTTAGATTTTCAACTTAAAGGGGTTAGATTTTTAAAGTATTCCATGGTTCTTTTCAGAATTTCTTTGGTGTCTGTTGTGATGCTTCCCTGTTGACTTCTATTCCTGTTGGTTTGGAGCCTCTCTCTCTTCCTTTCGGTTGGTTGGGACAAGGGTCTTTCAATCTTGTTTATCTTTTCAAAGAACCGAAACTAGCAATGTTATACACACAGACTTATCTTCAATGGAAGGGATGTTCACCTGTTTCTACCTAGAAGGCTGGAAGTGGATATAACTAATAGCTAGGTAATCTGTTTTATTGTAGGGCTAAGCCATACTCAAATCCCCCAGACTACTATGTTTATCCCAGACCCTTCCTCCCTAGACCTTTATCTTTAGCATTGTTTCTTGGTGAATATAACCCATCCTTAGGGGAAATGCATTTTACTTTATGTACATGTACTTTATAACCTGGCAATCTCTATGTTATTTGTGACCGATATCACACCAGGTCCTAGGCCCTGAAGTTATAAAACCCATGTTCATTGTGGAGGTCACATGCACTTTGCAAAAGAGTTTCAGTGAAGTCACATCTTAAGCTTTTTTTTTTTTTTTTTGCATATGGGGTTGATATAATTGTTACCAGAAAATTTTTTTCCAAAATTGTACTGTACTTAAATCTGTCTAAAATAAAATGCCTGCTTCAGACACTAGAAGTTTGAACCAACATTGGCTAAGTCGTGCTGAACCGGATTTCCTTCTTGCTTCCTGTGAATTGTTACTCTGCTGGCTGTGGCATTTGCAGCGACCTCCACAGATGACCTATCTACTGAAAAAAGTGAGATGTTGAAATCACATACTATTATTGGGTTTGGGTTAATCGTTAATTCATTTACCATGCTTTCCTGAAATTGGATATGACAGAATTTGGTGAGTATATGTTAATATTGTGATACTGTCTTGATTATGTGATTGCTTGATTAGAATGAAGTATCCTTCTTTGTCTCTTCTGATTAATTTTAGTTTGAAGTCTATTTTACCAGATATTAGGATGGCAACGCCTGCTTGCTTCCTGGTCCCTTTTTTTGGAATACTCTTTTCCATCTTTTTACTTGGAAATGTTGCCTGTCTTTAAAGCTGAGTTTCTTATAGACAACAAAAAGATGTATTTTGTTTCTTAACCCATTCAGCTAGCCTATGTCTTTTGATTGGTGAATCACTTGATCAAGTTCCTCTTCCAGAGATCTGTTTTGAGGGAGTTATTTATTTATTTATTTGTTTATTTTATTTTATTTTTTTGGAGATATCATATTACCTTGTTTCATTGTTGCTATTTCAAGCTTTCTTTGTTTCTAATTGGTTGCTTATTCATCTGGTTGGACAGTTGTCTCTGTCCATTTTATGGCATCACTTTTGCAGTAAAAGACTGTCTGTGGCTGCCCTGCCCTTCCTTCCTAAATTTGCCTTTTGTTCCAGGTGGGAACTTTAGTGTAGTTTCTGTTCACCACATATTGAATGTTTACGTGCAATAACAATTTTCTGTATTTGTATGATTTCTAGGCTAGTCAGTATAAATCAAATGCTATTGCAATAACAAATCACTCCCCAGTCTTAGTTGCTTTAACACAACAAAATTGGTGTTGTTTTCACAAATGCTATACTTCAAATGGTAGGAAATTATACTCCACATAATCACTAAGGATTTATGCTTGTTACATGTTAAAGTTCTTTACTGTCTGCAGTAGGTCAAAAGAAAGTCTGAGTATCTCATACGAAGTTTCCAGAAGTGATCCATGATACCATGTTAACCATCTAAACACTTTCCAAATTAACTGAAAAGCAGCCAGAAAACATACAGATGCCAAATGTCTTTTTAAAAAGTATTTATTTTATTTATGTGTATATGCAAGAGTATGAACATGTTTATGTGGATGCCCACAAACACCAGAAGAGGGCATCAGATCTCCTGAAGCTGGAGCTATGGATGGTTGTGAGCAGCCTGATGTGGATACTGGGAGCCTACCTCTGGTCCTATGCAAAAAAAAGGAAGTATTCCTTACCACTGAGCCATCTTTCCAGCCCTACAAAATGTGTATTGGATGTGTGTAAGCATTTCTGCTACCTCGTTTCATAACTTCCAATGCATTTTCATTCACAATAGCTTGTTTGACCTTCATTTAACCCTTTTAGGAAGACAAAATATGCATGCTTATCTGTAGTTTACAGACACCAAAGCTACTAAATAAATTAGAAGAGAATTCAATGATTTGATCGAGAATAATAACAGAACACTCTTTTGGTCTTTGAATAAATTTTTTGATCTAAAATTGGCTTCTGTTGCTAATTTGTAGCAGATTGTTTAACCTTTTTGTTTCCCACTACTAATCTCCATAATGTAAAGAAATCCCTAATGCTTATGTCTACCAAAAAGACTAACAAAAAGGCACATAAAGTGCTTTACATTATTCCTGACCCGTGAAAAAGGTTTAATTAAGTGATAGTCCAGTTAAACATTTTTCTCATGGTTTTGCAGTTGTTGGGCACAGATTTGAGAGAGGCATTCTTGTCTCTGAGTTGAGTGCTTTCTCTCACTGTCACTAACTGCTAACTACTGGGAACCATCCAAAAGAAGCACAAGATATCTACATAAGGCAGAGATGGGGTTTGCATATGTGACATTTTGCGAGACTAGTATGTAGGCACTCCTTATAGAATGAAGCAATTCTGGTGTCTACTTTGGCAATTTAGAAAGGAATCTATGTGGCTTGAGACATGGATTATAGAGGAATCCAGCTGTGATAGATTCTATTGTCTGCCAAAGCAAGGTGCTATCTATGGACATATTCTTCACTAGATCTCTTTCTGTATACAACCTTAGGAACATTATAGCCAGTGTCTTCCAATAGCTAAAATTAGCTTTTCAGTGTTTCCATAAGCCTTCCCATTCCCCCAACATCTTGGTCCATTCGTCGGTTTTTGGTCACTGATAGAATGCCTGACACAAATGACTTTCGTGAGGAAAGTTTTATTTTGCTTCATGGAGTTCATCACACCAGGAAAGGCATAGGGGAGGAGAATAATTCATGTCCTAGTGGCTCCAAGGCAAAGGGAAGGGAATGCTGACATACTGGTTTTGCTTCTTCCCTCTTATTTTGCCAGGCTCCCAATCCAGGGGATGGTGCTACCCTGGTTCAGGTGAGTCTGGATCCTTAGTTAACCCTCTGGCAACTTCTCAGATAGACACAGAGAGGTGTGCTTCCATTTCTTACCTGATTTAAACGTGCAGTCAAGTTGACTGTCTTAAATCGTGGCTGGACGTTTGTGTGTGGGTAACCAGCAAGTCTACCTTCTCCTGATGTATATTCTTCCTCTTTCTCTCTCATGCTCACCCACTGAGTCTAGTAATTAATATGATCATTTGCCCTGAGGTCTTACTGGAAGGACTGAAGTCATTTTAGTGGTCTCCTTTTCTTTTCCTCAATATGTGACCAGTTTCTGAAAATTTTACTTCTTCTCCTAAGGTATTTACCCAAAACTTATCTGTTCCCCATTTGGTGAAGTCACTCTGTTTCAACCTGCCAAATAACATTTGTCTTCTGATCACTCCTTCCCTGTACTGGTCACATCCATTTTCACAGTGCAACCAGGAGGAACTTTCATGCATGCAAATGTCTCTCCTTTCTTTTAGAGACCTTCAGTGGCACCACAGAGCTTTTCTGAGTAAAAAGTCATGTTGTTTTCACTATACTGTTACCTTAGACCCAGCCTCCCCCTTACCTCAATTCTCCACATGTCCAGTAACTTAGCATCCACTCTTGCTGAGTCCAAGCATTTGCAGTTTTTAAAGTCCAATCACCTGTGCCACACGTCAGTGCCTTCAGACTCACTCAGTGGCTCACCTATGCCACACGTCAGTACCTTCAGATTCAGTGGCTCACCCATGCCACACGTCAGTGCCTTCAGACTCCATGGCTTTGCCTTCGGTGTCTTTTTCTGATGCTTCTGGCTCCGGCATGACCTTCAAGACTCAGTCCTAGAAATAATCGATCCCTGTTGGTTCTGAGGTCTTTCTCTGTTTTCTTTGAGCACTCATTTATCACGTGTCCCGTAATTTTTTGTGTACTTGTGGTCCCGTCCCCCCCTCCCCCCCCACTGCTTGCTGTTGACTAGTAGATAGGGTTTTTTTCATACTGGTTGAAGTTAGAGGGAACACCCAGTTTTCTTAGAATTCTAAGGTGCTCAGTAAATAAAGGACACACAAACTCATTTCTCTTGCAGCAGTACTGGAATATTCCTTATTTAAGTTGTGACAATTGGGTGTTTAAAACATACTCCTATGGATTTACTCTAATTTACATTACCTTACTCATGACTCAGCAGCTTCCCCATTGTTTCCTCTCTTTTTAAGTTTACCCTTTGCTTCTATGCTAGCAATTTTTGTTGTGCGGCTTCTGCCTAGTCAAAGCTGTAGTTAGCTGTCAAGTCTACTACCTCCTAGCTTCTGATTATCATTTACTCCTGGTGCGTTCTTCAAATCAAGTTTCTATTTTTGGCATACATGTCTTTGTCTACTACCCTAAAAGTCCTTGGTAATAGTGTTCACACATGATGATTCCTGTCTCACATCAGACAATGGAGGACATCTCTCAGTTCAATCAGCTAGTTGCAGGGTGAGAAACTCAGAATAGAAACCACCACCTTTATATACATGAAGTATCCTCCAGCGTGGGGTTGTAGGCATGGCAAGGACCCTAAGACATGGCAGAGAAAGATAATTTGAGATGATTCACAGTACTGTGATTAGAAGAACATTCAGCATCTAGCACATAAATGGTTAAGTTCTTTTATGCTGGAAAATTATAATAAGACTAGGCTGAAGGCAGGAGGGCATAGGAAGGTGAGGTACTACTAATTGGTTGAAGCTGAGTGGGAGCAACTGGAAGCAAAATCACATATCTCAGGCAATTTCCTAGAAGGGTTTTGGTTACCAGCCTCACAATGTCCTCATGCCAGTAGTCATTGTCACAGTGAGCTTCCTTGGCTGATGGAGCAATTTGACAGCTTCTAGAAAGAAGCCAGTCCTCTTTCCCTAATGCCAACATTTTAGCAAACTTGTCTGAGTTCCTAGTTGTCTTCAACACATATGTTTTATTTTAGATAGGTTCTGGATCTAAGTATTGTGGTGCCAAAACAAGAATAACAATATAATAGCCTTATTGTCTGTGTCTTCTCTCCTTGAGTGAATAGGTTGCACTCTCTAGTTGGTCTATTCACAGCACCATTTTGAGGAGAGGAATGGGCACCTGACTTATAGAAGTTGGGTTATGGTTGCTGCTATCACAGAAGCCAAAGGCAAGGTAACCCAGCATCACTAATGATCTGTCTGTTCTCAACATCTTTTAGGCCCTTTTGAAAGGGTGATATAATTGGACAATTGTGACAATTATTGGAGACATTGGATTAAAAACAACATCTGTTTCAATTTTTTTGACCATTTCAGTTAAGAACATTCATGAACGTTTCTGCATTGACCATGGTAGGAAAAGTACAAATGTTGCCACAAAAGGAAGAGTTAATTGAGTGTACCTGAGCCAACCTTACTTTTTGTCTTAGGATAATTTCCATAATTTTTGCTTGCATCACTCAGGTACCTCAAATGATTGGATATGTGTAGAGACTCCCTTCATCTCACTGAGATTCTGGCTGTGTTGGGTATGCTTTACAAGGAACATGAAAGAGATGTGTAAAGCTGGAGCTTCCATCAAACCATACCATACCTCAGGCTTTACCACTGGCAACTCTGCAGGGCTGAGTCAAACATAGAGGATGGTGCCCTTCTCCTGTGCCCTTGGACTTCAGGCATTCATAGACAAGACATGCATGCAGTAGGAAGAGCAGAGCATTAACAGTTTAGAGAGTCAGAGTCTTTGCTGCTTGGCTGTGACATCTTGTAAACTTACCCCATGTCTCTCGAAGACCTCTGGATTCAGTGTTCTGGAAGGGAGTTTCATCTCCAAATTCTAACACCTGACTTTTCTCACTACAGGAGTTCCTTTCTGGATGGTACAGATAACACTATCACTTACTTGCACACACACACACACACCAATGTCTGTTTAGCTTTCTCCTCTGACTTTAATAGGAATCTTTGTAATAAAGCATGAGTTGAGCTTTGGTGGAAGGAAGAGATGATAAAGGTATGAGGATTATTTCTCTGAGACCAAATACCTCATATGAGCTTTCTAGAGTGAAACAGTGAAGAATGAGTCTGATGCTTTCTTTTATGAAATGGAATTCTGACTGCCTTTCTCACAAATTTTATGTCAAAGTCTCAATACCAAGTTCCTAAGAATGTCATCATATTTCTTGTTAAGTTCTTTAGAAAGAAAGGAAAGTTAAAATGAGACCTCTAATATAGGGACTCAGTCCATTGTAACTTACTATATTCTCACAATAAAGAAAGAGAACAGAAACGTGTATGTGCAGAGCAGAGAATGTGAAGACACAACAAGAGTGTAGCCATCTTCAAGACAAGAAGGAGACCTCAGGAAAAACAGCTTCTTGACGCCTTCATACTGGATCCAATCTTCAGTACTTTGAGAAAATTAATTTCTGGTGTTTTAATCATTCACTCTGTGCTATTCTTATATGGTAGCCTGAGCAGACCAATATACTATTCTTCAAAGGGATTGCAGTGATGGTCTTGTCATGGTGAAGCTGGTGCACAATGTACTAAAGGGATGAAGGAGTTCATAAAAACCAACTTCCCCAGCATAAAGAGCACCAATAGGGGCTTTAATGCCTTCTGAAAGTATTGCTTACCTAGATGTGGGGATTCTTCCTTTCTTTGGTCATTGGATATAACCAGTTATCTCACAGAGCTCAACAGAAAATAATTAATGTGGACAAGTGGGAGCCACACAGGGAGAGGGTAATGAAGTAAGAGAGTGCCATGGAGCCACACACTGTGGGGACTCCCAGAAACATATGAAAACCATTAATGATGAGAGATGATTCACTCTAGTTAAGGTGCTGGCTCTCAAACCAATAGAATTTTAGCTTAAAAATACGACAAAGGACCTCCATCGTATTATTTTTTTTAATATGTTTCCTGATCATACAAGCCCATATTTGGAAAAGTTTGCATAGACTTAGAATGTGTCACATTTCCTTGAATTCCTAAGGTTCTACAAGTCCAAAAATAACATTTGCAAATGACTGATCTTCAAACTATCATAATCTCTTCACATCACATAATTGTTCTGCACTTAAACTGAATCTTCTGTGCTTTAATGATTAGATCTTTTCACCCCCTTTAATTTATAAGCAAAATTGATTCTTTAGATCAATATCCCCAGGGGCACCAGAATCTAGGCTGCTGGTGGAGTCTGAGAGGTCCTGTCTGAATGTTAATTGTTGCTCTGCTGTCTCCTGAAGCAGGGATGTTGCTCTCTAGTTCAGAGCCAAAATCTGGCTACACGTCAAAATCTATAACAACACAACAGAGTCATTTTTCTCTAGACCCCAAATAAAAAGAGATTAATCACATTTGTCTCCCTCACTACCTTTTCAAGAGAGTGTTTTTCTGTTTAAAAAGCTGCTGTTGACTTCAGCTTTGAAGGCCATAGAGCATGATGAAGGATGATAGAAGGGTTTGAGAATGCCTGTGAAAATGCTCCTGCTTCAGGTTCTCTATGCAGTTCTGATCATACTCTCTTGTCAGGGTTTCTACAGGACAGCAAATTAGGAGCTAGCAGCACTTATTAAATCAGTGGCTTTTTCTGGGTATGGTCCCCAGAATAGCAGCCATAACACCTGAG
This sequence comes from Peromyscus californicus insignis, assembly GCF_007827085.1. Classification (NCBI taxonomy): domain Eukaryota; kingdom Metazoa; phylum Chordata; class Mammalia; order Rodentia; family Cricetidae; genus Peromyscus; species Peromyscus californicus. The sequence goes on along the minus strand of NW_026294469.1, from coordinate 61,606,793 downwards.
AATTTCTTTGAAATTTATGTCCTTATTCTCCATGCTAGACTTACTGACCTGAACCAGGTCATTTATATTGCCAAGCCACTGGCTAATTCTGATTCTTAAGAACTGTTATTTTAACAACTCACTTAGGGAAAAACTGTCCTGAGATTTCTGAGAATCAACTTCTATAGTCATTTCTTTCCCTTTCCCAAATCTTGTCAACACCTGGAAGATTCTGATCTTTACATCCCACCTTCTTACAGCATTCTAGTAAGATGTGCTGTTTGGGACATTTAACCCTGACATCATTGCTATTCTTCATCTTCCACATTCCTTGCTGAGGGTAAAAAGAACTCAAATTGTGCACTACTTAAGACCAGCACTTAAGTATATGATTTTCATGTATGTAAGGTAAGGTTTTGTTTCTCATTTTACCTTGTCTCAAGAATGCCTACCAATAAGGTTGAATGTTTAGGATTTTCCATAGAAATGGCAATAGTTATTTTGAGGTTCTTGTATGTGCCAGGCACTAACTTTTAGCAAACTTTATTCTATTGAGGCTGGAAACAGCCTATCATATTGATGGAAAACATGTTACATAGAAATTAAATGACATTTCAAGTTCATACTGGGAAAGATTTGTAGTCCTAAGAAACTCCCTATTAAGCGCCAGTAAATGCATGATGGATAAATGATTGTCAAATGAGCTTAAAGGAGCCATTCATTTTGGATAATCTGAGTGCTGCAGCTATACTTCCCCATTATGTAAGTGTAAAGTAGAAACACAGCTGACGGTAAAAACTCGATGTCTTTCACCTGCCTTAGTCGGGCATGTTAGGTTCTCTAAGAGACACACTGAAATGGTGATAAGAGGTTCATGGTCTCTTACCAGATATTTTTGACTAAGAGAGAACACAGCTAGATAGTGAAGATTGAAAGTTTAATCTCTTGGAGGAAAAAAACTCATTTGATTCTCATAGTATTACTGTGGTAGATTGAATGTAGTTGGCCCCTATGTGCTCACAGGGAGTGGCACTATTAGGAGGTGTGGCTTTGTTGGAGTGGGTGTGGTCTTGTTGGGGAAGTGTGTCACTGTGGGGCGGGCTTTGAGGTTTCTTATGCTTAAGCTTTCCTTAGTGTCTCAGTTTCACTTTCTGTTGCCTTCTGATGGAGATGTAGTTAGCACCATGTCTGCCTGCATGCTGCCATGCTCCCTGCCATGTCGATAATAAACTGAACCACTGAAACTGTAAGCAAGCCACCTTAATTAAATATTTTCCTTTATAAGAGTTGTCATGGTCATAGTGTCTCTTCACAGCAGTAGAAACTCTAACTAAGAAAATTACCAATCAGCTGTCTGGGGTTCTTTTGCTGTATCCAGATCTAAGTCATAAACTGGCAAAGAAAGCTTCCTTGGTGTTGGTGGTTTCAGGCTCTTGAGTGCCAAGGACCTGATGCTCATTGACATTAAAGTCTATAAAACAGAGGTTTACTTAAGGTACATAGCCCAGGTGCTTATGGTTCTAGCTGCTCAGAGTGGAGGCTTATTGCTCTGAGCCTTAAGTGTTCATCGTCCTACAACAGGCATTTAGAAGCTGCATTTGTTAGACAGCTTGGAATCCTCACTTGATCCCATAGAGTAACTAAAGGCAGGATAAAAAAACCTCACATCACTCTTCATTTTATGTCTTCCTTCTTTACTTTAGCTGAAGGTACATAGATAATCTGTTGTCCTTAACCTTTCTTCTTGGGTCACCTTGGGTTCCCAGAATAGCTGAACATCTCAGGGTAGACCACTTCCAAGATGAGGACAATTATCCACCATGGAATAGAAATAATCTTGTAGGAATCAGATCTCCTCAAAGAAACATCATGATAACAAATTTCTACAGACCACTCTCCAAAACCTGGACGTTGACAATGACCAACAGATCACAACTAGACCAGGATTTCTTAACTATGAATGCCCTCACTTGTCCTAGTTCTCCTGGTATTTAAACCAAAACTCTTATCTATACCAAGAAGATGTAATTAGGGACTGTATCCCTTTACCCATCCTTTCAAATGTGGCTAAATTGACTAGATCTCCTTCCTTTTAGCTAGTGCTTGTATCTTTTAATGGCATTTGGGTAAGGGCTGTACAAGCTTAGTTTTTCATGGCTGCTAGAGCCCAGGCTTTAAGTCTGAAGACTCAAATTACAGCCCTGTGTTCTGCAACCTATGATCCACGACTCATTCGGGTTAGCATTGAGAGTATCAGACAGTTGCCGGTATTATGGATCTCAAGCCCTGTGTGTCAGGACCCTCAGTAGTCATCGTTGAAGAACTCTAACAATTGCTAGTCTTGAAAAGCTACAAATTTCTGTATTGAGTGTCTTGGTGGCCTCTTAGAGTTATTCCAGCAACTGAAGCTTGGGGTCTATTTTCTTCCACTATTCATGGCCTCCTACCTTTTACAATCTCAACTCTGCCTTCACTTAACTTATTCTACTTTTTTTCATTAGCCTCCTCTGTTTCCACAGTTTCTACCTCCAGTCATTTGCTGGAATACTTTAGTCACCTTTTTATTGCTGCCACTGATCCTACTATTGCTCTGCTGCTGTCTTGTCTTTATGTAGCCAGCTCAGCCTTTTCCCTCATGGTAAACATAACACATAGGAAAGAAAAGGCCACCTGGGAGAAACTTTTGCTTGGGCTTAATGTTGCAACTGGGCAGAGGCTCAGGAGGATGCCTCTGGCTGATTCTAAACATAAACCTGCTTATTTAGCCAGAAAAACAAAACAAAACAAACAAAGACATGACATAGGTGTGACATGCAATTGGGGTATTAAATTTTGGATCAATTACCAAACAGATTCCATTTCTAGCATCCACAGGCATTGCATTGTGCTACCTACCCATAAGCTTTCTACGGAGTCATAGAGGAAAATACTTGCTTCTTGGCCTGATAGAATAGTTGTGTATTGGCCAGGGTCAATTAGCATTCACAGAGGCTTGTCTTATGATGGCCTCTTTGAAAATAAGTGCAGGTGTTTGGAGTGGTTGGGACTAGAACAAGACATCCTGAAGCAGGTGTGGTGATTGTGACGGCCCTGTACAGTGACAGGGGTGTTCTCCATAGTGGCTGCAAAAAATCAAAGCTAATATTATTACTTGTCTGTATGTTTCCACGGATGTCTCTTTGGTATTGGGTAACCAACTGTGTTCTCATTCTTGGGAAAGGCTATTTCTCCTGTTCTTAGCATGCCTTAGTTACCTGTAGTTCCTTATAAGGTTAAGGCCTTTTGGGATTTCTCCCTTCTCTTTGCCTTGTCTATTGTTGTTGTCCTAGCTCAGCTTGGGTTCAGGCTATCTGAGCAAGTTATATTCATGTATTTAGGAATATATATAGGGGCATACATATATGCATGTAATAAGGGAAAAAAAGAGGCCATGAATTTGAAAGAGAAGAAGGAGGGGTTTGGAGGGAAAAAGGGAAGGGAAAATGATGTAATTATAGTATAATCCCTAAATAAAAATACATTACATGTATGAAATTGTCAAAGAATAAATTAGGAATGTTCTTTAAAGATAAAAATATTATATTAAAATTAAATAAATGAAAAAAATCAAAGCAGTTGGGCTGCTATGAGAACAGCTTATCTACCTTGCACAAACAATCAAGCATAAAGGAAGGGTTTTCTAGCTCCCTTTAAATCAAATGAACTGCCCAACACTGGCAATTTCTCTCTTTCACAAAAACAAAAGCAATAGTAACAACGAGAACACTGAGCAACGCTTGGAATAAACATTTAGTAAAAGCTCAGCACAAAACACATGCTCAGTAGGATTCATCAATGTTTAACACCTAGCCAAAGACTCCTCAGAAGATTTAGGTCTTTTTGATCTGTCTCAATAAAGTTTTGCTTGATGAAAGGGCTTCATCAGTAATATTCATTATTGTTATAACTTGTGTTAACTTTGCTCTTCTATGAAGTGGGGAGTGACTTTATTTTGATTTCAATTTCTCATCAGAGCAATACCTCCCCAAATAATATGAGCTATTGCCATTACCCTTGGCTGCTTTCTGGAGCTTGAAGGTAAAATCCTCTTGCTGAAGACCAGCACACACTTCAGATACAGCACTCAGAGAAATTGAGCTGGAGCTGACCTAGCAGCTTCTCCCATGAGTGCAGGATCTCACAGTATTAGAAGGAGTTCTGCAAGCTACCAAGGGAGAGGAGCAATCAATGGTACCATCCGGATGTAAATCCTGTAAACCACAATGAGTAGACCAGAAAGATATCCCAAATGATGTAATAGTGACACTATTGGTGCTAACAAATAGCTGATTATGTGGACTTAGGGCACACTCAATAGGAGAAAATTCATACCTATCACTGTAAACATAGCCAACTTTTCATGGTTGTAGAAGTCCTAGACTCATGGGGAAAGCCTATTATTTCTATTTTTCCTAAACCAGTGTATTTTTGGCTTTATTCTGAATATCTAGTTTAGAAACTACTTTTATTAATTATTGCAGAATGTCATACAATGTATCTTGATCATTTTCTCTCTTACTCTTCCTCATGTTTCTACCCTCTCCTCTCCTAGGCCACCCTCTACTCCTTCCAACTCCCTGTGCTCTTTTTTGAGACTATTTTGCAGTAGATGGCCTGGTCCTCTGGCTTTTGACAATCTTTCTTTCTCCCTCGTCTGTGATATCCCCTGAACTCTAAGTGTATTGTGATGTGAATGTATGAATTGTGGGAGATCACTGCCACAGTCACTTGGTCTCTGCATTTTTGGCTAGCTGTAGGTTTCTGTAACAATCTCTGTCTGCTCCAAATGCCTATCTTTACACTCACAGGTAAGTGGAGCTCTCACTCATTCCTCATCAAAAAAGGTTTTTTTGGTTTTTTTTTTTTTTTTGTTAACAGGTGGAGACTATTACAGAGATCCACAACTGGTTAAAATGCAGACAATAAAGGATTGCAAGGTGGCCAACCCTAAAGGATGCGTCTATAATGCAGCCTATATACTTAAGGCTCAGAGACCTTTGCTGCAGAGGAGGCAGAAAGATTGTAAGAGCCGGAGGCCCAGGACATCTGTTACTAGATAGTGCTTCTGAGGCTTTACAAGATAGTATCTCTGAGGCCTTACAGGGAATCTACACTCATTGAATCTCAAAAATATAGTTGCCTGAATGAGACTGGCATAAATGATAACACCAGTTGATATACCAAAGTGGACAGAGGCAGTTCCACAAGGCTATAATGGTAGATTAAGAGTTATAGGTAGTCAGTGGCTGCTGAGAGATAATTGGTTTTCTCCAGAGACAAGTTCCCACAATAGGATCTTCAATCACAAGTGTTCTGTTCAGTCTTGGACACATGAACATATGAGCAATGCTAAATGAACTCTGTAGATTGTGTAGGCATGTGTATACACATGGATGTATGTTTATATGTATATATATATAGGTATTATATGTATATATGTATATATATACAGATAATAACAATTAAAAGAGAAACCATGAATTTTTGAGGGGAAGACATAAAAGAGTTTGAGGTGGGATGGATGAGCTAGAGTGAAGTAGATATAGTACTCATTTACAAAGTTCCAAGAAAAGGAGAAAACAAAAAAATTGAAAAGAATGGTAAATAATGTTTGAATATGTGAAAAACAAACACTGAGTCTGGGTTAAAGATGTAGTTGATGTGGGGATTGGGACTTGACTACGTAACAGATATATATCAGCACATAGATAAGAACCGTTAACAGACAACAACAGCATGTGTGTGTGTATGTGTGTGTGTGTGTGTGTGTGTGTGTGTGTGTGTGTGTGTGTATCAGCATATAAATAACAACAGGAGGACTAACTTCTGTTCATGGAAGGACAGAATTACAGGAGCTGCTGTGTTCCACTGGGTGTAAGGATTCTTAATTGGATAAAACACTTTCTGTTCTTACCTTCTCAATCTCTGAGACTTTATTTCTGCTTCACTAATTGCCATTTCTGCTCTTCATGCTGGTACAGTGGTAAAAGACCTCTCCCAGAACTGCTAGTCCATTAGGATACCAATGATAATGCTGAACGCTGGAGGAAGCCATGAATAAGACATATCTGCTAGATCTACCTCGTTCTGTTAAGTTGTGCTGTGAGAAAAATGTCTTTGAACTTCCCTGGACCTTAATTTTGTAATCTGTACCATGAAAACAGTAAAGTAGATACTGTCTAGGTAGAGCTGGACCATCTGCTTTAAGGTATAGAGGAAATCCTTGAGAATGGCATTTTACAAAGCCATCAGTCTCTGCTGTTGCTGTCAAGATTCCTCCTGAAGAACCAGTCCTTGTCTGATCTAGGTAACCTTTCTCATCAGTCAACTAGAGCTGCTCTCTGAGATCCTGTGATTAATTACAAGGGCCTTCGCAGAGGAAAAGAGCAGACACTTTGCATATTTTTATTTCTAGTTATTTAAATACGATTCTGACGTACTTTTAATAAAATGTAATTTTACTTAAGTTTGCAAACATAATCATATCCATGTTTTACTGTTATTTCTATTTCCAAGTTTTGTTTATTTGATCCCCCCCCCCCCCCCGGAAAAAAAAACTACACATATGTGAACATTTTTTTCTTTTTCCAGCAACTCATAAAACAATCAGATGTGTCTCCTGGATATTCCCTTTCTTTGTATAAAGAATCCATAAAAACATATATGCATCAAAGTACGTATTAGAATTTTTCTCCCTTTTGAGCCCATTTGGATTTGAGCAGCAGGATCACTTCTCTCTACACCTCCCTTCTCAGCAATGTATCATGACATCTCACTCACACTGACTTTAAAATTTCTTCTTTAAATGGCTCCACAGTGAGTAGGTCGCAGACATCATTATCTGTTCTTTTGTTACCAAGCACATAATGTATTCCCATTTTCTAACAATTTTGCAGGTTTCAGGAAGAATTTAGAGGTTCACTGCTAAAACTGATTGTACTGTAACTGTTATTTAGATTGTTTTCCCAAAGCCATAGAAATTTAAATTCTGTCTGAATTTTGAAATTTCATCTCTTTTCCCCCATATATCCCAAAACAACACATGCAATCAAACCCTTTAATTTTTCCAGTCTTGCATAAATGATAATTTATCGTTTATTTTACACTTTTATCTACATGAGTATCTTTTCATGTAGTTGTAGGATATTTTTAATTTTGTTCATATACTGTTCATTTATGTCTTTTATCTGTATTTTTCCTTGGTAATATATGAACATTCTTGAAATAAGAAGATAACTATCTCTTTCTTACATTGATTATATTTTTCCCTAGATACTTAAGAAGGGGTGCTAGAAATGATATAACATTTAGCTATCATATCTATTTTGTTTATATTGCTGTGTCCCTTGGGCATTTTTAATAAAAATATACTATCCATATGATATTTTCTTTATTTTTAATTTTAATTTTTTAAAAATGCAGTATAATATTCTAAAGATATTATCTTGTCTTTACTGATTATATATTTTTCGTACAGGATAGACAACACCTCTTCCATTTCTTATATCAATTTCATCACTTAATTTTATGAGTGCTTCCTTAAATAGGATGTAGCTAACAGCTGCTTTTTAGACAAGCCTGACAGTTTCTGTGTTTTAATAGGATAATCGAGTACTTTTCCATTTAGCATTATAGCTTCTGTGCTTGATTCTGCTTCTCTTTTAGACCAGATGTTTTCATCCCTTCATGGTTGATGTTTGTAGATACAGTTCTGTACAGTGGGCTCTACAACACAGTGTTGGATGTTTAGAAGCATCCCTTGGAGTCTGTCTGTAAGAAGCTCATAGCCTCTGCTCTATAAGTTCTAACAACCAAAACTTTCTTTGGCTATGGTCCTGTGCTCCTTGCCAAGAGATGTCTGCCTCACCACTCACCCTTCGTATTCATGTGGTATCTACTACTCCTAGCACGTTGGTCCTTCCTCTATATCTGATGGTTATCTGAACATAAATTGTTCTGAGTATCTGTTCCAGGCAAACTTTTATGGGTCAGGTATGGCAGCTTGAGTGACCAGCCACTGGAAACTCTTCAGAAAATGATAATGAGCTAGGTGTACCACTTAGCTCCTGCTACACAGTGCCAAGTCAAAGAGAACACTGTGGCAAGGTACACTTAGCCACCAAAAGAGCTAGCTAGCATTCTTCATGCTGTTTGTCCAGTAAAGTGTCCTTATCTCAGTAAGTTCTAAACTTAGTGAAATTACATGAAAAATCCTGATGCAGGTATGACTGAGACTCGTAGTAACACCAGCAGGTAGCTTAGTAACCTATCCTATTTCTTGTCGATGTAATTGTATTTCTCCAGTAAAATATTAATTTCCTTCTGCAGTTCACTCTATTCTTAATTTGAAAACTTTTTTGTAGTTCCATGTCTTTGTTTTTCTCTCCAAGCATTTTCCTCTAGGGCAGACTCAGGTCAAGTGTGTTCTGTTATTGCCTCACTTCGAACAGCTTTATTTTATACTGAAAGGTGGTTGACAACTTATGTAGATAGAGAATTCTTGTGGTTCAGTCCTTTGTTTTTGTGTTAGATTGGGATTGATGGAGGTGACCTGGACATGAAAGGGAGATGAACCTCTATAGAAGCAGATTGTCTTTTAACCAGAACAATGAAGGCGACAATCTTTCTGTGGAAGTGGACACTGTGTGCAAGAATACTAGTGACCTAGCGGTTTATAGTGCAGAAAATGGAACTTTGGAATGGGAAGATTTTCATCTGCAGGCCTATTTTCTGCTTTCCCAAGATCATAAATTTTTGTGAATGTGAGCATCCTTGCTGTCTTAGCTAGGGTTTCTATTGCTGTGAAGAGACACTATGACTATAGCAACTCTTATGAAGGAAAATATTTAATGGGGGCTGACTTACAGTTTCAGAGGTTTAGTCCATTATAAACATGGTGGGAAGCACAGCTACATGCAGGTAGACATGGTGCTGGAGAAGGAGCTGAGAGTTCTACATTTGGATCTGCAGGCAGCAGTAAGAGACTGTGAGCCACTGGTCTGACTGGAGCATCTGAGACCTCAAAACCCACCCCCAGTGACACACTTCCTACAACAAAGCCACACGTACTCTAGTGAGGACACACCTCCTAATAGTGTCATACCTATGGGGGCCATATTCTTTCAAACTACCACACTTGCCAAGAGTTCTCTGGGCAAGTTTTAATGACACATTGACCCCTTGATAGGAGCCTCCCTACTCCTAACTGCCAGCATGTCAAGTCTTCCTGCAGGGAGTTTCTCTTGGCACTTAAGTCTTGTAGGTTATTAACCCTTCACTGATGAATCCTTTTTTCTTTATGGTAGATGTATGTCTAGGTTTGTCCATGAGCAGAACGATTCTAATTTGATTCCTTTTGTTTTATGTTATATACTTTAATTGTCTTTGCTCTATCTTTAAAAATAAGTACATATTATTCTTCTATATCTATTATCCTCTTATTTTTAGTATCAAATAATCTTTTTATTCTGGTTGACACAGGAAAAGAATTGCCTCTCTACATAAGTTATTCTGGACATCTGAATATCTGCTGCTGTAAGCCTGATGTTGAATATCTGTTTCTCAATAAATATTTGGCCTGGTGTATACCTGTAAAAATTCACTTGGCATTTTTCTTTCAAATGAACTCTCAATCTCCATTCTTCATTTCATCTACTCCAACCCTTTCCATATGAGATTGGTGTGAGGAGAATGGGTTCATGTTCCAATGGGAGTCTTCAATGTCTTCCTATCACCTGGACCTCGTTCTGTCTGTTGAGGTGAGGAGTTCTGCTTGCTGTTTTTAGTTTCCTGAAAGACAAAAAAGCCACCTTCATGGCATTGTCATGGGAATGTGTTACCTGGATTATTTATTTATTTATTTATTTTTGGTTTTTTGAGACAGGGTTTCTCTGTGTAGCTTTGCGCCTTTCCTGGATCTTGCTCTGTAGACCAGGCTGGCCTTGAACTCACAAAGATCTGCCTGGTTCTGCCTCCCAAGTGCTGGGATTAAAGGCATGTGCCACCACCGGCCGGCCCCAACCTGGATTATTAAAAGTTCATTCTGGGTGGAGCACGTGAGCTTCTTCAATGAGCATATGCTAAATGCACAAAGGGTTTCTTTCTAATTGAATGGGCCTTGTCTTCTTCCTTTCTTCCTGTCAGTGTGAGTTCTAAAATACACACTTAACAAACCCATCCTCAGAAGACACTAGACAGTATGGAAATTCAATCTTTGAAACCTATGACTACTCTGAAGGAAACAGAAGGAAAACAAATCAGTTACAACACTTGTCATGAATGAAAGAAGAACGTTTATCGATACTCCAGGACCCATTGTTTCAAACCAGTGGTCATGGCAGCTAACATCCTCAAGTTCTATGTTCCCTTCACTATGTGGATTCATGGCAAAATTGGCTTGTTCCTGGAAAAATGCTGGGAAAATGTCACTCATGGTGTTGATGTTTGTGTTCATGTTGAGAGAATTTTGTTCACTCTTGTTGCCTCTGAGAGGTCCCTGTTATAAAGAAGCTTGTCTTTTCTGTGTCTGTATTCTCCACATTGGTTTGTCTATGTCTAATGCATCATAGGTGCTCAATACTGACAAAGAGATGGATGGGTGATTAAAAGAAAGAGCCTCCAATCCTCCTATTTGACTTTTTACATTTTTTCCCCTTGGGTTCTGCACTCCATCTATTTGGCAAATGTTAGCTTTTGGTCTGTATTCTAGCCCTTTGCCTTCAAGCTACCTATAGTTTTTCTCCTAGTGATTTAGTTTGGGCTAATTTAAATACAGATCAGAAAGATCTCACATTAAATAAGCCTCCAGGCTGTCAATGAACATCAGGTGGCTATGAAATATCTCCTAGTCATTAATTTGCATTCTGAAAGTCTTTCACCCGCTTTTTGTTTTTATTCATCCCCCTGTTCCTTTCTCCTTGGGCTGTCTTCTTTTCCCCACTCCCCACATACAAATTCACACTTTGTTTTGAGTATGTGATCAGGTACTGGCATTATTTTCTATTTTTTTAAAATAAGTTTTCTTAGGGTTGGCATTTGTTGACATTAAAAATATTCCTTCCTGGTAAGCAAAGCATATTACAATGTGGGCAGAGAGACTAGGAGAGAATTGGGTTTTTTAAAGATTCCATTACATCATCAGTCTATGAATATGCTTTTTTTTTTGAGATACAACAGAAAAAACTGACTGTAGTATTTAGTCTTTAGCCCTGTCTTAGTTTCATAGTCTTTTATTCTAATTTACTTTTAAAAACAAACAAAACATGCACTTTAAGTTCCAATGATTTCCATTGTGAACAGTCTCTTTGTCACAGTTCTTAGTTTCTAAACTTATGATGGGATCTAACCAGCAACAGGGCACTGCTGTGGTGCAGTCTTTCTGTACGCTGTGATTATATGTTGTTCCCATTGGTAAATAAATAAAGCTGCTTTGGCTTATAGTAATGCAAGATAAGAGCCAGGTGGAAAATCCAAGCAGAGGGACAGGGAGAAGAAGGCCAGAGTCAGGGTAGATGCCATCCAGCCACCCAAGGAGCAAGATGCCAGCAGACCAGTAATGCCACAGTCACATGGCAAAATACAGATGAATAGAAATGGGTTAATTTAAGATGCAAGATCTAGCTAACAATAAGCCTGATCCATAGGCCAAAGAGTTTGTATAAGCCTCTGGGTGATTACTTGGAACCAAGTGACTGCATGACACAGGAAAACTTCCTGCTACATCTGACGTTACAACATGGGGGCCGCAATTTCCACATAAAACCTGACAAAGGCTTAAAAAGGGATTCTAGATCCACGAAAACATGAGTCAAATGCAACTTCTTGGTAACCGCATTTTTTCAGATAGGCTCTGTTGCTGGCAGCTAAGAGATGCACGGCTACTTTAAGAGATGGCTTCCTGGTTCATGCTGGTCTCACTGAGGGCTCTTCCAGAGGTCCTGCTACAGAGTACTTAAATGGGGTTTGTGGGCAACGTGCTGCAAGCTGCTTGATGGTGGCACAGACCCACTGCTTCCCAGAATTGGTGCGGTGAGCATGGCTCCCAGAATTCATGGTGAACGTACCTCCACCATGTTGCAAAGCCGTAGGAACAGGTGGAGCCAGCAGCCAGGTGCCATTTTGGTCCTAGCCATGCAGCTTAGCAGTTTGAAAACTCTCCTGGTCAGAAAAGGATTAAAGGATCATCTGTGCTATCATTCCCATTGGAGACCTCTCAGGGGGTCTTCCTTGATGGAACGATATTACCTGGAAGAAATTCATAACTTCTTATCTTCTGTGGAAACACAATCAGAACCTCTTTTCTAAAGCAACATATCCTTAGACCGAAATTTAGCTGTACAGAGACATTTGATTGTAGGGGCTGCTAAGTTAAACCAACATATATATCATAAAGGTATCTTGACTTCAAAATTCTGAAATTTAGCTGTACAGAGACATTTGATTGTAGGGGCTGCTAAGTTAAACCAACATATATATCATAAAGGTATCTTGACTTCAAAATTTCGGTCTAAGGATATGTTGCTTTAGAAAAGAGGTTCTGATTGTGTTTCCACAGAAGATAAGAAGTTATGAATTTCTTCCAGGTAATATCGTTCCATCAAGGAAGACCCCCTGAGAGGTCTCCAATGGGAATGATAGCATAGATGATCCAACATCCAGAACAGCTTCATGGCAACTGACTGAGATAATACAGCCTCACAGACTACTCCAGTCAGGAATTGACCATAATCCTAAATTTTATCAGGATCCTTGTAAGATTTCCATTGTTCCCAATCAGCGGGAAGTAGTATAGTAAACTACACCCAAATTCCCCAAATATTGTTTATGAATGTTTGTTTTTATTTAAAGGGTGATATGATTTAGAAATAATGAAAAAAGGTAGATTATTAAATCTACTTTAATCCAAAAAACAAATGTTAATCTCAAAATACTTTATATTGGTGTGGATTTTGGTTTATTAATACAAATTTAAGGTCAATTTTGTTATACTGTATGTATTTTTACTCTTGTTTATGTTTATGCAACTCATTTAAAATTATAATATATCATTAAGGAATACAAATTAATAGTCATCTATGATAATCAAACTTATAGTAATGTTAGTTAAGTTTTTTAGGTACACAAAGATATATTTCAATTAGATAGATTATCTTCAAACACTTAAAATTCCTACAGAATATAGCACTTAAAATGTTTTAAGAGCATAGATTTTTCTGGACAGTGAGACACACCTGCTCCGGGGAGCATCAATTCTTCAAAGAGAATGATGGACATGGAGGAATCTCATTATGGAGTTTGCTTGCAATATGGAAAAGGCTAGCCATTTGAGCAAGAAACTGCTCTTGCCTGGACTGCTTAACAGAATGTTGTATAAATTGAACATGTAGGACCCATAGGAAAGTAAACACTGAACTTTGCCAAATCAAGGTGGGATGGTCCTTCAGGTTCCTGCTTCACAGAAGTAACTGCCAGACATTCTACAGGACACAGAAAATTGACTGATGAAATTTGTCAATAGGCAGAACAGTCCTTCAAATTTCCTGCTTCACTGAAAAGTATGCCAGAGACTCTAGGCATGTAGGCTGAAGATAGATGCCCCAACATTACAGGGGAACTTTGAATGACTGTCCAGGCAGCCAGATATCTCTTGTCATTTCTAGAATTTTGGAAGTTACTTGCAATGCACTACCTGTTTACTCAGATAATATTCTGCTGGTGTCTTTGATAGAGTTGAAGAATAGATAATTATAATTATAGTTTTCCTTAGTTATTGATAAAAGGTAAATTATCAGCCTGGGCTACCAAGTGAGTTCCAGGAAAGGCGCAAAGCTACACGGAGAAACCCTGTCTCGAAAAACCAAAAAAAAAAAAAAGGTAAATTATATATAAAACTTTAGACTCACAAAGGTAAGATAGATGATAGAATATTTTCTTTAATTTTGCCAAATAAAAATAGAGCCATTTGTTATTTTGAATTGAAATTCTGTGGTTCTGGTTAGCTTGGACTGAAGAATCAGCTGTGATGGGATACTTGATGTTGGTTGGCTGGAGCTAAGAAATCAATGGTAATTAAGAAAATGCCATCATTGCTAAGATGAAATCTTCTGGAAGTGTTTCTTCAGGGTCAGCAAGCAGAAGCTGTCTTCCAGAGGTGGCCAAGATTGCACCTTATATTGGCAGCTGAACTTGGTAGTATAAGAGTTGCCCAGGCGGTACTGGTTTTGAAGGCATGAAGGAGTCACAGAGAGCAGCTGAATCTTGGCACTGTGAGAGGATAGGGGAGGCATTGGTGAAGGAACAGCTTCAGTAGCAGTTGAAGGCCCAGGACTGAAGGGGCCATGCAGAGAAGTTGAGGCTTAGCACTATGAAGAGAATCTATGAAAAGCTATTGGTGAGAGTGCAGCTCAGTTGCAACAGAAGACCCTAGCAGTTTAGAGATGCCAGTACCATGAATGACCACCAAGAACAGCAGCAGTAGTGGAGTGGAACTATTTGGAGCCTAGAAGACAAGTTGTGTGTATTTTAGATGCAGAGCTGGAAAAGTAACCCAAGCCCCTTGAAGGAGCCCAGAAGATCATGAGTGAATCCCAGATATTGGACATTAAGTCATTTGTGCTGTTGGAGTTTGCTTTTTCTTTGTTCAGACTGGGACTCTGTCCTGGTTTTTCCCTCTTGAAGAGGGTATTTAACTTCATTTTGATTTTTACAGGATTCCAGAGCTGAGAGACTTTAACTTTTATATGAGATTTTGGATTTTTAAAGTGATTGGATATTTTAAAGAGATTGAACTTTTAATGTGTTTGAATTTATAAACACTATGGGATTTTAAAGTTATTTATGTTTTTAATATAAGAACTTGAGGGTGAATGAGAAAGAAGTGTGGCTTAATGGGTGATATATTTGTGTGTCAAGTTGGCAAGTGGTCAATTGTGCTGCATTGTTTTATGTCAACTTGACACAAGCTAAAGTTATTTGAGAGAAGGGAACCTCAATTAAGAAAATGCCTCCAAAATGACTCCATTCTGCTGTAGGGCATTTTTAAAATTAGTTATTGATAGAGAAGTACCCAGGTCATGATGAGTGGGGCCATCCCTGGTCCTAGGTTCTATAAGAAAACAGGCTGAGCAAGAAGCTATGGGGAGCAAGCCAGTAAGCAGCACCCCTACATGGTCTCTGCATCAGGTCCTGCCTCCAGGTTCTGGCCCTGTTTGGGTTTCTGTCCTGACTTCCTTAGTGATAGACTACCATGTGGAAGCATAAGCCAAATAAACCCTTTCCTCACCAACTTGCTTTTTTTGTCATGGTGTTTTTACTGTAGTGATGGAAAACGAAACTAAGACAGGTATGCCCATTTCCTCAGTGAATTTAGTCACGTTCTTCTCAATATGTCTATAGAATGAATCAAAGTTAGAGAGAGTTCATTTTTAAACTTCTGTTTTTCAGTCCAAGAGAGTAAGTTTGAATTTGTCAGTAGTGGTTATACCTGATGACTTTATTTATGAAAGATTTAGGAAACTTTTTAGGTAATAAAGAGGATGTCTGCTGTGTCAATTTTTGGAGGGAAATAAGAACAAAGGTCTACTAACTCCAGAGAGGGAACCAAAGAGACCAGAGTGATTCCACCAAAGTCCAGCTTAAAACTACTTTGTTTGCTGGAGTTACAGTAGTATAGGTGAGGGGTTATTTACAGGAACAGGGTAACTCAAAGTTATCTGTATCCCACCCTAGGTGATAACTCACAAAGCATTTGTGAAGACTGCTGACTACCTTACAGGCAACTTGACAGGCCAGAGAGTACCTTTCAAGCAGCTCAGTCGGTGGGAGAGCCACTCTCCCAGAAAGTTTTATTTCTTCCACTACATTGAAGAAGTGGCTTGTGATTCCTGCTAACATCAGGAACTCCCTGAGACTTGTGAGTTGTTTACATCCTAAGTATCATGAGACTCCTTCCTTCTTTTGGAGAAATATTTCAGTTTTGAGGAAATTGATACACAACAGTGTCTCAGAGTATTACAAACCATGTCATAGGAACTGGCATTGAGAGAGATCGATGACTCTTGTAGACAGAAATAACTAACTATAATACTATGATCCCAACATGTGCAAATATCAGTTCATTTTGAATGTCTTTATAGAACTGAGTAAATTTTGTAGGAAAACTGAGCATCAATTACACTGTTCTCCATCATAGCTTCATAATACTGGAAACACATTTATGTTCATCTATTTAAAGGGCTTCGTATCACAGTGTACCTCAGAGTAACAGGAAGAGCTCACTGAAGGAACAATTTCTTTTCTTTTTGTGCTAGCCTTTATTTTTATGTGTTTTTATATTTTACATTTTGAGATTCTAATATAATTACAACATTTATTCTTGCTTTTATTCACCCCAAACACTCCCATACACCCATCCCCATTCTCCTTTAAATTCATGGCCTCTTTTTTCAATAAATGTTATTTCATGGATCTATCTATCTATCTATCTATCTATCTATCATCTATGTATATATGTATGTATGTATATATCTATGTATCTATGTATCTATGTATGTATGTATGTATGTATGTATGTATGTATGTATGTATGTATCTATCTATCTATCTATCTATCTATCTATCTAATCTCTTGCTTAGTCTGTATACTGTTACTTTTATATAGTTTTCAGAGCTGACCATTTGGCACTGGGCAACCAATTAGTGTTTCCCTCATTGGGGAAGACACTTCTCTCACTTCCAACTTCCCTCAATAGTTCTTTGTGTAGGGTGGAGGCCCCGTGGGCTTTTCTCTGTCAAGTTTGGCATGTTCACTGCTGTTATCCTTGTTCAGCTCACATTTGGGCTGTCACATTGTTGATACCTTATGACATAGCTTTTGATATTACTAGGAGACATGGTCTCACAGCAAACTTCCTGTCACTCTGGCTCTTACAATCTTTCTTCTCCCCCTTCTGAAATGTTGCCTGAGTTTTAGATACAGGAGTGTTTCGTAGATGTATTAATTGAAAGTGGCTCCACAACTCTGCATTTTGGTTGGTTGTTGTTTTCTGTAGTGGTCTCTGTTGCAAAGGGAAGTTTTCTTGATGAGGCATAAGGACTACTCTTATCTGTGGGTATAAGGACAAATGTGTAGATTATTGATAGGAATTACACTAGTTTAGTAAATTAGTAGGTAAAGATTCTCCTCCAATAACCATGACTTCAGTACTGAATAGTTAGCTAGGTTTTTAGTACTAGTCATGGTTTCCCTCTTGTTGGGTGGGTCTTAAGTACAAAATTAGAGAAATGTTGGTTGCAACCAAGGTATGTGTGCCACGCTATACTCTTAAAGTGCCATACTGGTTATTGATGTAGTTCATAGCATCATAGCTGGGTAGGACTCTTGGTTGCCTCCCTTATTTGCAAGCTTTCAAGATGCCTACTGGTACCACTAAAGTTAGCCCTCAAGGAGGGGGAATTCAGGTTATTTCCATCTTTTGGATTTTTGGGTCCTGTCAAATGGCGTCTTAAGCAATAGGGACTTATATTCCACCTCTGGGGGATGGGAAAACAAGGGCCATAGCAATAGGCTGTATGTTTTGGGAGTCTCTTGGACAGCCTTGGCCAACGACTCAAAATAGGGCCTCTCCTCTCTGGTATTGGGGTTCTTGTGAGGTGGTCTTTGGCTCTTGGAGGGAGGACTATCATCCCAGATGAGAAAAGCTTTATATAATTTTATATGTGTATTTATATACTGAATTGTGTGTATTATCAGACCTTTAAAAGTAAATAGTTAATAGTATGATTAATTATGTCTTTTTTAGACACCCTTATTGTTATTTTACCTCAGCCCCTTTCTTCCATATTTGCCTCCTCCCTCCTAAAGAACCCTCCCTTTTCTTTTTCCCTATCATTTGTATCCTGCTGTCCCCCTTTACCCTCTACCTACCTTCTTCTGTATTTACCCTCCCCTAAAGAACCTCCTTCCCCCTCTATATTTACCACACTTGTTTTATTCATTTGCTGTTTGTAAGATGCTTAGGCTGTTTCCATTTCCTAGCCATTGTGAATAGAGCAACAATAAACATAGCTGAGCAAATGTCTGTGAAATAGGATGTTGAGTCCTTTTGGCATATGTCAAGAACTGATATACCAAGGACATATGATAGATTTATTTTTAGCCTTTTCAGAATTCTCCAGATTTATTTGGAGTACCTTGATGAGTTTGCAAATCCCACCAACAATGAATGAGGGTTCTTTTCTCTCTGAATGCACTCCAGGATTTGTGTTGGTTGTTCCATTGATCTGGAGTAAGAAGAAATCTCAAAATTGTTTTGATTTGCATTTTCCTAATTACGAGGGATAATGAACTTTTTTTGAGATATTTCCTAGCCATATTTTTTTCTTTTGAGAATTCTCTATTCAGGTTCCATGCCCATTTTTTCAAATCATTTGTGTTTTTTTTTTTAAAGTCTTTTTTTTTAAAAAAATTCTTTACATATTCTGATAGCCTTCCTCTCTCAGATGCATAGCTGGTAAATATTTTCTCCATTCTGTGGGCTTACTCTTTAGCTGGTTGATTGTTTCTTTCACTGTGTGGAAGTTTTTTTAGTTTTACAAAGTCTTACTTGTCAATTGTTGACCTACACGCTATAGGTGTAGGGAAGAGTTTCCTGAGTAGAACTCTATTGATTATGTACTGTCATAGAATGAGTGACCACTTGGCAGGGCATTTGTGGAGACTTTGAGTAGAAAAAATGGCATTGAACAAGAAAAATTTGTGAGTCCTAAGAATTTGCATCTCGATATTTTCTGTACTACTATCTATTGGTTGGTATTTCATCTATCTAAGAATTTCTTTAGCCAATCAATGCTCACTGGATTAAAAAGTAATGACTCTGAATTTGAGATGACTCTAGGTATTTGTTTTTACATTATGTTGTGTCCACACTAACCCTATTATATGCTGCATATTATCAGAGCAAATGTACTTTGTCCAAAAACTGTCTTTTCAGACATTGAACAACACACCTCATTTTTGGCAGTGTTTACTTTTTCAAGATGAATTTTACTAGGTATTTTAGTAGTTTATTATATAATATTGCTCACACATCTTGATTGCTATGTTCATTCCCTGGACTTGTTCTGATTATTCAAATGTTTACTAGGCAAACTGAATAATCTAGATACAGCCTGACTTCTGAGGGAGCACGGGGGCTGGATTTTCAGGAATGGGATGTGTGCATGGGGAGTGAAGTTGGGGAGATGATAATCAATGCCTCCTCAAACTAGACACCAAGACTCTCCCATTGATTCTGTATAAAAACTACATTTGCTTTAAGGGGGAAAATCAGCTTTTGGTTTATGTAGTTGATCTCATAATTAAAAACAAAACAAAACCTCCCAAATTATTTTTTTCTAGGAACTGTTGCATGGACTTTCTCTCTGTTCAACTTCCGTATTTGTTTTTCCATCCCAATAACACAATGGAAAGGATGGACCTATTTTGACTAGTTAGTATTTTTCAGACCATCTCGTTCTTCCTCACCAATGCCCTGGTTTTACCCAGACACAGCCTAATATCTGCCTAACATTTTGGAGTGTGATTATTAGCAGGAGAATTTCTTCATGTTCCTCCAACTTGTGTCATAGGGTGTTCTGAAACCGATCTAATGTGTGGAATTCTTTTGCTTAATTTTCTGAATTTTTTTGATTCCTAACAAATTTGGAAATATTTAGACCAATCTTCTTCAGATTTCTACTTTCTTTTTTTCTGTCACAGAGTTACTGCAGGACTTTTTATACATGTGTCATAATTTCTTTTTCTGTTGCTGTAACGATACCGTAGAACCTATACCTGCTACTGTTAATGAGGGCAAGAACATGAGACTAGATAGGTTATGGTCTTAGGTGAAAACCTAATACTATTATTCTGCTAAATTCACAGCACTAAAATGACTCCTAATGCCATAGTGCTATAGATCAGTGCATTGCTCAATCCTCATTAGAGAAGCTTCTTCTTGAGTAGATGGTAATCTACAGAGACATTGTAATACTCAGCCATAAATGGGATGTCTTTATCCATCATACTCCTCCCTCAGGGATCAGGGATATATTCAGAAGAGGAGGCAGAAAGATAGTAGAGTCAGAGGTGGTAGATGATTCCACAAAAACAGCATCTTCCAGACATAGCAGGACTGTTCCTCATAGAAACTCACAAAGACTAGCATCATGCATAAGACTTGCATTAGCTCAACCTAGACAAAAATCTCAGCATAGAGAAGGGGAAGTGGGCACAGAATCCCCTGTTATTTGAAATTGATAGTTTCTAGGAGAGGGAGAATCTGTTCTCTTCAATGGAGTGAAACTAGCTATAGCAACACACCCCTGGGCAGGTTTTGTGCTAAGAGGTACTTGGGCAACACAAAATGGGCTCCACGGTTTGTTTTCCTTTTTGTAATGTATTGTGCTTTCTTGTTGATTTTGTTTCTTTCTTAAGAAAGAGAACATGGTGCATGGTGGTATCTGGATGAGTTGAAGGAGGGGAAAGGATATGGTAAAATATATTGTATGAAAAATTTAAGAAAAATAATACAACAAAAGCAATTTAAAGGAGAAGTGGTTTATTTAGCTTACAATTCCAAGTTACAGTTCACAGTGTCTGGGAAGTCACAGAGTTAGGAAGTTGAGCGAGCTCGTCACCTTGCATCTGCCATCATGAAGATCATGAATACGTACTGCTGCTCAGATCTTCTCGCCATTTATACAGTTTTGAATCCCAGTTAGGGCGTGGGTCCACCCATGGGCAAGTCTTTACACCTCAATTAGTGTAATTAACATAGTCCTCTACAAGTCTGCTCAAAGGCCCTGCTCTCAGGGCCCTCAGGATTTTATCAAGTTAACAATTAGCAGGAGTCATCCCTGTACTTATCTCATGGGAGTCTAACCAAATCTAGTATTTTTCTTCTTATTGTTAAGTCCCAATGGCCTTGATATGTTACGGTATGTGATGTAAATGCCATTTCATTCATGTTATTCTTAAAAATCATAGCAGCCAACTTATAATTCATTGATGAATAAATTAAAAGTTAATATAAGTTACTTTTCATGTTAAATTTTTGTCCATTAACTTGTTTATGTTAAATGATGTTATGATTCTATAAATTAGGATACCTATGTAACATTGTTAAAGGTTATATTATATTCTCTTATCTTTCTCTCCATATAAATAATATACTAAACATGTAATTTGCATAGATAAACTATAGCAAAAGTATATATTGGCCTAGTGTGTACATACAGGTGTGAATGAAAACAAATGTGAATTATGACAGACAACCAATTCAGCTTCAGTTCACAGAAATAATATAATGTTGAGTCGAGAGGTCATTCATTGGTTTCAGTTGTGTTAATTATTAGGTAATTCACTCAATCTTTTCAAGAAGGTTAAGCAACAGATTTCATTTTCTCTACATAAAGGATTCCTCTAAGGCTCCCTTAGGAGAGATGAGAACAAAAAAAGATGTTTTTTTTTTCAACTTAGCATTGAATTTTCTGAATTTGTATTTGAGAGACTCGTCCCCCAAACTCCCCTTGGAGTGCTATATGCCTCAAATGCATATTTCCCTCCTTAGACCACAGCACTGGGGATCAGAAATTCCATTCTGTTTTGGAGTTAATATTCTAAGTATTTGGGGGAGAGAGAGAGAGAGAGAGAGAGAGAGAGAGAGAGAGAGAGAGAGAGAGAGAGAGTATCTTGCAACACAAATGCCTTTCAGAATGTCTCATAACTCCATTTTGAACCTTTTTTTTGTAAGCAAGAAAGGAGAAAATAATTTCTTTCTTCCATTAAATATTCAATGGGCAAATACTAATCTGAAAGAAAATTGAAATTCAGTCTATGGCAATGCAATAAATGACAATTTAGATTATATTAGAAATATTGTAATTCTCTTCAGGTCAGTTAACTGAGTTAAAAATGGAAATCTAAAATAAAACTGAAGTATTGCACTGAGTTATGTCATGCACCTCTGTCCCAAGGCAATGTAGGGCAGGAATGGGAGGGTAGCAGGCTTTAGAGGAAACAGGCTATAGTAAGACTCTGGGCTCTGACATGCTGACCTTGGTGTCTATATTTCACAACAGTGTTTGCAATTTAACTTTTCATATCTGGACCTTTAGTGGGGTGAGGACTGTGAGGAAATATTTGAAAGATATTTGCTCTGAATCTGGCAAGCTTCCGACCTCAGAGTGGTAGACTTCTTTCATTTAACAGGAAGCCTGGGCAAGCTGTTAACTGATGGGGCAGAAGGACCCTTGTGTTGGGGAATATTATTTTAAGGTGTGTTACTTTTGTTTATGTTGCATTTATTTAACTCTTTGAAGATGTATTACTGTGCCTGTCTAAAACACCTGATGGTCTAATAAAGAGTTGAATAGCCAATAGCTAGGCAGGAGAAAGAATAGGTGGGGCTGGCAGGAAGAAAGAATTAATAGAAGGAGAAATCTGGGAGAGGAGAGATCTAGGAGCTAGAGAATGAGGAGGACATCAGGGGCCAGTCACCCAGCTATAAAAACAGCAATGGAAGAAGAAAGAAAGGTATGTAAAAATAGAGAAAGGTAAAAGCCCAGAGGCAACAGATAGATGGGTTAATTTAAAGTTAAGAGAAGCTGGCAAAAAACAAGCCAAGCTAAGTCTGGGCATTCATAATTAGGAGTAAGCCTCCATGTGTGATTTATTGGGGAGCTGGAAGGTGGGATCCCAAAGAGACAAAGAGTAAGAAAACAACCAACAACACCCTTGCTCAGTGGTCTCTCATGGAATCCACTACTCTGTTCCACTGGGGGCTGCAATGATTTTTCCAAAAAGGTTGAGTTGATTCCTTTCTCTTGTTACCTTATCTATCTAGTAGGGCAAACTTTAGAGCTCTTTAAGAATTCAAACAGACAAATTTTTTCTGTTTATTTTCTTATTTGTGTTTTAATAGTAAATATTATTGTTGGAGTGGAATGATTCACAGTACCAAAACTAATTGTTTTGCTTCATTTTCATCTTCTGCTTCTCTGGTAGGGATGGATAAATGATTGAGTTCTCATATCTGCAGTGACCCCTTCTTTCTATCACCTTGGGTCTGGGGTTTGAATTTTCCTATCACCTTGGGGCAGTGATTTAATTTGAAATGAAACATACCCAAATAGACTTGCATAGTTCCCTTGTTGAGGCATGGACATACTCAGAGGTCATTGAAAGGAGATGACATCTTCTTGTATTTTTTATTGCTATAAATAAATTAACACAAGCTGATTAAGTGCTTATTTAGTTCTGATGTTTAGAAATTTCAAAATTGATCAGTTGCGTCTGGTATAATTTTTTCTTGCTGAGATAGGGGAGTGGGAACTCTGAATATTCTCAAGCCAGCTTAAGTTAATTAAAGTTCTTGAGTCAGGTTTCTTTTCTCTTACAAATCACAGCATCTCATTTGTTTAGAGACTCTATCCTTATGTCCCCATTTGAATTCCCTGATCTCCCATATACTTCACCTATCAGTATCATAATCAAACTATGGTACTAATAACTTAATATCTCACCACAGGGACTAAATTTCAACTTAAAATTTAACCATGGTGGGTAGTCAATCAAGAAGAGTGTTTTCTTATAGGACCATCCATTCTTCTTCACCATCTTCCTATAAAGGACTACCTCTTGTCCCTGAAACTTCTTTCGTTATTATTATGAGTATGCTATTTCATAAACACAGAGTGATAGGTCTGTGTCTTACCACAATGTCAGAATTCATTGAGAAAGAATAAGTTCACAAGATATGGTGGTTTCAAAGGGAACAATTTTCCAGATACTCCTGCTTTCTTTGATGATCTGGAGAAGGCAATCTAAGGTTCTTTTGTTATAATCTTTTTTTTTTTTTTTTGGGTTTTCGAGACAGGGTTTCTCTGTGCAGCTTTGCGCCTTTCCTGGAACTCACTTGGTAGCCCAGGCTGGCCTCGAACTCACAGAAATCCGCCTGGCTCTGCCTCCCGAGTGCTGGGATTAAAGGCGTGCGCCACCACCGCCCGGCTCTTTTGTTATAATCTTAATTACTAATATTTACTATCAGACCACACATTACATATCAGAGTAAGCACATATGTTTAAATATAATGTGTGTGGTAGAGAGTAACTACTAAGGATTTAAAAGGTGAGGAATGTCAAAGAGGTCTGAGAAGTCAAAGCTGGGACCATTACAGAGTCACAGATCTGCTGTTGTGGAATAGGCCTCTGTGAGTTACAGACTTAGAAGTGAAACTGTAAAGCCAGGTCAAGCCGCAGAAGAAAAATGATAGGGCTGGATGAAGATGAAGTTTCAGAAGGCAGCTAGACAAGCAGCAGATCCAGATAGGTAAACAGAGGATAGGAGATGTGGTCAGCAGAATAAACGGTAGCCTCAGGGATAGTCAGGAGAGGTCTGTTCTTGATGGACTTACTAGGTGGTTCTTGATGGACATACTAGGCAGCTCAGTGGGGGCCACAACCACTGTAGTGCTAGGGGTCCATCTGATGTGTCTAATAAGTTATTGGACATGGGCTCCCTGATATAATTTAAAAATTTCCATGTACCCCTGTAATTTCAGTTCACTGTTGTAAACAGATGTTTCCTCTCCTGACTGCCTGGTCACAAATAACCTACTCAGAGATTAAATATGAATATAAATGCTTGGTTGATAGCTCAGGCTTGTTACTAGCTAACTCTCATACTTAAATTAACCCATATTTCTATTTATACTTTGCCACATGGCTCATGGTTTGTTATCTCATTTTCTACATGTTCTGCTTGCTCAGCAGCTGGCTGGTGTCTCCCTGACTCCACCCTCCTTCTTCCCATCATTCTCAGTTTGGCTTTCCCACCTAACTTCCTGCCCAGCTAACAGTCTGTCAACTTTTTATGAACCAATGAGAGTAATACATATTCATAGTATAGAAAAGTATTGTTCCACAGCACACTGTAATAAATTTATATGGTGGCACTCTTTCTACTACCAAGAACAAGTTATTGATTGGTCTGTGCTATGTGGGTTGTACCTGACACATGGTGTTATTTGTGTTCCACCCGGGTGCACAGTCATTCTCCATCCTCAAAATGGAATAAAAATCTGCTAGCAAAATAAAGTCTCTCAGGGAAAGGCATGGTCTAAAAAAAAAAAAAAAAAAACAAACACTGTTCTACACAGCATAGAGTAACTTTTGAAAGATCTTAGATTAGGGGTTCAAGATGTACAACAATGGGATAGGATACAACCTGGTCTCAACAGTGATCAAAGAATGACAACCTCACAGTCTTTTGGGGTTGCTATTTCAGTCCCTCTTATCATAAAGGATTCACATCCTCTCTCAATGTCTTCTTCATGAGCTCCTAGTGTGATGGGAGGGGTTGATAAATTATGGCCTGTGGACCTAAAGATGTGTTTAAATATAACCAAATCTATTTTTTTTGTTCAATGTCTAAGCAACTTTTGTTCTACAACAAAGGTAGAGGTGGAGGTTTACAGTGGAGACTGTAGATCCCACTGAAAACCCTCAACATTTACTCTCTGGTTTTTTTTTTTTTTTTTTTTTTTTGAAATTTTTGCTGATTCTGAATGAATCTAAATAAAAAAAAACTGAAATATAATGACAGTGACAGTTATGTCTACTGAAGTTATAGGTCACATTTAGAAGCCTTGCTGTGTATGCCCAGATAAGTGTTATCAGTGAAAGACAAACAATAGAAGGAATGGGTACAGTACCCTGTGACTCATGCATCCTGCAATTGCTTGTTTGTAGTTATCTGTTTCTTTATGGTGTCTTGGGATGATGCATATCAGCATTTCTCAAAGTTTGGTCTCTGAACTGTCAGCATCAGAACTTCTTCAGTACTTTTTACGAAATGTAATTTCTGAGGCTTCTTCCTGGGCCCATTGAATCAGAAATTCTGGGGGAGCAAACAATGCATTGAGAAAGACATTACTTGTAAAAGAATTCTGCAGGCTTTATGAAACTGCACATTTTGTCACATACTGAATCAGCATTGATGATATAGAAGGAAGAAGAAGGAAGCTAATCAGCATAGAATTCCTTTCCCCCTCTGAAATCGAAGAATCTAATGAAGAGGGTTTTCTATCAAGAAGTATTAGAGAGCAGGCAGAATTAGATTCCTGGGTTCTAGCACTGCTTCAAGAGAGGAAATAAGAGATGAGATATTAATCTTTCTAAATGTAGCTGCAGCAAAGATGCTGGTATATGGTGTTTTCAGTGGGTCTTCCACAATTTCTACTTGAGATTAACAGTGACAGACCTGCCAATGGCCTCTGACCAGTGGGTTGAACTGTAAATATCATGATGGTAATTCCCATTTTATGAAGAACTGAAAAGATGCCAGTAAAGCCTTGACACCATGTGATCTGAAGTGAACTGAACCTAGAAGTGGCAGAAGTGAGATATGACCTCAGATCTGTCTGTCACTGTGGTTATACCTTTTCTCTTATAACACTTGCTTTCCCAGGATGGGGTCAATGGAGGGTTGCAAGACCTTATGAAAGTCACCCATTAAAGCTGCTGCTGCTGAGCTGCCTTGCATCAGTCTGTCTGAGTTTGGACATTCTGGGTCTCTCAGTGAATACACAGTGATTAGAAAGCCCAGTGTTTGGAAATAAACATGGTGGGAGTATGCTGCTGTTGCTCTGTAGGAACACAATGTGTTCGTCTTCACGGCATGCAGGGAGTACCCTGCTAGGTTTCCTGTCCTGTGGAGACCAGTGAGCATAGAAACCTGGGGAAAATTACTTCTTTGCATCATGGACTTAATGCATTCATTTGGACCACATATTTACAGGGAGTATAACCAGATCCCCCCAGAGCATTGATCAGAGGCACAGCAGGAGTGGGAACAGGGAAGTTTGGCAAAATATTTTTAAAAAATTCAGTATTCCTGTTGTTTTACTAAAGCAAATTACTGAAATTATTCCTCAATAAAATCTTCTTTGGGGATATGCAAATAGTCAACAATGGAAAAAAAAAGCAGGAGCAAGAAAGAATTTAGAATAAAATTGAGAGAAGCGCTGATGTGGATTGTGAACTCCCAGAGGGTTCTCCAGTGTCCTGTCTGACGATGTTGCATAGTTCAGTGTCTAGCATATTATCTTGAACATGGAAGATGCTCAGAATATGTACACAGGATGAAAGGAAGATAAAACTGTCAAGAGGTGTTAATTATAGTGATGCTTGGAAGTAATTTTGCAGTATAGGAGCTCTATTTACAAGATTATTTTAGCAGATGTCAAGGTCCTGTACTATTATGATGGACATTAATAAATGGGTATGCTACAGATGTTGACAGGGTCTTACTCTCTTGTTAGTGACCTATAACCTTGTAGACAAATCTCTTTCCTTCTTTTACCACTTCATAGCACTCAAGTCACAGTAACCATAGAAATGCAGGTCGATTTTGCTATTTGATAGGTATGTTCTCTTTAGTAGGTGTTGTCCTCTGCTCATATCCTCCAGCCCCATAGTGCAGCTAGGGGAAATCAGGTCTGGGGACTAGAATGATACCAGGCCTGACTCAGTCAAGACATAGCCACCTATATGCTTGGGTGAAATTGTGAGATAGATCTTTCTACATTAGGCCTATATGCTGTGGGGTTGATGTGAGTGAGAACTGGAAGAATGACGAAGAGGAGACAATGCTGCAGTCTTAACCCCTGCTGAACTGAACAATTTTGGTAGTTGTTCAGGTGAATTTGACATATTTTGTGTGGCACTATTAGAATAATTTCAGAGTCAGCCAAGTCTGTAGAAAATAACAGCTCATAACAGTCATAAGTAAAAGAGAATCCCAATAAGGTATTGATCTTTGCTACTTCCTTCTCTAGTGCTAATTAACTCTCCACTCAAAACATAGCTTCTCCATAGTGAGGAAATTTGTTCCTTAAAGAGTGGCCTCATCCATTTCCATAGCGGGAGGAAGAGATGAGGGTTGAACAGGTTTGTCTCTCAAAGTCACGTGTGGGAGCTGTGGTGACACAGTACTTTGAACATTGGTGAGAACAGTTGGCAAGAGTTAGTAGCACCACCATTGCACACTGGGCATTCAGGTCAGGGCAAAGAGACTGGAACTCATGATGAGCCCCAGGGCAGACACTTTTGTGTGTTCATTAATAGTTAGCAGATACTTTTGTTTAGCCACAAAGTTTCAGGGCCAGAAGCAATGTACCTGGGACAGAGTTGGCCTTTCCTGGATCCCAGACAGTGTAGTATGGTTGATATAATGTTGGTCAGCCATCTTGTTTCCTTGTAATTGATTTAGCTACAGGCATGAAATGTATCTGTTTCTGCACTTTTGGAAATGGCCATTGCCACCTGGAGTGAGAATATATGTAACCACCTACATGAAAATCAGTGTCTATTAACATTTTCCCTTAGGGAGAGTGGGAGTCTCCCAAGATTGCCAAGTTCTTCATAAGATCCTCATGAGATCTTCGTAAGACCCTGCCCACACTGAGATAAATGAGAAATAAGCAACAGACTGGGATTTTGGATCCCTCAATGATGTACCTGCCTGGATGTTGCCCACTGAGATGTTTTAGTGGTACAGTTTTCATGAATTACCCTTGCTGTTGGTATGACTTATTGGTAGTATAGATGCCTCTAAGTTTCTCAGGAGACCTCCCAATGGTGTAGTTGCCTGTTGTCACTCATACTACCATGAGTAACCCCAGAAAACTTGGTTCATCAATGTAGCTGGCAGTTTTCCTGTGTCCTGCCTGGCCGACGGTCAGGACAAATCTCTCTCACTGGCTGGTCCTGCAGCCACTGGAACTCAAATAAACACACACACAGGCTTATATTATTTTTAAACTATGGCTATGGTAGGCTTCTTGCTATCTAGCTCTTATATCTTGAATTAACCCATTCTTATAAATCTATACTTTGCCACGTGGCTCGTGACTTACTGGTACCTTTACATCTTGCTTCTTCTGGCAGCAGCTAGCAGTGTCTCCCTCTGCTCTGTCTTTTTCTGTCTCTTCAGTTAGAATGTCCTGCTTAACCTTATTCTGCCTCACCATTGGCCAAACAGCTTTATTTATCAACCAATTAGAGCAACACGTTTTCACAGCATACAGAATGACATCACCAAACTGACTTAGTGGGATCCTTTCTTTGTTCTATCAGTGCCCTTTCTATCTGGAGTCAAAGGTTTCCCCAGGAAAAGCCATGCAATACCATATTCAAAATTTACACCTTTTGTGCTTACTTTGCATTTTGTAATGTATGTACTTCATGTTCTGTGTGTAGTCCACCAAACTCTGCTTAATATCCCTACACCTACAATTTTACTTTTTCCCTTACTTTGAACTGGTATTCTAATTCAGCTCCATGTGTGGCTTAGGGGAAAACTTATGTCAATGTGTCCTGAGGTCTTCAGCTAACATTGTACCCACAATTTTACTATTTACTGTTGGTATAAGTAGTATACTTGGACTTTGATTAAAGATTTGAGAATTATCTATATCTTGTAATTTTCTTTTATTGTTTCATGAGTCTAAGCTTTTTTTCTTGGGCTAAAAAATCAGCTCCTCTATGTAAAGACAGTTGATCTCTACTATAATTCCTAAACCCTATCCTCAAACAACCCTGGTTCAAGAGCCACTAGATTCCAAATACATGAGACTTTTAAGATTTATTTTTATTGTGAGGGAGAGAAGGGAGGGGGAGGGAGGGACAGGGGAAGGGAGGAAGAGAGACAGAAAGTCAGAGAGACAGAGACTGAAGGTGTCCAATAGGCCAGAGATGTTAGATTGCCTGAATCTGTAGTTACAGGTGGTTGTGAGCTACCTGAAGTGGATTCTGGGTACAGAGGTCAGGTCCACTATAAGAGCATTCTATGTTCTTAACTGCTGAGCTGTTTCTATGGCTCTAGGTTCTTCTTTTGAAAGGCTGGGTGATATCTTGCATATACAAGCCACGTTTCTTTATCCATTGAGTCATTTATTGACACTTGGTTGTTTTGCTACCTTCACTATTAGAAATAATGTGATAACAAAAGTCAGGGTGCATATATTCTTTTTAATTTAACCTCATGTTTTGGATATCTATCCAGAAGGGAAATGGTAAATTAGATGATGATTAAAAATAACAAACTTGCAGGTAGGAGGCAAAGATTCAGGAGGTTCACTATAGGATATGATGTTTGTACTTAGTAATAGATATTGTGCACTTGGAAAGTGATGAGTATATTTTAAATGCTCTCCTTCCAGTGAATAAGTATGAGAATATATGTTTTATCCTGATTTAATCATTCTGCAACATTAACATATGTTAATGTTCACACTATTAACTTTCTTCTTTTTCCTTTGTTAATTAAAATAAAATTATAAAAAAATAATTCTGAGATGGTGGAAAGTGCCTAACATACAAAATACTTGTTGAATTGGTCTGAATATAAAACCTTATTGGCCCAGATTTTCACTCAATGCAGAAGATGTGGGTTTTGTAGGGTAATAGGTAGCATGGTACTCAGCTGGGGCTACTGTGATGGACAGGTGTTATAGAAACCTAGGGCAATGCTGTTTGCAGTGTGGAAAAAGATTGGCATGTAAATATATGACACATAAAATTTTTTAAAGGGCATGGTTTCCTAAGCACTGTGCTCTTCCAAGGAAGCAGATTAAAATAATGAGCAGCTGATAAAGCATCAGTCAGGACTTTAAGGCATTCTTTCTTCAGATTTTATGAGCGAGCTTGTGTTGAAGGGTGCTCTTCTGTGAAGAGAAAGTGCAGTTGCTCTGAAACTCAGAGACACTACTTTTCCATGAAATAGAAGATTCTAGATTAATGGTTCATTAGTTTTTTTTTTAAAGATTACACACTCTATAGTGATGAACTAAGGTATGACACAAAGTAGAGAAGGATAGGTGTCATGGAGGAGTCACGAAATGGTTAGCAAGTGTCACAGGATATGAGCTAGAGATGAGATTGTCTTATTATTCTTGCTTAAGGATACCTAGAGTGATATATAGAATTTGTCTAAGTGAGTTTAATACAGCTCTTTGTGTAAGCATAAAATTCCACTCTTGGCTAATAAAAATGTAACGGGGCCATATTTGCTTATTGGCAGGACCATTTCTTTAGTGATACACACAGTAATGATGCATCTAACATGAACGTTTCTGTAGATTCAGTGGAACTAGTTGCAAGAGGGTTTTTATTATTTGAAAAATGACTTACATGAAATTACTCTCGTACGTATCCTAAGACTCATACACAGAAGCCAGGAGTTGGGATGGATTCTCCAGCAAGCCCTGGTCTCCTTATTCTTTGGCTAAAATGTTGTCTTTGAAGTTTCTTTCCCCTCTTTTTTCCCCTGATCAATCCTTTTATGTTTTAATAACTTCTGCTAATTTAGGTTTTGTTGAAGTCCTTCAAAAGAAAAGCAGTGGTATTAATGGGCACTTTAAGTTTAGGGTCTACTCTTATTGCTCAACTACACCAATAGCTGTGATTCTGGGATGCATAGCTTCTCCACCATGTGCCATGACTTAGGTCAGAGAGATGTTTGGTAACATGGACCTGTGGGTGGTCAGGAAGCCACAGGGCAATGGATGTCCAAAGCTTTCTGGAGGTTTCTTCTGTTCATGTGGAGCCTTTATTTTTATTATACTGTGTTACAGAAATTATCCTTTTCTAGGTGAGCAACACTGCAACAGATTGCTGGTAGATACTTTAAAAGTTATAGGAGAATGAAATGAAGGAACTCTTTACTTACAAAGTCCTTCATGGCTTTCAGATTGTCAAGTTCCCTAGCAAAACAGTGATTACAGCTCTAGGGATATTCCTTTCCACATTTTCGTGATCAGCATTTGTGGTATCTCTATAATACATTAGAAAGAGGAAAATGATTCTAAGGCAGAGCTAAAACACTGACATATATATATTAATTTGAAAAACAAATTCTTGAAATATGGTCTATGATCCAGCAACAGCTGTATCATTGGAAATTATTAGACAGGCACTCCCAAGACCTAGTTCAGAACTGCTGAATCAGATATTTTTAGATGAGGCACATTCATTTAATCAAGAACACATGTTCCAGATTCTGATGCTAGATTTTGACAATCATGGTGTGGTGCCCAGTGTCCAGAGCACAAGAAAAAACAGGGAAAATAAAATTCTTGGTCTCTTGACCAATGACCCTGGCCTATCAGCCCTGGGGTAAGGGTTGTGTTTTTTCTGCATTCTTCTTATGTGCCTTTGGGCACAGTATTTAGCTTTGCTAATGCCTGGGTTTCTTCTGATATAAAGTAAAGACAATTGGTTAGATCTTCTCTTTGCTCATTATAACTATTTTTATTGCGTTTTGTAATTTTAAATGACATCAGGTACTGCGTAGCATCCTTCAGCAGAGCTAATGAGTTGGGGATGTAAGGACTTGACAGCTTTTCAGGATTCATATTAGAGAGTGTGTGTGTGTGTATGTGTGTGTGTATGTGTGTATGTGTATATGTGTGTACATGTTTATGTGTGGGGTTTACACATGCAGGTGCTTATGTGTACATATAAAGGTCAGAAGTCATATTAGGTGTTTTCTTTGATTGCTCTGCACATTACTTTGTAAGACAAGGTCTTTCATTGAGCTTGGAGCTCATGGATTCCTCTACATTGCCTGGCCAGCAAAGCACAGAAATCCTCAGTCTTTGCCTCTGTAGCATTGCAGCACCCTGATTACATATGTGAACTGCTACTCCCAATGCTTTAAGTAGGAGCTTGGCATCAAATTCATGTTCTCATACATGTGTGGCAAGCCTTTTATTGACTGAGCCGTCTCTCCAGTCCTGGGGGTTTTATCAGTGTTTAGAAAGAAGTTCTAGTTGGTCTGTCTTCTGGCTCTATTAGTGAATCAGGAATGAGCCCAAATAGGGTTTGTCCTGCTTGATGAGAAAGGGATTGCAGTAGAACTGATGATAACTGAAGACGTTATTGGCCCTAATATATGTCTTACAGATACCCAACAATATTAATAGTCTCTGTTTCTAAATTCTCATAAAAATCAAATATTAAGAGTTTCTTTATGATAATTCCATATATATTATGTACATGTCATATTCAAGAAATAAATGAAATAATTAACAATCCTAGATTCTTTTTTTATCTAAGAAAATTTTTATTAATTGTGCATACCAAACACAGATACCCCTCTCATCCCTGTTTCTGATCCCCTCATCCTTCCTCCACCCATGAACTGCCCTACAAAGATAGGGGCTCCCATGGGAATCAGTAAAGCCTGGTAATTCAGTTTAGGTAGGACCAATCCCCTTCCCCTTGCATCAAGCCTAAGCAAGGTGTCCCACCATAGGTAATGGGCTCCAGAAAACCAGCTCATGCCCCAGGGATAGATCCTGATCCCACTGTCAGGGGCTCCTCAAACAGACTAAGCTAAACCACTGTCTCCTGTGTGCATAGGGCCTAGTCTGGTCCCATTCTGGTTCCATAGTTGTCGATCTAAAGTTTGTGAGTTCCTGTGAGCTTGGTTCAGTTGTCTGTGTAGATTTCCCCATCATGATCTTGACCCCCCTTCCTCTTATAATTCATTTTCCTTGTCTTCAACTGGACTCCTGGAGCTTGGCTTGGTGCTTGGTTGTGGATCTCTGCATTTACTTCCATCAGTTACTGGATGAAGGCTCTATGATGACAGTTAGGATATTCACCAATCTGATTACCTGGGTAGTCCAGTTCAGGCACCCTATCCACTATTGCTAGTAGTCTAATCTGGGGTCATTCTTGTGGATTCCTGGGAATTTCCCTAGCACCAGGTTTCTCCCTTACCCCATAATGTCTCCCTCTATCAACATATCTCTTTCATTGTTCTCCCACTCAGTCCCTCCCCCAGCTCAACCATCCTGTTCCCTCATGTTCTCGTCCCACATCCCCTCTCCTCTATTGCCCCCCATCCCCAATTTACTCATGGAGATCTCATCTGTTTCCCCTACCCAAGGTGATCCATGCGTCCCTCTTATGGTCTTCCTTGTTTCCTAGCTTCTGTGGAGCTGTGGGTTGTAGTCTGCTTATTCTTTGCTTTACATCTAGTATCCACTTATGAGTGAGTACATACCATGTTTGTATTTCTGAGTCTGGATTATCTCACTCAGGATGATATTTTCTAGTTCCATCCATTTACCTGCAAATTTCATGATGCCATTGTTTTTTACAGCTGACTAATACTTCATTGCATTTATGTACCATATTTTCTTTATCAGTTCTTCAGTTGAGGAGCATCTAGGTTGTTTCCTGGTTCTGGCTATTATGGATAATGCTGCTATGAACATAGTTGAGCAAGTATCCTTGTGGTATGATTGAGCATCCCTTGGGTATATAATACCCAAGAGTGGTATAGCTGCATCTTGAGGTAGATTGACTCTCAATTTTTTGAGAAGTCACCATACTGATTTCCAAAGTGGCTGTACAAGTTTGCACTCCCACCAACAGTGGAGAAGTGTTCCCCTTGCTCCACATCCTCTCCAGCATAAGCTATCATCAGTGTTTTTGATCTTAGCCATTCTGACAGGTGTAAGATGGTATGTTAGAGTCATTTTGATTTGCATTTCCCTGATGACTAAGGATGTTGAGCAATTCCTTAAATGTCTTTTGGCCATTGGAGATTCTTCTGTTGAGAATTCTCTGTTTAGATCTGTAGCACATTTTTTAATTGGATTGTTTGGTGTTTTGATGTCTGATTTCTTGACTTCTTTATGTATTTTGGAGTTTAGCCCTCTGTCAGATGTGGGGTTGGTGAAGATATTTTCCTACTCTGTAGTCTGCTGTTTTGTCTTATTTACCATGCCTTTTTGCTGTGGGATGTTCTGTATGTCAAATGTGTTGCTCTGATTGGTTGGTAAATAAAACACTGATTGGCCATTGGCTAGGCAGGAAGTATAGGCGGGACAAGGAGGAGAATAAAGTTGGGAAGTGAAAGGCTGAGTCAGAGAGACACTGCCAGCCGCCACAATGAGAAACAGCATGTGAAGATGCCGGTAAACCACGTGCCACGTGGCAAGGTATAGATTAATGGAGATGGATTAATTTAAGCTGTAAGAACAGTTAGCAAGAAGCCTGCCATGGCCATACAATTTGTAACCAATATAAGTCTCTGTGTTTACTTGGTCGGGTCTGAGCATCTGTGGGACTGGCAGGTGAGAGAGTTTGTTCTGACTGTGGGCCAGGCAGGCAGGAAAACTTTAGCAACACCTCTTGCCTTACAGAAGCTTCTCAGTTTCAGGAGATTCCATTTATTAACTGTTGCTCTCAGTGTCTATGCTACTGGTGTTATATTTAGGAAGTAGTCTCCTGTGCCAATGCATTCAAGACTACTTCCTACTTTCTCTTCTATCAGGTTCAGTGTAACTGGTTTTATATTGAGGTCTTTGATCCAATTGGACTTGTGTTTTGTGCATGGTGATAGATTTGGATCTATTTGCAATCTTCTACATGTTGACATCCTGTTATGCCAGCACCATTTGTTGAAGATGCTTTCTTTTTTTCCATTGTACAGTATTGGCTTCTTTGTCAAAAATCAGGTGTTCATAGTGTGCTGATTAAGTTCATAGTGTGCTGTCAGGGTCTTCAATTCAATTCCATTGGTCTGCATGTTGGTTTTTATGCCAGTCATAAGCTGTTTTTATTACTCTAGCTCTATAGTAGAACCTGAAGTCAGAGATGGCGATGCCTCCAGAAGTTGCTTTATTGTAAAGGATAGTTTTAGCTATTCTGGGTATTTTGTTTATCCATA
This sequence comes from Peromyscus californicus insignis, assembly GCF_007827085.1. Taxonomy (NCBI): domain Eukaryota; kingdom Metazoa; phylum Chordata; class Mammalia; order Rodentia; family Cricetidae; genus Peromyscus; species Peromyscus californicus. The sequence continues at coordinate 61,570,989 of NW_026294469.1, read as the reverse complement.
TTAAGTTGAATATTGTTCTTTTTGAGGTCTGTAAAGAATTGTGTTGGGATTTTGATGGGGATTGTATTGAATCTGTAGATTGCTTTTGGTAAGACTGCCATTTTTACTATGTTGGTTCTACCTATCCATGAGCATGGGAGATCTTTCCATTTTATGATATCTCTTCAATTTCTTTCTTCAAGGACTTAAAGTTCTTATAATACAGATCTTTCACCTGCTTGGTTAGAGTTACCCCAAGGTATTTTATATTATTTGTGGCTATTGTAAAGGCTATTGATGTTTCTCTGGTTTCTTTCTTGGCCCATTGATCATTTGTATATAGGAAGGCTAATGATTTGTTTGAGTTAATCTTGCATCCTGCCACATTACTGAAGCTGTTTAGGAGTTCCCTGGTAGAATTTTTATGTATACTATCATATCATATGCAAATAGCAAAAGTTTGACTTCTTCCTTTCCAATTTGTACCTCCTTGATCTCCTTTTGTTGTCTTATTGTTCTAGGTAGAACTTCAAGTACTATATTAAATAAATATGGAGAGAGTAGTGGACAGCCTTGTCTTGTTTCTGACAATTCTAGATTCTTTGTAAAAAGAATTAAACAAGGAAACAGACTTACATATTTAATGCAGTGATAAGTAGAGAGCAGGCATCAAGTACATGCTCCATTTTCTTTCCTTTCACCTGAAATATTCTTTCTTTTGTGAGTCTCCACTGTTTTTTAAGGTGCTGTCTTAGTCCTCCAGCTATCATACGGTTTCCTAAGGCTATCTTTATGAGTCTTAGGAAGGGACCCATTTGCTTACAGCCAGTTAGAGTTCTTTTCAGCTCTCATCATTGTCTTTAGTCTATGGAGTATGACTACTTGACTTAAAACCAACACTATTGAAAACTCTGGGATCTTTTAAGAATTTGTTGCCTGTGTGTATCAGAATTTTGAGGTATTCCCATAGCTCTGGGCTTACTTCTTACAAGTTCCAGGTCAAGTTATATAGTACATCCTCATTCAAATGAGATGATATGAATCCATGTATATCAATAAAATATCTAAGTGACTTTAAATTGTCCCATCAGCGAATACTAAGAAGAATTTCTCTTAGAGCTTATGTAGCTCCCCACTCCCAACCCATGGACTTTTAGAAAGCTTAAGACTAACATTTTCTAGCTAGTCATCTGATCTCATTCTTACATCCATCCTGTGAGGTGGGTAGGATTGTATACATATAAGCAACTTTCCCAAGATCACTCAGAATAGGAGAAATAATAAAATAGATGCAGGTGTTTTTCTTCCCAAAGTCAAATCTCTTTGTAAAGAAGGGAAACTTTCCAAAACTTAAACCCACTGGGTAAATGGCCCTAGTATTTACATAAGGATTTCTCTGATCTTGGGAGGTGCTGAGAGTAGCTGAAATTCAACTTTACTCAATCAACCCATCCGAATTTATTGAGATCCTGCTGGGTACACTTGGCTTTCTGGGAAGTGAACGATACAAAAATAATCAAAAAGATCAAAAGAGTGTGCAGAAAAACAAATGTTCATGTCTATCAAAGTTTGTCATATGATGCATAGGTGAGCATTGCAAAGTAAAAAGGGAAAGTCTGGCCCTCTGACAACCAGGCAGCTCTGGAAATGTCTCACATTTGAAACATGAATTTTGGGTTCTTGGTATGTCTACCTGTTCCAAGTCTCACCCTGCTTCCTCTAGAATCTCAGTTTTTGCAATAGCCCCATCCCAGTTTGATAATTCTGTAAATTACGTCTCAGAGGGGTAAATATAACCCTCCCTGATAAGTACACTTGGTGAAGGAGATATAGGAATTAAATTTGGACTGTTGCTCAAATCTGATTCTCTTCCTATGACTGTTTTTTAGAACAATTTCTAAAAGAGGCTTGTTAACATTTATCCTACCCCTACAGTGTTACTGTAGTTATCTAAATGTCAAGAAACAGGGGTCTAAATATCTAAGATTTCATTTAAGGGATTTGAGGGTTTTCAGAGGCAAAGGTCAGTGTCCCTTGGAAGGAATTGCCTTCCTCCGATGAAACTGTCATGCTGATACTTGTTCAATTATGTGCTAAGGATTCAAAGGCATAGCACATTCAAAAGAGCAGATTAACATTTTGTGCATCTCTTCCCAGATTGTTCCCTTACTGCCAAGTGCTTCTCCCAGCACTAAATTGTTTCCTTATATGAGTGAGGCTCAACCTGAGATAGTACAGGGCTGAGCTGGAGCAGGACCAGCCTGGCGAGGCAGGATTTCCAGGTTCCAGAGTCATCACAGAGCTTGCCTGATGACATTGCCTTCAATTTGGGAAATCACTAGGAAAGTCAGTTGAAATGGCAATGAAAGCCATGTTAGAAAGTTCAGAGAGCTGCTTCAGTGTCCTTTCTCACAGGTGGTGCCAGGAATCTGGTAGGTGGTATCCACTCCAATATTTATATGCAGTTGTTGCTTTCATGAATTGGCTAGTACAGTTTTGATAGGAAACATTTCTTTGCTTGTGAACCTCAAATGTCAGCACAGTATAGTCCTAAAGAGACAGACCAGGATGAAAGTTAGAAGGAAAAGCATTTGCTTAAGGACAGAGTACCAGGGAGACATTTGAAATGATTGCTTTCGTTTTATTTATAGAAAGATTTTTTTTAAAAGACTCCTTTTGAAACAGGAACTTCAAATGCCTACTATATTATCAAAGGCTAGCTTAAGTATAAGGAGATGCTTACTGCTTTTGGCAGTTCCTTTTAACAAGTCAATATTTAACTGCCTCAATACTCACAAGAATGGCCTCAGTTGAAAAGACCAAATATATTTGAACTTCTTTTAAGGTCCAAATTGGTAAATTCAAATCCTGTAATGCCTAGCATGAAATGTATGTATAAACATCTAAGGAACAATGACCAACAGAACAATCTCCATTTGTGTATCTTGAAGATTCATCAGAATTCTGACCTTCAGTATTCTTAGTTTTCAATCATGTTTAGCATGGCATTAATTTTATTGATTCTAATTCACTGATATCTTTCAATCACTGATATCTTTTAATTTCAATTATAATTTAATTAAGATAACTATTAAGCCCAAATGCCCCATATCTGCAACATTATATTTAAGTAGACATAACATGCTTACATCTATCTTACAAATGAAAATACTGCAGGGTTAGTTAACCTTACGATATTGTTTCATTTCTTTTCTCTGCTTTTCTTTATTGATTTATTTATTCACTCATTTATTTATTTAGTTTGCCAGTGATGGGAATCAAATCAAAGCTTGGAGAATGCTGGGCACTCTGCCACTGACTACACCTCACCTTAAGAACCAGTTTTATGCCATACCTCTGGCAGAAGCCTCTTACTCCGTCAGAGGCCAAGCCAGCATCCTGAACCCCAGATTGGTGCCTAGCCCAATTGTCATCAGAGAGGCTTCATCCAGCAACTGACAGAACAGATGCAGAGACCCCCAGCCAAACATTAGGCCAAGCTTGGGAAATGCTGCTGAATAGAGGGAAGAAGGATTGTAGGAGCCAGAGGGGTCACAGACACCACAAGCAAACCTACAGAATCAACTAATTTGGGCTCATAGGAGCTCACAGAGAATGAACTGACAATCAGGAAGCCTGCATGGTACTGACCTAGGCCTTCTACGTATTTGTGGCAGTTGTGTAGCTTGGTATTCTTGTGGAACTCCTAACAGTGGGAGCAGGGGCTGTCTTTGATTATTTGGCCAACTCTTGGGACCCTTCCTCATATTAGGTTGCCTTACACAGCTTTAATACAACAGGAGGTGCTTAGTCTTACTGTAACTTGATATGCCAGGCTTTATTGATATCCATGGGAGGCCTGCCCTTTTCTGAATAGAAATGGAGGAGGAGTGGATTGGGGGTGGGCAAAGGGGAGGTGGAGGAAGGACTGAGAGGAGAAAAGGGGAGGGGAAACTGTGATTTAGATGTAAAAAATTAATTAAAAAATATATGAAAGACAAAAATTTAAAACTGTAGAATAAGGTGGTACCATGAAGACTGAAAAAAAAAAGGCCCAGTTTTATCTGTGGGGTTACCCTAATAATTCAGAACTCTGTAGATTATTGCCATTAATATGTATATTGTTACTTCCTATTTTTATTGTGCCCTGCTTTTATTAGCTTATGTATCATCAAAGTTCCCCACCCGCATCCTAAGTTTCTTTGTGTATAATATATTACCATTAGGTAGGATCTTAGAGTTTTCTGTTTCAACTGTCTTAAGGGTAGACACATTAAAGATCCACAAGAAGGAGCGACTATGTCATTACCAAGAGTAATGAAAGTTTACATCTAGAAAGAACCCTCATAGTTGCAAATCCGGAAAACCCTTTTGATGATCTTAGATTGGAACTTGTGGCAGGTGAAGCCAGTGGCTTGTTCCAGCCCACCCACTGAGTGGTAGGTATTAGGTAGCCATTCAATCTCTCCTGACCATGGATTTGTGTTGCATATACCTCCAGAGTAGCAGATGGATGTTTGGGAATAAGTTGATGTCAATGTATATGGAAACAATAGAGGCTACAATTGAGGTTGGCCTAGGAATGTGGAAGTAAGGATCAGAAATAATTGTGGCAAAGCAAGAAAGTGGTTCTCCTTCAAAGTCTAAAGGCATGTCCTACAGGACATGTTTAGATCACCACAGGTGCTGGATCCAGCTGCAAAATCTCTGAGAGCCTCATGCTTCTCACCTGTAGACTAATGATGCATACACTGACAAAACTCTCTCTCAAGGCTGCCAGAGAAATAAAACCAGGAGAAGTCTTTAGGCAACAGACACAGTTGAGATTATTTCCAGGGTTAGTTACTTGAATATTGCTTCAGCATCCTTAACAAGCACCAGGCAGGCTCAGCTTTCTGTATTATAGCACCATCCCTATTGCCCTGTACTGTAACCATATTCTGTCGGTGTTCTAGCATCTTTTACCAGATACAGCAACTTAATCTCCCCTTGGATGTGTCCAGTGCCTTATTTACTCTCCATTTTTATCTTAGTGTTTTTCTTTTTTCTTTTGAAGTAAAAATGAAAAGAATTAAAATGAACCCTATTACCATCCATGGAAATAGTGAAAAATAGTTCTATCTGGAATTTTCACTTTTGTCTACCATTATTTTAATTCCTTATTTTATATCTATCAACCTACTCAATGTGGCCTATTTCCCTAGAGGTGAGCTTGTGCAGTCTCCATTCCTATTCACATTGGCACCAAATTCTTTCTTCAACTCAGTATTTTTGTCTGAAATCTAGGTATTATTGACACAACTACTAGAAGCATCTACCCTCTCCTTCAAAATAAATTTCTTATCCCTTCAAATCTTTCTTTTATTCTTGACAATAAAGTTACCCAATCCAAACACAAGCTTTCTTCTTATCTTTTGCAATCGCTTGTTGATTGTAATATATATACACACACATATCTATAATATATACATATTATTTATATATTACATACTTATATATTACAGTGCAGAGGGTCAGTCTTGAAACCATATGCACATAGACATAAAACAGACTCAGCAGGTTGTATTTATATATTTGTGCATACACATAAACGCATACAAATATATAAGAATATAACAATGATAAAAAAAGGAGGCATCGAGTTGAGGGTGTGGGAGGAAATATTGGAGCATTTCAAAAAAGGGTAGCTGGCAGGGTCTGGAAGGAGGAAAGGGAGTGTGTAAAAGTGATGTAATTCTACTTCAATTAAAAACATATTCTAAAAAATTCCCCTCCCAACTACTTTGATTCATCTCTTGAATCTCTAGCAGGCATCTTTACTAGTCTTCTGAAGTCTATCATTAGAAATGCTGTTTAAAGTGATCTTTGCTCAGAAGGATGTCATCTATTGCTTATATTTGTACGCCTTTATTCACTCTCTTGGTTTTTGTTGGATTAAGTCAAAATTCCTCTCAGTGTTGTTGCACAGCTGATAAAGTCTCAACATTATCTACAAAGTCTGTTTTTTTTGGTGGAAGTTTAGCTGTAAGGATCTTCTGAGTCCTTTGCCACAGACTTAATGCCCCCATAGGCTTCCCCTGCCCTGCTCCTCATAAGCTGCCGCCTGATATACACTCTTCCGTACTGGTTACAGCTTTGTGTACAAGGATAGGAGATCTCAAGTAACTTGAATTGATGTTCTTTTGTGCCTGACTTTGCAATAATGTGTAAGAAATTGTTTGTGAACAAAGGATCTTTAGCAGTATTTATTGTTTCATTTTAGTAATCTAATAGAAGGATTTTCACTTTAATATTGTATTAATTATAGGATCAGCCCCACCCTTTCATGGTAAGCAGCTTTGAATTCTTCCCACATATATTACACTTTTAATGAAAAAGCAGCATTTGAAGTTCACCTAACAAGCAATTCAGTTAGTAAATATATTGGAATAGGAATCATATGTAGCATATTATTTGCCTTACTGAAATTCCATCAAGGCATTGGGAACTAGATAAAAAAGATATTTTAATCTGCTGGAAGCTGCTTTATTACCCTGCCAGTTTAGTTTTCAAAGTCAAGTTCATTGAGATAAAAGCCGTATTTAGTAAAATCCATCTTTTTGGGTATATAGTTCTATGAATTTTGAGGCATGCCTACAAAATTCCTGCCTGGCTACTGGCCAATCAGCGTTTTATTTCTCAACCAATCATAGCAACACATTCACAGTATACAGAAAGACATCCCCAGCATAGAGCCAAGTTCAGAACCTGACCCACAGAAACTAAAAGATAATACACCTGTTCTTTAAGCACGTAGTTGATTATGCAGCAGTAGAAAACTAATATATTCCAGTTTTGTTAATTATAAATGAAAGTGCTATACTAATTCAGAATTATAGTTGTTTGCATATATCTTTCTATCTTCTGAATAAGTACCTAGGAGTGGAATTACTGAGCCATATGGTCAATGTATATTTAACTTTTTAAATACATGTCCAAGCTGCACCATTTACATCACTCAGGAACATATATGAGTTCTAGCTACCCCACGACACCACATATTATTATAATGCCTGAGCTGGATTCTAAATTCTAGGAATTATTTTTATTTTCCTTTTGATCTAATGTTTGTGTTGTGCCTATAAGTTGTGGTTTAGAATTTTTGAAATCAATTAATTAACTGGTTTTAAGCACTTTTCTTTGTATCCACACTGAAGGGCTTTTGTTCCTTATCTTGAAGGGCCAGGATTAGACAGATGGTGTTTCTACCTTATTTTTACTTCCTATACAGACATAATGACTCCTCCATAGGAATGGGTCTCAAACACGGTTGTATATTAAAATAACCTGGGGAAGCATGATGCTTAAGAATATCAAGCTCCACCGGGTAGTGGTGATGCACACCTTTAATCCCAGCACTGGGGAGTCAGAGCCAGGTGGATCTCTGTAAGTTCGAGGTCAGCCTGGTCTACAGAGCAAGATCCAGGAGAGGCACCAAAACTACACAAAGAACCCCTGTCTCGGAACAAACAAACAAACAAAAAAGGAATATCATGTTTCTCTGTCTATTGACTATACCAATGAAATCTGGTACTTGGGAAAGAGGGCCAAGCATTATATACATACTTTTAAATCTTTTGGTAGGCAGTTAGGATTAACAACATAGTCAGCACTGGTGTCCTGGGTCACTCCAGTCAAGCTAGAGTAATTGCCCAAGGTGTGGCTTGGGTGGTAAGGGTGTCTAATGCTCCCCAGATGATTTTTAGTGGGCAACTAAGAATGCCATCCACAGCCCTAGCTCTGGTCCCATTATCTAGTGCATGAAGTCATTCTTTAGGAGCTGAAAGCCCAGGGCTGTAAGAGTCACACCTTCAAGGCTGCTGCAATGGAAGCAGGTGGGGAAATCTGCAATGCAGATAATATGATCTCATTTTGCAGGCTGTGAACTTGGTGCTAATTACATTTGTCTGATGCATAAACATCAGTTGTACATATGCCCCCAGATTTTTTTCTTCCTGCAAAACTGCAGTGTAACCCTAGTTATGGTTCTCAGGGACCCACAGGCTTGGGAATGTTGAGAGGGCCACAGATGCAAAAGGATGGCAGATGGGGGTGTTGCTGGCAGAAACATCCTACACTTTCCTGCATTGCGTTGTCCTTGGCCTCAACTTTGTATTTGACATTTGCCTCTGTGTCACATTGCTTTCTGTTTTGATATCAAGAGTTAACATGTTTTTCTGCTTAACTTGCAGCAATGAATGGTGTTTGTGCTGGGAGAAAATGAATGCCACTACATTGTTATTAAGCAGAGTAAGGACTTCAATATTTAGGTTGGTAATCAAGAACATACCTCTCGGTGGGTTTGGCTTGCCCCCTTTAACTGATTGCATGGGTGGCTGATTTCCAGGACTGCATGGTGGGTTACAATTGACACAAAGGAACCAAAAATTATGACCCCTTTATTGAGGCATGACAAAGCTGCAAAGCAGGCAGAATGTCTTAGGGAAATGATCTCATGGCAGGACTTCTTATCATCAAAATAAAGACTGGACAGACTTTGTAACTTACCTCCTCAGCACTGTAGAGTCAGTTATCTATCTCTAAATTTACTTTTTTAGCTCAGCTACAATGCATTTGCCTTTTGTTTCTCTGTTGTTGTTCTCTTACCTCAATCCTATACCTCAGACACTTCATTTTCAAACACTCAACGTCCCCACGAACATCAATATCTGACAAACACAAAACAGCCTCCATCCATAATCCCTTAACAGCTCAACATTTCTGTTACAGATAACTGAGAGTGCACTTGTCTACAGCTTACTTTGTATCTGACACTGGCTCTTTCAAATGATGGTCCTCTTGGAGTTAGAGGTCTACCTGTTTAACCTCAGTAGCTTCACCAAATAAATGTTATCTTTATACCCTTGTTCCATGTTGTGAATTTAGGTCTCTTCTTCTCTTTATCTGTCCCTGAACCACTATGGCAAAGGGAGGAAGTGTAGAAAATCATGGGCCATCACTTCTCACATTTCATTGGCTAAAGCATGTCATAAGATTGTTCCTAATTCTAGACAGGCATATATATTTCCATCTGATCAAGATTCAGAAAAAGTAATGGAGATGCTTTTGGAATGTGCAGAAAATCCTGTATTAATTATTTTAGTTTACACATAAAACACTGAGAATTACACTTAAAATGGCCAAAGAAAGAATGCACAGGGTTCCAAAAGCAGGACTCTTATGAAGAGGGACCATCAAGCGTCCTCAAAGAAGACCTATGTTAACCAGAAGAGTGTGTGTTTCTCTAAGGACAGAGACCCAAATGCTCAGTCCCCACATTACAGCCTCTGCATAATTAACATTATTAAATTAGAGTCAATAGATAACGCTGCTGGATATAATACAAAAGACAAGTTTCAAACCTTTACTCAATAGGTGTAATTAAGTCACAGAGAGGTGAAGGGATTTTTCCTCAGTACCACACAGCAAGCAGCAGATAGACAAAATAAGATTCGGTTCTGACTCAGGGTCTAGTCTTGCTGGAGGACAATATGTATCTTTTAATATATTGATTTCAAGGAAAGTTTGAAAAAGGCTGATTGTTACTTTTTTTTTTAATTTTGTCTGTGGACTCAGAGGATATGAACTTTGAGCAGATTTTCTTCATGTGTTCTTTCCAACTCTGTTCTTTCACTGAGCACACGGTCCAATTTCTAAGAGGATTTCTATTTCTTGGCTTATGGCTTCTAAATGTTAATTTGGATATGGGATTATTTTTGTTTACTGGATGAGTTGGGTTTAATCCACAGTTCAGTAATGTCTTATGAACATACAGGTTCAGAAGAACATAATCTGGAAGCCTGTGGGAAATCCTCCCCTTTCCAGGGGAAATGAATTCACCCCAATCAGAAGATAGGATTAGTCAGGCTTGACCTACTAAATTGAATCAGACAGTTATACAGTGTCAGGTGTTCCCAGCATTGACCTTTTTAATGAGAAATGGATCTATTAGATCTGTTTTACTCTGCTGTAAAATATTTTATGAGTTTGAACAAAGCCTTTCATCATTTAGATAGATATCGGGATCTGAGGACAGCGTAGACTGAGACCAAGTAAGCTCAGCTTTTGATGGCCTGGCCAGGTGGAACATGTTTAATTTGTTAACTTGATGACCCTCTTTCTTCTCTTAGCCAAAAGCCTCAAAAGACCAGACGCCAGTGAATACGTTTTATGAAAGAGAAGAATGAGACCAAAGCAACCCAGCAGAAGTCCTTTGGAGAAAAGCATGAAGTATGCAGTCTTTCCTGCTGGGGGCCGACAAAGCATCTGCGGCTCTTTGCTTTCATGTCACATCCACAACTCCTGTCCTTAAATGCAGCTTCGGGGCCTGACAACTGGAGCTGACTAGTTAAGTGGATCTTAAGTTCCATCTTTAAAATCACCCAGCTGTTCTCCTTTCTCAAAAATAAAACCAGCCCAGCTGGTGGGCGGGAGTTTCCTACTGTGACCCAGGAAGCTAAGGCCTGGAGACAGGTGTGGGTGGGAAGGCTGGGAAAGAGGGGGGGCCGGCAGGAGTGGCAGGTGCTGCACTTCCCAGAGGCAACTTTCTCTTTAAGCTCTGGGAATGGTGCTGCCCATGTCTGTCTGGGCTTACTCAGAATGAAGGCCTGTGCCTAACTGTGCTCTGCAGACACATGGGGCTAAAGGGTCAAGGCACAATGGGATCACTGATTGTTAGAGCTGGAAGGGGTCTTCGAAACTGAGGCCAGTTACCTTAGAGATGTGTAATATGGGATCCACAAGTCCACATTTGTCCCATGGACACATAACTAACCAAAAGCCTGTTATTCTCCCTGAAGTGAGTGCTCCTTGTCTGATAACTCCTGATGCAAGGGGATACAGAGAGACCCTAGTATTAAAATCTTGACGGTATTACTGGGAGAAAGTATGCTAATATAAATGATATAGTTACAAGTGATGTTTACAAGACCAATAGCCTGTTCCTGTAATGCTATCGAATATGCAGAATGTTTTTGAACAACATTTAACATGTATGTTTCTTTGGTGCCACCACTAGAGGACATGAAACATTTATATATGTGTGTAGGAATTTAAATAGCCAAAATTGTGATCAAATAGAAAATAATATTTTGTGGTTCTGTGCCCTGGGGAGGAGGTAGTGGGAATAATTGAGTGTGCTAGGATTCTGTTCTCATCATGGTTGCTTAGAATCAGAAATACAATGTTGATAAGGTTCCGCCATGGCATTGGTCTTCCTCTGAGCAAGGTCTTTTCCTTCCCATCATCTCTTTTTTCTTAGATGGACCTTACATGTATTGCCTTGGAATACCTGTTCCCGCCTTTACCAAACACCTTGATAAAGAAATATATTTCTCTAGGTTCTCTGAAACTTTTATGGTAACAATGTAGCTCCTCTAGTGATAGCAAGAGAAGACTAAAGGATGAATGGCTGACCCATCTCATCCTCTCCTCACCAAGACGCCAAGTGATGAAGCAGCAGGTACTTCATGGTGTAAGGCAAAAAATGAAGTGAGTGGCAGCAGTGCGGACTATATCTTGATCACTCCAAGAATTCCTTGAGAACTCTGGAAAAAACTTAAGTAGACTCCCGTCTCTATTAATATCACACACAGTAGTCCAACTCCAGCCAAGAAACCTGGAGTTTTGTCCTCAGGCCAACATTGCTGTATGATTTTGAGAAAAAAATTGCAGCTTTGAACTAATCTCTCAAAGCGAGACTACTCTTACTTTGTATGCCCACAGGGTGTTGTGAAGACAAAGTGATTATGTGAAAGCTCTATCTATAAGGGACCACACATCTAAAGTTCCTGTTAACCTGGATCTTGGTGGGAGAGAGTGGGGCTCACCTGTGAGTTAAGAAGCACCTGCTGAATAGGAGAGTCCACAGGATACTCCTACTGTAACTTAGTAGTTGTTTCCCTCAGTTAAACTTTTAGGTGATAGATTAAGCTAAACTTGGAACCTAAATTAAGCATTGGGCAATGAAACAGAAGGAAAGGCCGTTCAGTGTTAAATCTCCCACCCATGGGCTAGGAGACAGTTGTAGCACAGTGGATAGGGTCATATGTAATTAGCCTATCATCCACACTCAGAAGCTGAGTTTCTCCCCCCCACCCCCAGTGTCTTTTTCTTACCTTGACAGAGAGTCACCAGCCAGCTGTGCTGTTGAGCCAACACTGGCCAAAGTTTCAGTACTGGAATGTGTCTGTGGTTGTAAACATATGTCAGAATTTTCCCCTTTCCATGGAGAGATTCCCAGGTTCTCTAGTCAGAGATTATTTTGACTAAAGTCATCAAAAGATGCCCCAAACTAATAGAGAGTGTTTTGAGGCTATTGCCAGTAACCCCTGACATGGGATAAACAGGGAATTACTAAAGTTGACATGAGCAGAATTTGTTTTTCTGGCATTTGAGGAAGGGTACAGCAATGATCATTGCTTTATAGGAAGGACTTATTATGACTATCCAGGGAGTTTGGATGAAATGCAGCTGTAAGGGCATCTGGGGCCATTGGAACCCTTGTGGAGTGGCTATTGTTAGATAACTTCTCAGGATGGGGCAGCAGAGTAGAACCTCTACCTCTTATAGATAGACTGGGTGCAGTCAGGTGGGGCTCACTTCCTCAATGTTTTCCATCCCAGACTTGAAGAACTTTCAAGTATAACGTGGTGTTGACTGAGGGTCACTCTTCAAGCTGAAACAGTCTCATGAGTGAAACAAAGCACTAAAACAAAATGCAGAAGCCAAAGTCCTTTTTATCCATGGTTCTGCTTTCTGCTGTGATCAACTGCTCTTCAAAAGTCTTAGATGTTTTACGGATGCATCCATTGAGATTGGGCCCTTCAGCTCTGCATTTTGATTGACTGTGCTTTTCTATAATGATCTCTGTTGCAAAGAGAAGTTTCCTTGATGAGGGGTGAGGACTACCTGTGGATATAAGAATGGAGGTTTAGATGGTTAGTAGAGATTATGCTGGTTTAATAAAGTAGTGGTTGTAGGTTCTCCTCCAGTATCCATGACTTCATGAACACTGAGTAGTTAGCCAGGTTTCCAGGACCACACATGTTTTCTCTCTTGTTGAGCAGCTCTTGAGTCCAGTTATAGAGTTGTTGGTTACCACAAAGGAATGCATACTACTACTGCATCCTTAGGGTTATCATGCTAAACACTGCTGCATCTAAGGCTCAGAGAACACTGTGGAAGAAGAAGCAGAAAGATATTAAGAGCCAGAGGATCAGGAAGTTTGCTGTGAGATTGTGTCTCTTAGTAATTCCAGAAGCAATACCCATGAATTCTCACCAACATGACTGCCTAAATATGATCTGATCAAGGACAATACCAATAAACATACCACAGTGGATCAGGGAAAGCCTATGAGGCTCCATCCCTACACAAAAGTATAGGAAACTAAGGAATTCTAAGAGCAGGAGAACATTCTTCCACAAGGAAGAGCACAGCAAGTAGTTATCCAGAATGTTCAGTCCTGTAAACAAACATTATAGAGACTGAGCAGGTTATATTTATAAATACATATATATATATATATATATATATATATATATATATATATATGCATGTAATAACCATTAATGAAGAGGACAATGAATTTGAAAGAGAGCAAAGAGGGGTATATGAGAGCTTGGAGGGAGAAAAGGGAAGGGAGAATTATATTAGAATCTCAAAAATATAAAAAATTAAATGGAAAATTCTACCAAATAAATATTCATTAGATTTTTACAGCCTATACTACATTACTGTAATTGTTCTATGTTATCAGTTAGCAATCTCTTACTCTGACTGATTATATATTTATCTCTGTCGTAGAAATACTACGTATAGGACAACATGTATAGGGTTATAGTTTCAGGAATCCATTGTGGGCTTTGGGATGCATTCCTTAGGGAGATGTTCAACCTAGAGTTATGAGACTATGCTCCTGCTTCATTAATTAGTGCATTTATTCTTTATCCATAACTTATGCATGTTAAGATGCACTAGGCCAAGAATATATGAACCACCATCTCTCATCACACATGGTCAAGTAGATAATCAAATAAGAATCAAATAAGAATCATCATGTTAACATTTTGAAGGTGCTATGATTTGGGGACAGGGGAAAGTTATGGAAAATAGATTTTAAATATGCATCATATTACACTCAAGTTTTAAACCTTAGCATCCCCTTCAGGAGGATATCTGCTCTAATGTAATAAACAGGTCAATTATTCCCTGTAGATCACTGTATTAATGGTGAAAATGAAACCACAGCAAGAATCCTGGGGTCTCGACAAGACAGCTTTGCTGTGGGATGGTCTGTATGTCAAATGTGTTGCTAATTGGTCAATGAATAAATCACTGATTGGTCAGTGGCCAGGCAGGAAGTATAGGCGGGACTAACAGAGAGGAGAATTGAGAGAACAGGAAGCTGGGTGGGAGAGACACTGCCAGCCGCCATCAGGACAAGGAAGATGTAAAGTACCGGTAAGCCACAAGCCACGTGGCAAGGTATAGATTAATAGAAATGGATTAATTTAAGCTGTAAGAACAGTTAGCAAAAAGCCTGCCATGGCCATACAGTTTGTAACCAATATAAGTCTCTGTGTTTATTTGGTTGGGTCTGAATGGCTGTGGGACTGGCGGGTGTCAGAGATTTGTCCTGACTGTGGGCCAGGCAGGAAAACTCTAGCTGCACAGCTTCCTCTTCTGAGGCTCAGTGCCTTTGACTGACAGGGTAGGATTGGCAGGGTTGGAAGTATAGTCACTAGAAAATCTTGGTGACAGGGACAGAAGTATATCATTATTCCCAGCTATGGCAAAACAGGAGGAAAGCATGTAGAACTGGGTCGCCATATCAGTCAACAAGCATAGGAGTTTGGTGAGGGAATGTGCTGAGTTGGTTACAAATATGCCAGAGAGAGAGAGAGAGAGAGAGAGAGAGAGAGAGAGAGAGAGAGAGAGAGAGAGAGAGAGAGAGACTATTCTTCTTGGAAGGATGGCTCCATAGCTTCAGTTTTCTCAGCCTCAATATTGGGCTGTGCAGAATTGACCATCACTCATGAAAGGTGGGCTCCAACCACCTTAATAGGCAGATATAGTTTCATGCCTGACCTTGAACTCTTAAGACTGTAAGAATTTTAAGGGTAGTCAGATATGTGGTAAGCTTTAGAACAGGAAGAGGTGATCCAAGCTAGGGGAGCCATGAAGGAAGAATCCCAGTAAGGAAATGGATCTTCCATTTAGAAGAATGTCTATGCTTATGTTCTTGTTCTTCTAGCAGCAGTCCCCTCTCCATTCTGACTAAGCGTGATCCCCCAATACATTCAGTTTCAAAGACCCTGTTCCATGCCAGTCCAAAGGGATGTGATTTCTTGATGGTTTCCATGTTCCTCTTGGTTCCTAGAGTATGGACTGATGTGAATACCCTAAATATCATAGTATCAGGTACACTGAAAGACCAGGTGTTTCTTACCCAGCATTCCTTTCAGTGAACTTGCAGGAACTTTATAGATTGAAGCATATTACAGTTTTCAGGAGAGCATAGGCATACATCTCCTTCATATTAGAGGAAGGCTGATTGTTGGTATATGCACAGGCTGCACATGGTTAATTTTGTAGAATAAATGATGTTCATGCTGCTTAGCCAAGGCTGTCTCCCAGTTGACTGAGCCCTGAAGATGAAGAGTTTTGCTGGCAACAGACATCCCATCTGGCCTCTAGAGCAATTTAAAGGACATTGTGTATAAGTTATGTTTAATATGATGTGACAAGAATGGATTTCTGCAAGCCAGAGCCTTGGCTCCTGTCAGAAGCCATTCCCTAAGGCTATTGCTCCCACTATATACCACAACTGCTACTTTGTGAGGTAGCAGCAGGAACCTGAACAGTTGCCTTGTGTAATTCCAAGTGTGGTGACCAGGAACTGAGGAGTGTATTATAGACTTGTAAGCCAGCAATGCTGCAAGCAGGGCAGCTTTTTGAGCACAGTGGTAGATGCTCGATAGAGTTGGCTTCATTAGGATCCATGCCATGTAATGGGTGGTGACCAGGAACAGAGGAGTGTATCAACGACCTGTGAGGCAGCTGTTCTCCATCACTCGACAGTAGGTAGGGGCTTGAGATTTTCTTTAGCTGGAGTTTGATGACTCTGTTCTGGGAGTTTTTCCTGTCCTAGTTATTGAATGTCATGTTTTCAGGGCAACAAAGAGAAGTATTTAACTTTAATATAAGGAAATATGTACATAATAAACTAAACGTTTCATTTCAAATCAAATAATCTTATAGGGCAAGCTATTAGTCAGCAGGTCCCTTTTAATAAAAATGTCTGCTGTTGATTGAGTCTTTACTATGTTGCAGCCACTATCCTAAGAGATTAATACACAATATTGATTTAGTCTTCATGACAACTCTTCCAAAGAGAATAAACCCCATTTTATGAATGAAGAATACAGGTACTATCTGCCCAAAGCTCTGCAGTAAGGAAATGGTAGTCTGGAATTTTGTTGAGGCATTCAGTTACCAGAAGTTGTGTTGCTATGAGTCTCTGAATATAGGCTTCTGAGTTTCTCCCCAGATTTGTGTGATCACCTTCCAAGATTCTTCATATCCCACTGTTTGTTGTCTAAAGCTGCCTTGAAAACTCACTACAGATTTAGTAAATTAAAACTACTGAATGCAGATAGAAGCTTCAAATCTGGGTGTTGGTGTGGTCATAGCCCCTTTCTGGGAAGACTCTTTCCTTGCTCTTCTAGCTTTTGGTGGCTTTGTACTTGCCTCAGCTTACTGCTGCCCAACTCTAATCTCCGCCTCAGTCTTTACATGGCTTTATTCTGCCCCTCTTCTGTTCAGATAACAGTATCAGCATTGAATGTAGGTTATGTTAGTTACTTTTCTGTTGCTGTGATAAAAGATCATGATCAAGGCAACTTACATAAAAAGTTTATTTTGGCTTATGACTCCAGAGGGAAAAGAGTCCATCACAGCAGGGAAACAGTGGTAGGCATAGCAGCAGGAACATGAATCTGAGAAATCACACATTTTACTACAAACACATAATAGAGAGATTGGACTGGAAGTGGGGAAAAGCTATAAAACCTCAAAGACCAGTCCAGTGACATGTGTTCTCCAGCAAGGCTACACCTTCTAAACTTCTGCAAAGAGTGCCACCAACAGGGAAACATGTGTTCAGGACACGAGCCTATGGGGGAACATTCTCTTTCAAACCACCATGCAGGCCCACCAAAATCATAAATGGTTTCACCTTGAGATTCTTCATTGATTACATTTGCAAAACCCCTATTTCTAAATTTGGCTAGCTTCTAACGTCCCATGTGAACATGGATTTGTGGGAACACATACACGTCACTTAAGATTTATTCTTTCTAATTCAGAACTGCCTTGTGAAGATTCATATTTTCACTATCAAATGTTTCCTTGGAAGGCATTCTGTGACTGCATTTTAGGGGTATTCCTCCTCAGATCTTGATAACTCAAGAATCCTGAAAGAAAGTGGAAATAAAGATGAGACAAAGAAAGGAAAGGTAGGAGAGAAGCAAGTGAGTGCATTTTTCTTTTCCCTTCTTTTCTTTTGTCATTATTTTTGAACTAGGAATTGAACCAAAGGGCACATACATGCTAGCCAAGTGTTGATCACAAATTTCAGTTGGTCCTTAGTCTGCATAGTTTATTTCTCTCAAGATTGAGCAGAAGGGGAGAGAAAACAGTTAAACACCAGTGCAAAATTCTACCTACTAGTTTGCTAATATGAACTCCCATTGTACTGGGGCCTGCATAATGTATTTGAAATTGTATTCAGAAGTACAGATTGTAAGTCTCACTTGCAACAATAAAAACAATTTCTGATCACACAGAAAGCAAACTGCCACCAGCATAGCATTTTACAATTGTCAAGGCCAACACCCCTTCATTTTATGGAACTGCAAACTGTCTCTCAGATACTTTTAAACCCAAAAATGTCAATTATGATGAATCCATCTGGCTCTCTTCATGAATATTTTTTTTTTTTTTTGTAGAGCATTTCAGGAAAAGAGCTGCTGAATGACTAAAGAAGGATAGTGCTGAGCATGAGGCTAAAACCATTTCCTGCTGTGATCTTAGTGACCGTTGGCCAGCCTTTCATGTCTCATTGCCTCAATCTCTCCATGAGCCAATTTACCTCCCAGGGATCCTGTGAGTATTACAGACACACAGTTAGGTGAAAACAGGCAGTCATGATGCGAGGGGGTTGTATTAAACTCCACGTGTAATTGTGTGCCTCTGAATGTAATGTGTGGTAGTGGGAGGTTTTTCATGCTAAATAGGTGAGGATTCATAAACATCAAAAAAGCATATTAAAATAACCTCTATTTCTGTACCAAATAATTGAAATGTCCTTATCTTCACTTTACATAAAAAAAGGCCTCCAAGCTAACACCTAAAAATTTAGCTAAACTGGAAATAGAGTTACATAAAGGGGCAAGTATCATGAGCATCCCAATCTTAAACTGAAGATGGTGTGTTCAAGGACAATGAGTGAGGAAGATGTCATGTATCTTCAATTGAAACCAAAAGAATTATATGCAAAGTACATCCATCAGCGTGAATTACGATGTTCCGATTTTCACAGTCGATCCAGGCTCCACCCACTGTCCACTACCTTCACTACTCCTGGACTGCAGCAAGCCGTTGATCCTCACCTATGTCATATAAGTTCTGAATGCAGTTTTAAAATTTTCAGTTGGGACCAAGCTTTTTAAACATTTGTGAGGATGTGAGGCATTTCAATTCAATAGAATTTGCATCAAGATCACATTACTTGATATGTCTACTACCTATCATTTGTGCTGAGAATATTCAAAATCCTCTCTACTGGTTCTTCTGAGGTATGTAATTAAATGTGCTCAATCACAGTTGTCCTGTTGCGCTATAGATTAGAAATAGCATTAAAAGTTATTTCTCCTAGCCAACTGCAACTCTGACCCGATGAACCCCCCTCTCACTCCGTTTTGCTTCCTGCACACCCTTCTCAGGCTCTAGTAAGCACTGTTTTAAAACCCCTACCTCTGTAAAATCAAATTTTCAGTTTCCACATCTGAGAACATACGGCGGATGTTTATCTTTCTATCTGTGCTGCTACTAATGGTAGCAGTTTTCTTTCTTTTTGTGGTTGAATAATATTCCACTTCATATACGCTACACTTTCAGATGTGATTGACCCTACATTTTTCTTAACTGCAGCTTTGCAGCTCCTAACCCTTCTTCCTTTTCCTACCCTTGTGCATTCTCTAGCCTCTCGTCTCCACATGAATCTGAGCTAACCTTGTAGACAGTTAGGTCAGGAACTTCTACACTCGGAGACTTCAGCGGTTTTCGTATGACCCCAGAAGAGCAGCCAAACATCAGCTGACCAACCAACCTGTCTCGCTTTGCATGATCTGATCTCCTCACCTCATTTTCGTTCTTTGAAAATGCCTGCATCGCAGGGCTGCTTTTCTTCTACCACTCTTTCTCTCCACAACTAGAGCTCTTACTCATTGCTTCCTAAATTCTCACCTCTTCTCTTTCTACTCACGTAAAGGAGGATGCCATTTCCTGATATTTTCATTGTGTTAGTCCAAGTCATTTTTCGTCTTCCTCACTTAGCTTCTCAGAACATAGCCCACATGTGTGCTGCTTTCATTTCCTTTCTTTTGTCACAAGAACTTTTGTTAACTGTATGTGACAGAGTCATGGACTCTGTATCTCCAGTGCCCAGAGTTACAGCTATCATACAAGAGATGATTCATAAACACTAGGTAACCAAATAGCATTTTCTCTGGGTTTCTAATGTGAGGTGATCACAATGCCTGTGTTTTGCTTACTTGGGGTTTTGTGGGGTTGGATGGTGTCTTAGAATTGTAAGTGCTGCTTAGACAGAATGGTATTTCATCCACATGTGGAGTGTGTTACTATCTTCTGCCTATTCTGGTATGAGCCAATAATGTGGTGTTAGAATTTGAAGAACTGAAGGACACATGAAGTTGAACAGCTTACTTGATACTAAGCCTTGCTTCTCCACATTCCTGATATCCACCCTTTTCTGCCCAAGTGCTCTAAGGGACCATGAGGTCACTTGGGTTTTCTCTGTGGCCAACCCTTCTGGAGTTGAACTGTAAGAACATTCTTATTAGTGATGATGAGATAATACTTGCTTTCCTGTGGTACCCAGTGCTACTTTTTATCCCTGTTTGGAATTTGTGTTGAGATCCAGTCTCTTCTCCAGGGACGTCTTTCTCATCATTTTTTCTTTCTCGTTGATTTGACTGTGCTTAGGACACCGCTCCTTCCACCCAAGGCAGGAGAAATTTGAGAACCACTGCTGTCTGAAAACTCTAGACCACTCTGACAATGAATGGCAGTGATCATTTAAGCTATAGTTTGGGGGGAAATGCATTCCAGCTGCCTCTCACTAGGGTTCTCTTTAGGTTGTCATTGCTTTTTTGCTACTGCATTGTGTCCACGACAGGAACATGCTGCTTATCAAACATTTTCTCTAAGCTTTCTTTTGTCTCTCCTCAAGTAATTCCAATCATAAGTACTTCCTTGCCTACTTTATTGACTCAGTGTCTTCCCAGCCCTCTCATTACTATCTGCAGGAGAGATACTCATTCACCTTTTGCTAAAGTAGTCCAGTGATACTTCTGCAAATCTCTTGGTTGTGCTACTAACTAGTCATGTGCAAAGCATGCCTTTATTCATTGTGACAAGTTATTCTTTTAAGCATATGAAATATGGAATTTTTGAATTTAACATTGAATGAATCCTAGTTCTAAAAATTGTAATTAAAATACATTTTATTTCAAAATGGGGTAAAACATGATTGAAAAACTATCAAGTACTAACCAGGTATTGCGTATAGTACTAGACAACAAATAAATATAGAATAATTCAATATTCTGTAAAACCAGTGGTTTCTTCCTTAGGAATATGAATCATATATTTGTAAAATGAGAAAAGTCATTAAGTTTTAGAAGTAAATTTTATTTGAGTTATTGAAAAGAGGAAAGAAATAGACAACTGTTGATTGTAATTGAAACTTAAATTTTGCTTTGTTATAGCTAGAATACTAGTGAAAAACATATTTAGAATTATATTGGCTGGTTCCAAAAGTCAGTTCTTTTCCTATCCAGAGTGTTTATCTCTAGCTGAGAGTTCCTAGACACAGGTAGAGCTAAGGTCTTGCAACATTATCTTTAGTAATATTGGCTGGTGGGCAGATATAGTAATGTTTGATATTATTCACAATTAAGTGAGGAAACAACATCACACTTGGACAGGATATGCTACTAGCCTCATCCTGACTAGTTGCATGGCTTGAACGATAAATTTACATCTTGGAGCAGTAATGTTTCAATTTCTAGATGGGCATATAACTCCCCAAAGGGTCATTAAATAGGCTGGCCTCATAAGCTATATGTTACAAAAGCTGCAGTAACAATAATGATCTGTTCTGCAGGTAAGATGTAGGTTGTAATACCAAGGAGTGCTTCTGGTGAGTGACTGCAATAATTGCAACACCTGCTGCCACTTTCTGTGTGCATACCAAGCCTGTTGAGATATACCGTTTTGGTTGATGCATGCATTCATTTATTCACTAAACCCTTTTCAAGTGCTTAATGACTGTGAAACATAATGATAAATCCAAGGGATACAAAGGTGAACATGGCTCAGATCACTGTCTTTAAGACGATCTAGATAGAAAAGGACCAGCATCACTAAACTGTGTCAGCTCTTTCTTTTAGCACCCACTTATTTCAATATTTAGTGAATGACTAAACACCCAAAGTCTCATAGAAGAGATTTCCATATATTTTGACCATTTATCAATGTAACCTTTAAAAAATCTTGAGTGTTCACATAGTCATGATGCTGGATATGAAGGCAGGGGAAGGAAAGGAACAATTCTAGTCAGATGCTACAGTGCAATGTAAGTGTACTCTATTGGTCCAAGCAGCTCACAACCCTGCTTATAATCTAAAGGAAGCAGAAATACACTACATATGACACCATGATAACATGTTATGGAAGGGAAATATCACATGACAGAGAAGCATATAGCATGGAGAATATAGTACCCACAGTTGTAAAACATGTGCTCTTAAAGCTCTTGCTAATTTTTGTAATTCTTACAGATTTACAGCCATATCTATGCATATTTTTACTTTAAAGATGTCAAAACTGAAAGTGAAGCTTCTTAAATGTTTAACTGTTACTTATAGATTTGACAGTGGAGAAAAAAAGATTTATGTATGTATGAAATACTATCTTATAATTTATGGAGGGTCTGTGTTGGTTACAAATGCTGATTGTATTGGGATCAGAAGACTCAATAAATATTTGATGGATGAATGAATATGAAGTGTGATGTCTACGTCTTCCTAAGAGTTGTGGACAGATTTTAAAATGTGGCTTTGATACTTAATAGTAACTTCTAAATTACATGGTTTGGTTTTAAACTAAGTCCAAGTAGGAGGTTCAGGACTGCTGGAGTGCTAGTTATGGTTCATTTTAGTTTAGTAAAAACAGTCATTCATGAAATTTTGAGCTGCTAGTTAAACTGTTGATAACTCAAGTCTAGCTGTTAACAGGGTTTATGGAAGACAAAAATAAACAAATACTTAAAATACATCCTTTTTATAGTTCTAGTTTCCAAGAATATTATGGAACTATGGTAAGGTGATTTTCCTCACTAGGGAACCATAGCCATGGCAAAGCCACAAAATGTGAATAAATGGTAAAGCATGACTATGTATACATGAAAACAATGAGTAGTTGTAGATATAACCTGGTCTTTATAGTGCTTACTATATTTCCTAATGAGTATATTTTTAGATTGTCATGTTCAAGTTAGTTACAATAATGATTAAGTTGAAAAAATACATACTAAAATAAGAGTATTTGTTCTGAAAGTTTTAGTTAAGACTGAATATTCCTAGAAGGTACAAGGAAGATGTCAGGTCAAGATAATGTTGATATTTTGTGACTTCATGTAGATACTGTAAAGAAAATGATATATCTGTGTAAGACGAATTGCTAAATGGTCTTATTAATAAAAAAAAAAAAAACAGAGCCAGATATTGGGGTGAAAACTGAGAGATCAGAGAGCAGAAAGAATCCAGAAGCCAGCCACATTCTTACTGCTAGGAAGTCCTCAGCCCAAGAGAGAGCTACTTCCTGTATACTCACACCTATATCCTTTCTGTGCCCTGCCATCTCACTTCCTATCTCCACCCAGCTACATCACTTCCTCTTTCTGCCCAACTTTATCACTTCCTGTCTGTCTGTACAGACCTCCAGACCTCTATGGACGGATCTCTGCCTCCTGAATGCTAGGATTAAAGGTGTATGCTACTATTGCCTGACTTCGATGTTTAATATAGCAGCTGACTTTTTCCTCTGATCTCCAGATAAGCTTTATTAGGCTGCAAAAATAAAATATCAACACATATCTGGGTTAAATGAACTTTATATCTCAAAAGTTTGATATGAAGTCTACATTCTTGGGGGGGAAACTGATAACAAGTGAACATTACCAACATTATGTTCAGGGTCTGAGAATACGTCAGTATGTCTTCTAGGCACATAATTACATAATGGCCAAAGGGACAAACAATGCTTCATTTGCCTTAATACTGAAATACACAGCATTATTGAAGTTGAGCACATTATATTGTTTTTTTAAAGGGACTGCAATGTATAAAAATTTAGTTTTCTATACCTTTCTGAATCACATCGTATATCTTTAAGGAATCTAGTTAACTATGATCAATATCTAGAATTTCTGAGAAGCTTTTTTTTGTAAGGTGGATGTTAGACTGGTTAATATACAAAATTTCTAGTTAGTGAGAGAATAGTAAGGTAGACATGTCTTTGGTCTTCATGTTTGAGAAGACAAGACAGGACAACTACTAAGAGTCTAAGGTAAAAAAAAGTAAGTTGAGTACTCTATGAAACAGAGTTATTGATTCTACCTTTGACATCTCTGCCTATGAAGTTTCAATTTTGGCATAAATGTATTTTAGGACAAATTTACAACTTTCTATGAAAAGTCTAACATTTGCTGGCTGTGTTTAAATTATTGGAAGTAGTTTTTCAACTTACTAGACCTGGCCAACTTCTTACGATCATATCACCTCCCAGGAAGGATTAGTGCATTTTTTCTTAAGTACTACCTGCATACATAATTGGAATAATTTCAACATTTTTTCACATCAATAAATCTTAGTCTTATTGCTATTATTGCTTTCTCACTTTCTCTGCACTCTATTTATATTTTTAATAAAACATTATTTTTTTATTTTTATTATTATAAACACACACACTCCTGATATATAAATACAACATGCTTAGTTCATTTTTTCTCCAGTTCTTAGCATTTCTTAGTTTTGTAGTTCTGTTTTTTTGGTTTTTTTTGTCTAGGGTTAGGACTTCCCCATAAGATTGACTCATGTTAGCTTGTCAATTGGTAGTGTACTTCTCCAGATTGTTTTTTTAGGCAGCCAAATTGTGGAGGTATCATGGCATTGTCAAACCTCCTAGCAGCTTTCTTGACCCACTGGGTCTTGCAATCTTTGAATTTTCTTGAACCTTAGATGTAGTATTTGTGTTGTAGATGTATCACTTGGGTCTGGCTCCCCAACATCACTTGTTTTTTTGTATTTTGACAGGTTTGTGGTTTTCTGTAGTGGTCCTCTGTTGCAAAGAGAATTTTCTTTGGTGAGAAGTTAAGGTTATACTTATCTGTGGATATAAGGATAGATATTTAGAATACAGTTAAGAATTAGGCTGATCTAGTAAACTGACAGGAGAAGGTCTCCTTGAAGGTCCATGACCTCACAAATCTTGGGGGGATGGCTGGGTTTCAAGTATTTGGCATGGTTTCTTTCCTGTTGACCAGGCTTAGGTCTAGTTATGCAACTGCTGGTTACTGCCAGTATCTGTGTGCCACGCTCGTACTCTCAGGGCCATCTTGTCATAATGATGGCTGTTGTGGGTTCATAGGCATTGTGTCTGGGAAGGAGTACGTTTTTATAATCATTTTGATTACTCATGTATATATGCCTGGAACATGTCCTAAAATCACTATCACACCTTAAGAAAGTTGCTGGTACCATCCCAGTATCATTTAATGTCTAATTAATTCAAATTTCCAAGTTGCCCACCAAAATAAATCCATGTTTTCTTTACAATAAAATCCAATCAAAGTTCACTGATAATGTCTTCATAAAATGTTACAGTTGAGAAGCGAACTTAGAAATACTAGAGTCCACGTGTTTAATTTTATGATAGGGCTTGGTTTTTAAACCCCAAGCTGACTGGCTCCCAGATTCTTTTGTGTTTGGTGGTAGTTTAGAAGACGCATCATGTTGACAGAGAAAGGATGTCTAACTCTAACTGTTGTTATTTCATTGTGTTCTCTAGTTTTGGATAAGGTTTTAGTAGAGTAGAACTAGGTGGTCAATATTCTCCACTTCTTTACAGCAGATATAGGATGGAGATTTGTTCATGTTAAAGCAAGGTAAGAATAGGGTAAAGGATTAGAAAAAATAAAAAAAAATCAAATAACAAACTAATACATCAGTTCAAGTGGGCATTTCCAGATAAAGTTGAAGCATGAAGAAAATACATTTGTTTGGGTTATTTTAGGCCTTTCTTGTTGTTAATTGATCTGTCTAGACCATATATATTTTAGTGCCACATCGACGGAGAGAGATGGCTTTCAGTCCTTTCTATCTAAGATACCTCGCTTGTTTCTGACACCCAGTGGCATCCTGGGATAACTTTCGGCTTTCACCATCTTGATGGTAATGAACTTTTCTGGTGGTCTCTCTTTCTCTACCATCAACTTCCTTCCTGGGGAAGAGTGATAGGCCACAGCAGTAGATGGTTTGAGAATGCTGTTATATTCCCAAAATTCAGTGATTATTTCCCAGACTATTGTGATCTTTTATAACAGGATTTTCATTTTCATCTTCTTTTTAAAAATATTTCTTTATCTTTTGATATTGTAATGCAATCACATCATATCCACCTTACTTTTTCTTCTTCCCTTTTAAAATGAAAGATAAAGCTACTTGGGCTAGTGTTTCAGCAGAAAGGTGCTTGCTGCCAAGATTGATGACCTGGGTTTGATCTTCAGAATCCACTTGATTGAAAGAAAGAAATGACTCCTGAAAATCATCCCCTGACCTCCATATATACACTGTGGCATGGACACCTCCCCTGACCACTCCCCCCGACATGCAAAAACAATTAAATTAGAGGTATTTGTTTGTCTCAGTGATTCTGACGTCATACATTACTAGTTAGCTCCAAGGCAGACCCTGGCATCTCACATCCACTTAGAATTAGCCTATCTCTCTGAAGAAACTTTCTTACATCTTCCCACAGGTCTTCAGAGCACGAGCCCATTTCTTTTTGTAATTCTGACTGCTGTTGACCACAAGAAGTGTCTCAGTGTTGATATCTCAGTGGATTATTCCAATTTCTCTTTAAAAGATAATCTTGATCTCCTGAAACTATCCATAAAGAGTCATTCTGATTTTTTTTTTACCACTGTTTGCATATTTAAACATGAACATTGTGTTAGAGAGATGGCTCAGCATGTAAAGTTGCTTGCCATGCATTCCTGACAATCTGAGTGCAATCCCTAGATCCCATGAATGCATTTAAGAAGTAACTACATGAAGTTGTCCTCTGACCTCTGCATGCATAGTATGGTGTGTGTGCATGCACATACATAACACACACACACACACACACACACACATACACACACAGAGGGGAGAGAGAGAGAGAGAGAGAGAGAGAGAGAGAGAGAGAGAGAGAGAGGGAGGACAGGGACAGAGAGACAGAGATTCAGACAGAAAATTAAAAAGTTTAAAAAACATAAGCTTATTAAGTGGCCCTATTAGTCCTGCTATGGATAATAGTCTCATTATAGGCTCATGATATGTGACCTTCTGAGTTGAAGCCCTTAACCACCCTCATTGGATGAAGAGCCAGAAATCTCTTGGTCTGAAGACGTGTTTGGGCACAAATAAGACTTCATATGTTCTTTATTTTTAGTGAAGTTGGAATTTATTCTTTATTGTTTGGATGCTCTTGTTGTGTGCATTATTTACAACCATTTAGACACAAGTGGGAGAGATTTTTTTTTAATTAGTTTGTGCAGAAATAAACAGTACTTCATTTAGGCCTCCTAACATCAATATCTTAACTTCCCAAGATAATGCAGAAGTGATTATGATGGATTAGCTTTTAAAATGCCTCTCTTCATTAGTAGTTCTTGTACTAGAAACAGAGATATTGGACTTCCTATAATTGAATTCCTTGGTAAGCTTGATGCTTATTAGGGAATAGTTATACTTTTCTTTCTTCATGGAATAATCACATTGGTTTGTATTATAAAGAGATATCAGCATGCAGACAGTTTCAGCCAGGAAGGAGTTAAGTGAACCAGAAGCTTACTGAGTGAGAGAGGCTGGGAGCAGATGGTGTTGTCAAATAGAGGTATAATTGTATTTGAAAAAATCTCTGCAAAATAGTTTCTCAGGCTTTAGGTAACTTAGATGACATTTAGCAGGCTCTGGAAATCACTTAAATGGGTACAGAAATAAAGGAATTACAGAGGAAAATGTCACCATCTGAATTTGTCTTGAGCTTTAGTGAGTTGGGACATCTGAGCTCTTGTTAATACTTAACAACTGTTTACAGCCCGTAGAAGAGAATGTGTCTCTGTCGTGGTAGGTTTAGCTCACTCAGGGGGAAAGGTCCTTTTAGGCTGTCTTGAGCTTGAGTGTTCTAAAATATGAAGTCTTTGGGGAAAGGAGGAGTACACATTATCTCCATTTCCAGTATAGGAAACTCACTGGAGTTTTTTGGGAACAGTAATTAAAGAAATTGCAATTCCAAGTTTCTGGGAGAACGTCCCCTTCTTCACTGTACAGTTCGGGTTCATCGGTGCTACTGCATATGGTGCAGCAAGAAGTGGCAGTTCTTTAATCCCATCTAGAAACCCAAAGCATGTCAATGGGGAATCTAAGATGTTTGAAGTTCAGGAACTTAGTATGTCTGAAAGTCCTGAGAAGTATACCCACAAAAGTGTAGAGTGAAGACAGAGTTGTGATCTTCAACACAATCTTATTTACAAGGGAGAAGCTAGAAGCCCATGCATGGTTAAGCCGGAGCTAAGACTTACGGAGCCTCTAGGGTCTAAACTTTTGGGATTGTGCACAATCAGAAATACATTGTGACCAAGTTTATCATAGAGCCGTAGAGAGAGGCCAGTCATCCCATCACAACCAGGAACATAAACTAAATCTGGACTGCGAAGTCTTTGAGTAGCAGAAGATATCACTGATGAGAAGGTGTGTTTGGAATCTAACCATTTAGGATTCAATCTGGGCCTTTTATTTTATTAAAGTAAATAACTTTCCTTAATGTCTTGTTTCTTCCTTTGATCAAGTATACAGTCTCTAAGAGGGACCAAGAGCTTTTGAATACAGATAGAATTGTCAGCTTCTGAAGGAAGCATAGGTTTTTCTCCAAACTCTTGGTACAGTGCCTTGATTTTCTAGCTGTGGCTTGCTACTGATTTATAAAACTTTCTAGCCTGCTGTGGATACAGAATTAGCATCACTAGACCTTCCAGCTCATTATTAGTTCTGCTTATATTACAGCCAGATCAAGACTAAACTTATTTTTGTTGGACAGTGGTTTATAATTCTAATCCCTGAACCAACAGCAACAGTAACACATGATAATTTAGTAGGTTGAATCCAGTTATGCATTGCACTGATTCCAGAGCTGCAGAGGGGAGCCGAATCCAAAACCAGTTTGGTATTCAGTTTATATCAGTTACATCAGGATTCTATTTTTTCAACTAAGTGATTAATTAATTTCTCTCTCTCTCTCTCTCTCTCTCTCTCTCTCTCTCTCTCTCTCTCTCTCTCTCTCTCTCTCTCTGTGTGTGTGTGTGTTTTGCATGTATAGAGTATATGTATGAGAATATGCTGGTATAATGCACCCATGCACTAGCATGCAGATGCTGGAGCACGGCACCAGGTGGCTTTCCTCTATTGTTTTCTTCCCAAATTCTCAAACAGAAATGGACAATTTTTGCTGGGATGGCTGAGCAGAGAGCTCTCAGAATCTGGATCTGATTGTCTTTAAGGTTAAAAAAAAAAACCCTGGAGTTTCCAGAATATGTACCATGCCTTTTTTTTTTTTTACATGAGTGCTGAGGATTCAAACTCAGGTTCTTATAACTTGCAAGCAAAAGTATCATCTTCCCAGGCCCCAGAAATCTTTCTCTTAGCATCCTTTCCAGGAGAGATGGCTCAGCGGTTAAGAGCACTGGCTGCTCTTTCACAGGACCCAGGTTTGAATACCAGCACTCATATGGTTCCTAAAAAAAAAATCTATAGCTCCAATTCCAGAGTGTCATAGGCCATGTTTGTCCTTCTTTGACCTTGTATACATGTGGTGAACAGACCTACATTGCTGAGAGCCTTGCTCCAAACAGGTCCAACTACCTGGGCTGGATGTGTGATGTTGATAAGGTGGTCAGTGAAGAAATTGACCACCTGTTTCAAACAAGTGGCCTCAGACAGCTTGGGCTGTGTTTATTTATACAATTTCAATGGTTTGCATGAACAGTTTTACAATCAGATTTGTTTTTAAGTTTCTAAAAATGGTTACAATAATTGCCAGTTTGTTCCTTTGCTTCTTTCCCCTCCCTCCCCCGACTTTCCCACTTGTAACCATTACCTACTTGGTTCATAGCTCTAACGTTAGATGTATAAGCAGTGTTGCAAGCCACAAAGGAAGTCTTTTAACGGGGCACACCTACAGGTAGAACATGTACTCAGTTGGCAGCCTTTGTGGTCACAGAGTCATGCAAAGTGAAAGAGAGTTCTACGTCTAGGGGTTAACATTTACTTCTAGCAGGGTCTAAGTTCTCACAATCAAGTCATGAGTCAAAGCTAGATCAGTTCATTCTTCATTCTGTACTACTCTATCTCCTGGGGATATAGCAGCTTTGCCCCTATTATCCTGTAAGCAACATAACTTAAAAATGTACTCTTCATAGTGACACTGTTTATCCCTTGGTCTCATGTCTGCCTCCTTTCAACTTCCTACAGTATTGGCACAGCTTTTAGAAATGAGGGTATTGTGGGTTTCTATGATTCTGCCTGGTTTCCTGTTCCTAGACTGTTCCCATTAACTCTTGATATCATCTATTTATTTGCATTTCTCCTAGACTCTTGTGATTAAAACTATTCTCTACAGAAGTTATGTAAATTTGTAATATTATCATGAACTATTGTGACTCTTTCAGACCAGTCACAGGGTGCATTGGAAAGGCAGTATCCTGTTCTCAAGAAGCCTGAATTCATTCATGGTCACACTGAAAACACCCAAGGCTCTAGGGGCTGAATCAGGTTCACTGTATACTTTTGAACATCCTCCCCTTTGGCTCACCCAGAGGAGAGTCATCAGGGGGACGTTTTCCTTCTGTGACAGCTATTTTATCCATGACTGAGAAAGTGAAACTAAAGGTGGCCAGCAAAATGGCCAGCATAGTGAAAGCCAGGAGAGCAGGTAGCACGCGTGCTCCTGGGGTCATGCCCAGAATTATGCAGTGAACTGTCCACAGGCTTTGCCAAAATGGGTTGGGATCTCTCCAGGGCCTTGCCACAAGGAGAGTTTGTTTGTGCTAGAGTTAGATTTCCAGGGTTTTTATAATTTTGTAAGTGGATCAGCACAATGTGTCCAAGTGTGTTATATTTTGCCACCAGACTCTAAACAGATGTGTTGAAATGACAGGGTGTGTGAGGTACTTGTCCTCTCCAAAGTGTAGTTACTGACATACAACCAGCTTTTGCCCAGGGCCTACTAGGACACTTAGAAGACTGTTAGTTCCTGCCTACATAACATCTCTTAGTATGGAGATATCACCTTGCAGACAATGATAGTGTCCTTTGAGGGTGACAAGATGATCAGGAGGCTGCAAGTAAGATTATGGCACAGGGCTGTATATTGACATGACTCTGAGAGACCATGGAAGTGGCAAGCCTTCTGTGTGTTCCATGGCTCAATCACCTGTGGGTACATCTTAGGTTCTGATGTCCAGCTTTTCTCGCCCCTAGAACGTTCTGAGTTTCCTGTGAAATAGGGGAGACATGGTGAACCGTGGCAACTTTCCACACCATCCTTGACAGGTTAAAAAGAATGGTAGATAATTTACAAGATGCTGATGTTCTCCAAAAAAATAACTTTTCAATGCATTTTTGGAGAACAAAGTTGAAGGTCCTCTTGGACTCATTAGGAAAGGAAGCATGGCAGGTACATGGTGAGTTCATTCTGGCACTCTTTCCTGTGAATCTGACATCCTTTATTGTATATATTATAACACACATAGCATCTCAATCAGCTCCATTTAATCAAGACCACTGTTGAATGCAGGTTTTGGTTAGTAAACTGAGCAAAAATTTAGAAGGATTCCCAGTTGTTTGTGCGGACATACCAATAACAGCACCATATCAGTGTGCTCACCTCAGCTTTGAATTAGCCTTTTCTTCCTTTCTTTGATTCCCTTAAAATCCATTTCTATCCGTGTTCTCTAGGTTTTCAAACTGGTAATAAGTCTTTAAATTTTTTGCAGTGGCCAATTCTTTGCCTCCACAGTCTGTGTTTCCATCTTGTCCTCTGTGGAATCTTAGTGATGTGTTTGCACTCGGGGAGTATGTGGTGATGACTGGATCCCTTTTCCAAAACGGATGTCACAACCTGAGTCATCACAGGTTTTCTGTTAAGCAAAAATCCACTTTAATGACAGGGAAGAAATCTTTTCTGGTCCCCCTCTGGGGGAGTCATGGCAGATGGGAAGTGTCAGGATACGGTGGTGGGCCATCCGTGACTCCCCATGCCCCATTCCAACTCTTCTATTCTGTCTTTTCCTATCAGCACTTTGCCCTCCCCAAAGAGAACTGGTGAATTCATCTGACATATTGTTTTTTTGCAAGCTGTAGGATCAAACACCATGTTCCATTTTTTTCAACTATCTGAGCCCCGCAGCTGCACGAGATAAGAGATTATTTTCTGCAGCCAGAGAGAGTTTCTGATTTTTATTTTATTGTATTTTTGATCTGTGCCTTGAGCCAAGAATAGACCATTTTGATTCTGTCACACTATTTCTTTCAGTTGTTCATCTCTGAAGCATCCCTCCATTCTACAGAATTTCTTAAGCCCTTCGTTTGGTTTTTATAATAGAAGGCATATGGTTCTTGAAAACCTTGTCTTTAGTGGATCCATTACTCCAAGTGACAATAGGAGATCATTTCTCGTTTTCACCGCACACCCTGTGCTGCAGATTTACCAATCATCATTTCCCCAAGGCCCTCTTCTTTCTCTTCCCTGAGGCTTTATTATGTGTATCAGCTGGAACTCTTAATTGCAAGCACCACAAATCAATGTAAGCTAACTTAAACACCAAAAGATTCAAGTAAGAGATTCTGGGAATCCCCTAGAATTTCTGAAAATTTCAGGAAACCAGGCTTAGCTGCCACAGCCTTAGTATTGCTCCTGATTTGCCACTTCTCTGGTGACGTAAGG
The DNA here is from genome assembly GCF_007827085.1 of Peromyscus californicus insignis. Classification (NCBI taxonomy): domain Eukaryota; kingdom Metazoa; phylum Chordata; class Mammalia; order Rodentia; family Cricetidae; genus Peromyscus; species Peromyscus californicus. Next base: position 61,538,337 of record NW_026294469.1, on the reverse strand, counting down.
ACATTGTTGCCAGGGCCACTTTCACTGCTGACTTGGGAAATGTCGAAGCCTGCATCATGATTTTTGTTTATAATAGGACCAAAGACACAGAAGAACCAGTCACAGGAAAAATAACTTGGAATTAAGAATTTGCTCAAAATACAATCCTGAAGTTAGTGTAATGGTGATATATTCAGAGTATATTGATGGAAAAATATATTGATTCATTGTATATTGTCGGGATTAAAGAGGCCAGCCTGGTCTACAGAGCAAGATCCAGGACAGGCACCAAATACCACAGAGAAACCCTGTCTCACCCCCACCCCCAAAAGTGAATTCATGTTTGTCATACAAGGATCCCTCTCTTGATAACTGCAGTTATCAGTTGATGCTGATAGCTTATACCAGTGCCTGGGGAAAAGACCACATATGAGTCTGGACACTTGCTTTGGATGTGAGATGAGTTGGTCACAGAAACATGGTCTGATCTGCAGCTCAGCATCATCTCAGGACATAATTGCTCATCTTCTAATTGCTTCTTTCTTGACCTGACTTAGTTGCTTCTGCTCCACTGGCATGTACCTGTTACCCACGAACTTTTAATATTATATATCATAGGCACCATTTCTCATTCAACACAACACACACACACACACACACACACACACACACACACACACACACACACACACACGAGTGACAAATTTCTGATCTTTGCCAATAAACCTTCATCCCAACAATAAATTCCCAAGAGTTTAAAGTTTTGTGTTCATGTCAGAAAACCTATATTTTTTCTATATCAAGCTATAGACTTTAGAGAAGACACAAAGATTCTTTACTGAATTACATATAATAGAATTATATTTCTGTTTAGCCAAGCGACTTCACCAGTCTCTCATGATTCTAAACTCTTGGCCTTGGGTACTGTTATATTTCGACTCCAATTTATATATAAAATACTGCACAGTATTTTCAGTAGGATGGGCATCTAGTAAAAGGTATGATTTATATTTGGTGTTACTCTTTCCTCCCCCGCCCCCATTCTGGGAACTTTATAGCATAGTGGCTTTCTGTGCTTTGAGACTGGAAGTGAACTAAGAGTGGTGTGGTTTAAGGTTGAAAGAGCCTGACTAAAATCTTGGTTCTGTTTTTTATTAGTTGTGCAATCTTGTGTAAGAAAGGCAACTCCTTGGGGTCTCTTCATTTATGAGGTTAATAGTTTTTCTGCCTTGAGGTTGTTGAAAGACTAAAAGTATATTGATGTTGTCTACCAGAGTGTCTAGCATGCAGCTAATGCAATCATAATAAAATGTGTAAACTGGAAGCAGGATAAAATAACTTAATTTTTATTTCACTCTATAGACTCAGATCTAAAGTCTAACTATCCAGGCTCCCATGAAAAAGCAAGAGAAACAATTCAGTATTGTCTTGTCAGAAGACAGATGGATTATGTAATAGTACAGATGGCCACTCTTTCTATGTACATTTCCCAAGTAGGAGGGAAAATGCGTAACATTAGAAAAACTTTCCAAAACACATATCTCCTTGTACAGTTTGAAGAATGTATTTGGTATTTCGTATCTGATTTCTGTTTTTAGGATTTCCAATTAGCAATCAACTCTAGAATTTTATTTCAATTAACTAATTGTGTATGGTGTAGTGTACATATATGTATGCGTTCATGTGCATGCATGTAGAGGGCCAAAGTCAGTACCATGTAGTCTTCCTCTATCCCTCTTCGCCTTAGCTTTTGAGAAAAGGTCTCTCATTGAAGTAAGGAATTAAGGATTTGGCTAGACCTGTAGACCAGAAAGATTTTCCTGTCTCTGCCTCTTTGGTGTTAGGAGTATGCTGCTACATTTGGCTTTTTATGTGGGTGTTTGGATTAAACTCTGGTCTTCACGGCTGTGTAGCAAACACTCCCCATTGAGCCATCTCTCCAGCTACATCTCAGAAATTTTAGTAAGTCTGAGTTTGCTTTTGAAAGCAAACTTATGAGTAATAATGAACATATCACAAAAAAATTTAAGGGTCCAGTTAAACTGCATTTGAGCAAAGAGAGTAAGTTGCATTGTTACCGTGGTCCAGTGCTTCAGTGTCTTGATCTGCTTGTTAAGATTGCTCATCCTCATTCATGTTTTACATTTCTCGCTCACCTCTAGGCAGTCACCAATTACTTTCTGTTCCTGTAGGTTGACATCTCTGGCCATTTCACATAAATGAGTTGGTGTGATATGTGGTCTTTTGCAACTGGTTTCTTTCATTCAATATTATGTGTGTTTTTTTTTTTTTTGCATTGTAGCATATTTGTTGTTTCATTCTTTCTTATTGCTGAATCTCAGTCTGCTATCGGTGTAGGTTCTACTGATGTGACAAGGAAATGGGGGCCGAAAATAATTTCCCTCCCTCCCAATTTGCCACCTGAGAAGGCTACAGAGTCTACAGAGTCACCACCGAGCAGCTTCCTGTAGGGAATTCACCAAGGTTGAGTCCTCTGGCCCTCTTCCCAGGCTGCAGGAGGAAATGTTTACATCCTTGTTTCTCATAATTATGCCACTAAATGGTTGGAAAATTGCCCAAGGAGGAGGTGGCAGCCCAGACTCCAGCAGGTTAATCACAGCGTTGATATGCATGTTGCTGAGGGGCAGTGACACACCTGCCACTGAATGGGGGACTTTAGAGGAAGGAGTGAGCCCCGAATCATGAGGCGATGGAGGTGACTCTGGTGGGGGGCATGTGTGTTTTCCAGCTTCCCCGCTTGTGTGAGTCAAGGAGTACTGAGTAGTGATACAATAGGCAGGCTTGGAAGTCAGAACCAGGTTGACACTGCGACTTTGTGCCAATTCTGAAACCTTGGAACCTTGAATTTCTCGTGCATGACCCTCATATCTGTAGCTCATAGAGTTCTGAGACCAAGAGTGTTTAGCACTTAGAAACAGTCAACTGGTTAACTATTACTTTTTAAGTCCTTCACACCTAAGTGTCAGGACTAATTTTGTTGGCTTCCTTTTGAAGTGTTTTAAACGAAGGTCAGTGGTTTAGAATTAACAAAGTACTAGGTTTCTAAAATAATAAAAATATTCAATGATTTGCAGAAAGAACTTTTCACCTTAGAACTAAAAGCTCAATTCCTCCCTTCCATTCCTTTGCTTCCCTCCTCCTTCTCCTCTTTTTATTTTCTTCATCCTTGATCTCTTCCTTATATAACTGCAATCATTAGAATCATTCCAATAAGTAGTATTTATACCGCTTGCTATTACATATTTTTTTGTAACCTGACTGCACTTGTTCCTCAAAGCACTTCTGGTGATAGATATCATCACTATCCCCATTTCAGAGTTAGGGATAATATGATCTGCCAAGAGTTGCACTGTCCGTAAGTAGTGGGGATCACCTGCACTAGCAGCTTCCTAGAGTTACATACATCAATGAATTCACTCCTATTTCTTCAGGCTAGCAGTCTGAAGTTAGCCATACTGGCTCCTTCAGGATCTGTCTCCTCAGCTTTGGTTGGTGCTGGGAATCTTTATGCTTCTAGGCTTGGAGGTGCATGACTGCTGTCTCTGCACTGTCCTTCTGTGGTATTCTTCCGTGTGTGTGTGTGTGTGTGTGTGTGTGTGTGTGTGTGTGTGTGTGTGTGTGTGTGTGTGTGTCTTCCATGTCTCTGTGTCTGTGGAAAAATCCCTTTCTCTTATTAAAACACTGGTCATTGGAGATGGACAAAGACAGCACCAGATATGTTTGCAGAATGGGGGGGGGGGACATTTTTAAACTAATAGGAGGAATAGAAAAGGGCCAAGGCACAGAATATTTCTGATGTTTAGGCCACTTTGCTGATAAGCCATTTAGAGAAGACCTATGATTTTGCTTATTTAAGTAGAGGCAGGTGGAGCAAGGAGAGAAAGGGCCTAAGTGCTCCCAGTATCTATGTTCTGAAATGCCTGGAAAAGATAGAGCAATGAAGGACTGTGAGGAAAAAAAGATGTACAGAAGGGCAGGTTGGACATACTGATGTGGGATCTCCTACTTTATTTAAATGAGAATTAAATTTTTCCCTTTTAATACTGAATACTTAAAGGCAGTGAGAGGTTGTGGTAGCTGCCTAGTAAAGGGAGGGGCATATGATAAAGGCCAACACATATGAAAGTAAAAAATCCCAATCAAGTATAACTGCCCCATACACTACAATAAATAAATGAGCAAACAAACAAACAATGCAGTATTTGAAATGAATAGGCCAAGGATAACAACAATTAACAGTTTACAGCATAGCTTGTCACTGTCTAAGGTTTAGTACAACCTTGAAAGTTGGAGAAGCTGAGCAGGAACTTCATAAAAGGAAAAACAGAGGTGAAATGCCCTTGGATGTTTAGATGGGGGTCCCTGGGACTTACAAAGGAACTAGATCTATGAAAAGAATATAAAACTTCAGCTTTTGGCATAGCATGGGACCAGGAAGAAGGCAGATGTGTGTCTACCACAGGTGTATGGGAGGAAGATGCTTATCTGGGCTTTACTTCCTAATCATGCTCAGATTTTCTGGATGTGCTCTGAACAGGGTTAACACAACTGATCCTTCCTGGTTGTGGCCTCATTCTACAGCTGCTCTATGTGACTTGTTCTTTATCACATAACCCTGTTGGCATTTGACACTCAGAGGTGCCAACTCTGCTTCTCTTTTCCCTTTGTCCCAATGTTGCCCTTGCTTTAGACTCAGTATTTTTTGTGCAACAGTATTTGAGTTCTTTCTGCACTGTTTCCAATCATGGATAGTTGTAGTCTTGAACCTGGCTAGACTGTGGACGACACAGCTTCTTCCCAGATATCCCTGGACTCACAGGTGGAGTTAAGGAATGTGGATTAGCAAGTGATAGGATACACATTGAAGCTCACATAACAGATGGTGAGACACAACAGCCTGTTTTTAAAGGGGACAAAGCCGCAGAATTTGTTCAGGGGGAAAGCAGTCTATGTATTTCAGCATAATATTGATTGGTGTGAGTTTCTATTTACCATGTCTTTCTTATTGAAATAATGATATCATCGATAACTAAAGTGCTAGTGTAAAGTACCACAAGATGCTTTATGATAGTACAATGCTATTCATTTTTGCATTTAATAATACTTCTTCAACCTATGTCACATGAAAACTGCAGGGCATCACAATTGCAAGTACAGGCAAGAGGCAGCAACACAACATACTTTTTCTCCACAGTCCAACAAATCATAGGTACTGAAGAACTGTGTGTGCTTAACTAAAATACCAACCCAAAGCAAACAAACAAAGAAAAGCAGGAAAGGGTAAGAGAGAGTACCTCGCTGGGATTCCCAAGAGGAGTTTGAATCTAAATATCTAGATACTTTGTGGCTTTGTTCCTGTGCTAATCTACAGACTTGCTGGGGAAGGGTAGCAGGGTCTATTGTCTAGAATTCTAGGTCAACTGATTGCCTTCTAGTAGCCCTGGCGTGTGGTTCACAATGGGAATGCAGTCTGCATCTTCAAAGGACTAGAGGGAGCTTGTGATTGGCCATAATTAGCCAACTGATGATCTCTCAAGTCATCCAGGTTGGCAAGAATCTGCTTCACCAGCACTCACCAGGTCAATCCCCTGTTCCACTCCCTTTCAACAGAGCACATCATATTTATCGCTCAGACACCTTCCTGACAGAGCTTGCCTTCACTCAAAAGCAAGCCAACAAGGATGAGTCTTTTGCAAATTTTGAGTCACTGAAACCACAAAATGAAAGTAGAATGAGATTCATTAAGTGAATAATTTGTCCCCTAGGGCCTGCAGAGAGGTTTACCCTGACAACTGTAATTGCTTCTTGCTCTTCCAAATCCAAGAAATCAAAAACCCAGAGTTTTCCTTGTTGCCACTGTTTTCTCATTTCCCCTTTCCTTCTTTTTCTTTTTTCTTTTTGGTTATTTAACTAATTTCTACCACACACATACAATATATATTATTTGTTCAGCACATAGAAATTGAACTAAGACACACTGACTGTTCTTAGATGGCTCATATTATTTGTCATGAGCTGGAAATCTCGTTCTTTTTCTTCTGGGCACTTCTAATATTTGAGTCAGGAAAAATTTTACACTGACTTCCATTGCCTGAACTCCATAATACTCACAATTTTTTTTTATAATATTGAAGTACAAATCCTTCAAACATTGTTTTGCTAAACTATAAACATAATGTATTATTAAATAAGCTTTGGAGTTAGATCTCAGGTTACAACATGGGCCTGGTATTTCTGAGTGTCTCTACCCTGCTCTAAGCCAAGACAACATTGTGACACACAGTGTTTTCCAGACTGTGCTTTGCTGGAGTAGTTCCATTTTACAAGCTGCGTTTGGTTCTATTTTGAGGACAAAGACAGAGGGGGGATGACTCTGCACCTAGTTTAGCAGGTGGACAACATCACCTCTCCTACATCAAGCAGCACCTGCAAGACACACACTGATAATTCATTCTGAAAAGTAAAAAGGCACCGTTGATAAATTTACCAGTGTACACTGGGAAAAGAGGAGCACTTGGACACATTAAGAGCATCAACTTTACACAAAGAGTTACAGGCAAATAAGGAATACTGAGAGTGGAAGAAATAACCTTTCCCAGGGAAGAGCACACCAAATGGCTATTCATTACCAAATGGTGAACCCTGAAAACATACATACAAGTAACATTATATGAACTGATCAGGTCATATTCAGGAATTAATGAAAACAGAGATCATGAATTTGAAAGAGACCAGGAGGGGCATGTGGGAGGTTATGGAGAGAGAATAGAGAAAAGAGAAATTAATCTCAAAATAAAAATCTAAAAAAAAAAAGAATATTTAAGGAAAAAAATAAAACCTACCAGGTATGGGGAGATGGACCAGTGGGTAAAGGACTTGACAAACAAGCATAAAAACCTGATTTCAAATCTCCAGCAGCCATGTGAAAGCCAGAGCATCTCTGTGACCCCAGGGCTGGGGTCAGAAGAGACAGGAAGATCCCTGGGACTTGTTGGCAAGCTAGAGTTGCTGATACAGTGAGCCTCAGGTTCAGTGAGAAACTCTGCCTAGAAAAAAAGAGAAAAATAAAAATAGAAGATGGTAAAGAAGACATGCTGATGTCAACTTCTGGCCTCCAGGTGCGCTGGAGTAGATGAATGTACCTCCACATACATATGTGTGCACATCTGCATAGTCCCCACATTCATAGTCTACACAAATATATATCTATACATCTAAATATCTATCTATATCTATCTATCTATCTATCTATCTATCTATCTATCTATCTATCTATCTAACTACCTATCTATATCTCTATCTATCTATCTATCTATCTATCTATCTATCTATCTATCTATCTATATCTCAAATCCAGGCCTGAGAATTTATTGAATGCACTAGTGATGAGAGGTAGAAATGCTCTCATGGACCCCCTAAGGAGGAGACAACTTAGCTCTTTGAGTATCACTGCTCCACTGTCCTGTCCTTTGACCACTTGCGTGTACACAAAGGGGACAACAAACAGAAAACTTCTAACTCGTCCAAAAGCTTCAGCTTAGATCAGTCTCCACTGCTTGATGCCCTCCATTCAGCTTGCCATCTTTCCATTCATATTTTTGTCCTTTCAGACCTCTGCCTGTTCTCCACCAGTCTATTCCTGTGCAGCTAGACTCAGTCCTGTACCTGGCTCAACCTTGAGACCCCGAGGCTCGGCTCTGCTTAATTCCAGAAGCTATCTTCAGGGCTTTGTTAATATTTAACCATCTTCAGTGATTTTCTTGGCAGCTCTATTACCTCTCTGTCTCCAGTCAGAATTCCTCGAACTTTGCAACCTCTTTAACATTTAAACCTTTTATAGTTATTATATAACCATACATATAATTATCTATTTGTCTATCTATCTATCTATCTATCTATCTATCTATCTATCTATCTATCTATCTCTATCAACCTATCTATTCATCATCTATCAATTGTGTGATGTGTAGTATATGGTATGAGAGTTAATATTATTAATTAATCTTGGAATAAGAGGATCTGTTTTTGCCTATGAAAACACATCAAGGAAAATTATAACTACTTGGCAAAAATTATAGCCAATAGAATTGATGCAGTTTATGAGTTTATTATCTAATACATTAAATATTGTAGAACAAAAATGTGTTTATATTAATGTGAAAACTCCAACTCTGTATGTATAACTCTTTGAGTCACTGTTACTTTAAATGTAAAATGACAGAGCTGTGGAGGAATTAAACTAAAATGGCCACACGCAACAACAAGCCTGAAGAGATGGATCATTTCCTTCCTCTTTGACTTCCTAGAGATATGGATGATGTCTTAACCTTTTTCTCTTTCAAAGATTTTATCCCAGGCTTTCATATAAAAATGCACAGAAAAGTCCTTTTTATGTTGTATGACAAGAATTTCCCTGGGGAGGTGCAATACACACATCTATTCACCCCAACTAGGTAGCTCACGACACACCAAAGTACGGATATCACCAAAGTCCAACTTGGTGAGCCAATGCGTTGTATTGGGGTTACTTAAAAGAATATGGGTGAGGAGTTATTTGAAGGAGCAAAAATGGCAAGCTGCATCTCCAAAGACGACAGCTCAGGGCTCAAGGAAGCTGCATCTCCAAAGTTTACCAAGCATGAATGACAGCTCACAAAAGCTAGGAAACCTGGAGCACACTGGGCAGATGGCTCAGCAGGTTGCAGAGTGTCCCTCCTGAGTGGCTCAGTTGGTTAGTCTACACCTCTTCCAAGCAGCTCAGCTGGTTTCTGCTTCTTTCCAGACTGCTTGTCTTGTCTGAGACTCTTCTTTGTAGCTCAGCTTGTCTGAGGGTGATTCTCAGCCTCTCAGCCATCTTGTTGTTTACTCTTGGGAAGGAGGGGACCTAGTGAATCTGGTTGGTTTCAGGGACTTCCTAAAGCTGTTTTGAGCTGTTTATCTTTTGTCTTAAAAAGTTGCCATGAAGGATGGAATGCTCTAATCACAGAGGAAATGCTATAGAAGCAGCCTTGGTGCAGTGGGAAGGGGCTTGGACCTGCCTAGGCTCAATATGCTGGGCTCCGCTGACTCCCCATGGGAGACCTTGATTTGGGAGATGTGGGGTGGCTTGGGAGAGAGGCCTGGGGGTGGGAGGAAGGAGGAGGTGGGATCTGTGGGCAGTATGTAGAGTGAGTAGAAAATTTCTTAATGAAGAAAAATGAAAAAAAAAAGAAGTTGACTAATATAAATCAGTAAACTGATGAATGAATGAATGAATGAATGAATGAATGAAAGTCTAGCTTTTGCCTGTGAAGCCTTGAAAGACACTGCTGTGTGTGGCTTTGAAGCACAGGGAGTCCTGGAGATCCAGGCCTCGAAGGTGAGACGCTATTATCCCTCTGCCTGCTTCCAGGCTATTCCCAGACATCTGGATCAAGAACTACTGAACAGTGGTGGAGGGTTGATTTCAAACATCTGCTGAGGGTTCTGGCTTTATCTAGGAACTTCTGCTCCTTACTCACAGCAACTTTCTTATAGTATTGTCCTTAAGCTCAGGTAAAAGCACATCTACCATGGCCTGGGTCCTAAATATCTGCCTTTTTGACTTATCATCATTCAAAGCTTGGGCAGGTATGGAGGCATACACCTGTAATCCCAGTCCTTGAGAGGTTGAGGCAGAAGAATCAGGAGTTCTAGGCCATCCTTGGTGTTAGGCTGGACCAACACCTGGCTAGGAGGGAACCAACCATTTCAGAGAAATAGATACTGCACATTCCGTGTGCCTCTTAGTCTTATGCCTCCACACATGCATTCTAAACCAGGTAAACAAATCACCCATCATACTTTTAACAGACTTTTCCTAACATGTCTATCTTCCACCCCATATCAGTCCTTAGGCTTTCCTGAAGCAGAGGGCACTCTATGATTTGGAGCCCTTTTGTCCCCAGCCCTTCTGTCCCCAGCCCTTCTATCCCCAGACTCGGTGCCCCTGATCAGCAGAAAGTAGCTAGAGGAGACCATCAGCACCTTTATAATCAATTAGGCTGGCCTAAGTCCCTGGCCAAGAGGAAACCAGCCCCTTAGGGGAAATAGAAACTGCATGTTCTGCACATCTCAGGAATCTGACCTTTATCTTTCTGAGAGCAGCCTGACAATAGCATCCTGTTATCTTAACCCCCACAGCATCCTCTTATCTTAATGACCAGAGGTCCCCTTTCAGCTTACAACAGTTCCTTTGTTTGCGGGCAGTTTCCCACTCTCTCCCACCTGACTTAAACTATCCTATGAAAGCCCAGACTCCCTTTTGGCCCTGATGCTTTCCCTTCTCTTGGAGACAGCCTGGTAGTCTGTACCTCAATAAAGCTTCATTCTTTGGCCTCAATACAGTTCTGGTGGTCTTGTTCTCTTGTAACCCTTACACTTGGTGACAGAAAATTTGAAGCAAACCTGGGATTTAATGAGACCCTGTTCTCAAATCCCCAAACCCAAACCAATACAACTAACAGCAGCAAACAAACAAACAAACAAACAACACTAAACACCCTAGAAGCAATTTAGTAAATAGACCATAAAGGAAAAGTTTTGCCACATTTCTTGTACTATACTTTCAAAGCAAAATGAGGCTACAGAGAAATATGTTAGGGTTTATTACCGGCAATGTGGCTGTTGCCAGAGACATATTCTCTTTGGACATGCCACAGGGATTTGAGCAGAGGTGCTTGTTAAGGGGAGATATAATTAATTTGTCAAATGCTGCCTCTCAGATGGCATGGATGCAATAAATTCTTGCCTAATGAGGCATCATTCCCTTGTAGTGCCAAGTGTCCATTTTTTAAGTTGTCTTCATGGTATAATATGTAGATTCAGTGGTTCTGGAGGATAAACTCAGTATATTCCACCATTACACCTGCTGGAAAAGGAGCACATTATAATATTGAACAATTTGTTATGAAGTTATTTTAAAATATTTTAGATATGAATAAAGCATGAAGGCAACCATTTATATTATTTAGTGAGTCTAGGTAGTAATTTTATTACTAGTTGTAGAAGTAACCGTCTTATTAAATAAGAAACACAGAGCTGATGTAAAGATGAAAGCCCAAGAGGTCAGGGCTAAGAGCCTTACCCACCTGCTGCAGCTATCCTCTTCAGCCAAGAGACCTACTTCCTGTGTTTTTGTCTTTATATAGATTTTCTGTTCTGCCTTCTCATTGGTTGTAAACCCAACCACATGACCACCTCGTCACTGCCTGTCTGTACAGACCGCCAGGTCTTCTATGGTTGATATTGAGATTAAAGGCGTGTGTCTCCATGCTGGCTGTATCCTTGAACACACAGAGATCCGCCTAGCTCTGCCTCCCAAGAGCTGGGATTAAAGGCATGCGCCACCAACGCCTGGCTCTGCTATGGCTTGCTGTTAACTCTGACCCCCAGGCAACTTTATTTATTAACATACAAATAAAATCACATTTCAGTACAAATAAAATATCACCATAACTAGTATATGTTAATTGTATTAAAATGGGTTTGATTGTTTGATTGTGATATTCTCATAAATGCTTATGATATACCTTATAATATTAAGCAAAGTAATATCATGGTTCATAATAAATAACATTAAAACCTAAATATAATGCTTGCTTGTACCATATGATGATTTATCCTTGTGATATCCTATATAGTATTAAATGTAGTTTATACAACTCATTCTTCTTTTTTATATCCATATTTTGCTTCGGAATTGGTGTTCCCAATACCAGGCACTAACGTTAAGTTTGCCCTCTAGGACTTTCCTTAAATTTTCTATCCTACACATGTTTTTTTACCCTTATCCTAGCTGTAGCTGTGTTTTAATGGGCCAGATGACAAGTATGTCTTTATTTGCAGCCTTCCAGCACCTGTTGTCACCACTTGGCTTTGCCAGTGCAGTCTAGAAGCATCCCAGATGGTATACAAAACAAACGTATTCAATATTACCCATTTATCAAAACAGACAACTGTCCTGATGCGGCCCAAGGTTCCTGTTTACCCAAATCTTGGTTCTAGGTTGAGTAATAGAGTGCTCTTTGTTTTGCTGTTTTTTTCATGTGTCAGTAGGTCACTATGGCACCTTCCTTGTGATTCTTCTTTCAAGAACTGGGTTGCATGTATATGCTATCATCTCTATGCATCATCTCCAGCATTGCTTTATGCTGTAAAAGAGGAAAGAAGGGGCTTTTTGATTCTTTAAAGAGTAAGGGCTTGCAACCATAAAGGACATGCATTGTTTCACTGGCAATACTTAGTCAAAGGCCTCCACCTAACCATGAAAGTAATTTGAAAACCATCCTGAAGGCAGGGCATGGTGATGCACATTTTGACCCTAGCACTTGGGAGACAAAGGCAGACAGATCTCTGTCTCTGTGAGTTTGAAGCCAGCTAGGGCTACAAAAGAGGAGGGCTGATGTAGCTCTGTGAGCTCACAGGGGAGGGAGAGATAAAATCCAGTTGTTGAACCTAGAAGAAGTTGCAGAGTGTCATGTGTTCTTGGCTTCCAAGCTGAATGTGTGTCACAAATATCTGATATTAACACTGCGGGAGAATTTATTTTATAGTTGTGTTTCAGTTAGGTTTACTGAGGGTTGACTATGCATTTCCATGTTTTGTTTCTAAGTTATGTTTTTGTAACTTTTTAGGTATTGTATTTGTTGGGTGCAGCATGTTCATGACCCAAACCTTTCTTTCACCTGGGTTCTAGTTAAAATCACTCAGAATGACAAGGGATCATCTTTCTAGTTGTTTCCTACTTGATCCAATTGCGTTTTACTTGTTTTCCTTCTGTGTTTTCCCACCTGCTTTTGGATTATTTATGTGACTCTTCTCTCTTCGATGCTAATTCATTATTTTACACCCAATTCAAAATGCTGTAGTGGTTTCCCTGGAGTTTATAGAATGTATCTTATTTTATAATCCATCTTCAATTAATGCCTTTTTGTTTCAAATGCAACTTAATAACTTTCATTTATTTTGCTTTGATTGCCTATAGCCCCCCCCCGCTCCCCCCCCCCCCCCCCGTGTGTGTGTGTGTGTGTGTGTGTGTGTGTGTGTGTGTGTGTGTAGGGAGTGTTTATGTGGGTGTAGACGCCAGAGGCAGAGGGTAACCTGAGGCGTTGTCCCTTTGCTTTCCAGACTGTCTTTTACTGGCACTAGCTGAGTAGTCCAGGCTGGCTAGTCACCAAGTCCAAACATCCCTGCTTCCACTTCTCCATTGCCGGGAATGTGGGGCAGCTCCAATATGTGGCTGCTGAGGATTGCACTTGGGTCTTCACACTTGGAATGTGAGCGCTTCAGCAGCTGAACTGTCTCCATCTCCAATTGCCACTTTTCCTTTATTTTCATTATCTTTAGGATCTATTTAAGTTTCAGAAATTGTGTGTCCCTAAAATACATTGCTTCCTTTACCTTAATGAAATAAGAAGAGTTAGCATTTTTTTGTATTTAAATTCTAAAGTATTTATTCAAATTATTCATAAAAAATGTGATGTAGGTTTCTCTGTAGATGCTTTGGTAATGAATCCTCTCTAATTTCATTTATATAGAAGTGAGTGTGGGGATTCCTGCCTGTAATCCCAGCACTCTGGAGGTGAAGACAGCAACATTTCTGAGTCTGGGATGAATGTGTGGCTACATAGTGAATTCTAGGAGGCACTGGTTGTGGTGTTGTGGGGATCTTTGTGGGATAGCACCTCAGCACCAATGAGAGTGGAAGAGTTGTTACCAGGGGACTGAAGCCAGGACAGCTCCTGAAAGGCTTCTATCCCAGGTCCACTTTGTAGTCTCATTTTGTACTCTGAAATCACAAGGTGGCATGGAAGCAATCAAGAATTTGCAGAGCCTTATGTGGCAGTCAGCAGGTTGTTAATGGCAAAGACCCAGCTATTTCTTTAGGTCATTATGTTTCAGGTAGCAAGTGAAGTCATGCTTGGCAAATAGGCAGTACAAGCAGTGCTTTACATAAATCACTAAACAAATCAATAAATCATAACTAATAATTTGTGTTTTATTTTTTACTTTATTTTACTTCAGTGGTATAAGACCTTTTCTAAAAAAACCAGAATATTTTAAAATTTATATCTAAAGAGATATTTAGTGATGAAGGGCATACTTGGTAAATTTAAAATTCTTTCTAGTTAAATAGTCACGTTATTGGCTTTTAATTTGCATAGCTTTTAACAAAAAGTCTGCTGTATTCTTTTGTGGAAGTTCTATGTCATAGTGATGAGATGTCCTGATAAATGCATTGTTAGCTGAAAATCCTATAAATCCAAAAATGCATTTAATATATCTTGCACATCAAAGGTTAGTCTCCTCTACCACACAACTAAAAACACATTATCATAGAGTAGTGCACATTCATCTTGCACAAAACCTATTTTGAAATTAAGTATCAATTACTTCATAGAATTAATTTAAACCTGTGTCTAAGAAATGCTGGTGATACCGTGCCCTTTGGTTATCGATGTTTACCCTTGCCATCACGAGGATGAAGGACATCTTGTTGACAATGACGGACACTATGAGACAGGCTCCTCCACCTGACAAGAGATTGAAACTCAAGGCTGCAGTTAGTCCCTACTGATCCCGTGTTACTTTTGCACTACTGTAAAATGAAAAAAATTGTAAGCGGTTCTGTCTTTGACTTGGCAATTGTACGTATTTTCCTTCTGTGTTTTTATTATTATGGATGGATTAAACATGCTTTACAGTAGTTTTAATATGAAGGTTTTAGTGTTTGTCTGTTTTAATATGTATCCGTTTGGCAGCAATTTCCTAGGATTCTCTTGAGGCAGTGTTCAGCCATTCCTCTTTTGTGTAATTCTTCCTCCCGTGTTCTCTTCCATCAAATGGATGTCTGATACTTTGCCTCAGCTTTTAGAAGCTTTCTTAGTTTTCTTTCTTTTTCAGTTGTATCTTTCTACTGAATTCATACTTATACATTTGTGGATTTTCCCCACCTTGGTTATATGAGTTGGCTCATGAGCCTGTGGAAGGCATTCAAAATCATGGTTCTTGTCTTTTCGCAATGCCTACCATGTAAATTTTGTTGGCTCTTCTGTTTCTGATAGAATTTCTTTTTAACTTTTCTACTGATTTGCCTTGGAAATTCTGTGTGTTGAGTTCCAGTCCACTGCAGTAAAGTGAATAACACAACAAAGTGAATCACATGAATATTTGGTTTCTCTGGGCACATAAACGTTATGCTTATCCTACACTGCAATGTGTGAAATATGTGATAGCATTGTTCTAAACAGTCTGTATTCCTTACTTAAAACATACCTTGTTACGGCCGGGTGGTGGTGGTGCATGCCTTTAATCCCAGCACTCGGCAGGCAGAGGCAGGCGGATCTCTGTGAGTTCGAGGCCAGCCTGGGCTACCAAGTGAGTTCCAGGAAAGGTGCAAAGCTACCTAGAGAAACCCTGTCTCAATCAATCAATCAATCAATAAATAAAAACAAAAAAAACATACCTTGTGGCTAATGATGCTAGTGATCAGTGGAGCTGCTGGAGAAACAGTGTTGACAGATTTTATCAGCACAGAGTTGTTCCAGGCCTTCAGTTTATTAAGACACAAAGCAAGATAGAACCTCACAGTGCCCATAAAGCACAGTAACAGCTTGTAAAATGAGATGAGGTATGTTTCTACCACCTATTGTAATTGCCTATTAGTAATAGGTTATTATGTTACTAATTATTCTTTTGATTTAAGATTTTATTTTATATGTATATATGTGAGTGTGTGTGTGTGTGTGTGTGTGTGTGTGTGTGTGTGTTTTCACACACACATGCATATATATATACATATATGCTACATTACACAATGCCTGTGGAGACTAGAAGAGGGTATTGGGTTCCCTGGAACTAGAGTTCTAGATGGTTATTTGCCACCATATGGATGCTGGGAACTGAATTCAAGTTCTCTGGAACAGTAGTATGTTACCTTAACTGCTGAGGCATCTCTCCAACCTCTAGTATTTTAAATGTCATATTTAATAGTTCAAACATATTGTTCCTCCCTGAGTTTGGCTTTTCTGGGTTCCTTTTATTCCTGATTGTGGGCTGTATATATGTTGTGTGTGCATATGTGTGTGTGTGTGTGTGTATGTGTTGTTACTTTTGATTAAATGCTAGATAATTTACATACTACAATGGAGACTGAGGTAAGCAAAATATCTCTGGACTGTGTATATCTGTTAGGCTCCTATGATATAATGTTAATCCATCAGTCAGTCAGCAGTTGAACTGAATTCTGATTTTGCAGTTGACATGATTAATCCTCATTTTGTACTTAGGGTAGAAGCTGGATGGCTGGAGCTTTTTACTGAGTGTTCCCGGGTCACACACAACTTTGGCTTTCCATGTACCCTTTAAACTCATAGAAATTTCTCTCAGCTATTGACCTTCTTCTTATAGTAGATTTATTTTGGTTACTCCTTTGTGCTTTCTTGCCTAGCCACTTGTAATAAAATGCCTCTTGATTTTTCTAGTCCAGCCTCAGTCTCAGGAGGTGACCTTTCCTCAGTAATGCTACGTCTTGTTATACATGGTAGAGTATCTATGATATTAACTTGGGAATAATAATTGCTGTTTTAGGGTATCTATTGCTGTGAAGAGACTCCATGGTCATGGCAACTCTTATAAAGGAAAAACATTTCATTGGGATGGCTTCCACTCTCAGAGGTTTAGTCCATTGTCATCATGGTGCTGGAGAAGGAGCCAAGTGCCCTACATTTTGACTTGCGGGCAACAGGAAGTGGGCTGTCTCACTGGGCATGAGCATTTATGAGACCCCAAAGCCCACAGTGACATACTTCCTCCAACAGTACCACACTTCCTCCAACAAGGTCACACCTCCCATTAGTGCCACTCCCTTTGGGAGCTACTTTCTTTCAAACCACCACAATTACTTTTCTCCCATTCTTCTTTTATACTGTGTCTATCAGTGGTATTGGATGGTGCTCTTTGTGCATAGGGTTTGATATCCTTACTAGTACTCCTTGGGGAACACGGCCCACTCCTACAGCCATTCTTATAGTAGTGATCACCATTTCCCCCAAAGTGCTCACTGATTCCCAAGACACGTTTCTACTCTTTTCATTGCTTCTATTGTTGTTCTTGAGCCTTTCAACAGAAATCCAGTGACTGATGACTCATTTTAACTGTTCGTTTTAAACTCCAAATCTAGCATGTCTGCACCTTCATGCTATTTAACATTCACCATCTAGCCATCCATTAAAATTTTTTTATCAGTTTTTATTTTGTGTGTCTGGTATTAAAGTGACTCCACATGACTATTATCTCATGAGTTGTTGGCATTTGATTCTGTCATAGTCAGGGCTACTGGTTGCTATACCATCTAAGCTCTTTGATGTGTTTAAGAAAATTTATTGATTTAATAATAGCTCCTTCTATTCATTTGGTGGAAGTGACATTCCTGACTTTCAGGAGAGACACAAGTAGAAGTCTCTGTCATTGTGGAATGACATCTACCCTCCCAAAGAGTAGCTTCTACTTTGCAGGCTTTAGACAGCCATGTGAGAATGAGATCATTTTCTATGACTTCATTGGAATATTCAGTTTATATAAGAAGCTGAGCTATAATGATGCTGTGAGTTTATGTGAAATTACTTTGTCAAATTATCTCTAAGCACATTTGATTGAGCACTCTCATGTAGTTAAAACAAAAGCCTTCTTAACTGTCTGAAGACTTAGGTCATGGTCTTATCTCTACCCTTTTCTAGCCTTGTTGGACAACTCACTGAATTTCTTTGGTTCCTGACTTCCTGTGCAAAATGCAGATACTAGGCTCGGGATTTCTGTGGCTTGCCATCTGTTCTATGGTCACTGCTGCTGAACGAGTCTCCTTTTATCCACATAATTATAGTAGAGGTACTAGTGTTATCATCTAACAAAGGAACAATTAAAAGGAAGCCAAGTGTATACACTTTGGCATTGAATTACAATCAAGTAGAAGAATGTAGTCAATTAGAAAACTTGAACTTCTTCTTTTTTTTTTTTTTTTTTGGTTTTTCGAGACAGGGTTTCTCTGTGTAGCTTTGCGCCTTTCCTGGAACTCGCTTTGGAGACCAGGCTGGCCTCGAACTCACAGAGATCCGCCTGGCTCTGCCTCCCGAGTGCTGGGATTAAAGGCGTGCGCCACCACCGCCCGGCTTGAACTTCTTCTTAAAGGAAGAAGGAGTTAAGCCAAAACAGGAAGGAAGTGGCATATTTTCTGTATCTCAGGTTCTGATGCAAAGTTATGCTGTCATTGTCTTTTGAATAAGGACTAATTCAACACTTTCAAATGTTGGATAGTCACATAGTATTGTGTACTTACATTATTGTAATAACCCTTATGTGTGTGAAAGAGAGGGAGACTACTAATAAGCTCTGAGTTGGGTTCATTTATGCATGAAATGAGTTAGAATAAAATTAAAGGTCTTATATTTTAATATCAATGTTCTTTTAAAAACTATTTTTATTTTAAATTATACATATTTATTTGGTACCTGTGAAGTTACCAAATAAATATGTATAATTTAAAATAAAAATATGATGTATGTGCATATGGTGTAATGGCCAAATGATGGTAAAATATGTATGTCCACAACCATTTACCTTTTCTGTGGTACCAAGACTCAAAGTCTTTTCTCCTAACTTTTCATGAAATACATAGTGTACTATAGTTACACTCACCTTACCATGCTTCTCCTGTCACTTGGTATCTATTAATAAATCAGGTTGACCCTTTCTTTCCTTGACCCCTCACCATCTGGTAACCACTGGCTAACTTTTGGTTTCTACAAATAAGATCAACATTTGAAAATTCTACATATAAGTGAGAAGAAGCAGTATCTGTCTTTCTCTGCCTGTCTTATTTTACTTACCATCATGACTTCCAATTCATGAGCAATAATATTGATGTAATGTCTTTATTATGCAATATTTAAATAAATATTCACTAGTGAACAAGTATAGAATTTCTTCTAGGAACTAAAGATCCACCGACAAATTGAATACACAAAATTTTTGTCTTCAAGGATTTGAAGATATGACATGAATGAAAAATCCAAATGGCACTCTGGAGAGAAAAATCGAGTGAGGGCCTTAGTAGAGTCTGCAAATTGCAGAGGGAGACCTCATAGTTTTCACAAAGGCAGCTGCTAAGAATCAGTGAATGGAAAGAATGTAAGGAAGAAGTAAGACATGGTTTCTGGAAGCTAGTCCTCACAGTAACATCACACAGCTTTACAGAAGATAAGATCTTACATTATACTAAATCAGTGTGTATTAACATATTGGTAAAAGTTTAGAAAATTGTGCTCTCTCTATTTGTCTCTAATTAGAGATATGAGATAACTCGTGGTGAGGAAGCACACTTTTCTCATTTCGAGAAATTAGACACAATAGTCAGAAAGGGCTTATTTCTTAAGATGATGATCTTATTAATTGCATATTCAGTAAGCCAAAGAATACGTTGCCGTAAGGTAAAAAGAAGGTTTGCGCCACATTGAATTCAAGTTGAACAAACGATAGAATCAGAGAAAGGGACTCTGCCTAAGATGGTTGGCATATCAGGCAGGCAATGCCATATTAGAAAGCAAACAGAAAAAATTGTTGTAAGTCAGAAACCAAGAAAAGAGAAAATTTAAAACAGAGTGCATGCAAAGGTGGGGTAGCTACCCACACATCAAGAAAACAATAATGAAGGGCAGTTGGAGACAACACTGAGTCTAATGAATTAAATACATAGCTGGAACAAGCTCTCCTGAGTCAATAGACAGTTAATTGCTGTCCCCATTCCCTGAGTGAGGAGAGTTTTTGACTAGTTTAATGGCAGCTGTGAAAACATGAGCTCTGAGTTATGCAAATTTTGAGTTTATATTTTACTAATTATTGTTTTCTTAAGGACATGGTGTAAAATGGTGAACAGTTGAGTACATTTGCTGTAGAGCCACTCTGGTCTCTCTAGTCAGGTGAAGTCAGGAAGTTACTTCATCATGCTTCCATCTCTCCAGTTTAGAAAAGGAATCACAACAACACATATTGTTGTAATGTCTCTTTTGTTGAGTTCAATGAGTTAAAACAGATTAAAGGCCTTTGATAATGTTGCTGTTATCTGTATTAAACCCTTGTGATTTTGTTCCACTCTAGGAAGCTGTAGGATGATGGTCAGCATGATGGCCAAATTTGCATGGGTCATATGGTTTGTGTCCACCATGTTGAGACGTAAGAGAATGGTAATCTGTTTGAATCTACCAGCATCTGACAAGTGGATAAAAAACAGGACTGGATTCCAGGCTTTTTTTAAAACTTCAAGTGGGATGCCTACAATTGCAGAAATATAATTTCACCATTAATCACCAAAATATGTCAGCAGCCTCAGCCTGCCTGAAATGTGGAATGACAAAGGTGTTACTAAAAATAACACTAGTGCTCCTAGGGCTGCTACTAAATCTGCCTTGGTTTGCTGCTGTAGCTCAGCACTTTGCACAATGTCAGCTTTAGTGCAGAAGTTTAATAAAGATTTGTTAAAAAAATGAATTCAAATGTACTTT
This sequence comes from Peromyscus californicus insignis, assembly GCF_007827085.1. NCBI lineage: Eukaryota > Metazoa > Chordata > Mammalia > Rodentia > Cricetidae > Peromyscus > Peromyscus californicus. The sequence continues at coordinate 61,517,764 of NW_026294469.1, read as the reverse complement.
AATAAACATACCAAATCCTTACAGTTGAAGGCAAGGGAAGTCATCTGGATATAGAATTTCTGGAATATTTGTTAAGAAATCAGTTATGCTATTGTGGCACTCTACCTCTGAGAATAACAAATGAGAAAAGGTTTGATTTTGAGTGAATGAGTAGGCAAAGCTCTGAAAACTCTGGGACTCTTAAGGAGGAAAAGACATGTCAATCTTGATGAGCCAAACTTTTTTCAATGGATGCATTATCCAGCTGGAATTGCCTTTTAAAATCCATCCTCAGCATTATTTGGGAATGAAGAATTTGATTCCCAGTTTAGTTATCGCCTTCATGATTTATATGATTTATTAATGAAGGCTCTTATTGGCCCTTGGCAGGTTGGTGGTCTGAACCATTCTCAGGAATTAAATAAGATCAATTCCATTTTGTAGGGCTGATGACCAGATTGATTTGACAGTAAATGATCAGGCCAAATAGAAATTACTACTTGGCATTGATGAGTATGTCTATTTAAAACAGAATTGACCTCAAATATTTAATATAGTGCCTAGAATAGCTACAGACCTAATAGTTACAGTCTAGGGCAGTAGTTCTCAAGCTTTGGGTGTATTAAAACCACCAGGAGGGTTCATTAAAAAACACCACTGAGCTTCCTCCCCAGAATGTCTGGGATGCAGGATGGAGTAACTGACTGTGGTGGTTTGAATGAAAATGGCCCCCAGAAACTCATAGGGAATGGCATTATTGGAGATGTGGTCATGTTGGAGTAAGTGTGGCCTTATTGGAGGAAGTGTGTCATGGTGGGTAGGTTTTGAGGTTTCAGAAGCTCAAGACTGGCCTGTGTCATTCTCTCTGTCTGCTGTTTGAGGATGGGGATGTAGAACTCTCACCTCCTTCTCCAGCACCAGATCTGCCTGCATGCTGCCCTACTTCCAGCCATGATGAAAGTTGACTGAATGTACCAGTCTTTGTTGACTCCCTATGGGAGTCCTTACCCTTTTGGAGGGGGGCATGCATCAGGAGGGGGAAGGCTGGGGGAAGTAGGAGGAGGGATGATAGGGGGATCTGTGGTTGGTATGTAAAATGAATAAAAATTTCTTAAATCAAAAAATATCAAAAAAGAGAAAGAAAAAGAAAGTTGACTAAACCTCTGAACTGTAAGCCAGCCACAATTAAATTAAGAGTTGCTATGGTCATGGTGTCTCATCACAGCAAAAAAAACCCAAAACAAAACAAAACAAACAAAAAAACAAACCCTAAGACACTGACATTTCCCACACATTTCTAAATGATGTCATCTCCAATCACACATTAAGAGTCACTGCTCTAGGTAAGCTCTGTTAGTTGAGTTAAGCATAAAGAGATAGAGATTGCAAGATTTTCTTCAGGCAAGGGATGAGAACTAAGGTTATGCTTAGATATAGACCAAGAGGTATAGGACAGGAAATATTCTTATGTTAATATCTTACATATTAGCAAGGGAAATATTCCAGTAATTACACCCCCAGTTCTCATTTGGTAACTAGAAATCATTTTTCACTGAACACAAAGTAGAATACATGTCCATTGAAGCCTTCTGTTCAATGTAAGCTTATTGATGAAGAAGAGTCCAGTTTTAGTGAAATGAGCAACAACAAATGCATAGTTCTCATTCCCTATCTGTGGGGAAAAGTTCTGAGCCTCCCAGTTGAGGAGTTGGGGTTGTTCTACACCCTCTACATACTATGTTCTGTCCTGTGCATCTATTCTTACAATACAATTTAACTTGTAAATTAATCATATAAGAGGCTAATATCAATAATAAAACAGGGAAGCTGTAACAATATGCTTTACTAGAAGCTATACTGACATACCTATTCTCTCTTTAGAAAGATCTTATTTATTGGGGTCCAGATGGTCTGTGGTTCGTTTCTCAACCACAAATCCTCACCCAGATGCAGTTCTGTGCCTGCAGTAAACTGCAGGAACAAGAAAAAGCCTGGGGAACTGTGGTGGTATTTTACTTGTACTGAAATGTGATTTTAATTGTATGTTAATAAATAAAGTTGTCTGGGGGTCAGAGCTATTAGAGCCATAGCAAGTGCGTGGCGGCGGTGGCACACGCCTTTAAGGACCTGGAGGGCGGTACATACAGGCAGTGGCGAGGCAGTCACATGTTTGGGTTTACAACCAATGAGAAGGCAGAACAGAAAGACTATAAAGACATACACACACAGGAAGTAGGGCCCTCTTTTCGGAGAGCTCTCTTGACTAAAGAGGATCCCTGAATCAGGAAGGGTGAGGCTCTTAGCTCTGACCTTTTGGCTTTCTTCTCTGAATCGGCTCTGTGTTTCTTATTTAATAAGACCGTTGGTTACATCTACAGGGAACTCTGATGGAATCCCCTTACTTTTGTATAGACTCCAACAGCAGGCCAGCAGGTGAGAGATATGTAGGCAGGCCTCACCACCACCCCTGGCACCCACCAGACTCTGTTCCCACAAGACCCACTCTGCCACCCAACCACACCTACCCCAGCATCCTCCCCTTGGAAAGCCCTCTCCAGCAACATCAGCAGAACCTATAGGCATAAGCACCCCCACAGCAATTGGAAGCACAGCAGCCTCTATGGGCAAAAGCACCACCTACACCAGTTGGAAGAACAGATGGGTAAATGCCAGTGTGAGAATACATTCAACAACATAAAGGGCAATATGGCACCACCAGAACCCAGTAGTACTACAACATCAAGACCTGAGCATCCAAATGCAGATGAAGCAAAAGAAAACAACCTTAAAAATAGCTTTATGAAGACAATAGAGGCCCTTAAAGATAAATGTAAAATTCCCTTAAAGAAATCAAGGAAAAGACAAACAGAAAAATTGGAAGTAATCAATAAATCCCTTAAAGAAAGTCAAGAAAAAAACAATCAAACAGGTGAAGGAAACAGTTTAAGACTTGAAAATAGAAACAGAGGCAATAAGGAAAACACAAACTGAGGGAATTCTGGAAATGGAAAAATCTGGATAAGGGAACAGGAACTACAGATGCTAGCATCTCTAGCAGAAAACAGGAGATGGAAGAGAGAATCTCAAGTATTGAAGATATGATAGAGGAAACAGATTCATCAGTCAAAGAAAATGTTAAATCCAACAAATTCTTAGCAGAAAACATTCAGGAAATCTGGCACACCATGAAAAGATCAAACCTAAGAATAATAGGGATAGAAGAATGAGAATTCCAGCTCAAGAACACAGAACAAAATCATAGAAGAAAACTTTCCCAGCCTATTGAAGAACATGCCTGAAGGTACAGGAAGCTTACCGAATACCAAATAGACAGGGCCAGTAAAAATGTCCCCTTGCCATGTAATAATCAAAACACTAAACATACAGAATAAAGAAAGAATATTAAGAGCTATGGTGATATTTTGTTGTACTCTAATAAAATTTGCCTGAAGACCAAAGGACAGAGCCAGCCACTAGATTAAACACAGAGGTCAGGCAGTAGTGGCACACATCTTCAATCCTAGCACTCAGGAGGCAGAAATCCATCTGTGAGTTCAAGGCCACACTGGGTACATAAGATTGATCCAGTCTAGGAGAGAAACAGAGCCAGGCAGTGGTGGCAAACACCTTTAACCCCAGTATTTGGGAAGCACACATGCCATTAATCCCAGCACTAGGAAGGTGGAGATAGGAAGTGATGGCTGGGCAGAGAAAGACATATAAGGCATGAGGAGACAGGAACTAGAGCCCTTTTCAGCTGAGGACTCAGAGGCATTCAGTCAGAGGATTTGTGGAGCTGGTGAGATGAGACATGGCTGTTGCTTGTTCCTTTGTCTCTCTGATCTCTTAGCATTTATCCCAATATGTGCCTCTGGGTTTTTATTATAAGACCATTTAGGATTCGTGCAACAAAAAACTGCAAAAGAAAAAGGCCATGTACCATATAAAGGCACCTATAAGAATTACAACCAACTTCTCAATGGAAACTCTAAAAGCCAGAAGGTCCTGGACAGACGTTTTGCAGACACTAAGGGATCATGGATGCCATCTCAAACTATTACACCCAGAAAAACTTTCAATCACCATAGAAGAAGAAAACAAGATATTCCATAACAAAACCAGATTTAAACAATACCTATTCACAAATCCAGCCCTACAGAAAGTACTAGAAGAAAAATTCCAACCCAAGGAATTGAGCTGCACCCATGAAAACAAAGGCAATAGATAATCTCACACCAGCAGAACCCAAACAAGGGAAACACACACACACACACACACACTACTACCACCAGCAGCAAAACCAAACAATAACAGGAATTAACAATCACTGGTTATTGATATCCCTTAATACCAATGAACTCCTATAAAAAGACATAGACTAGCAGAATAGATACAAAAACAAGATCCATACTTCTGCATATAAGAAACACACTTCAACTTCAAGGACAGGAATTACCTCAGAGTAAAGGTTGGGAAAAGATTTTCCAATCAAATAGACAAAAGAAGCAAGCTGGTGTACCTGTCCTAATATATAACAAAATAGACTTCAAACTAAAATTAATCAAAAGAACTGGAGAAAGACATTTCATATTTGTTGAAGGAAAAACCATCAAGATGAAGTCTCAGTTCTGAACATTTATACCTCAAATACAAGGGCAACCACATTTGTAAAAGAAACATTACTAAAACTTAAATCACCCATCAAATCCCACACATTAATAGTGGGAGACTTCAACACCCCACTCTCACCAATGGACAGGTCTGCCAGACAGAAACTTAACAGAGAAGTAAGAGAAATAACAGATGTTATGACTCAAATGGACTTAACAGACATCTATAGAACATTTCACCCAAACACAAAAGAATATACCTTCTTCTCAGCATGGAACCTTCTCTAAAATTGACCACATACTGGGTCACAAAGCAAAATCTCAACTGGTACATGAAAAAAAAAATGGAATAACCTCCTGTATCTTATTGGATCACCATGGGTTAGAATTCAACAACACAAACTACAGAAAGCCTATAAACTCATAGAAACTGAACAACTCTCAACTGAATTACCACTTGAACAAGGAAGAAATAAAGAGAGAAATTAAAGACTTCCTAGATTTCAATGAAATTGAATGCACAACATACTTATGGGACACTATGAAAGCAGTGCTAAGAGGAAAGTTCATAGCACTAAATTTCTACATGAAGTATTTGTAGAAATATCACACTGGTGACTTAACAGCACACCTGAGAGCTCTAGAACAAAAAGAAGCAAACTCACCCAGGACGAGTAGATGGCAGGAAATAAACACAGGGCTGAAATCAACAAAACAGAAACAAAGAGAACAATATAAAAAATCAATGAAACAAAGAGTTGGTTCTTTGAGAAAATCAACAAGATAGACAAATCTTCATCCAAACTAACCAAAAGGCAGAGACAGAATATCCAAATTAACAAAATCAGAAATGAAAATGGGGACATAGCAACAGATACTGAAGAAATCCAGAGAATCATTAGGTCATACTTCAAAAACCTGTACTCCACAAAATTGGAAAATCTAAAAGAAATGGATAATTTTCTTGATAGGTACCATATACCAAAATTAAATCAAGACCAGATAAACAACTTAAATAAACCTATAACCCCCAAGGAAATAGAAGCAGTCATTAGACGTCTCCCAACCAAAAAAGAGTCCAGCCCAGATGGTTTAAACACAGAATTCTACCAGAATTTCAAAGAAGAACTAATACCAAAACTTCTCAAATTGTTCCACACAATAGAAACAGAAGGAACATTGCCAAATTCTTTTTATGAGGCTACAGTTACTTTGATACCCAAACCACAGAAAGATGCAACAAAGAAAGAGAATTACAGACCAATCTCCTTCATGAACATTGATGTAAAATACTCAATAAAATACTTGCAAACTCAATCCAAGAACAACACATACACACACACACACACACACATCATCTACCATGATCAAGCAGGCTTCATCCCAGAGATACATACAAAAATCTGTTCAACATACAAAAATCTGTCAGCATAATCCACCATATAAAGAAACTAAAAGAAAAAACCAAATGATCATCTCATTAGATGCTGAGAAAGCCTTTGACAAAATTTAACATCCCTTCATGATAAAGGTCTTGCAGAGATCAGGGATACAAGGAACACACCTAAGCATAAAAAAAGCAATATACAGCAAGCTGACAACCAACATCAAACTAAATGGAGAGAATCTCAAAATGATTCCAATAAAATCAGGAACAAGACAAGGCTGTCCACATTCTCTCCAAATCTATTCAATATTGTACTCAAAGTTATAGCTAGAGCAATAAGACAACAAAAGGAGATTAAGGGGATACAAATTAGAGAGGAAGAAGTTAAACTTTTGTTATTTGCAGATGATATGATTATATACAAATGTGATCCCCAAAATTCTACCAGAGAACTCCTACAGCTGATAAACACCTTAAGTAATGTGGCTGGATACAAGATTAACTAAAAAAAAATCAGTAGCCCTCCTATATACAAATGAAAAATGGGCTGAGAAAGAAATCATAGAAACAATATCCTTTACAATAGCCACAAATAATATAAAATATCTTGGGGGTAACTCTAAGGAAACAAGGGAAAGAGCTATATGACAAGAACTTTAAATCTTTGAAGAAAGAAATTGAAGAAGATATCAGAAAATGGAAAGACCTCCTATGTTCATGGATAGGTAGGATCAACATATTAAAAATGACAAAAACAATCTACAGATTCAATGCAATTCTCATCAAAATCCCAGTACAATTCTTCACAGATCTCAGAAGAATAATACTCAACTTCATATGGAAAAACAAGAACCCAGGATAGCTAAAATAATCCTGTACAATAAATGAACTTCTGGAGGTATTACCACCCCTGACTTCAAGGTCTAGTATAGAGCTTAAGTAATAAAAACAGCTTGGTATTGGCATAAAAGTAGACATGTGGATCAATGGGTCCTGACATAAATCTATATATCTATGAGCACTTGATTTTTTATGAAGTATGAAATTATATAACAGAAAAACATCTTCAACAAATGGTGCTGGTATAACTGGATGTCAGCATGTAGAAGAATGCAAATAAATCTTTATCTATTGCCCTGCACAAAACTCAAGTCCAAGTGGACCAAAGATCTCAATATAAATCCAGTTACACTGAACCTGATAGAAAAGAAAGTGGGAAGTAGCCCTGAATGCATTGGCACAGGAGACTTACTTCCTGAATATAACACCAGTAGCACAGACACTGAGATCAACAATTAATAAATGGGTCCTCCTGAAACTGAAAAACTTCTGTGAGGCAAAGGATACTGTCAATTAGCCAAAACTGCAGCCTACAGAGTGGGAAAAGATCTTTACTAATCCCACATCTGACAGAGGGCTGATCTCTAAAATACATAAAGAACTCAAGAAACGAGATATCAAAATACCAAATAATCCAGTTAAAAAATGTGCTACAGATCTAAACAGAGAATGCTCAACAGAAGAATCTCAAATGGCTGAAATGTACCCAAGGAACTGTTCAACATAGTCATCAAGGAAATGCAAATTAAAACAACTCTGATACACCATCTTACACTTGTCAGAGTGGCTAAAATCAAAAACATTGAACCACTCTTGGACATATACCCAAAGGATGCTCAATTATGCCACAAGGACACTTACTCAACTATGTTTATAGCAGTTTTATTTCTGATAGACCTGGAAACTACCTTCAGATGCCCCTGTACTGAAGAATGGATAAGGAAAATGTAGTACATTTACACATTGGAGTATTACTCAGCTGTAAAAAACATTGACCTCATAAAATTTGCAGGCAAATAGATGGATCATTAACTAGAAACAAATCATTCTGAGTGAAGAAACCCAGACCTAGAAAGACAAATGTTGTATATATTCACTCATAAGTGGATATTAGGAGTAAAGTACAGGATAACAAACCTACAATCCATAGCCCTAGAGAGACTAGATAACAAAGAGGGCCCAAAGATGCCTGGATTTCCCTGAGAAGGGGAAGTAGAAGAGATCTACCAGGTAAATTGGGGGTGAGGGTGGGTGGGGAGATGGGAGGATGAGAACTTGAGGGAGTTGGTTGGGCAGGCTGGGCTCAGGAGGCAGTTTGGGGGTTGGATGGAGGGGAGAGTAAGGAAAGAGATGTCTTTAGAGAGGGGGGCATTTCAGGGTTAGGGAGAAACCTGGTGCCAGGGAAACTCCCAGGACCACACCAGAATGATCCTAGCAAGAGTGGAGAGGGTGTCTGAACTGGCTAACTACTCTAATCAGATTGGTGACTAAGCTAATTGTCATCTATGGCGATATTTTATTTGTACTGAAATGTGATTTTATTTGTATGTTAATAAATAAAGTTGCCTGGAGGTCAGAGCTAATAGCAAGCCATAGCAGAAGCCAGTGGTGGTGCACACCCTTTAATCCCGATCACATGACAGGCAGATCTCTGTGTTCAAGGATACAGCCAGCATGGAGACACACGCCTTTAATCTCAATACCAACCATAGGAGACCTGGAGGTCTGTATAGACAGGCAGTGATGAGGAGGTCATGTGGTTGGGTTTACAACCAATGAGAAGGCAGAACAGAAAGTCAATAAAAAGACAGATACACAGGAAGTAGCTCTCTTTCTGAGGGGAAGGACGACAGCGGCAGTGAAGGGTAAGAAAGGGTTTTTAGTATCAGCTCTTAGCTACTGCTCTGACCTCTTGGGCTTTTAACTCTTCATTTGGCTCTGTGATTCTTATTTAATAAGACTGTTACATCTACAGTCATCAGAGATCTTTTATCCAGTAACTGATGGAAGCGGATGCAGAGATTCACAGTCAAGCACTGGGAAGAGCTCCAAGCTCCAGGAGTCCTCCAGAAGAAAGGGAAGTGGGATTGTACGAGTCATCGGGGAGGGGGGTGGTTGTCTGGGTCATGGTGAAGGAACCCACAGAGACTGCTGACCTGAGTTCCTGGGAGCACATGGACCCTGGCATGGGACTGACCTAGGCCCTCTGCATGTGTGTGACAGTTATGTAGCTTGGTCTTTTTGTAAGGCTCCTGCAGTGAGATCAGAACCTGTTCCTGGCACCTAGCTGGCTCTTGGGAACCTGTTCCCCATGCTGGCTTATCTTGGCCAGTCTTTTTGCAGGGGGAGGAGCTTGGTCCTACTGCAATTTATGTGTCATGCTTTGTGCAAGCCCATGGGAGGCCTGCCCCTTTCTGAATGGAGATGAAGGAGGAGTGGAGGGGGACAGGGGTAGATGGGAGTAGGGGGTGGGAGGAGAGGAGGGGGAAGAAACCGTGGTCAGTACGTAAAATAAATGAAAAAAAAATTAATGAAATAAAATCTTGCATGTTTCTGGACTTTTATAGCAAATAAATACATTGTAGCATAAAAAAAACAAAAAGATAAAGCCTAGGAGGCATGTCCTCCAATAAAATAAGGTCACAAGGGCAGGGGAGTACAGAAGGAAAAAACTCAGATAAGGGAGTCAGTAACAGTTAAATTCTTAATATCCAATGAAACAATATACAAACGGTAGGAAGAAAAATAAAAATGGTTCATTCCTGAAGAGAACCCAGACTGATGTTTCTGTCATTACTCTCCTTTCCAGGTCTGTGGTGGTATTGTGTTCCCCAAAATATTGTGCACCCTAATAAATTTATCTGGGGTCAGAGAACATAACAGCCACTAGATACAGAGGCTAGAAAAGGGTGGCACACACACCTTTAATCCTAGTATTCCAGAGGCAAAGATCTACCTGGATCTCTTTGAGTTCAAGGATACAGCCAAGCATGGTGACTCATGCCTTTAATCCTAGAAAGTGAGCCTTTAATCCCAGGGAGTGATGACAGAAAGCAGAAAGGTATATAAGGCGTGAGGACCAGAAACTAGAAGCTTTTAGATGGGTAAGCTTTCAGGCTTTGGAGCAGCAGTTCAGTTGAGATTCATTCTGGATGAGGACTCAGAGGCTTCTAGTCTGAGAAAATAGGATCAGCTGAGGAACTGGCAAGGTGAGGTAGCTGTGGCTTGTTCTGCTTCTCTGATCTTTCCACATTCACCCCAATACCTGGCCTCAGGTTTGATTTAACTAATAAGACCACTTAAGATTCCTGCTACACAGGTCCCTCTGGTGTCCACAAATGCACTGGCCACAACACTTACTGTTCTGTCCTCACCTTCCTTCTGATCATGTGCGATGATAAAATGCTACATGGTAAAACGAAGTGAGGTGGGTGACCCCGGCCTTGTTATGGAGTGTTATGGTCCTGTTAACCTAATGATACATCAGAAGGAGGGTCATTGAACTATGGTGATGCTCATTGAATACAGGTAATGAAGATGGCAGAAAATGGAATGTTACAGAGGGCCTACAGTGTATGTAGTGACACAGTGCACATTTGTTCATTTGATGAAGTATTTGGCTATCTCTACACATGACGCTATGCTGTATATTTCAATAACTTGGTTAATATTTCTTTATCAGAGGTACAGTGAAAGTAACATGTTTTAAGACTATACAGTGACCATCACCACCATGAAGCCATGCATTATTACAGGCGCATTGGGTATGGTGGATGTTAGGAAATCAAATGACCAGGCTAGGCTTTGTGAAGGAACCCACGCTGATTTTCATTCAAGACCACTTTTTAGCAGTATCAATGATAAAAGCAATGATAGAGAGGATTCTGCCTCTACCATCTCTGCTCATGCACATTTCTTGAGAAATATTCTCAGCAAACGTAAACAGGTTAATTAAGATGCTAAGAGGTTGGCACAGTTTCTGAGCATATTAACACCACATAAAATTTCAGTATAACTAGCTGGTATTTGTTCTTGCATGCAAAGCTGAGTTGTACAACTGGGGAAGAGTCCAAAAGGACTGAAAGAAGTTAATTAACTCAATTTTCCAAGGCCTTTGTCATCTGGTCTTAGGGCCAGGAGACAAGACAAATCCTATGAATATAAACTTACAGGCATATGCAAAAGATTGTGGTTACAATTAATAAAACTATCAATTTTCACATTATCAAAGTCTGATGATATAAATTGTTAGCTGCAATTAGAAAATGCATCTGGAGTCTTATGGTGGCAGAAGTGGGACATATTTATGCCAATATCAGACATTCTCTAGGTATGATCTGATTTGAAACTCACCTGGGATGCTCAATAAGAGTGCAGATTCTGGGGTCTCACTCCAACATAGTCATAGAGTATATGGTATCTCCTTTGTTTTTGAGCGGTTCGTTTAGTGGTTTGGTTACATGCTAGGTTTAGAATACATCTGTCAAGCTGTACACAAAAAGACATGCATATAATGCTGTACTGTACACTATAATTAGAAATACAAATGGGAGGCATGGAAACATTATTCTTAATGAGCCACTAGGAAATTCTTTGCTTCCTATTCCCACAGCTTTATACCTCCTTAGTCTAGAAACCTCCAGCCTAGAAGAAGTTCTTACACCAGGAAACACAACAATCATTCCATTGAACTGGTTGCTTAAGCTAACCTGCCACTCTCATTTCCTCATGCATCTTGACTCAACAGGCAAAAAAAGAGAGTTACAGTGTTGGTTGGAGTGACTGGTCTAAATTGCCAAGGGGTAAACTAGATAACCTCTTCAACAGAGATAAGAAAGAGTATTCAGTAATATAGGAGCTCCCTTAGGATATCTCACGGGATTGCTATGCCAAGGAATTCAGGTCAATGAGAAACTACAACATCTGATCTAGGCAGAAATGCTGATGACTCAGGTCCTCAGAAATCAAGATGTGCTCACTAATGCATTTCATATTAGAATGTCTAACTTGAATTTAAGAACTTCCCTTTTGAGGAAGAGATTAATGTGGTTTGGGTTGTATATAAGAGAATTATCACAACAGGAAGATTATATTTGTATTGTGTCTTTAGGGAGTTTGGTGCAAGTGACTGGTACGGTGTCAAGATCCTGGATGGACTTGTAAGGGTTAACTTTGTGTGTTGAACTGATTGGACCCAGAAATGACCAGATAGCTGGGGAAACCTATTTCTAAGTGTGTGTCTGCCAGTGTTCCTGGAGAAGGAGATTAGCATTTAAATTAGCGGGCTGCACAAAGCTGTCACTCTCAGCAATGTGTGCAGGCAGTATCAATCTCCTAAGGGTGTGAACAGAATGAAAAGGTGAAGGAGACACAATTTTTCTCTCTCTGGTTGGGCTGCAGCATCCATCTTCTTCTCCCTTCAGGTATTGACATTTGTAGTTATCAAATGTTGGGAACCCAGACTGTACTTGTAGCATTGTTCCTATGATCTGCAGGCTTTAGGCTTGCAGTGGAGCTGTCTCATTGGCTGTCTCATTAACTATCTTGTGTCACTCTGACCACAATACCTGACAGAAACAACTTAAGTGCAGAAAGATGCCTTTTGACTCACAGTTTCAAGGATGTTTCAGTTCATTGCAGCATGGAAGGTATGATCGAATGGTGCAGGTCAAGAGTGTCATGGAATCTGGTGTAAGGTGTTCACATCCTATCTGACTAGGAAACAGAGAGGGTAACAATAACCAAGGGCTATGGTGATAATTTATTTGTGCTGAAATGTGGTGATATTTTATTTGTGCATTAATAAATAAAGCTTGCCTGGAGATCAGGGGGCAAAGGCCAGCCATTTTAAGTAAACAAAGAAGTCAGGCAGCACACACCCTTAATCCCTCAGCAGGCAGGATCTCTGTGTGTTCAAGGCCATGCTAGGTAACAGAGCCAAGCATGGTGACACATGCCTTTAATCCCAGTACCAACCATAGAGACCTGGAGGTCTGTACAAACAGACAGACTATGACAGAGCTGTGTAGGAAGAGGAAGTGAGGTAGCTGGGCTAAGAGAGCCAATGAGAGGGCAGAAAAAGAAAACATATAAAGCCTGGATAGACAGGAAGTTACACCATTTGGAAGCTGCAGAGTTGGTGAGGTAAGGTTGGCTGGTGGCTTTCTGTATTTTCTTGATCTCTCTAACGCTTTAACCCAAATTTCTGGCTCTACGTTTTTATTTAATAAGACCATTTAGAAATTTGACTACAAAGGGCCAGGCTCCAAACTTCAAAGGCCTGCTCCAAGTAAATCCTGATTTTTCACCAAGTAAATCCTGATTCTTAATGGTGCCAAAGTTTCCCCAAGTAGTTCCACCAGCTGGGGAAAAATGTTCAAATCCTGAAACTGTGGGGACATTTCAAATTCATATTGTAACCCTGGGTATCCAGCTTGCAGATGGCAGACTGGGGGACTTCATAATTGTGGGACCTAATAGATATCTCATTAAAAAAAAAATCTGTCTATATACCTTTACATACTGCCTTTCTTTACCAGGAGAAACTTGGCTCATATAGTGGCATAGTCATGTGTAGAAAATGTGGATCAAGACAGACAGAAAAGATTTGAAATAACATTATGGTATATACTCAGAGGATTGAAGACTTGCAGGCTATTCTTAATCTTTTACACAATCTGATAAAAGAAACACATTGCAAATGCATGGAGTACCCAAAAACACAATAAAGCAATGCTTTATTGGAGCCATGTTGGTTGGTAGAGACAATCAGTTTTGTGAGCAAGATGGTGTCTCAAGAGAGGATCTTTAAGGAATAGGTTACCAACTCATTTCCTAGATAACGCAGTCAAAACATGGTTTACTGGGGATCTTCAGCTTTTACTGCAGCATGGCACAGTGGAGAAATGACAAGGCTTAGGATATGTAGTATAAACTTTCAAAGTACAGAGTGCCTAGGAGAGTGTCCAGCATAGAATCAGAATTCATTGTAATGATGGGAAAACCTAATTTCATCATTAGATGTTTCCAGAAGGACAAATGATGACAGCTTTGGACAATTCTAGTGTTTCATGAAAACATGGACAATGTTCTAATGATCATTTCTTATATTAATTTTATCTTATCTCTAATTAGTTCTTATTGGTCATCTCAGATGGCTTAATTGATTTCACTATGTTATGAGCTGATATACAAAGATTTCACATGGTTACTAGGTTAGTACAACATTTTGGTTTCGGTGTGACCATGCTGAAAGATATTCCCATTGAAGATACGGTAAATCAGGAGCTTCTTTCCCACACCGCTGCCACTACTGAGGATTCAGAGCTCACAAGAACATGGAGCCATTCTGCCCTCAGTGTTTACACTCATATCCTTTCACAGGTATTTTTAGTGGCATTACAGCTGTAGTCTGTATTTTTTAATCCTGTAATATTTTCTTGGAGTGGGAGACAGTCTCCAAAGTCTGTGTTTATAAGGCACCCTGAGGGTACAGCACATCTATTACCCTGGGGAAGGTGGTAACAGGGAAACAAATGATAATGGCAAAATGCTAATGACTCAAATGAGCTGAAAATGATGATGTAGCACTTGGAGCTTTCCAGTTCTTGGGATGAGCGGGGCCTATCTTTAGCTTGATATATAAATGTGTCTTAGAGAAGTCTTGCAGGGCTGTTTGTCTCTCAGTGATCCAGACAATTCATTAGCATATGGCATCCTTCTCCAGTGACAATTACCAGAGGATGCATGTGGACCGCCTGTGTGCAGATATTGTAGTGTAATTGTGCTTCAGGGGATATTTTCATAAACAAGGCAAACCCATTATTTTTACCCATCTAGAATTGCAAATTAATTGAACAATTAGTAGTAATAGCTTGAATGTATGTAATGGGGCACCTTGCATTCCAAAGTACTGTACTGACGATATATGAGCACCAAGGCCCCGCTAGTGAGAGAAGCATGTCTCTGGGATAGGCACAGCATATGTTGAGCAAACGTAGAAATCCTTTCATCACCTAGATTCAATGGAAAGAGGATGGCATAATCAATGAAAAAGAATTTATAAAAAATCATTTGGCTATTCCACATGTAGTTGCTGAGTGGCTTGAAAGAGAATAAACTGTACATTCTGCTTGTTGGGTAGAAAAAAGTGTTTGATGTTATTAGACAGATTAGATATACCTTTGAGTATGACAAAATAATAAAGCTGGAACTAATAACGAGAACAATGTCTGTGCCTTCATTTGAAAATGGCTATTTATAAATTTAGTGTTTGCTAGGAGGGAAGAAAGCATGGTCTACATTTTCATATTAAAACAACTGTCTCTTCACAAGGATTCCTAATCAGACATCTGATTGCAACTCATCATTTGACTGGCAGCTGTACCATGCTGTGGCTGGAATAGCTCTTCAAATCCACATGATCCCCAGCAGCTGTATTATGCCTGCTTCCATGCTGTCAACAGTATAGGAACCCAGAATTATTAACAAACACGGTAGCTTGTATCTGCACACAAGACACCACTCTACCCCTCTAGTGTCTTATGATGTAACATACGGTACTATGGACATTGATAAGTCAGAAAAAATGTTAAAAAATGATTAAAAATGTGGTGATTTAAAAAAAAAACTAAACATATATAAGAAATACCTGGTTGATATCTTTTCATTAAAAACATATAAAGAAATTCCATTATTAACACTCTCTTGTAGAACCTTCATAGAAGTACTTGTTAGTGGTGTAAGTATGAGAGAAACAAAAATAAACTGCTAAAGACATTTATGTTAAGCTGTGGACACATTCTTATAGAAAAGTCATAAGAAATAATTGTTGTCCTTAACTTTCAGTACATTGCTTTCTTGGGGTTCTATGAATTTTATCTAACTCTATATGATGTAACATTTCTCAAACTATGCATTTGCCTTTTATCTCTGGTCCAAAATAGTTTAATCTTTTTTTCACTGCCTTTAAAATCATCTGAGTAGTGCTGGGAGTGGGGATGAGGAGACGGCTCATTGAGTAAAGGGCTTGCTGTGCAAGTAGGAAGATCAGAGTTTGGATCCCCAGCAATCATGTAAATGGTAGGTGAGTGTGACAGTCTGCCTGTATTCCCTGGGCTACAAGGCATCCCTGAGGCAAGTTAACTCGCTAAATTAGTCCAAGTACTGAGTTCTGAGTCCAGGAAAAGACCTTGCTTCAGTAGATAAAGTGGAGAGCAACTGATACAGTATTGTATACAGTATTAACCTCTGGTCTACACACACACACACACACACACACACACACACACACACACACACACACACCTGCACATGTGTGGGCCCACGCACATGCTAAAAGGCAGGCACACCCATACAAGAACACATACCCACACATACACCACACCCACATATACTTAAAAATCATCTTTTCAATGCCTAATAGTTTTTTCAGTTTTATTGAAAGTATCTTTTCAAAATAGTGCTTCCTCAGTCTCTTACAAACATTTAGAACCTTAATGATTTCCTACTACCTTCCAAACACAATTTACACATGCTTCTACTATCTCAGAACCATATAGTGGCTGGTGTCAATTAATCCATCTAGAATTCTTTTGCTGGTATTCCTGTAAACAAGCACTTCCATTTGGATTGTTTAGTTACCATCCATGGAAACCGCTACTATCATGTTGATTTCTTTAGTTAGCTCATGTTGCCTCCTCTATTTAGAATATACTCCTCATTATCTGGTAGTCCTATACAAAGCTCATATTTTAAATTCTATTTAAGTCTATCATTTGCATCCAGGGTGACATATTCTTGTCTAGTAGATGTGACTAAATAGTTAAGAAGCCAGTTAGCATGGACTTCTCAGCATTTTTTTTTTTATGCTGGAAGATTTAAAACTTTAAAATTTAGAAAATCCAAGAGCCCAAGAAAACTAGCCAGATTGCCTCATGGATGCAGTTTTTGGAATAAGGGGAAACTCTGAAGTAGGCCAAACATTATAAAGTACAAATCAGCCTCAAGCTAAAAGCAAAATTAATTTCAGATGATATACTTCCTCTCTACTTGCAAAAGACAGAGTGAATCTATCAGAGAGAAAGACATCTATATTCACAACCTCTCTAGATTTCCATACACAAATAGAATTCAATCAGTAAGTATCAGGCATATCAAAAACAGCTGTAAGAGAAGACATAGACAATAGAAACAGAGCCAAAAGTGACCTACCTATTGGAATTGTCAAACATAACCTTTAATATAGCTAAAGAAATACATTTAATACAAATACAAGAGCATCATTTTTTATTATCCTGTCAGGGAAACAAATTAAATATTATACCTAATAGCTATAATAATAATAATAATAATAATAATAATAATAATAATAATAATAATAATAAATTCAGCGAACATGTTAATTATAAAAGTATAAAGATGTCTTGAAGATCCAGGTCCACTTCTCTCTCCTAAATCTGTCATTTGAGAGAAGTGTTTCAACAAACAAAATATTTCATGCAAAGTGTAAGCAATGTAGGATTGGTATAACTGTCTCATGATGATAGCGCCAGGCAAGCTTGGGTACCAGTCTCCAGACTGAAGGAGAGGTAAAGTGCCAGTGGGGATGACACTCCTCACATAAGCGGGGCTGATAGAAAACCTTGATACAACATCTGCTAAGAAGCTGAAGTCACTATTATACAAAAGACACTGGAAGCAGGAAAACAGAACGAAAAATGACAAGGAGGGAACTTACAGTTATCAGAGAAAAAGTTAAGTAAGAAGGAAAACATTGATGATATCTGACTTGACTCTGTAGTAAATAAAAACTGTCATAGTAGTATAAACATTTTATAATGTTCATTGAAAAATACATTTTACCAAGAACAAGTGGGCTTATTATGTAATAGATCTAAACTGACTCCTGTAACAATGAGGCAAAGAGAGTGTTTACAATTGACAATAAATATTTTGTATGATACAAAAATTACTTAACATTAACAAGGTAACTATAAGAGGATTTTTAAGGTAACAAAAGCATAAGATTGGGGGAAGGGGTAGATTAACTCATGGGACAGTTTTTTTTTCCTTTGTTTTTTTGTTGTGTTCACCTATGACTTTGATAAAAACTAAATGTTGTGTGTTATAGAAAGTTTGAGAAAAAGAAAATGAGAAAATAAAGTTAATCTAATTCTATCTTCCAGACTATCCAGTTTTGCACATATTCCCTCAAGTCCTTTATAAAACACACACACACACACACACACACACACACACACACACACACACACACACACACATCTTTTAAAATGATTTACTTATTTATTTTTATGTGCATTGGTGTTTTCCCTGAAGGCAGGTCTATGTGAGGGTGTCAGGTTCCCTAGAGTTACAGACAGCTGTGAGCATCCATGTGGGTGCTGGGAATTGAACCTGGGTCCTTTGGAAGAGTGCTTTTAACTAAAGAGCCATCCCTCTAGCCCTTACAAATAATTTTTTACAAACAAAGTTTATATGCCTTAAATTTTACTGTGACTATTTCCCCCTTCTACTTCATAAATCAAAAGCATACATTTTAATGCCTTCATTTCCCCAGTTTCTGTTAAGACTTTATATAACAATTCACCAGTGCTTGAATATTTAAGGTGTTTCTAAATTCAGGAGTATTATAAATAATGTTGCAATAAATACCCTTTTACATAAACATTACATATCCTTTTATATAATCAGAGGTTATATAAATGATTGTGGTAATAATTGTCCTTTGCTCATTAAAAATCCTGATTATTTCCTTATGATAGATACTTAAAAATAGAACTGCCTACTCAAATTTATGAATCATTTTAAACTTCTTGATAGATATAAATTATTAAAAAATTGCTTTCTATGAAGGTTGAATGAATAATGCCATACTAGTTGATAAAGTAAGTGATACCAAGAATATATACTATAAGGAAAGGTGCAAGACAGGTTGGTCAGTGTGGGCATGCAAAGGTTCCAGCTATGACTTCGCTTTGACCTTCCCAGCTTAGAGGACTGTACACTGGTCCACTGACTGGCAATGCCAGCAACATCAGTGAAGAAACTGTGAACCGATGTTTCTGCTGCTTTGATATTTTTATAGAGAAATGCTCCCTAAGAACTGAAGACAGTTAATTAAGGTGCCAAGAAAGCTGGCACTTTTCTGTGAAGATCTGTATCTCCTAAGACATCCTTGTAACAACATGGGTTTATTCTTGCCTGGAAAGGCTGTGCTTACACAAAGTGGTTCAGAGTCCAATAGTCTGTTGTGAAAAACAATGGGACGGTTGGTTCAGGTGACTGCAGCCTCCTCATCAGTTTCAGCCCAAAGGCTACAAAAGCTATAATCATAAACTTCACGTTTTCCAAATCCATTAACAGAAAATAAGGTGCAGATTGTAAAGTAAATTATGATGTGTCATGAAGGATGGTTCCCTGCTGTGGGATGTTCTGTATGGCAAATGTGTTGCTGATTAGTCAATAAATAAAACACTGATTGGCCATTGGCTAGGCAGGAAGTGTAGGCGGGACAAGGAGGAGAATAAAGCTGGGAAGTGGAAGGCTGAGTCAGAGAGACACTGCCAGCCGCCACGATGACAAACAGCATGTGAAGATGCCGGTAAGCCACGAGCCACGTGGCAAGGTATAGATTAATAGAAATGGATTAATTTAAGCTGTAAGAAAAGTTAGCAAGAAGCCTGCCACGGTCATACAGTTTGTAATCAATATAAGTCTCTGTGTTTACTTGGTCGGGTCTGAGGGGCTGTGGGACTGGCAGGTGAGAGAGATTTGTCCTGACTGTGGGCCAGGCAGGAAAACTCTAGCTACAGTTCCCAAATAGTGTTTCTTATCTTGGTAGCCTCAGTTACCTGAAAGATTTTTTAAAATGAGGGGATCCCAGGCCCATTCTTATAAATGAATACAAAAGGCTCTTCTTATTTTGCACATCGTGAACTTGGTAAATATACCTGAGTACAGGGTGGAAATATTTACTCAGTCACTCTGAAACAAAAGCATCTTGAAAAATATTGAAGATTCAGGGAGCCAGGGTAATCCCTGTAAG
Source organism: Peromyscus californicus insignis (assembly GCF_007827085.1). Classification (NCBI taxonomy): domain Eukaryota; kingdom Metazoa; phylum Chordata; class Mammalia; order Rodentia; family Cricetidae; genus Peromyscus; species Peromyscus californicus. The sequence goes on along the minus strand of NW_026294469.1, from coordinate 61,497,882 downwards.
GATCCTCCAGAGAGAGCCTTTCACTTGGTCCTTTGAGAGGGTCCTCCTCCTAAACTCCTGCTCCTGAGTTAGTCTTTTTGAATATTATTGAGGACCACTCAACTAATCTAGAGATGATTGTTGCAGGATATTTGATCACACCATGAACCCCAAGATTGCAAGATTGTATTGTTTACTTGAAAAAAGAGAACATTTCTAGTTGTGGTGTGGCTCAGCCCTAGCACACACTTTTAATCCAAGACCTTTCTGCTTATTGTAAACAGGATTAAATACAGTCAACCATAGGTCAAGAGGGGGAGCAAGCAACCAGTTGACAGGAAGTGAACAAGAAAAAGCCATAGAGAGTAAGAGGGAGTCAGGAGGACAGGAGAGAGATACCCACAGGAAATAAAAGGGAGGGACATTGAGTTGGAGGAATCTTGTTTGAGATGGCAGAGGAGAGAGGGAGCTTTTCTGCGAGGTCAGCTGAGGAGGAAGGTCAGCTTGGTGCTTTCTCTGCCTCTCTGAGCTAGCAGGCTTTCACCCTGGCATCTGGTTCCTGAGTCTTTATTGGTAAAATTGAATGATGAGATTTAGATTTAGTCAAAAATGAAAGATGATTATTAGAGTGTATAATTTATTTTTCATTTTTTTCTTATAGTGTTTAAGAGTATTTAAAGATGTCAAATATGGAATACAATTATGTGTTGACAATGATACAAATGTATCATAGTACCTGTTTCACTAAGTATTCTGTGGATGTGCAGCAATACTTAATAATCCCTAAGAAACTATTGCCTCTCAATATTTATTTCCAGTCAAACCAATCTTTAATCAAGAAGAGAAGTTACACATAAACTTGAACCCAGAAACTGGCCTATTCTGCTATGATTTTCCTGAATTCTTTATTATCTTGTCGTCCTTAGCTGCTGTTTAGATGCTCTGATAAATTTCAGAACATAAGACTTAACATTCTGTGGGTAAAAAGTACAGGAAGTGTGGAATTGCCACAGTGAAAATTGTGAGGCACTTAAAAAAAATGGAAGAAGAGGCTAGAGGAGTCAGTAGTGACCAAAGAACTGGTAGCATGCAGAGTACCTTCCTATACCAAAGACACTGGCATTTAAAGGTGAAGGTTTATTGTGGGCACCAGCTTGACTTCTCCATGTTCAATGATTTGTGTAGAATTCTTCTTCAACAATAGAGCCTTGCCATTGGTTTTTGGATAGAAACCTATATACAGTCTTGGCCACAGCCTGGATTGTTTGGAAATTTCCATGAGACCCCTTCGGCCAACAATTCAATTAGATGTAACCCAAACCTGGTACTGGGAGCTTCATTTGGTGACAAGAGATGTCCAGTTGGGGCTCTTTCCGCCATTATTTGGTGATTTTATTTTGATTGCCTTCATTTATGTATAAATTTTTAGGATTTTCTATTGTATTAGGATTCCATAGTACTCATCAAATGACCTTTAGTTGTAGCAGTCTCTTCCCATAATCCCTCCCTTATACTCCTCTTCCCTGGCTTCCCCACTTGATCCTACTGTTTAAGTCCCCCCACTCATCCATAACTACCTGTCCAATTTCCCTTTCCTAGGAAGATCCAACTTCCATCCCTTAATCCTTTAATCTATATGTAACCTCTGTGGGTATATGGATTGTTAGGTTGGTTATCATTGACTTAACATCTGATATCCATATATAAAAGAATACATACCATATTTGTCTTTCTAGGTCTGAGTTAACTCAGGATGATTCTTTTTCTAGTTCCATCCATTTGCCTGTGTACTTCATGATTTCATTTTTTAAAAGCTGAGTAATATTCCATTCTGTAATTGTAGCACATTTTCTTTATGCATTTATCTATTGATGGACATTTAGGATGTTTCCAATTTCTGGCTATTGTGAATAGAGTAGCAATTAGCATGTCTGAGCAAATGTCTCTGTGGTAGGATGAAGCATCCTTTGGGTATATGCCAAAGAGTGGTATAACTGTATCTTGAGGTAGATAATTTCCCAACTTCCCAAGGAACTGCCACACTGATTTTCATAGTGGCTGTATAAGTTTGCATTCCCATCAACAATGTATGAGTGTTCCCCTTATTCCTCATCCTTACCAGTATGAGTTTAAAACCCAACCACAAGCCCTTTGACCTACAATGGTGTCCTACCTGAAAGATATGCTAGTGCAATGGCAGCACAAAGCTTGTGGGAGCAATCAACCAACATCTGATTTGACTTAAGGCCTACTTCACCAGATGGAATCCATCACCAATACTGCTTGGGTGATCAAGGGCCTGAAACTAGATAACCCAGGGACTTATGGTAAAACCAAGTACTACTTATTGCTCTACTAAAGAACTGAGCAGTACAATGAATCCTAATGATATTCCTCTATACAGATTAGTGCCTTGCTCAGCCATCATCAGAGCAGCTTCCTCTTGCAACATATAGGAACAAACACAGAGACCCACAGCTAGACAATATGCAGAAAGTGAGAAACCTTGGAACACTTAGCCTTGAATGGTATATTTCCATCAAATCCCTCCCCCCAGGCACAGGGAATCCTGAGGAAGAGGAGATGGAAAGAATGTAAGAGCCAGAGGAAATGAAGAGCACCAAGAAAACAAAGCTCTCTAAAGTAACAGAATGGGCACATATGAACTCACAGATACGAAGGCAGCATGCACAGGGCCTGCACAGGTCTTCACCTGATGGGTCCTAGAACTGAGAGGAGAAGTGAACACATGCCCCCTTCCCTAACCCAGAAGCTATCTCTAATTGATGAGCACTTACTTGCTAATGAATATTTAATTTTTTCCAATGAAGTCTCTCTGGAGAAACAAACTACTCTTAAGGATAGGCTATATGTCCAGCAGCAGATGGCCAACAGAAAACAAACTCAGGGGTTTCTTTGGAGGCTCCTTGTTTCTTAATCTCATGTCAGTCAGTGATTTTAATATATATATATATATATATATATATATATATATTATGGATGAATAATATATATATATGTATATATGTATATACATACAGATTGTATGTGTTTCCCACAGGTCATTAGCATATAAATTATGGCTTTTAGTTTAGTGTTTTTATGAAATTCCTGAGTGTGCAAATGGGTGAGTCTGTGTCTATAGCTGTTTCTTGTGCCTTTTCTTGGACACTTTTCCTTCTGTTCGTTAGTTTTGTCCTTGCCCAATACATTAGTTTCGTTTTTTATTTTATTTTTTAACTCAGTTTTATTATTATCCCTTAGAAGCCTGTTTAATCCAGACAGAATCCAGACAGAAGTGGTGTGGATCTAGATGGAAGGAGAGGTGGGGAGGAGCTGCAGGAAGTAGAGGGAGGGACACTCTCGACCAAAATATAATAAGTGAGAGAAAAATCTATTTTCAATAAACGGGAGATAAAAAGGATGAAAAATAAAGTTCTCACCAAAAGAATTACGTCCCTAAGAATTTATTCGGCACATAATGGGGTGCTCCTGGAGGACACTGGAGCAGAGGGAAGACAGAAGAGTGTTCTGTTCTTCAGCTCCATACTGTGGACCAAGAGGCAGTGTGGGGGTTGTGACAATAGTTTGTGCAATGAAAGAAGAGAGATAGGAGGAAGGAGAGGAGCAGGGCATGGGACCGACCTAGGCTCTCTGCATATGGGTGACAGTTGTGTAGCTTGGTCTGTTTGTGGGGCTCCTAGCAATGGGGCCAGGATCTGTCCCTGGCACATGAGCTGGCTTTTTGTAACTTATTTCCTATGGTGATGCCTCATTAAGCCTTGATGCAGCGAGGAGGAGCTTACTCCTGCCTCAACTTGATATGCCATGTGTTGTTGACGCCAATGGGAGGCCTGCCCCTTTCTGAGGAGTTGCGGCTGTGGGGGGGGGGTAGGTAGAAAGGAGGTGGGAGGAGGGCACAGAAGGAGAGGAGGGAGGGGAAACTGGTTGGCATGTAAAATAAATTTTAAAAAATTAATAATAAAAATACTTGCAAGTGAGGAACAAGCAATATTGTTTAAAGTTCTTTTCATTTTATTTTAATTTTTTTTCTATGTCTCTGTATTTTGTCTTCCTGTATGTCTGTGTACCACATGCATGCAGTGCCCACAGAGGCCAGAAATGGGGTGTGGATCTTCTGGAAGCAGAGTTACACAGTGCTCTGAGTTGCCATGTGCATGCAGGGAATTGAACTCATGTCCTTTGTAAGAAGAACAGCCAGTGTTTTAAGTACTGAGCCTCCTTCCAGCCCTTATTCAGTGGCTTTAATTTGAGGCTGATATTTGAAGACTGGTTGAGAACTCGAATCAGTGAAAGCCCGAGCGTAATCTGGTGCATTTGCAGCCTTCGTTTAAAATTCCTACCAAATGCCAAGGCGTGGTGGCTGTGTTTAAAGCAGCACCCTAAGACAGCCCAAGTTTGCCCTCATTCTCTTCCTCCTTTTGGTTTGAATCATCACTTCAGAGCAGCACCACTTTGTAAGGTAAATTCTAGCACCTTCTGTGTTACTCCACATCTTTTACTCCCTTTCACCACTGATTCCTCACTGTCTCCAGGCCTATTATCTCCCGTCGCCAGGCCTCTCATTAGGAGGAGAGAGCTGTGATGATTCAGTCGCATACATATTAATGTGTGTTCTACTTTCAGGAATAGCTTTTCAGGTAAGATCCTAGAAGAGTTCCGAAGGTACGAACCCTGGTGACTGAAATGCAGAGTCTCAGTAGCTTGTTCAGCGAAGGTGGGGATTGGGATAGGGGGAATCTTCCCTGCCAATGTCACCACAAAAAGGTCAAGTATGGCCACTGGGTCATTATGATTCCCCCAGAAAGGAACTCACAGTTCAGACTCTGCAACTCACTCACCATGAAAACGGAGCATTTGAATAACTGATCTGAACCTTTTATTTAGTTTGCATTCACTGAGAACAGAGCAAGGGTAACTCTGGCAGTTTCATAATTAAGTCCACAGGCCAGAAATGTAGATAACTGGTCACTTCAAAATCCCAAGGACTTTAACAAGGGTTAAATGTAGCAACTGAGATAAAATTGAACCTTTAATAAATTAAGGGCTCCCTTCTTTCTGTAGTTTTACCCAGCTACAATGCTGTATATTTAGACTGTAGGATCAGTTCTGTGACACCTTGTACCAGTTTTGATCAAGTCACATGTGAGATCTGAAGAGATATCAGTGAAGTCTGGAATTAGCCCTGTGACCAAGCCTGGCTCCCCTGTGGTGAGCAGCTGTCTGTCCACCCAGTCTTAGCCTGCTGTTTGAAGTTTGATAAGGCGGTCTCTATGATGGGTTTCATCTCATTTCAACCTAGTGCTTGGTTTCCCTACTGGATCTGGAGGCTTGCCTTGAACTCCAGCCCAATTGACTAGAGTCTTGTCAACATGCCTAGCACTTGACATTCCCTGTAATTTGGCAGCTGGGTGCTGTCTCCTTTAGTTCCAGTCATTGATAAGGGTCTTGTTCCAAATTAAATGGACCACCCAAAACTCTGAGGCTGCCACCCATATGACTGGTATATTGCCTTCGCCTGGTGACTCCTGGCATTTTTCCTGTCTTGCAGATGGGACTCTCATTAACATTAGGGATGCTTGGAACTAATATCATTTTGGAATATGATGTACATTGTCTGCTATTCCCAGGGAACAGGCAGCTCTATAGCCAGCCAATGCTTTTCCCTCTTCCTGGTTCTGCTCATTCTCAACATTTTATTCCCATTCTCACTCATACTGTACAAATCTCTAGGTTCAGCAAACTTTGCTATTCACAACATGAAAAGAAATCTGTTTTATCTCTGGTTTATGTAAACTAACATCATTGTTATAAAATTTAACCTTAGCATGATTAATATTTCTGCTCAGACTACATTATATTCATCAAAGCGTATAAACTTATGGAAAAAAAAGATTTAGGGATTTATAATTCAATGTAATGTATCTGGAAGGCAGCAGGTGACAAACCAATATTATACTATCCTCCCTTCTAAAGTTCATGCTAGAAATGTAGCAGATCGATGGGCCTGGAGAGGGTAACTGGAAGGAGAGGACACATAGCTGCTATTGGTAGGGGAGCTGAGTGAAGAAAATGATATTCATTGCTTGAGTTTCCAGGTTTCTATGGGGAAAACACACTTTAGGGAGTGTATCAATCTTCTTGTTTCCGTGAGCAAACACCTGGCAAGGAGGAACTTGAGAAAGGAAAATTTTATTTTGATTTAAAGAGTACAGCCCACCATGGTGGAGAAGATGCAAAAAAAAAGTGAGGTGACTGGTTACAATGTGTCAACAATAAGGAAGCAGAGAGAGAGAGATGAATTCTGATGCTACAATGTTTTGCCTTAAATTTTAAAAATTATATTTAGTTGTGTCTGTGGGGGGCGTGAATATCACAGAATGTTTGTGGAGGTAAGAGGACAACTTGTAACAGCGGATATTCTTCTTCTACCACATGGGTTCTGGGGATTGATTCAGGTCATCAGGCTTGGTATCAAGGGCCTTTACCTACTGGGCCAATTTTCCATCCCGCTTCTGCCTTTTTATCCAGCCTGAGATTCCACCTCCCCAATGGTACAGCCCACATCCAGGGTGAGGTTTCTGTATTCTGTCAAATTTCTCTCTGAAATCATCTTTAGAGATACACTCAGAAGTGTGTTTCCATGGTGATTCCAATCCAGTCTAGGTGATACTGAAGATGAAGCATCACAAGGGGCATTTCTTGTGGAGTTATGTGTGTGGAAACCATAGTACACAGAGACTTTTTTTTATGGAAAAAGAGGAAAAGTAAGTAGCTATTTTAAAATACACTTCAGTATGGTAAGCATTCAGTGAATGTTCAACATAGAATGGTCAATTAGATTAGATTTTCAAGTGTCATGAATACCTGACTGCTCCAATATTATACTTAATTAAGAATTATATTTTTTCCATCTCTGAGTTTCTGATTTGAAAACAAAAATGCATTTAATGAAAAAGTGTCTAAATTAAAGATTATATAATTATTTCCTGTTGAATCAAGATTATTATTTTTTGATTATTTCTAATTATTATTTGTTGAGGCTATGATACAATGACATCATTTATCCCATCTATTTCCTCTCTCCAAACCCATATACCCTCATAGCTCTCTTTCATGGCCTCTTTTTCATTGTTACATACATATATACATATGAATATATATACATACACATATATATTTCTAAATGCCTAAATATACCCTGATTAGTCTGTTTAATGTTCCTTGTTTATACAGTTATACAGTGCCTTGGTAAATCAATGATAAACCACAGAATATGCTAAATGCATTACCATCCATTTTCTTCCTATTTTGTTTCAAAATATAGCTCCTCCTCTTTTTTTCCATAATCCCTTCTGTTGATTTCATCTCAGATCTCAATGTCTAAATGCTTTTCCTCTCTGTTCCCATGTATTTGCTCATTCAGTTAAGAGTTATTGGAAATTCTTCTCTGCCTTCCACCCACCATCAGAGAAATGACAGGATACCCTCTCCGACGATGCCTTTGCTGTCTATAGGATTACATACATCACAGAAGTCACAAGTTCAACAGAAAGATGGAATGACCATACTGAATTATCCATGTCAAATAGTAGATCAGAGGAGATTCTTTTGTGGCTAGAGCCTTTCTACAGACCATCTTGAATCACTTCATTTACTCAGTAATTCCTCCTGTCATGATGATCTGTAGGGCTGGCAACTTCGACGGTGGTAATACTTACTAATTGGCTGTCACTATTTGTGTAACTGAAGCAAAGTTTGCCAGACCTGAGCCTATGCCTCTAGTCAGGTACTGTAAAGCCTTTTAAAGGACTTGGAATAACAGACTTAGGCAATGAACATTTGCAAGCCAGGCAGGTAATACTTTGATTAAGGAGTGATCACTTAGTGATGTGGCTGCTAGCATCGACTAGTTTTATGGCATCAGCTCTGCAAAGTGTTTATTCACACTTTCTCATGGTTTAAATACAGAATATTTTCTAAAGATTCATTTCTTGAACTTCTAGCCGGGCGGTGGTGGCCACGCCTTTAATCCCAGCACTCAGGAGGCAGAGCCAGGCGGATCTCTGTGAGTTCGAGGCCAGCCTGGGCTACCAAGTGAGTTCCAGGAAAGGCGCAAAGCTACACAGAGAAACCCTGTCTCAAAAAACCAGAAAAAAAAAAAAGATTCATTTCTTGAACTTCAGTACAGGTGTGTTAAGAGTTGTGTCTTGAGAAGTGGTTGGATCATGAAGATGCTGCCCACTTCCATGGATTAACCCACTGGTAACTTCACAGCTGAATGAACTCTTAGGAGATGTGGCCCAGTGTTGAGAAGTAAATCCCTGGAACATGTTTGCTTCTGATCTCTTTTCTCTTCTCCAAGTCTCTGTTTTGTATTCTGGCTACCATGAGTCAAGCAGCTTTAGGTTACAACCATCTGTTCTCACTCATACATTCGGTCCCATTGCAGGCCCAGAGACTATAAAATGAAACTCCTTGAAAATATTAATCAAAATAAATGCTTCCTCTTGTAAATATTTGAATTAATCTTTCATAATGATGAAAAGTTGACCAATACACACATCAATGCAACACCTCAGACAAAGAAACTTTAATTTGGTTATGAAACTTGTGATACATACAGAATATGAGAAGAGGTGAAACATATTTAAAAATTGAAGCCTTGCAGAGAAGTATCTACTGTTCTGGATCTAATAGTTATTACTTAAGTAATGTTTAAAATGGTAATCTGTGGATGATAGCACACTAAAATAATGCTAAGCCTATTTTTCCCTTTTGTGGCAGGCTATCATTTTCTATGTCATTTGTTTAGTTTATACTTTATTTTTTAAATGCTAGTCTATTTTATAGGAAGAAAGTAAACATTTCAACTAGGCAACATAAAATATTTACTTTTAAATTTTTAGTCGCTCAATCTAATTGATATAGAGAAGTGATTTGTGGAAAATTCTGATAACATTACTGAAGACAATTTTCCAAAAGAAAGTTGTTCTATTTAAAAAAAAAAAGAATTCCTTGAAAATATAAGATTTAGAGTTTCAGAAGGAAAAGGGATAGCTTCAAAGGAAAAGGGGTTGGGAATTAATGATGTCTATTAAAATTCATACATGCTTTTAAAATTTACTCTCTTCTGGGGATCACATTTATGAATTGTGACAACTAGGTAAAGCTGTATATTCTCCCATCAACATCCCCAAATACTCCTCCCTCTTGTCAAATTTTGTCATGTTTTTCTTTTGTAGTTAAGACCCCCCTCCCATATCCTGACCCTTTGCAAAGGTTATTCTGTTCTCCATCTTATCAATTACACACTGAAATTACAATAACCCCTAAAATAACAATTAACACTTTGTTTTAATATTAAATAAAATAATTTTAAATTGGACTTGAATTTACTAAAAACATACATGCCTAAGCTGTAAGTTGAATGAATATGTGAATTTGTTGGAAAAAGTGATTTCTAAAAAAGCCTATTCATGTGAATCCAGAGTGAAAGACTTTTTAAAGTGGGTGCCTAGACATTAAAAATTATTTTTGAAGAGGAGTCAATTCAAGGAGTCAACCATCTAAGATTAATTTCATATAAAATCTCTCTACCCAGTATTCAATATTCCCTCCCAACTAAATCCTGTTTTCCTACCATATTCCCCAATAATTCTTTCTCAGCATTTTAATCACTTATATATTTAATAATTATATATAAGTTCTTTACTTACTAAGAATATGAGATACTGATGCTCATGAAATTCTTTTCTTGAACAGATTTCTTTGTTTTACTTAATGAGAAAATTCAAGACACTTGTGTTCAAGGATCAAATGTTTATATTTTTGGGGCCTAGTACTATGGCAGATATATATATATATATATATATATATATATATATATATATATATATATCGATGTGTTTTTACTAAATTGTGAATGAAGTTGTAAGTAGAGAATGTTATTACTCACTAAAGGGCTGAAGGCTACTTTTGAGCACTGGAGTCACGGCACTATGATAGAATTGACTTATTGTCCACTGAAGCTTCATGTTTAGCTTCTCATTACCTTGTGCTGTTACTGGGAGGTACCTATAGAAGGATACAACAGGATGATTATTGTAAAGGCATTGTGTCTTCAGTGTTTTCTGTCCTTTTCCCACTGTTTGGGTGAGAGGCCTTAAAGACCTGAAGATGGTACTTCCCAGCACCAAAGGGGCCTATGTCTACATTACTTTTTATAAGAATCATAGAGATACAAGGATATAAGTATGGAGTGTGTTCTTGTTACATTGACATATTGAAATTAGGGCTTTGGTTTGTTTTAACAGCTTGACAGAATTGAAAAGCCCTTCCGTTTTACTGTCTGAAGGAAGACCAATTTTTGTTCTGTTAATGCAAACAAAATGAAAAAAGAAGATAATAACAAACAATATGAGTAAACTGCTGTGACGAAATGTCCTGGAAGTAATACTACAACCAAGGGGCTATATTCAAAAGGCAGATAAAGAATAATGTGTGCATGGGTTGATTAATGTAAACTGAATGGATTCAAACTACAGTATTCCTAAGGAGCAGATATAAAGAAACATTGAGATTGTTTCTACATCTGCCAAGAAAACAATAGGCAGTAAGAGCTTGTGAGGACTTATGGACACAGTAGTAGGGTGATGAAATAATACTGTTGAAAGTCTGTGTGGACATTTCTAAAGGGTTGATTACATGGCCTGAAGGTCAGCTCTTACTTACCAGACACATGTTCCTAGACTTTTGGGGATAGTGGCTACAAGCAACTTTGAAAGTCATCTTTTTTTCTTTAATTGCTGGAGTTCAGTCAAGAAAATATCTACAACTTGGGCTTGTAAAAGCAGAAAGCATCTTTCTGGTTCATATGAAAAATTGTCCATTCCACCTACTTTGAAAAACTGAGCCAGGGGAACAAGAATGATGCTGCTCTGTTCCATATTTTATGAAATAGGTCAAGAGGCAACTATGTACAATGGGAAAATTGCTATGGGGAATGACAGTTTTTCCTCAGGAAGCTCCTGTCTGTGTTGGGGAGGGTGGGGGCAGGCGACGAGATGACAGACCTGAGCTTAGAGAGCTATGAATGCAACCTCTAGTACCGCTCAACAACTTTATAAAATTTTCAGCCTCAGGAGAGCTGTTTGCACTGGGAAAGAGTCACATTTAAATGGCTCCGAGACAATTTACAAATGCCCCTGGGAAGCTGGAACCATAGTCACATCAGTCTGCAAGAGGCAGCAAGATGGATTTTCCCTGCAGAAGCACACAAGCATTTCCTGCAGGTCCAAGTCTGCTAAGTATAGATGACCTTGACAGTGCTGCTCCCTGACCCTGGAAAAACTCAGGTTGAGGACTCAACATCACTGTCAAGTTCCAGGAACTGGCACACTGGCACCATTTTGTGAACTATGCCCCTGAGACATTTTGGAGGCATGACCACAGCAAGTAGCAACATGATTGATTTGCTAGGTGGTTTTGTTTTTCCTTCAAAATATTTGGAAACACACAGCATATCGCATCATGTTTCACAAGATGGCAACAATAGAAGCCAAAATAGTACATAACCGACATAACCGGGTAAGAAGTGAGAGGGACAATTGCTTATGGATCACTGCAGGGCTGAGGGATGAACCTAACTCAGATTTCAGTAGTTCCAGCAGTGGAGAGGCCATGCTTTTCTTCTCATTATCCCCAACTTTTCAATTTGTTTAATCATAGATTTTTTTGAACTATTTAACCTATGCTAGATGAGTTATAATTATACCTAAAATTCAAAGACTTGTGACGAAAAGAGTGGGGGAGCAGAGCCAAAGTAAGAACAAAATAGGTTTAGAGGCATCGGGTCCATGGGGAACCTGCAGAAAGAATCGTTTCTGGATGCAAGAGATCACCTGGGAGTTATGGAAAAGATAATACGTAGCCTTGACCTCCAAAAATAAAAATTAAAAAAAATCCCATTACTCTTCATATCCAATGCCGAAACTTACCGAATATCCAAGGGCTCCCCATTTTGGCTCTCCCTAGTCACTTCCTTTCCTTCCCTAAAAGTCATAACCCTTCTGACATTCAACAACACAAGTTAGTTTTGCTTTAATTTTACTTAAAGGAAATTACACCACATGTATTCTTTTTATTAAGTTATCTCATTCCACATTTTAAGAGTGGGCATTTTGTTGTATGTTTTAGCTTTTAACTGTTTCATTGTTCTCTAGAATTCTATTTGATTCAAACACACTCTAGTGTTTACTCACTCTAGTCTTTGGTCCTCATGAAAGTGTTATGAATATTTCTTGTGTATACCTTTTGCCACATATGTATTATTCTTGGTTACAGTTCTATGTATAAAATTTTTAAAACACCAGGTATACATGCGTTTAACTTTTTTTTGATAATGTCAAACTATTTCCCAGGAACTGGAGGATTGGATCATGTTGAAGACTCAGGCAAGGTAGAGTCTAGAGTGCTTGGGGGCCCAGAGCATGTTTTAGGTTGAGTAGAATTTTGAATGTGTGCAAGGTGTACTGGTAGAAACTGCAGATGGGGGCACAAATAGAAGGCTCAGGTCTTCCTATGAAATCAACTTTAAATCATAGGTATTGAGGAACCATAAAAGAAGTTTATGTAGGAAAATGATTTGGCAGATGTGGGCTCTGGGAAGAGCAGACATAGTGAATGGTCTGTAGAATAAGGCCAGGTGAAATGTGGAATTCTGAATCTAGAGATAGAGAATGATTACGGAGAACAATCTAGAAGAAATTCCCTTAGAGGAGAGTTTCCTTTTGTTGCAGCCAACAGCCCCTTTCTGCTAAATTCTGGAAGGTTTTGTTTGATCTTCCCCCTTTCTTGATTTAATAAGCATGACTATTAACTTCTTTGAGAATTCCTTAGTTAATTGAATCTTATTAATATTTTCATTCTAATAATGAGAGCAGCTGTTTGGTTTTAGGTAGAGAACAGGTGAGGAAGAACAGGGATAATTTTATATTTATCATAAATATTAGGGATAGCTGAGGAGTTACATAGGAGCTTATGGGTATGAGTAATTCTGAGTGAAAAATGCTATCAAAAGACAGAAAGATTTATGATTTCTTATGCATGTATGCAAATATTGAGAAAGTAATGTTAATATCTATTGTCTGTTTAGAGTTTTCAGACGAATAGCAACACAGTATAAGAATAATTTATCTGAAACTATATTAACCATTGATCATCAAAAGACCAATTTAGTCTGATTATATTATGATGGCATTAGCACACTGCTTAGGGGACCAGATGGGTCAACACAGAAATAGATAATTATGTGATAAAGAATGCATTCTGTCAATCAGTTTTCTTCTAGCAGCACAGAAAAATGCATTAGCACCCCCTCTGTGTCACAGGCTTGATATAGCCCCTGCTTTTCAGTGCGACTCTGCATCAGTTAATAGCTTTGGGGGTTTGGGCTCAATTAGTTTCAATCTTCATGGTATGAACCTGAAACCCAGCTCAGGCATTCATAATAAATATTTGGTAGATTCCAGAAGAATAATTGTATTCCCTAGCTACAAGCAATTAAGCATTAGATGTATTCCTTGTAAACCTTTGCAAAGGCAATAAAAAACACGTTTTAAAAAACAAATAATTAAATGACTTCTTTCCTTTGGTGGCATTTAGGCAAATGGAATTAAAGCGTATTTTACCTGGGAGGAAGAGAGTTGTTTTCTGCTATAAAGCTTCTGATGGCTTGCACATAAGTTGCTGGTAATCTTTCAGAGATCACAGACTGGGGTAGATGGCAGAAAGCAGAGTGGCAAAGGTTCCCAGATTTAAAAGAATAGCTTAGTGTTTCTTTTTTTTTTTTTACTTTCAACTTCCTATCTTGTCCTAGAATTTGATAAGTTCAAATTTAGGTGAACCAAGCAGCCATAGACTCAGGTACCCAAAGCAGAAACACAGTCATCTTACTTCCTACCATCCATGTATTTCACATGCCCAGTTAGTTATCACTTTCTGCCACTTCTATTTGGAAATATTCATGTCTCTTTCTTCCTCTCTGCTATCCATTGCTCTTAACTTACACTTACCTCACGGTTGCTGTTCAGCCTCAGACAATGTCTCCTTACTCTGGGAATGTCCTGACTCTGTCCTCTTGAAACACTCTCAGCATCCTTGTGTCTTCATGCAGAAGAGAATATTTTAGCATAGGATAAAAGAACATTTTTTTTTGTTGTTGTTGCCTTGCTGATTATCGGGCATAGACTCTGGTACAGGATAGCATGTCCTAGTCTTTGGCCTCCAAACTGGAAGTTTTCTGAATTCATTGGACTATTTACAGATATTTAACTCTTTCATTGATAGAATTATAGTACCTGTGTTTTTTAGCCTTTAATTTTAGCCATTGTCTATGGTGGTTAGGGTGTAGGTTTACAGTGGGAATGACAGCCATGTTGGACAAAATCGTAAAAGGAAGGCTTACTCATTATTGGAAAATGACTATGCTGCTAAAATCAATCTGCAGTTTCAGTAGGAAATGGGCCTTGTATTGGTTGATTACAATGAGCTGTTTGAGCTAACTGAGAAGATGACACTGGAAGTGGGGTTGCCCCCACTCCAATTTCAGATCTAAGCATGCTTGTCTCAAGGTGTCCTCTGAGGCCCCTTGTTGGGGGATGGGTTGGACCACCTAACTATACTGAATTTTAGAACAAAGTTTAATTTCATTGGTACCCATTCTTTAGAAGATGAACCTGCTTTGTCATGAATGATGAAAAGGTAATTAACCAATATCTGATTACTCTTGAGGCCCTCTCCACATGGTGGAACCCATTCACAACACTGCTTGGATGACCAAGAACCTGAGAATTGAAAGCCCAGAGACCTAAAATAAGACCAAATAATACTGTTCTTCCAAAATAACATAGTAATAAAATAATTCCTAATGACATTCTGCCATACTGGTAGATCAGTGCCTTGCTCACACATCATCAGAGAAGCTTCCTCCTATAGCAGATGGGAACAAATACAGAGAGACACACAGTCAGATAGTATGCAGAGAGTGAGAGACCTTGGACCGCTCATCCCTAAATGGGATGTCTCTGTCAAATCCCTCCACTAAGGGCTCAGGGCAAAGGGAAGGCAGAATGAGTTTAAGAGCCAGAGGGGATGGAGGACATCAAGAACACAAGGGCTTCTAAATCAAAATGAACTCATAGACTCACAGAAGGTGAAGCAGCCAGCACAGGCCCTGTACTGGTCTGCACTAGGTCCTCTGCATATGTATTGTGGCTTCCAGTTTAGTTTTTTTTTTTTTTTTAATGGATTCCTGAGTATACGGATGACTGGTCTCAGATTCTTGTACCTTCTCTTGGGCTCTTTTCCTTCTGTTTGTCTTGTTCAAATGTGATAGTTTGTATCTTATTATATTCTATTTTTTTATAGTTTATCCTTGGAAACCAGCTTTTTTTTCTAATGAAGACAGAAAGAGAGTGGATACAGATGGGAGGGAAGTGGAAAAGAATTTGGAGGAGTAGAGGGAGGGTGAATCATTATCAGGATATATTATATGAGAAAAAGTATCTATTTTCAATGAATGGAAAAAAAAGAAGAAAAAGGTATGTATGACCAAACAGGAAGAGTTTTATGCACAATAAATACATAAAATCTGAAATCTTAATAAGATATGCTCCATTTTCAGCCCTCTCTGGTCTTAATTCGGATTGGCACCACAAGACAATGCTTCCTCCCTGCTGACTTGTTTCAGAGCTCAACACCAATGGGCCAGGATGGTACCTTCACTACGACATCCAATACTGAACCTGGCACTTACAGGACAAGGGCCTCTTCAGCCACCTGGCCTTCAAGGGTGAGTCCAGTGCACACAGAAATACCTGAAATAGTGGGTTCTATTCCACTATGAGGTTCCTCCACCCCATGCTAGGTCATCAGTCTCTATGGATAAATTTCATATAGGTATGCCTCTGGGAATCTAACCCAAAAGTGTTGAAAACCAAAAAACGAAAGTTCAGATAGGAGCAGGAGCTATTATCCCAGTAGTTCTAACATCTTATTTATATCTCTCTTTTATTACCTTCTTCTTTCTTGACTGTGTTAGCTGGTTGGTTGGTTGGTTGGTTGGTTGGTTGGTTGGTTGGTTGGACAGCTGGCTTGTATGCATGTTTGAGCTTTCATTACATTTATTATGTTTGTTTATTTATTTGTTTTTTATAATTCATGGCATTTGCATTTATTTTTGTGTAACATTTTAATAGTTTGATTACTTTTTATTGTTGTCATTTTCCTAAATCTACCTTCTAGTCTATGCTTTATTAAGCAAACATTTTAATCTTTATTTTGTCAAAATAGACCTACATGACTGTCTTTTGATTTCTGTGCCTACAAAATCCTGCTCTTCTATGTTTTACATCTAAAATATCCCAGCTGTGTTTCATGCTCCCACCTTCTACACTTTCTAAGTCAAAGCTGATTTTCTTTTCATTCAATAATTTAAATACTTATATCCTTTTCTCTAAACAACCTGTGAAACTCACTGTCTCCAGAACACAGATGTGATTTAAAAAAAAAGAGTCTTCTGAAAGAAGCCATTTGGTGTTTCATCATTATTCCCAACATGGCTAGTAGATGCACCTGTTTTAATAGCTTTCCTAAGATAATTCATTTTACATGGTAGTTTCCATTTTATAGCTTGTCATGAAATATATTTCTGCAATGTGTTTTTCAAATAAAAGTACAACTTCAAAAAAATAAAAAAATAAAAAAAGAGTCCTTTATAACCAGGCGCCATAGCATCTCTCTCACTACAGAAAACATAGTTCTTAGCGAAGACACATCATTTAGATAGAATTATGCAAAACAAAGAAAACAACCAATTAAAGTTGGAAAACAAAAGAGTTAACACTGGAAGACACACTCATGCCCACAAATGCACAAAATACAACCAAGAAACACAATATGAAACAAGAAGCCACAACAATAGGGGCCCATTCTCTCAACTCCCCTATCATGGGAGCTACACGTACTGAGATTTCGGCAAGGTCTGAAAAGAAATTTAGAATCGTATTTCAAAAGCTGCTTATCACTTAAAAGTCTCAAATAAGCAAATGAGAAACTAAAGAAATCTTTACAGCTCCTTGGTGAGACCATTTCCAAAGTGAGTGAGACAGATATAAGTTGGAAGAGAAAGTCATAATCATTGAGGAAACATTCAGTAAAGAAATCAAAACACTGAAAAGGAAACAAATAGAAATAAAGTACATGAAAGAGGCAGGCTAGTGGTATCTCATCAGAAACATCCCCAGCAGACAGGATCTTGCAGAAGAACAGATTTTTAAGGAAAGGGGACAAAGTTGAATCACTAATAGGCTTGGACATATACAGCAAAAAACCTTAAAGAGTATGACCAACAGTTCTGTGAATTATGGGATATATTTAGGATACCAAGGCTTAGAATCATCAGTGTGCTAGAAAGAGCTGAGATGAATGTAAAATAATTAGATAATTATCAGATAATTTCATAGTAGAAAGGCTCTCAGATCTAAAGAAAGAAATTGGTGTCTATGCAAAGGATGCATTTGGAACACCAAGAAGAACCTTCATGTGATTTGCCATAGGCAAAATACCAAGAACAGAAAAATAAAGACATAATAATAAATGCCGTAAAGGAAAAACACAAACTCACACACAAAGCAAGAATATCATAATAACCTCAGATTCTTTTTTTAATCAGAAATCCCCAAGGCCAGAAAAGCACGAAATAATGCATTTCAAGTTCTGAAAGCAAACGATGTTCAACCTTAGCTTGCCCTCACCGAGCGAAAAGAAGTGGCGTTGATAAAATGAAACTGGTCGCTACAGTCTATGTTTTCTAGAAGTCTCAAAAGAATCAGAGGCTCATATGTTCTCACACTCAGGAGTCCCATAAAATTACTAAACTGAAAGCTATACTATATATTCAGAGTACCCAGTGCAGACCTGATTAGGCCCAGTGCTTGCTGCTTTATTCTCTGTGAATTAATAGGATGTTTGTTCATATTGATGTAGAGGGCCTTGTTCTCCATTTTCAAACACCAATGCCTACCTTACTTTAACAAAGAGGAAAAGAGATTCTTCCAAAACTGGCTAGGGTGGTGAGGAACACATTGGCTCTAGAATGCAGGCTGAGGTAAGTCAAAGCGGAAGAGCACAGGAAGCTGCTTGGCCCCTGGACTACCTCTCTCCTCCTGTCATTTTCTCTTAGCATGTTGGAGCTACCAGAGGATCTCTCAGTTGCCACAATGGGGCTCTTGGAAGGCATCTCCTCTAGGGTCTTGGAAGGATCAATTCAGCAACCAAAACTGAACTCAGGATATCATTAGATGCCTCTTCGCTTGTTACTTGATCTTATGGGTGTGATAGCATATGGCTGTGATAGAGTTCAAAGCTGCCAAAGTAACATTCAAGGGAAGAAACTCCTGAAGGAGAACCTGGTGGGTTTCCCTTTCAGGGTGAACAACACCTCAGGACCATGGAGGAGATCTCTCAGCATAATGAAAATGGGCCCTTGCTTAAGATCTCACCTCAGGCTTCTTCCACACCTTGCCCTCTCTGCAGGCTTCAGCTGGCTTGAACTAGCACACATAGTCTCTTCATGCAGTTCTTTTGTATGGATGGTAATTATGTTTTAACAGGTTGAGGTAACTACACAGTCAGTCATCTGTCTTTGGTGACAAGTGTCCAGGTCTGTTTTCAGTACAATTCTTCCTTTTCTCCCCCCCCCCATCATCATCACACTCTTTAATGAGGCTTAAAGCACTCGACTTCCTGACCTCTGTTTCAAAGAATTAAGTGTTCAGTGCCCAAGAAGAAAATGTACCTTCTGAGAATGTTCCTGCCTTGTCCCAGGTTGTTCTGTGTCTAAGATGTAGTACTGCTATATTGCTTTTTCCCCTAGCTAATTGGGTTGAATTGAATGCTTGTGATAGCTAGCAGTCAATCCCAGGGTTTCAGTTGACAAAATCCTTGTGGACTGAATGCTCTGGCAGCTTGAGTCTTTGAAGCCATGGAATCCTTGGAGCAGTTTGCACGTAGTTCCATGGTTTTCACTGACAAAGTTAATGAAGGTAGATAGTCCTTAAGTAAATCTAAAAGGTTAGCAATCTAGGATCAACATAACTCCTCCAGAATATGAGAACCAATAACAAACTTCCAGTAAAACACTCTGTGAAGGGCTAGAAAAAAGGCTCAGTGGTAAAGAACCTTTACCACTTTGCTGCTCTTCAAGAGGACCAGGGTTTGATTTGAAGGAGCCACATGGCAGCTTATAACTGTATGTGTAACTCCATTTCCAGGAGACCCAGTATCCTCTAATGGCCTCCACAGGTACCAGACATGCATGTAGTACACAGACATACATGCAGGCAAAGCACTCCTACATAAACATACCAGAAGATCCAGCTATACCATTCTTAGTATACTTCATCCCACCACAGAGACACTTGCTTAACCATGTCCATTGATGCTCTATTAATAATCGCCAGAAATAGAAACAAAACTAGATGTCCATCAACAATGAATGAATAAATAAAATGTGGTTCATTTGCACAATAGAATATTACTCAGCCAATCTGTAGAACTACAGAGGTTAGATATAGTGTAAGGAACTAGGTGAGGCAGACAGATCTCCCTAGGAAAGGGAATAGGGTAGACAGTTATGATGGATGGGGAGGGG
The DNA here is from genome assembly GCF_007827085.1 of Peromyscus californicus insignis. Taxonomy (NCBI): domain Eukaryota; kingdom Metazoa; phylum Chordata; class Mammalia; order Rodentia; family Cricetidae; genus Peromyscus; species Peromyscus californicus. The sequence continues at coordinate 61,478,168 of NW_026294469.1, read as the reverse complement.
AATTGAAAGAGAAGGATCAAGTGGGGAGGGGAAAGAAGTGGAATAGGTGGATGTGGGAAGGGAGAGAGGGAGAGACAGCTAAATTAAAAAGCAATTTGAGGGGGTAGTATGGAAACCTATACAGTAGAAGCTTCCTAAATTATATACATATATGAAGGGGTAGACAGAGTCCCAACTGCCCATCTCTCATCACCAAATGAGGCTTCAGTACTGGGAATGGGTTATATTTGATTGAGTTGTTGGCCAAATGGGCCCCATGGCAAACCAAAACACACAGGGCTGTTTCAAAGGCTATATAGGTTGTTCTCCATAAACTGACAGCAAGAACTCTTTGCTGAAGACAACACCTACACAACTCATTGAACACAAAGAATTTGAGTGGGTGCCTACATAGAGCCTTTAACCCCATGGGTTAGTGTTCTTTGTACCTAAAGCTACTCTGTGTACTACCAAAGGAGAAACACAAACCCAGCTTTGTTCTACAGTGGTGTCCTGCTTTCAAGATATGTTAGTGCAATGGTAACACAGATCATGAGAGTAACCAACCAATATCTGATTTGACTTAAGGTCCACTGCACAAGATGGGACCCACACTCAACACTGCCTAGGGAGCCAACAACCTGAGAATATATAGCCTAAGGACCTAGGATAAAACCAAATATTACTGTGCTACAAAAGGAATATAGCAATAAAATGACTCTTAATGACATTCTGCTATACTCACAGATAAGAACCTTGCTCAGTCATCATTAGAGAAGCTTCCTCCGACAGCAGATGTGAGCAAATACGAACAGTAGCCAGACAATATGCAGAGATTGACAGAGCTCAGAACACTCAGTCCTAAATGGGACATCTCCATCCAATCCCTCCCCTCAGGGCTCAGGAAACCCCTTGGAAGAGGAGGCAGAAACAGTGTAAGAGTCAAAGGCGATGGAGGAGATCAAAGAATCAAGATCCTCTAAATCAACAGTACCAATGCACATAAGAACTCACAGAGACAGAGACAGCATGCACAGAGCTTGCAAGGGTCTGCAGAAGGTGGGGGCTTGGAGCTGAAAGAAGAAATGGACCCATGCCCCCCTCCCTAATGCAGAAGCTATTTCCAATTGGTGACCACTTGCAAATGGAAACTTAGTTTTTGCTAAGGGAGATTCACTGGGAAACAACTACTCAAGTGGAAGCTGCATGCCTGGCAGGAAATTGATAACAAAAACCAAACTCAATGACACCTTTGGAAGTTCTCTGTATCATAATGTCTTATCTTGAGTGACCAAGAATGTTAGACTAGATAGTCCAGGGACCTAGGGGAAAACAAATCACTACTGTTCTACTACAAGATAACAGCAATAAAATGACATCTAATGACATCCTGCTACACTCATAGACCAGTGCCTTGCTCAGCCATCATCAGAGAAGCTTCCTCCTGTGGCAGATAGAAACAGAGAATCATAGGCAGACAATGTGCAGTGAGTGAGAGACCTCAGAACACTCAGGCCTAAATGGGATGGTGTTATGGAAATTACTTTAACTATGTAAAGATGTGTTACCTTTGATTATACTATGGAATATTATTATTCCATAGTATAAAGATGTGTTACCTTTGTTTATGTTGTGTGTTACATTTGTTTACACTGCATTTGTTTAACAATGGAAGGATGTGTGTTTAATTATGCAAAGATATGTTGCATCTGTTTTACCTTGCCTGCCTAAGGTACCTGATTGATCTAATAAAAAGCTGAATGGCCAATAGCTAGGGAGAAGAGGGATAGGCAGGGCTGGCAGGCAGAGGGAATACATAGGAGGAGACATCTAGGCTCCAAAAGATCAAGAGAGAAGAAGGAGAGGAAGGAATGGAGAGAATGAGGAGAAAGAGTGGGACACACCCAGAGCCAGAGCCAGGCAGCCACCAGCCTGCCAGACATAGAGACATCAGGAAGGTAAGATATACAGAAGGAAAAAAGGTAAAAAGCCCAGAGGCAAAATGTAGATAAAGAAAAATGGATTAAAGTAAGAGCTAAGATTAGGCTGAGCATTCATAACTAATAATAAGTCTCTGTGTCGTGATTTGGGAGCTGGTTGGTGGCCTAAAAGAAAAAGCCTGGTATAGGATATCTTCATCAAATTCCTCCCCTCAGGGCTCAGGGCACCCTGAGAAAGAGGAGGCAGAAAGAGTGTAAGAGCCAGAGGGGATGGAGGAGACCAAGGAAATAAGGCCCTATAAATTAACAGGATCAATGTACGCATGAACTCATAGAGATTGAGACAGCATACACAGGGCCTGCATGAGTCTTCTTCCAATGAGGTCCCAGAGCTAAAAGGAGAAGTGAACCCATGCTTCCATCCCTAACCCAGAAGTTATCTCCAGTTGATGACCACTTGCAAATGGAAAATTTAGTTTTCTCCAAGGAAGTCTCACTGGGAAAACAAACTACTCATAAGAGGAGGCCACATGCCCCGCAGCAGATGCCAACAGAAAATGAACTCAGTGGCATCTTTAGAGGTTCCGTGTCTCATAATGAGTGTCAGACTTTTTTTTAACCTCATTTTAAAATTTTAAATATATATTTCTCTAATGTGTTAGGTTTTGTTTTATCCTATTATATTTTATTTCCTTATAATCCCTTAGAAGCCTGTTCCTTTTCTAATGAGAGCCAGGGGAAAAAAATCTGTTTTCAATAAAAGAAAAAAATTAAAAATGATACACTTTTCTTAATTGTGCTTGGAGGCGTCATGTCTCTTTCTGAATGAATTTCCCCTCTGTTTTCCATCTTTGTGTAGTTTCAGTGCCAAAGACAAAGTGTTTACCTATGAAAGACATAAGTAACCATCCTTCAGTTTAGAGGTCAGATGGGCTGATGAAACAAGGAGGTATCAGGAAAACTGCCAAGTAGAGTAGAACTTAAGGAAGAAATTTTATGGCTCAAATTCACATTTACTATCTACAAATAGAAGTGTTGGGCAGAACCACCCTGACTTGCTGCTTGAGTGTTTTTACTGAAGGCTTTTCCATTTGCTATAATATGTTGGATGGTAAATAGAGCATTACCACGTTCTTAAGAAATTTTGATATCATTTAATAACTATTTTTGTATTGAGTTCTGATCACCTCAGCTAGATCTTTTCCCCCAGTAGGTTGACAGATTTTAAGAGGACGGGGGTGGGGTGGGGAGATAAGGACACTTATTCTACCCATCAGCAAGCTGCTTGAATTCATTACTATGAAGTCTCTTGATGTCATCACTAGTTCAGTTTGCTCCACCATAATTAGCAAATACATTCAGTACAATTTTAATCAAAACTAGTACAGTTTAAAAATTTTTGGCTTTTTTATGAGTCTGGAAAATAACCTATCCCATATATAATCAGATAAATAAACTATTGCTATGCATGTTACATTTATTCCCATCTACTGTGAATGCCACGCATTGAGAGTTGATGCATCAAAAGTAAAATGTGCATGTTTAGGAAGATTGTAACATATAGAAAAGCCTTGATTAGTCATACTTCAGCTGCTAAAAGCCATAATTAACCATGTTTTCTCTCTCATCCTTTCAAAGGAAGCATATCTGTCACAGGAAAACAAATTGCTGTCCTATTAAGTTTTAAAAGATGAAAAGTCACAGGTCCTCCTGGTTTCTTGAGGTTGTTGGGGCTCAACTCTCAACCTGCCTACTTTCTTCACCTTAATTTTGCTCTATCTGTAGGGTGAGCAATGGGACTTGAGCCTGAAATGAATGGCAAGCCAAAGATTTTGGCTTTCCAAATTCACCAAGGAAATGTTCAATTGCCTTCAGGCTGTCCGGAGTGGATTATTCATTACTTGAAAGATTATGAGTATTAAGCATTAAACTGTTTAATCCTGAGTTGAGCCCAAAATTCAGTTTACCAAGAAACCCTTCTTAAATTAAATACCTACACCAGCTGCCAAGTAACTCCTAAATGTTGTGGGCAGTATGATTTGCTGCCATTGGAGATGAAGGATTAGATAACAGCTGAGTGGCTGGTGGTACCCAAACCTTTTGAGTGCAGTCAGAAGGGATGCAGACAATTAAGGCCATGCTTAGGTTAAAGCATATTTGTGCCACTTGAAGAATTGAATGGAGGGGAGACAGAATTTCTTTCAAGAATGTATTTTGAGCTTTGAAAATGACGTGCAAGGGAGTCAATTTTGACTGTTCTCTGTATCAAAGAAATATTTTTACCTTAGAAAAAGAATACTCAAGGAAAAGCTTAAGTAATTCACTCACGGTGTGTGGAGCAGGTCCATGACTTCCTCCCTTAGTACTGCAGCAGAGCATCTTTGCCTCCTCTCAGCTGATCTGTGTCTCTCCTTCAAGGTCAAACTCAATTTTGAGGCCTCCACCACCCCCTTGCCTTCCTAGCCTAAGTGTAAAGCATTGCTGTCGTTGTCTTCATCATCTTTTATTTACAATTGGAGAAGTGGCTTTGGCTTTTTCTTTATCTTGACAGCTTTACAAATAGCACAGAGCCTTCTCTTCTTAACACAGTTAAATGGGGCTCTACCCAGAGGCAGCCACCAACACTGAACACTTCTCCAGGCCTCCTCTGGCCTAATGAGCCCTCGATTATTATTTGGCATTATTGAATGTTAACAATAGGATGGCTCCCCTCTGGGAGGACAATGAAAATGGCAAGAAATATAAGATTAGAACTGAGGAACCAGACAAAATAGCTCTTATTTATTGGCAGAGGGGAGGTACAAGTTGCTAAACCTCATCTCTGTGTCCTCTTTTATCAACTACTGTCAACTTTCCCTTTCTTCCTTGAGGGCAGCAGTTTTCTCTTTTTGCAATGTAACACATTAAAGAGACAAGTTTTATTTCAATAATGATATTACTAACGGAGTTAGAAAATACTTATTTGCCAATTCTTTAAAATAAAGTTTAAGCTGCAAATGATTTCTTGCTCACATTTTTTGTGTAATGGCTTTCTGACTCTGAGGCTGAATAAACCTTTGGGGGCTTATCTAGAAAGCTGAGGTGGATTTGAATTTATTGAGCAGTTCCTACATGCTAGGTCTAGAGGTGAGTGCTTGCATTCCTTGCTTGCTACGGTTTGAATATGTCCTATTTGAAATTTAGGTTTTACTAATGTTCTACTGGTAGGATGTAAGGCTATTGAGAAGTGATTAAGCCATAGGTATTCCTCCTTTGTGAATGGTATTAGGTACAATTATTAAGGGGATTAACAAAAGATATATTCTTCTGGGCCTTGAGCCATGCAGGGACAAAGCAGCACTCCCCTCTGGATGATTAAGGGTTCATCATCTTGGAAGTAGAAAGGAGCACTTAGAAGATACTAAATATGAAGACAGCTCTAACTTGGACTTCACAGTGTCCAGAAGTTGAGGAATATATTTCTATTCATAAACTGCTTATTCTCAGATACTCTGTCACAGTAGCACATGGGTTATATCACTTTGTGTATACAAAGTGCCTTGAAACTTAGGCTGCTTTCATATTTCTGAGATGGGAGAATGGTATAATCATATAAGAGCATACCTACTTCAGGAGAGCTGAAGTCGAATGTGAGGCAATTGGGTCAAAGCTCAGGGTCTGAGCAGGCTGCTGGGAGATAATGTGATGGGAGAGGCAGTCTCTGTAACATCAATGTTTGAGGTTTTCTCATCCTGTTGTTAGAGTTCAGAGGACATGGGCTCTTCTAAGGATGGAAGGACAGAGTATGTCAAAGGCCCTTCTGCTGTTGCCCCTCTTAGAATGTGGGGATTTGAGAACAGGCCCTTCATTGGTGTCTCAGGATTCCAGACCTTATGGCCCACCTAGCCACCACTGTTGACTTTCTCTAGCATCTTCCTTCACCTGTGAAACGGGGTTGCTAATGTGAATTCCCACTTCACTGTAGTCTGTCACTCCCAGCTCCGGTGCATGGCAAACTTATCCATATGGAGGGGTTATCAATAATAATTATTAAATCTTTATTTTAAGTGAGGTAACTTGAATTTCATAGTCTAGTTCTGTAGACCAATTTCTAAAATGGTCTTGCTAAATAAAAAACATGGAGCCAAATATAGGGATGAGAGCCTTAGGTCAGGGAAATAGGGAAAGCCACCAGCCAGCCTTACCTCACCAACTCTGCAGCTTCCAAATGCGAGTTACTTCCTGTCTACCCACACCTTTATTGCCTTGCTGTTCTGCCCTCTCATTGGCTCTCTTAGCCTAGCTACCTCACTTGCTCTTCCTACACAGCTCTGTCACCGTCTGTCTGCACAGACCTCCAGGTCTCTATGGTTGGTACTGGGATTAAAGGTGTTTGTCACCACACTTGGTTCTCTTCCCTAGCATGGCCTTGAACACACAGAGATCCTGCCTGCTAAGGGATTAAGGGAGTGTGCTGCCTGACTTCTTGTTTACTTAAAATGGCTGGCCTTCCCCCCCCCATCTCCAGGAAAGCTGTATTTATTAACATACAAATAAAATATCACCACATTTCAGCACAAATAAAATATCACCCCATAGTTCTTAAATTTAAAATCTCTATAAATATTGAGGAAAGTTTTATTCTTTACTGCTTGGGACATCTTTCACAATCCTTTTTTTCAGTTGCCAAACAATGGCCAATAAAGCCTAAAATACTTACTGTTTAGCCCTTTACCTTACCTATTATCTCATTATAACTATTTCACAAAGGAGGTCGTTTTTCAGACATAGGGGTTGAGAGATTTTGTTTTGCTACTAGAATAAAACATGGTATTTAATCTCCAAATGTTATCATTCTAAACTCTAGAAAGACCATTGTTCACTCTTTTGAGCTTCTCCATGGTTTCCTGTGGTAGTTACAATGCATGTCGTTGATAGGGCAGGGACAAACAGTGAGAATGGAGGGGAGCAGCAGTGGTCCCACCTGGGGTCAGGGTATCCTGAAGGAAAGTTGACTGTACTTTGTTGTGGAATGTTAACACTTACACTGACAATCCTTTGTCGTACATCTAACAATTGTGTAATTGATTGACACATTCTTTTTTGTTTGTTTTTTCGAGACAGGGTTTTTCTGTGTAATAACTATGCCTGTCCTGGATCTCACTCTGTAGACAAGGCTGGCCTGGAACTCACAGAGATTTGCCTGCCTCTGCCTCTTGAGTGCTGGGATTTTTTGTTTGTTTGTTTGTTTTTCAAGACAGGGTTTCTCTGTGTTTGGTGCCTGTTCTGGATCTCACTCTGTAGACCAGGCTGGCCTTGAACTCACAGAGATCCGCCTGGCATTGCCTCCTGAGTGACACATTCTTTATTTTGTTGAGTCCACAGAATATAGGCATAGAAGTCTTCTGGACATAACAATTGACAGTTAATGTATGAAATGTTGTTGGCATTTCTGACAAGCAGAAGTAAGGAGATATCTTAGCACCGAGGTCTAACACGAAACACTAAAGTAAAAATGAAATGCTAGAAAAAAAGAAAAGAAAGTAGAGAAAGCATGAATTTGTCAAACAAAAATGTATTCAGGAAGTCTTTGTCCAATCAGCACACAGTCCAAAGTCCACCTCACTCCTCTGTATAATCTTGGGCAAGATTTATCTCTTTGTTTCTCTGTTTCCTCATCTAGTGAAATGGTAACTATAAAAAATCCACTTCATGGGCTTACTACAAAAACTGTAAAGGAGTAAGGTATGTTTGACGTAGGATCAATGATAATATAAATTTTAGGAGAAAATATAGGCTGTGAGAAAAAATAGAAGACATTGTAGTTCCCAACCAAGGCCTTTGGGATCTGTACTAGATTTCTCCCAACACTATTTTTTTCTACCCCTACAATTCAAAGGTCACAAGAACTGTATGAGTCCTCATTTCCTCTGTTTAGGCATGACAGTTTTCTACCCAGTTGGGCTTCATTCTGTATCTTGTGAATCTTTCAATGACTCTAACACCTGAAGTCTCAGGGGAAACTTTGGTGATCTGTCATTATCCCACAGCTATAGCCTAATAATACATTTCTGGCCATTGTGGCAATTTGGAAAATAATTCATGTCACCTCAGTACTTTTCAATGATGCTGATTTCTCATTGTGTTTAATCAGGTAGAGTTAAGGCCTCATTATGCCATAAAACATCTGCAGTAAAGAGTAACCATTAGATCCTCAGAATAATTCATTTCAAATTATGGGAACCATTTGTATTATCACACTCAGCTATAATGCACTAGGGATATCTGGGTAGTCACTAACAAGCTAAACTACCCTTTGAGCAATTCATTAGAGAAAAAGTCTGCTTCTTTTGTGATGTATGGTTTTAAATACTCTTTACTTGTACACTTATTGTCTATGGGTTTACCTAATAAAGTTTTAGAGATGATATTTTCTAAAATAATCTTGCCGGGGAACTTCCGAAATTTAGTATATTTCCTCACTCAACCAAGAATCAAAAGTAAAAACAATTTCAGACTTGAAATTTCAGAATTATTTCCCACCTTCTATTCTATTTCCTATTCCATTAAATCGCAAAGTGCCATGTTAGTGACAGTTACTAGTTGTCCTTTTCTGTGAGAAGAGGTGCGTGCTCTGTGTGGTCACTACATATAATTCTATATCTACTACATAGATTCTTTTCTTTCTTTCTCCTTGACAAGGACTAAATCTTTTATTTACTAAAGAGAAGTCAGAAGCAATGGGAATCAAGAAGTTGATTTTTTTTAAGAAAGCCTCCAGGTCAGCATACCTCTGTGATTGTTTTTAAAGCATGGCTTCTGATTCAAGAGCCTTCTGCTGATACAGAATATAAAAGGCAGATAGGTTTTCATCAGATGAAAAAGGAAGGAAACATTCTTCAAGGAACTCTTAAATAAAATTTTATAAAATTGGAGAGTCTATTATTCTCCTCAAAGGAATTCTTAAGTAGTGATAGTTATAGTTTGTTTGTTTGTTTTCCTGTCTGGGTTATGCCTCAAATGAACCATTTTTAATATTATCTCAGCTCTTTCTTTAGTAGCTGGCAGGTATTGAGGTGTCATTCTTGATGTTAAAATATGACTCTAAAGGACAACACAAGTTTTGAGTATAGGTAATTATACTATTGCTAGTAATTAGTTATTTACTCCCTCCATTTGACCTCAGTGGATGCTGTCTACTTGCTCCATGATGGGGTGACTTGTGATTTGCTTTGACCAGTGAGACATATACAGAAGTGACAGCTTTTAACCAGTGTTTTATGAAACTTCAATGTTTCTGTCCAGCTCTTTGGAGGCTTTAGATTGTGGCCGTGAGAACATCCCTCAGTTAGCTGCTGCTGCTCCTCTATACTGGGCCTAAGAATGAACATGCAGATCAAACCAGAACTGAAACCAAGCCACCAGGGCCCACTGGCAGACTCATGAATATGAAAAATGACTGTTCATGTTCTAGGACACTGAGGTTTTAGGATTGCCTGTTAGGTAATAGAATTATGGTAATAACTGTCTAATATAGTTTTGTGGTGAGGGGGTATTCACTTCAAATGACTTTTTTTCTAAGTCGCATATACTACTAAGAGTATGGGTTCTGTCAAACACTGGGGAGAGACTGGGCAAGGACATCTGATCTGTGATCTTATCACTTTGGGCGGAATCCTTTAGTAATGATTCATTCTCAAGTAGACATGATTTAGTCCTGACTGAGTAATAGGATGTGATTTGGATTTTTACAAGAATAAACGTTTACTCTCATTTCTAATCTTATAACTTTGAAATACTTGACTTGAATGACTTAGCTGGCCTAGCTCTTCCTTCACTAGCTATTCCTTGGTAAAAATAAAGTCACAGAGTATTAAATATATAAGAATAAGAAGAAAATGGGGAGGTGGTTGGAGGGATGTCTCAGGTGCAGAGGACCTAGTTTCAATTCTCAATGTCCACATCAAGGCTCTCAACCATCTGAAACTCCAGTTCTAGGGGATCTGATTCCCTCTTCTGGCTTCTGATGACAACATAGTATATATACTATGAACATAGTGTACACACATACAGGCAGGCAAAAGCACCTATACACATAAAATTAATAAATCTAAAAATATTCAAAGAATTAAAAAAGTAAGGTTAAATTCCTTTTTCAAGGGGGGTGAGAACATCCCAGTGACAAAATGGGTCTTTCTGGGTGCAAATCAGTGACTAAGCAAAATGAGGGAGAACTGAGCAAAATCTCTCTTAGCCCTATTCCAAAGTAAATGTGTTTTTATGGCTATAAAACAGTGCTACATCAAAGCCAGGGACAAAGATAGACCCGTCCCTCGGGATCCTATTGCTCAAGGTGGAGAAATCTAACTAAATGAACTAGAGATCCTGGAATAAGCAGAAGGGTGAAGAAAGAACCATTTGAAATACATTAGTACTTTTACTAGAGGAAAAGAAAATAGGTAGATGAACAGAGTGCAGACATTTTCCCCAATGCATTGAAAATCAAGTGCAGGGTTGCAGAGTGAGAATTCCCCAGTCACCGAAAGAGGTAACTGTTGAGCTATAAAGCTAAGAATGACTTCTCATAGTTCATAAAAAAATCTTTCTAGAATTTTGATGAGGTTCACATCCAAAACTCCACTAATGGAAAGTTCTGTTCCTTCCATAGAACACTTAAGTCCAGCAGTCTTCCTAAAGCTATGATGAAGCCCAAAACCTTAGGCTCAGTAAACATAGGATTGTTTCTGCTCCAGTAAATTGATGGTCTAAAAGAAGCTGTGTGATTCCCCTGGGTAAATATCCTAAATGTTCCTACTGTTGTTTGTACAGTGTTTGGCTTACATAAGTTAATAGCATCTAGAAGACAAAGAAGCAGACAAATGGGATCACTATAATGTCTAGTATAAAACAATAAACAGAAGCAAAATGTCAGAAGACCCTAATGTTTGAATTAGCTCTCAAGAGCTTTAAGATGGTTGTCATATAAATTATAAATACCTAGTAATACCATTGACCTGTTTGTATGAACTTATGGGAAATTTCAGTGGAGAAATGGAAGTAGACAAAAGAATCAAGTGTTAGTACAAGACATGAAAGCATAAGATGCAAAGATTTTATTTAATAGACAATATTGAACTGAGAAACACAGAAAACAAGATCAGTGAATGTGTCATTCTTGTAGAACGTAACCATACTAAAATACAAGGACAGAAAGAAAAAAAAATACTCAAGTTTCTTAACAGAGGGTCCAACATCTGCAGGGTAGTTAAAGACCATTTACCAAATGGGAAATCAGTCTACGAAAATGGAAGAAAGAATGGGGAAGAAAATAACATTAAAAATTGTAAGGGTTAAGAATTTTGGACATCAGATAGGTTCATAACTGACCTTGTGAAATCCATGATTAGTGATTTTTACATTTAAAATTTACTGTTACAAAAATGTCTATATAATATCCCCCTTTCTCCCATTAAGCATAAGAAACTTAAATTATTTATTATCTGAAATTTTGAGAAAAATCCTAGCAATCCTTGAACTAAGGTATTTTAAAAAGCAAAGTTAAGAAGGTTGGAAGAGTTCCCATGAAAATAATGGAGACTAGAAGGTAATGGAATATCTTTTCATGTGCCAAATAAAGAAAACGTACAACAAAACTACCCACTTAGCTCTAAGATTTCAGCTCTGCATTGACCTTTGTTGCCATTTATCAACTATGGAGTCATGGAGCACATTTAAATCAGCTCTACAGATCTTGATTAATGAGTATATAAAGCTAAACAATGCCAACTGTAGGATCCACAGCTGATTAAAACAGACCAGACACCACTCCCCACAAAAGATAACATCCTACCAAAAAGTAAGTGGAAGCTTTATGGTATTATGCTCTCATGAGGAAAGGATGCAGGGAGTGCAGACCAGGAGAGCCAATTTTATTTCACAATGATGGCTTAGCTCTTTTTAGTAGTACAACACAGTGAACACACATTAGACTGAAGTCAGGAGAAAGGCAATGAATCACATTATACCTCTTGAGCATCTCCCTTCCTTCCTTCCTTCCTCCCTCCTTTCCTCTCTCTTTTCTTCCTTCTTTCCTCTCCCTCCATCCCTTCCTCCTTTCTTTCCTTCCTTCCTTCTTTCTTTTTACAAGGTCTCATGTAAATCTGGCTGGCTTTGAACAACCTATGTAATTGAGAATGACCCTGGACCCCTGCTTCTCCTTTATCTCCTATGTGCTGAGATTACAACAAACAAACAAACAAAAGCAAAAACAAACAAACAAACAAAAAACCCCACCAGGCTCAGTTCCTTGTTTGGTATTTTGATGACAACTTCTCCTTTCCATAGTTTCTTACATGCTTTAATTGATTGACAGGCTTTTTAAATACCCTCAACATTGTCGGGGAATAATACTTCATGTAAAGTTGTGTTGCATTTGTTTATGCTAAATTTGTTTAACTAGACAAAGATGTGTTACATTCGTTTATACTGCATTTGTTTAATTATATGAAGATGTGTTGCTGTTTTACCTTGCCTGCCTAAGGCACCTGATTTTTTTAATAAAAAGCTGAATGGCCGATAGCTAGGCAGTACAGGGATAGGTAGGGCTGGTGGGCAAAGAGAACAAGTAAGAGGAAAAGAAAGAATAAGAGGATGAAGAAAGAGAAGGAGATGCCTGGGACCAGCCAGCCAGGCAACCACCAGCCAGTCAGACATGGAGTAAGACATACAGAAGGAAAGAAAGGTAAAAAGCCTTGAGGCAAAATGTAGATGAAGAGATACAGGCTAAAATAAGTTATAAGAGCTAGTTAGGATAAGCATAAGATAAATCTGAACATTCATAGCTAATAATAAATCTCTGTGTCATAATTTGGGAGCTGGTTGGTAGCCCAAAAGAAAGTCTGCTAAACAACATATATGTTAAAATTTGTTGGTAAAACATAAGAAACTACCATCAATAAATGTTGTGGGATATTTGTACACTGTGTGAAGGTAAATTGCTGTGACTGGTGTAATAAAAAGCTGAACAGCTAATAGCTAGGCAGGAGGTATAGGTGGAACTTCTGGGCAGTGAAAGAAAGGAGGAGGAGGAATCTAGGCACATGAGAGAGTCAGCAGGAGATATGGAGGAAGCAGAATGGGTGGTATTTGACAGAATGCAGATTAATAGAAATGGGTTAATTTAAGTTATAAGAGCTAGTTTAAAACAAGCCTAAGCCAAGGCCAAACTTTCACAATTAATAAGTCTCTGTATCATTATTTGGGATCTGGTTGGAGGGACAATGAAAGACTCATTACTTATGGCATCCAACATGGAGGCATGAATATCTAAACATAGGGCCTGAGAAAGCTAAGAAAAATTATGGACAGGGAGCCAGATGTGGATTCCTAGTCCCGCAGTCTCTCAGGAAATGCCAGTGCTTGGAGGCATACAGAGGCACAGCTACCAGCTGCTGCCAGTGGGCTGGAGCCAGCTGTCAACACCATGTGCTAGTGCCGTGCACAAAGCTGAGCCATGTGGTGGCTGACATGGCAGTCAGAGAATGCTACAGGCACACAGTAAAGCAGTCCAGACTGAGAAAACTTTTAAACAGATACAGTAAAAAATGGGTATATACAGACATAGAAGGAAAATAGTTTAAAAATAATAAAGTCTTTAAAGAGAGAGTAAAGTAATATAAAAATGTAATAATAAGTCACGTAAAGATGGGAATCACACAGGGTGTCTGGATCCTGTATGGTGCTTTGTTGACTTTGAATTTTTAAAATACTAATGCACAAAAAACAATAGCTGCTAAGAGACATTGGATTATGGAAACCGCTAAATTAAACCAACCTATATATTTTAAAAATGCCTTAACTTCAAAATGGATGTCAGAAAATACATTGCACTAGGGGAGAGGTTATGCCTTTTTTTCCCCACAGGAAACAAAAAGTGTGGTTCTCTTCAAAATTGATGAAAATTTGATTTGCTTGGGGGAGACCTGAAAAATCTTACCTAAAGACAAAGAAAGAAACCAAGAAAGACTACAGGACAGTTAACAAATATGCTGATCCCTTTACATGGGAACAGCTCTGAGAATGGATGAAACATGAAGTCCTTATGAGTTATTACTACATGCCAGCCTTTCATATGACATGGATAGAGGTTTGGTTATACAGTCCAAAAATACTTATAAAATTAACAGTTGCCTTTTACCTGCTCAAACATAAAACAACGACAAAAAATCATCTTTAACTGACCTGTACACACTGTACATTCCATAGTTATGCTAATGCAGATATATATGTTACCTTTAAAAGTATGGGCACCCACAAAGATTCCAACTTGTAGTTGGAATTCCATTTTGACTCAAGGTCAGAGAGTCAGAGCTTGCTTTGCCCCATAATGCTACACAATAGGATGTTTTGGCCAAAGGCATGGTTATCAAGTATCTTATGCTTCAAGGCCTAATTACAAGAAGGCATGGTTACCAGGTGTTTAGAGAGTTAAGAAAGTGTCTACACTTGTTTGTACTTTATACTTAGATCCTGAAAAGGGGAGGTCTTTTGCCTCTCCCCTTGCTAGTGTACAAAAAGCCCTTTAGGAATAAACTCGAGGTGACTGGGTATTGACCCAGTGACCTCCCGAAGCTATCCTGTTTCTCTATCTTTTTCTTCATCTATGTCTATATTTTTCCTATGTAGCAGTTCTCAATTCCTCACTGCCCCTTCAAGGACCCTTCAACAAGTTGGGATTGGACCCTAACATAAAAGTTTGTGTTTTCATAAAAAGAGGACCATACACCAATGAAGACAAGTAGCTCAGGTGATATAACCTCTCAGAATGCTTCTGTTGCAGTTTCCTCAAAATTATATTCTAGAACAACTTCAAAACTGCTAGCTGAGATGGTCCAGTCTCACAGACTATCCAGCTAAGACTTCAGATAAACTCTACACTTTACCCACACACAGACTAAACAAAAAATAATACAGCTAGCTCTCCCAGGACTTGACCATTACCCCAATTTTCTCAGGATCCCCTAAAGATGCCAGTGCCACCAGACAACAGGAAGCAGTCTAGAGAATATGATACCCACATTTCCAAGAGGTAGGATGGATGGTTTTTAGTTGTTTGGTGTGTTATGGATATTTGTTGTCATTTAAGGGGTTGGTTATAAGTTGTTATTGGTAATGGTCAGGAAAAAAGCTGAACAAAGGAGATTAGATTCAGGGATCTCTTTCTGAAGGAAAAAAGAGGGGATATAGCATAGAAATGATGGAATTAAAGGGTAGATTGTTGAGTCTACTTTTGAATAAACACTAGTCTCAAATATTTTATGTTGATATGGATTTTTGTACTTTGATACAAAGTGAAGGCTATATTTGTTATACTGTATTATGTTTCTACTCTTGTTTAAGGTATTATACCTATGTAGCTCATTTAAAAATATAATGTAAAGTTTTAACCCTTGAACTATTTAGGATAATGAAAGACAGATCAGTAGTTAATCATCTATAATAATCAAACTTGTAGTCATGTTAGGTATGTTTTCAAGTTCAAACAGAGATATATTTCAAATAGATAGATGGTCTTCAAACACAGAACATGACATTTAAAATGTTTTAATAACATAAGGTTTTTTATGATAGTGAGACATGTCTGCTCCTGGAAGCACCAATTTACTTCAAAAAAGGATGATGGGCATTGAAGGACCTCCATATGGCATTTGCTTTCAACGTAACAAAGCTAGCCATTTGGGCAAGAAACTGCCCTTGGCTTGACTGCTGACAGTATGCTGTCTAAACTGGATAAGTAGGACATAAAAGAAAGCAACTGCCAAACTTTACCAAGACAAGGTAGGACAGTCTTTCAAATTTTCTGCTTCACAGAAAAGCCTGTCATGTATTCTAGACCTGTAGGCTGAAGATGGTTGCTTCAGTATTGCAAAGGAACCTTATAGTGACTGTCCAGGCAGCTGGCTATCTCTGTCATTTTTATAGGTTTAGAAGTTGCTTGCTCTGCACTTCCTGTTTACTCAGGTAGTATTATCTCTTTCTCTGGTCTTTGATGGGGTTGAAGACCAGATAGTTATAATTAAAAAATTCAGAAAAGAAACTTACATAGAGATATAAAATTTATAAGGTTGAGAAACATAGTAGCTTAAATTGTTTATCTATGAAAATATTTTGAGGTCTAAAAAGACAGTTTTGCATTGGCAATACATGTTTGGATAAAAAATAAACCAGGTACAAAACTCACCAAGATAGAATAGATAATGAAATATTTTCGCTGAATTCACCAAATACAAATGGACTGGACATTGTGAGTATAATTCTTACTTGATAATTATTCTTATTGTGTATAATTTTCCTATGTTAGCGTTAAAACCTTTCCTTTTTATTTAGACAAACAGGGGGAAATGTGGGATATTTGTTCACTATGTGAAGTTGTATTGCTATGATTGGTTTAATAAAAAGCTGAACATCCAATAACTAGACTGGAGGTAAAGGTGGGACTTCTTGGCAGAGAGAGGAAGAAGGAGGAGGAATCTAGGTATGTGAGAGAGATGAGAGGAGTCACAGAGGAAGCAGGATGGGTGATATGTGACAGAATGTAAATTAATAGAAATGTGTTAATTTTAGTTATAAGAGCTAATTAAAAACAAGCCTAAGTTAAGGCCAAGCTTTTATAATCAATAAGTCTTCATGTCGTTATTTGGGAGCTGGCTCACTAGACCGAGAAAGACTCGTTACAAATAAAATCAGTGCTGAAGAGATGACACTAAGAACTTGTGTTTTGTAATATTATATGTTAATAGAGAAATACACTTATAGGGACAGAAACACATTTAGAGGAGAATAGTGAGACAATTTCAACATTCTTAGGAAATTTTTCTAAGAATTTTTATAGTAGACTTGAAGAAAGAATCCATTTCAAAAACAAAGAAAAGGAGGAAGAAGAGGGGGAGGAGGGAATGAGGAGGATAGGGAGGAGTGGGGAAGGAGGAATGAAAATGGGAATGCATGCACTTTGATGTTTGGGATCCTGGCTAAGCTGCCCCCTGTACCCTGGGAAAACTTACTACGCTGTTTGAATCTTGATCAAACGTCTGTTAAATGGTGACCATGAAACTGGTTTATGATGCATAAATTCAAATTCAATGAGATAATACTAAAATAACATTACTTAAGTGCTGCTTTTGCATTTAACTCTAAGCAAATAGATCTACACTAGTTTTAATTACCTTAAAATGATGGGAGTTACATTGAAACAGAACCATCTGGTTCTTTTTAGTTGAAAAATTCAACTATATGCTTGGTGTAAAATATTCAAAGGTCACTGAACACAGTTGGAATTAGATGATATTTAAGGTCCTTTCCAACCTTCAAGCCATATTTAGACAATATCAGCAAATAACACTGTATATCAGTTTGCAGCTTTAGACTCATTGCTATGCTGTGTTTGCATGTGTCTTGCACATGAGATGAAATAGGGTCAGGACAGGTGTATGGACAAAGCTTCCAAGTAGAGCAGAGCAGACTGACAGGAGCAGAGACCCAAACAGGCTCTCCTGCTGGGCGTCTATCAAAATCATAGTCCATTGCCTCTAAATTTTATAGATTTTTGTAACAGGAATACAAAGGTTCTTGTTGTATGAATAGGAATATTCAATTGTTCTTTGTTGAAAGCATTTAAGGTTTTAGTAAAGATCAGATGAGCTTTTGGAGTTGTCTAATGAAGTTGTATATTCTCCAAGTTAAGAAGTAGAAAACAATAGACTTTGTGGTATGCTGTAGACATTTTATTTAGAAAGAAGCAATGCTAATAATGAAAGACATGCCAGATAAAATGCCTAGAAACTGTCAGACTTGTGGCCATGCTGTTCTTTATCTGATACCTTAATAATGTATAAAAGTCTGGCTTATAGAAAAGTCTCCTTGTTAGTATTGTTATCAGCAACAATGACTGATCTACAAAGGAGCATGAAGAGAAATGTTTCCAGTGGAACATCTGAGTGATTTGATGAAGCAGCTTGGGGAAGGAAAATACAAAAGAGGCAGCAAGAGATGGGATTGCCAGGAAACCTGAAAAGTTAAAATTTCCTTTTTTGCTTCCAACTGGAAAGGTCCTGATTTTTCATATTGATTAAATTAAAATCTATGGGAAAGGAACTTGTTATCATGAGTTATTTTTGCTTACTCTAATTTATTATATTTCCTCAGCTATAGGTGTGTGTGTGTGTGTGTGTGTGTGTGTGTGTGTGTGTGTGTGTGCATAATTTTGTGAGGAATCAGAGTTTCACATAATTTAAGGTTCTCTGCAGTCACTACAACTGAATTATATTTTTCACTTATTTTATGGTTTTCATATTCTCCCCTCTTACCCTCTCTTCTTTCTTCTCCCTTAGAAGATGGCAGAGAGTATGGGAAAATGCTCTGAAACCCAAGTTTTAATGGTAACAAGTCACATGTGCAGGAGGACTACACCTATAGTGAACTCTTGGATAGAGAGGTACTTGTGTATGGCAATGCTGATAGCAATTTTTTTTAATTTTGGCTTTAAGTTATTGTCATGGTTTTATAAAATATCCTATTTAAAAAAAACAAGAGTCTAGTATTGAGAAAGTTCTTAATGAGTTCAGATATCTCCTTCCTTCTAAGATAAGTTTAAAGATGTAGAAGGAAAATCTCTGATGTAGTAAGGAAATAAGTGCAGTATATGAGTAAGTGTAAAGAATATGTAGATGATATAATACTTACAATGATGGTTGTAAGCAACTGTATCACTGTAGTGTCTGGATCATCCAAGTGTTTTTATACATATTGCCTCCAAAACCTAAAAAAGAAAGATTGCTAGTTATTTATGATTCTTATAACATGCTAGTGAAATGTAATATACATACAAGAGATCTACTCCAAAATGTTCAGATATTTTGTATTGAACATTTCATGTAAAAGGTTTAAGAAACAAGCTGTTTATGCCCATGTACTCCCTTTATGTAGCAGGTAACCACATTCTTCTACACTACACCTTAGCTCTACCTGTTCTTAAGGTACAAACAAATGAAACCATTTAGTGTGCCCTTTTTGTGTTTGATTTCTTTTCTATATATTGTGCTTTTGAATTTATTCTGAAATCTCATTTTATAAATTCCATTTTGTGAGTAAATCATCATTTATATTTATCGGCAGTTGAATTTTTCCTAGTTTGTGGTAATTATGAGTAGCGTTACTAGTAGATTTCTCTTAATTTTCTGGAATAAAGTGATTATTATAGGATTTGATATGACCATGACTCAACACAACTTTGCTTCTGTTGGAAAACAATGCCAAATTAGGAACATCACAGAGTTTGACAGATAAAACAATAAATATTAGATTTCTGGTTTCACCTGTGACTCATATGGAGCTTGTATATTTGTTATTATATAATAATACAAACTATAAATCTAAAAATATCAATAATTATTCTGACAACCATTCGACATCTCTAGGCAAGCTTTCTCCCTAAAATCTAGAGAGACATGTGAATACAGAGTTACAGCTGAGATCCAGTTACCAGGAACCAAAGAAATTGGAGCCATAATCCAGGAGAAACACGTTTGTGGTGATTTTAATGGACAGCTGAGGCTGGGATGGAGTGGCACACTCCTATACTAACTACTGCACCAGTGGCACAGCAATGCAGTGTAATGTCTGTTAGATGGAAGATGTGCAAGTATTATGATGATTATGGGTTATAGTCACTGGAAAGTGAAATCAACCAAGATGACCTTTAACAGATAAGTGAGCTCTTTTACTTGGGTACAGAATACAGTAATGAGCATAACCTAAATGTGTATTACTAAGTGAAACAAACCAATCTAAAATTCCTACATGTTGTTTTTTCTAATTATATAACAGTCTGGAAAAGGCAAAATTACACAGCTGATAATGAACTTGGTAATTAAAAAAACTATAGACCAGAGGAGATTTGAACAGATGAAATGTGGGATTTTTTATATTTTTGATTGTGAGCCTAGCCTTTAATGGCTGAGTCATCTCTCCAGCCTGAAATGTGAGATTTCTTAGGATAGTGAAGTTATTCTTCATGATACTGCAGTGATCAATAAGTGACCTTATTATGAGTTTGTTAAAACTTAGAGATTTTTTTTTAGAAATAAATACCGAATCTCATGCAAATTTTAAGATTGGGAAATTGGAGAATTTCTTTATAGAATTTAAAATTCAACAAAATAACTATGTTGCAAATGTATGCAATAAACTCATTTTAGGAGATTGGAGAACTGATGATCTAAGTAACTTAGAAAAACAAGTACAAACTGTAAGGTTAAAAGCCAAACAAGTTGTGCTTAAATTAGCTTTTATATTGATAGTGCTGCTTCACATGAATATATGGATTAGTAAAAGTGAAAGCACTATCATGTGTGCTGAATCTGGCAGAATGGGGAGATTTTTAGCACTGTTTATGTTGGAACTTGTAGATAGGCAATGAGGGAGAGATAGGATGGTTCTTGGTGTGCATTCACATTTTGCTTAATGTAGACACATGGTTACATATAAAAATATTTATAGATAAGCTTGTATGCAAGAGTAAGAGACATATTTTTCTTACTATCAGATGAGAGGGGCTTGAAGTCATTGCATTTCAGTTTCAACAAGCATAGCGCCCAGATATCTGTTTGCAGACGGCATGGTCTAAATATTTCTTCCAAGCTGCCAGCACTAGTAAATCAATTCAGTGGAATTTCAGAATACAAAATCAATATACAGAACTCAGGTGCAATTCTACCTACTATCAATGCAGTCTTTGAAAAAAGAAGGTGAAAATCATAGTTATGTTAGTATCCTAACAAGTAAACTACTTAGAAACATACTGATTCAGAGAAGTGAAACAGCTCTACAATGAAAACAATTAGACATTTAAATAAATTGAAGATGTAAATAAATGTTATACATCTTAATGTACTAGAAAATTTATCATTCCTAAAATGTTCACAGTACCTAAACAATTTGTCAAAATTTCAGTGACAGTGTTCATAGAAATGGAAAGAACAATCTTAAAATTCATATAGAACTCCAAATAGCCACAGGATATGAATAGTGAAAGCTGAACTTGTTTCCTAATTTCAAGTGATTTGCAAATATTGAGTAATCAACTCAATACATACTGACACAAAACAAGACACAGAGATAAATAAAACAGAAATCAAAATCCCTCCAAATAAATACATGCATTTATAATCAACTATTATTTGACAAAGATTCCACAGATACAAAAAAAGTATAAAAATTGGATTTTCATATATGAAAGCATGAATTGAGAGTTCAGTTTCATACCACCAAGAAAAATTAACTTGAAATAAACGAATGGTTCATATTTAACAAGTAAAGTGATAAAACTTTTGGAAGAATACAGTGACAAGCTTGTTGCCATAAGTTTTAGCAACTTTTTAAAGCAAAGTTTCTGAAACTATATGCATCAAAACCAAATCCTAAGAGCTACATCAAAATGAAAATTTTGTTGCAAAAGAAAGGAACAATAAAATGGAAAGAGGATCTACAGAATTGAGGGACATATGAATAAACCATATATCTGATAAGGACCTAATACCCTAATATACAAGGAACTCATACATGTGGGCCCTGTCCCTACATGAGCGCTATTGACAGTTGATTGCTGCTGAGAAGGGGAGAGTGCGGTTCCTTCAGAGGTGTGGCTTCTCCTCGGTTGCCTGTGCACCCCATCATGACCCTACACCCATGCACATATGGGCAGCACTAACTAGACTCAGTAGATTACAAAGAAATAAAATATGAGGGGGGATGTAAGAAAGCCTAGGAAAAGTTGGGCATCAGGATGGATGTGACAAAAATACATTGTGTATGTATATGGAATTCTTAATAAAGAGATATATGGTATAAATATTTTTTAAATGACAAAGTATCTGGATTAACATCTTCTCAAAAAGACAGATGCATAGCAAATAGTTATGCCAAAAGGGCTCAGGTCACTAGTCATCAAAAACCTTCAAATCAAAACCACAGCATGCTTATCACTGTTAAGATTGTGTTCCCCAAAATGTAATAAGCATGGTGCCATTTAAAATATAAATTACTATAGCAACTCTGAAAACAATATTAAAGTACCTAAAAAATGTCAAATGAGGACTATCAAATAATCCAGGATTCTTGTTTCTGGGTTCATCTCTTTAGGTTCATTTGCAGTACTAGTTGTAATAGCCAAAAACATGGAAACTACTCAAGAGTTCATGTCAAATAAATAACAAGTCATTGTGTGTAGATATACACATATGTACATACACTATATACATATACAATAGAATACTGCCCAATCAGAAAGAGGAAGTACTGCCATTTTACACATACAAACTGTGTAAACTGTAGGCACAACATCCCAAGTGATGTAAGTTAGAGCAAGACAAAAACACTAGTATCTTACTTAAATGTGAGTCTAAAAAATTCAAACTCATAAAGCAACAAGTAGGATAAGTGTGAAAATGTGGGAGATACTGATTAAAATGTACACTGTTTTAGTTATAAGATAAATTCTTGAGAACTAATATACTACATGGTGAGTACAGTTAATAATATTGTAGTGAAGCACTTGCTGAAAAAAATAGAGCTTAAATGTTCTCTCTCTCTCACACACATGTACCTGTATCCATTCATCATTTAGAATTTTAAGTAATATATGCAGACATTGTCTTTGAGGCAAGGGGGAAGACATCATACGTATCAGTGGCAGGTGGTGAATTCCTTCAAAGGATCTGCATATGTATAGTGAGGGAAAGAGAGACCTGGGAATACTGTCTTAGCCAGATGATCAAGGTTCAAGTCAGCTGTGAGAAGTAATGTTGACAATATGTACCCCTGTTAGAGAGTGATAGAGTGTGACAAGAATTGCTCTTTGCCTCTGTCATCTACCTGTTAAAAACCCATAACCCCAGGCTCACGAAAAGTACACTATAGAAATGGGACATCAAGCAAAGTACTTGGCAGTGTTCCTCAAAACTGTTTAGGATATTAAAAACAAGGAAAGTATGTAAAACTGTGATATCTGAGAGAAGCCACAGGAGACAGAAAGACCATGAGACATGGGGATCTACATGGGATCCGGGAGTAGAAAATGTGGAATGGGAAGAACAGAGGCTCTGAATTAAGAATCTACAGTGGCAACACTAATGCATAAATACCTGCTTATTACTTCTGGTAAATATACCCCAGTTATGCATGTGTTTATATTAAAATACCATGCACTTGGGTTTATGGGATCTCTTTTTTTTTCTTGGCAACTTTCTTGTAGACATAAAAGTATTCTAGGACTGAAAAATGCTGTGGGATGTTCTGTATACTGTGAATATGTGTTGCTCTGATTGGTTGATAAATTAAATGCTGATTGGTCAGTAGCCAGGCAGGAAGTATAGGCAGGATAAGCAGACAAGGAGAATTCTGGGAAGAGGAAGGCTGAGTGAGGAGACGCCAGTCCACCATCAAGGGAGCAGCATGTAATGGCACACAGGTTAAACCATGAAACATGTGGCAGCTTATAGATTAACAGAAATGGGCTGAGTTTAAGTGTAAGAGCTAGTCAATTGTAAGCCTGAACTAATGGCTGAATAGTTTTAATTAACATAAGACTCTGTGTGTTTACTTGGGTCTGAGCTGCTGTGGACCGGGCTGGACACAGGAAACTTTCGACTACAGAAAAATATGTTTATTAAACATGTATGTTAAGAGCCTTTCTCTATATTCTTGAGACTGTGAGGAATGAATGACCTTCCAGAAGAAAACTGTAATTTAAAAGTCAGAAGTGTACAGTTGCGATCAGGTGTGCTTGGATGCACCAGGAGCAACAGGTGATAAATCATTGTCTAAAGTTTAAGCCTGCACTTTCAGCCTCTTCCTAAAACTAGCTTCTCCTCCACTGGCAAATGAGGAGACTGCCTGCTGTCTAAACAGCCTCTGGGGAGAAAGTTGCTCTAGAATCCTTCTCAAAATTTCTAACCAATGTGTTCATCAAGCAAGATGACAGTAGCTTGTAGCTTCAGTGTCAAATTGGAAACACTCTCCTGAAGACAAGCACAGCATTTCTCTGAATCCTGGCTTTTGTTTTTAAGACATGAGAACTCTGCATCCTACTGAGTAGTGTATGTAAATGACACATTTCCACCTTAAGTCTTTGCAGAATATGATGCTGCAGGAAGCTATTTTTACCTTCACATGACATTGGTATGAAACTGCAGATGGCTATGACTGGATTCTTCTTTTAATTTCCAAGTTAAGAGAGAAGGCATTTAAAGAAGAATAATGGAGCCTAGAGTGCTTAGTGGTGCCCAAACTTAATGAGGACTGCCCCTTCATCTAGCTCCTGCCCACACCAGGCCCATCTGTTATACATTTTTGGTTCAGGTTTTCCATATACCATAGAGTTCTCATTAGCCCAATCTTTCTTTCTATAGATTAACAAACTGTCTCATTTAGAATGTTCTTAAAGGAAGAGGTAGTAACTTGTTTATTGAATTGACTGTTCTAAGGAAAATTCCCTAGAAGTTGTAGACACAGATAATGCTCCATTTTGGCCATTGAGTGGTTCCAATAACAGCTTTCAGTCTGCAGAATGAAAATATTGACCATTGCATTGAGTTTTAAATTCCCTTCTTAAGTTGGAAGTATTTTTCATAACTCCCTGTAAATGCCATTTATATTTACTGTTATATCTACAAATGTTACTTCTAAACTATTTCTATTCAGGACAAAGAGTAGAATTTTTAAAGTAGCATCAATTGAAAATATCATGAAAATCATCTTTTTTTTTTACATTTTTATTTTTAAGAATTTTTATCAATTTGAGAGTTTCGTAGAATGTATTTTGATCATATCACCCTAACTAGTCTTCCCAGTTAATCCTATCCAACTACCAACTTTATGCCCTCTATTTTTTTTTTTAAATTCAACAATCTGTCTACTCCTATTTGTTCTGTCCATATATGTTTGAGTGTGGGGCCATTCACTGGAACAGTATTGACCTACCAAGAGCCACAACCTTAAAGATAACTGATTCTCCCTCTTTCAGAAGACACTACCTCCCCATAGCTCTTCAGTTAGGGGCCAGGGCTCATGGAACTTTTCCTAATCCATGTTGGAATGGTGCCTGGCTTGATCTTTTCCAGGTCTTATACAGGTAACCCTAGTTGCAGTGACTTCATGAGCAAAGTGGTCCTGTCATTTTCAGAAGACATTTCTCTGGTCCTTTCCAACCACTGTTTCCTACAATCTTTCAGACCTCTCTTCCATGATGATTCTTCAGCCTGGGGAAGGGGCAGGATATAGATGTCTCATTGGTGGTTGAGCAGTCCACTGACAATTATTCTATTCACACTGGCATGGCAGAACAGCAGATCTGGTCAAGAGCTTTGGTTGGGAAACTCAAAGGTCCCAGTGGTGAAGCTACTTCGATTATTTTACTAAATAAACACAGTATCAAATTGTCATGTAGGTTCATATAAGTATACCCATAGGTTAGTAGAGCTCCCAGACCTCATCATAGAGGTTTCCTTTGTGCAGTAAATGGTGAAAAATCATGATTTACAAAAATTTCTTTGGAGCAAGATAACAGCATAATTTAATCATACAGAAAGGGTAATTTAAGAAAGTTTCTATATGAAAAAAGAAAGATGATAGATAAACCTGTGGCTAACATCAAGAAGAATCAATATGGATGAGACTTCTGATCACTTTCAGGGGACCAGTGCTGGGCTACTATTCTGAAAGTCAAGAAGCAGAGGAATAGAAAGTGCCACCTAATGTTCTCAGATGTCAGCTGTCTTCTAATCTCTTGGTTAGGAGGCTCTAAGCATCAGGTAATGTTTATTAGGTCTTGGGAAAGTGACCAAGGTTGGTTAGATGGCAGTAGCTTGGATCCTACACTACAAGACTGTCAAGGCAGGCCAGGGAGAGTACCAACTACATTCAGTTAACTGGCCTTGGATGTTGATGAGAGTGACACTTGATAGCCCCTCCAAATGGAAGCTACACAACCAAGTACTAGGGCTCTTCCTTCACCCTGGGAAGCTCTGCTTTTAGGGAAAAAAAGTCCAACCACCCTCAGTCCATCTCACGTGACATGACAGAATAGGAAGAACATGATACTCTTTAGATGCATCCTCTGTGACCTTAAACTCAAAGTAAAAAGCAATTGAAACCACCTCTCTCTTGTTTAACAGATGCTGCTGTGGGATCGACTGGATTCAAATGCATGTTTTATTATGAGGGAGGAGCAAATAATTTTATTCTCTCCAAATTCAACTAACTGCACATGCTAGGAAAGGGGGTTGGAACATCTTGGTGTGTCCTTCTTATGCATTCTGTTGTTTTGCTTCTTGTATATTTAAAAGATAGACCTTTGGCTAAGGCTTCATTTAGGAACAGTCTAGAATCCGTTTACTTCCAGACAACTGTAGGAAAAGTACCTGAAGAACATGATTGGTAGTATCATGACTCCTTGTAGCACCTCTGTCTAAAGCAGGCTTCTGATGAGTCTTGCCCTAGAGGGAGAAAACAAAAGGCAGTGTTTCTATAATTTATAATGCAAATTGGGCACAACACAACAGATTAATTAGAGAACATGTTTTGATGTGCTTTATGTAGATAGAAATCGGTTGTAATGTGATTGAGTTCAAGAAGTAACCCCTTGGGAACAAGAAAACAAAAGCAAAACAGAGCAACCCTGGCAAGATGCAGAAACAAGTGCACACTATCTGAGGTGAGCATGGCTGCTCAGTTGGGAGAATAGCGTTAGTAGGCAGGTTATGTATTTATAGATCATCAATGAAGCACAATTCATGAGATCAGTGAGCTCTCCCAGTTCTCTTCCAGGGGTCAAAGCCTTGGACTTCAGTTCTACCATAGTGAATATATCTCTTAGGAATCCTAGTGTCTCCACAGACAGAGTATATGTTAAGTAGAAACCATATTCCACAGTTTTTCAATATTCTGAGGTCTGCAAGTATTAAGAGAAATTTGTGAAGCCAGGAGATACAGCATTACAACTGCCAGCAGACTATCTCCTCCTCCCTGAAAATTTCCAAATTTTTCATCAAGGAAATTTCAATCCATAGAAAACAATATATAGATAAATACTTAGAATAATTTGAAATTATATCTGCAGAAAAGCAGATGTAGACTATCATATGTCCTCAGAAACATGTGTAATTGTGCAATATGAGGTTCCCCCTTAAGAAACAAGTATCAAGTAAAGAAGGAAATAAGTGCATTCAAACTGGGGACTGTGTTTGTATTTACTGTGAGGTACTCAATTGGTTTAAACCAAAGCAAAATGAAATAAACAAGCCACAGTTGAACCATTCTTTCCTCTGAACAGGAGATACATTTGCTTGCTCATTCAAATGAGTCTGAGTTGGGTGTGAAGATTTAGGAATGGCTGTGAGTGATCAGGAAGACTCTGGTTGGATGGACTCTAAAATGCATATGATTGAGCACAGCATCCTGGAGAATATGGCATTTAAGGGACAAAGGGAGGAAGAGAAAGACATGAATGAGATGCTAACAGAGAGTAACATCACAGAAGCAAAGTAAGGAGGTTGTTCCTCACAGAGGATTGAGGGACATATTCAATTTTACTGACAGGTGGCATAGTCTAGATTGATCTAGAAAGGAGATTGTGAGATGCTGCACACCGAGGTAGTAGGCTGTGGAATGTGATGGCAAGGGAGTCTAGGAAGCACTATGATAGGCTCAGTATAATCACCTCTCCTTGGGCCACTCTCAAACTTAGAGCTGTAATGAACATGTTTCTAATTTGATTATCCAAAGAAGCAACAAGCAAATATTAGGTTATGAGCTCCAATCATCTCTTGTTGGAACTTGTACTGTAGTAGAATGAGCATTCATTTATCTCCAGCTATGTGTAAAGTAGTTTTGTTCTCCCTGTTGAAATAAACATAGCAGGGAAGCCAGTGGAAGATCTGTGGTACAAGCAAGCTGATAATTTCCAGAAGAATGGAACAAAGGGGCATAGCAACAATACAGGCATGGAGCAGTAGCTTAAGATGGGGCACAGGAGATGTTCATGCAAGAAGTAAGAAAAAAATAAGAAAAAGTTGTTAGAAAATGGAGAAGTAGCTCACACAATGCAATGTCATTTTTGGTTTCAATGACCCAACAGTATAGGATGTACCCTATTCAGGTATAGTTGGATCTAGGGGTTCAATTCATATCTCCAGCTTCCTTCATCCTCTCTTAGTTTTGCTTTTAATTTGTATTCATATAATTCTTACACAGATTTTTACAGACTGAAAAATGGTGCACAATTCCAGGTTTTTTGGTATTTGAATGCCATAACTTCCAGAATGTAATTTTTAATGTTGCCATTAATATAAGATATGTGAGTTGAGCTAAATTACAATAAATAGAAACTTACTGATGCTCCTTGAAGCTTGAAAATTTTCATTATCAAGGTACCAGCATCTAGTAAGGGCTTTCTCACTATATTATCACATGGAGTGGGTACAAGGAGTACCTATGTGAAGGTTTAAATCATCCTTTTATAGTGGCAGCAATCCTACCCATCATGGCAAAGATGTCACGGCCCAATCACCTCTTAAAAGTCTAACCTCTCTATATTGTTCCAACCATAATTAAATATCAACATGAGTTACAAAGCAATAAGGTGCTTTTCATCTTCCTATGTTCGTCCTTTCCAAACAACTTCTTAGTCTCATTGGGCCATATGCTCATTTCAGATCTAGTTGCTGTTCTAAGGTTGATGAGGAACTATGATTACCCAGTCTGTATTTCATATCTCTCTACTGTGGTCTTTCAATCCAGACCCCTCCACTGATAAACCCAGAGAAACACTTTGGGAATTTAAAGGATGACATCCTAGCTTGAGTTTTGTTGCTGACATAAATACAATGACAAAACAACAAGGGGAAAGAAGGGATTTACGTGGCTTGCTGGCTAAGGTCCATGGAGGAAAGCCAAGGCAGGAACTCAAGGCAGGAACCTGGAGGCAAAAACTGAAGCAGAGACAATGGAGGGACACTGCTTTCTGGCTTGCTTCCTTTGGCTTGTTCATCTACCTTTTTTGGAGAGCCTAGGCCCACCTGCCCAGGGATGGTACCATGCACAGTGGGCTGGGACCACCTCCATTGAATAGTATTCAAGAAAATGTCCCATAGGCATGTCCACAGGCCAATCTGATGGACACAGTTCCTCCACCATGATTCACTCTTCCAAGGTGTGTCTGGGTTTGTGTCAAAAAACTAACCAGAATACCTACAAGTGGAGAGGTTGGAGAGATCACAGACAATGCAGAAAATGACACACCAGTCACATCATGCCTAAGAAATAGAAGAGAAAGTGTTCAGGGAGTATTAATATGGTCTCCCTGAGTGACACGATTGTAGATTAATTTCATTGTTTATCCATTGTGCAACATTAGACAAATTTCTTAATCTCCCTGATCTCAGTTTCCAATCTAAAATCCAAGTGAAAAGAATAAATTTCATGTTAAAAATGATAGTTTTATTTAAGAATGCTGAATGCAAGTGTATGAAAAACATATAACCTGGCTTGCCATATACAGTACTCACATGAGTTGTAGTCATCAGGATGCCCTCACTACTTTGAGACATATGCTGTATTCACTATTGAGCTCTGTTTCACAGCTTCTAGAAGTCCAGCCAATGTTCTTCATCAGACTCCTCCATCAACATTAGCTCATTTTCTCACAGCACACATCAACAAGACTATCTCTATAGTACAGCAGCATGATATTATGTTTGCACTACTGAGTATCTGCATGTGTTCTCTGCTTTTTCTTGTCTAGGAAGTCTTCCTGGGGATGGCCACTGTCAGCTTCACTAAAGCTTTTGAATATTCAAGTACCTTTTGCTTCCATATCACAACTCCACATTTGGAACTGACATGGCTTGACACAAAGGAAGGGGAGGATAGAGATGGAACAGTGGTTGCATGCGGATGACATTGTGCAGAGAGAAACACTCATGTGGAAGCAGGGACAGACTACTTACAAAAAACACAAATGTTTTTGGAATTTGAAGCATGATGAACTACAAAGATTCAAAGCAGACTGTATATTATTCTTTTTGATATAGAGAAATATGGTTAAATATAAAGAGAAATCAAATACTCTCAAGCCACAACTTCCACATATTTTTTCTAAGAAAAAAACCCTAAAAACAAAAACATCTGAGCTTAAATCAAAATAATGGCTAAAACGTATAACTGTAATAGCTTCAATTTTAAGCGTTAAAATAATTTAGTAGACTGTCCAGAGAAAAACTGTGCCAGCAGAAACATTGTGATGTCAATCATATTATATTGCTTTTCTACCTGCAAACCATACTTGACATACAGTCCCTTAATATTTTAACACTTTTCATAACATCATAATTCTTTTACTTCTACTTCAAAATCATGTCATAATACAAATAAAGGTCTTGGGAGATGGCTTGGTTGGTAAAATATTTGCCTTATGAGAACATGGACGTAAGTACCATCCTCCGAACCCATGTAAAAAAGCCAGGTATGATGGCATCAAGGCATGTGCACTTGTAATCCTAGAACTGGGGCAATAGAAATAGGCCAGCTGGCATAGTCAACTTGGAATCTGAGGCCAATGAGAGACTGTCTTAAATAAAAAGGTGCAGAGCCCCTGGGGAACAACACTTGATGATATCCTTGACGTCTACATGTGCAGCTATGCACACACACACACACACACACACACACACACACACACACACACACGCCTGAATACACACACATACAAGTAAAAAAAATAAATAGAGGTAAATATACTTTCTATTGAACATGTATGTCTTGAAAATGTTACAGTAAAAGTAAGGAATATTATAAAACATTTAATTGTATCACATACTCTGCTTTTGTTCACACAGATCCTGTGTCTAAGGGCTCAAGCAGCTATAGATGGAACAGATTTTCTGAATGTTTTGTGTAAACTATGCATGCACATGCAGGTTTTCCTTGTTATTATCCCATAAACACTACAGTTAACCACTATATACTAGAGTGTTGACATGGTAGAGTAAGTCACACTGTAAGTAATGGTTTGAAATTGAGCAGAAGATTGTAGAGGTCATATGCAAACACAATGTCATTTTATGAAGAGACGTAAATCTATGTATTTGTTTACTTTGAAGCTGGCCCCATATCCAGTGCCACATGAACATGGGAGGATGAGAAACTTTACATCTTCCCAGTATTCTAGTCCACACCCTGGTCTGCGTCTGTTAGCCAGAAGCATTGGAATGTTTGTTCTGGCCAACACTAGGGCTAAACCATTGTCTGGTCTTGTTCTGTTGGCATTTAATCAGCAGACAGGTGTTAGCCAAAGGAAGGACACTCATCAGAAGGATAGAAACATCTCTGATCTGACAAGAGCACATAGTGTGGAACACTCAGACTCACATAAGAATCATCTGGTAGTTATCTCCATGAAAATACCTTCCATTGCTTTCCTTTGGAAAGGGATATATGTCAATCAGGCGGGCAACTTGTGTTCATTTATTCAAGTCATACTGTAAGTAATTAACATCTCAAAGTTTCCCATTTGGGGCAAAACACTGAATTATTCTCAATCCATAAGCATCCCAGGATAATTCTTGATTCATCATAATTCATTCATTCAATTTTTATTGAGTACTGATTTTGTGCAATGCACAGGCAAGGATCCTTTTAAGGATACAAAGATGAATGAGAAATCATTCCTACCCTCCAGGAGTTTAGTATCTAGCATGGGAAATGAATATAAAAGTACTGAATATGTAAGTGTTAAATAACAGATCAACTGAAAATGATAGAGGAAATTCCATAGAAGAAATAGGTTTTTTTTTAAGACATGAAAAGGAAAAACAAACAAACAAACAAACAAAAAACCCAGTTCTAGACATCAAGAAAACATAGTTGATTGGAAGGGCTCCTCTGAGCTGGAGTCATCTTATTTGAGTTCTTGAGCAAATGTTGCTGTGTATCACCAAGTGCTAGGCTTTAACCTGAGGCTAGAGCTAGAGAAGGGCGATGAGGTTAGAGACCCGGAAAATGAGGCTGATATCTTTTGATAATGGCTCTCACTGGCGTCATGGAGTGGGACTTCTGGCTCCCAAGAGCCATTTGTTAAGTCTTAGAGATTCATAATCAGCATGACCCCTTCTTGATTAAAATAATTTGAGGAGTTTACTGTGGCAATTAGTCAGCACATTCAGAGCGTTCTGTATCTCCTCTACCACAGGACTGTTTATTAAGCTTTTATTGGCCTGCGTATGTTCCCAACAGAGGGATGAAACAACAAACCATCAACTAGTCATGCAATTGCCGTATTCTCCTTGCTGCTTCACTGTATTTCTCATGTACCAGTTCGATACTTAAGGGATTCCTAAATTTAGTATCCTGCTACCTGTACAAGGGATTGGTAAATGAAGTCCTCAAGCCCAGAGATGAAAGGGTTAACAAGGGTCAAGCAATTCTCTAGCCTGCCTGCTCAGGGGCTCTAGGGGAAGTGATAATAAGTATCCACCTCCATGCTGTAATGAGAGGCTGCACACCTCTCCATGGGAGTGCTATTTTCCCTCCTCTGAAGGTCTTCTGAAGTGGCTGAACAGAGCCCAGAGCTGGAGAAATTTGGAGCCCCTTCCTTTCAGTCTCTCCCTGGGACTCCAGGGCAAGTGATTTAATCTCTTCATGCTTATGGGTCTTCATCTGCAAATTGATCTCCTTCATTTCTCCTCTTCCCTTGTCTAGGATAATGTTTAGAGCACCTGCAAGGCATGCTGAAGCTGTCTATGGGCCTCTGGGAGCAGAGCATTGTGAGAGTCTGAAACCCTGTTGCCCTTAATTGCTCAGGAGGGGAAGAAGGACCTGGGAGTTCTAGCTAATCTGTGTAATAGCATCAAGTACCCAGCTTCCGTGATATCTGGATAGGCAGACGGTGATGCTATTGTTCCTCCCAACAATTTCATATTAGCTCTTGCCAGGGTCCTAGCTGCTTGCTGTTTTTGTGAGCTTTCTAACTGAATCCCCCCTTTTTCTAATCGGTGAGTACAGGCAAGAGAGTATATGAGATAAATTTGGGAGCAAATAGAGAGGAATGTTTACTTCTTTGCTAACCTCTATGTGTGTGTGTGTGTGTGTGTGTGTGTGTGTGTGTGTGTGTGTGTGTGTGTGTGTGTTTCTATAACTCACATATTGCATTTCTCTATGACGTTTCCAAGCAGTGACAATGAATTCTGATTCCCTGCAATGACTATGACTCCTTTATGCTAGCAGTACTATAAGTAAGTACCTTATAGGTGTTGATGCATATATACAGTTGGCAACTTATATGGTCAGGAAAGACCTAAAGAAAATTCAGGTCTGTCAATTGGCCCTGTCATTCACTGAATGGCACCTGTTAGGTCACCTCCATGTCTCTGTCCTTGAATTTCTCCTAAGTATGGAGAGTTTACATCAGCTATGGTCTGTGTTATAGACAGTTGTGAGCCACCGTGTGGGTGCTGGGAAGTGAACCTTGGTCCTCTGGAAGAGCAGCCCATGTTCTTAACCACTGAACCACCTCCCCATCCCATCCGGACTTGACAATCTAAGCACCCATGGGTTCTTTGTGCAGATGCTGCTGACCTCCTGTAGTTTTGCCTGTGTCTGACAGATTATTGTATTTCTTTCACTCACTGTATACATACACCCCTACTAAACTAAGCTTTAGTGTATTTGCAAAGGTGGTAGTCATTTAAAAATCTATATTTTCTTACTAATCTATAAGGCTATGCTCTCTCTCTTTTTCTCTCTCTAGTCTTTGTATTACTCTAAGGTCTCCAATACCTAAAATAGTCTTTTATTTCAATGAATGGGAAAGAAATGTCCTTCTTGGTACTTTTGTCTGCTATTAGATTCCTCTATGATTCTCATAATAAAATATTAATTGATTTAGCTATAAATTATTAATTTTTTCAGAGTACAATTGCTTCATGTAGTTTTGGGGATTGTTTTTATGTTAGAATATGATTAAATGCTACATCTGTCCTAAAAATTCACTGTATTTTGGGATACTAAAGATATTTGTTTCTGAGTACATGAGGCATAAAAAAAGCCTGCCTTTGTAATGAATAATGGAAAGTTATATTTTGATTAGTATTATGGGAGACCCATGTGCATATATATCATATATATCTATATATGAAGTCATATATCTAGTATCTAAAATTGTGCCTATGATATTCCAGGTACTCAACATGTGTCTGTTGACTAAATAGATGTGTATTTTGCATAGTCCTTTGGAGAAAATTTCATGTTGCAGTTGGTCTGTGGAAATCATCCTTTTGTCTGAATTTCCAACTAATTTCTCTTTTCTTCATAGTTTCCTTAATCATTTTATTTATTTTTTTGTTTTGTTTTAAAGGAAATTCACCATCAGGCTAGATCTTCAATTTTCCATTTTTATGCTTAAATGTTTTACCTATTATTTGGCTTTTTAAAAGTTTCTTTAAAATGGGGTATGGTGCTCATAACTTCTGAGATGTTAGTCGAAAATACATACCAACATTCCCCTGCTATGGAATGAGGGTGAACCCTTGTCTTTCTCTATGTTTATCACCAGCTCTACTCCCCACAGTCCTCTTATTTAAGAGTCCTGCATTCACTATTCCCTGATCCCCTCTTCCAGAATATTCCCCACAGACCACCCTGAAGTGTGGTCTATATGGAGGGAAATGAAAATGTTTTTTTGGGATCATTATAAGTGAAAGGCATCCTAGAGTTTGATCCTATAAAACCATTTTGCTCATGGAGTAACAAACTAAGAGGAAAATTAAAGTGAACCTTTAACACTTAGTAAAGAACTTAAAAGGTGTGTTAGTCAGCACAGACCTACTATAACCAATATCATTATTGGAGTAGCTTGAACAACATACATTGGTTTCTTGTAGTTCTGGAGAATCAAGGTCAATGCATAGGCAGACTTATTTACTAGGATGAGCTCTCATCTTGGCAGACACCTCTGTGTGTTCATATAATCCTTCCTTGTTTCCTGGAAAGAAATGTAAAGATGGAGAAAGAAAAGTGGGGAAGGAATGAGGAATAGATAAAGAGAAAGAGACAGAGAGAGGGAGGTAGAGATTTTGAGAATGTGAGGTCAATGAGGACATGAATCTCACAGCAGGAAACCCATCATAACCTAACATCAATCATCTTCAAAAGCCCCTGCCCCTTTATGCCATCCCACTTAGATTTGATCCTCAACATGTAATCCTGAATTTACATAAACATCCCATGTGTAACAACAGTGTTGTTGGAATATTAGTTTAAGAAGTATTACATTCACTTATGCTGTGGAACATTTGTTTGATGATGCAAAGATGTGTTTCATTCTTTTATGTTGCATTTATTTAACTCTGTAAAGCTGTGTTACTTTGCCTGCCTAAAACACCTGATTGGTCTAATGAAGAGCTGAATGGCCAATAGTGAGGCAGGAGGGAGAAATAGGTGGGTTGGTGGGCAGAGAGAATAAATAAGAGGAGAAATCTAGGGAAGAGAGCAAGAAGAGAGGAGCAAAAAAAGGAGGAGAAGAGGATGCCACAGGCCAGCCACCTAGCCACACAGCTAGCCATGGAGTAAGAAGAAAAGATAGATAGATATACAGAATAAAGAAATATAAAAAGCCCAGAGGCAAAATGTAGTTAAAGAGAAACAGGATAATTTAAGTTAGAAAAGCTGGCTAGAAACAAACAAAGCTAAGGCTGGGCATTCATAAGTAAGAATAAGTCTCCATGTGTTTATTTGGAAGCTGGGCACCCAAAGAGTGGGAAAAAAAATTACAAGTAAGCATGCTGGATTTCCTGATTCCCATGGTAATAGCAAGCAATGGTAGAAATTAGCATTGTTCCTGGTGGAGTCCAACCTTCTGGAATTGTCTTCGGGTGTCATCTTGTTCAGCTTTAGCACACTAGCCAAATACATAGAAAGATTCTTTGTGATAGTAGGGATGGACATAGGGGTTATTCTAGTTTTTCTTAGTCTAACCCTTCCGAATTCCAGAACTTATTTGTGTTGAGAAGTGACCATGTCGTCTACGGCCATACCACCCTGAATGTGCCCGATCTCGTCTGATCTCGGAAGCTAAGCAGGGTCGGGCCTGGTTAATACTTAGATGGGAGAAGTGACCCTGTGAATGGACCATTAACTTAGGGAGTGTTCTTTTCTTAGCCTCACCAAGCCTCAGAAGGCTGAGGACAATTTCCCTGAAGACACCAGCCAGGCTCCTATCAGCTCTTTCATCTTCTCTGGCATCTCTGAGCCAGGATTCTTTCCACAGCCTGTTCCTTTTCACTGAACGCCCTTGCCAAGATTTATGATGCAGTAAAGAGAAAAAGAGCCACGTCAACTGTCCTGTGAAGGAACATGAGATTCTGTTAGTTTCAGGAGACTTTAAATGAATAAAAAGATCAGCAGGTTAAATACTATGAAATAGGATAATAGATTAATTTCTGAAAATATAGGAGTCTTCCTAATTACAGGGACAGCAGAGTAGAAAGTTGAGTAAGTCCTGTACAGTCCTTTTATAGGCCATGACATAATTAAATGACTGTTCATTTTATAGATAAGATATGTCTTTGACATAGACACTCTGTACTGAAAATCATTCACTCTTAGTCCATAACACAGTCACCTTTTTTTTTTACCTAAAAAGAGATGAAAAAATATTCATATAAACGTTGACCCTTTGAGATAAACCCCAATGTTCAGAAGGAGATATTTTTCCATTTGAAAACAAAAGCACATGTCTGATGGCATACTTAAGAATCAGTACCTAATAACTCATCTCCAAGAAGTACTTAGTACAGTGAGGTAGTCAAACAATGAATTGGGAGGATTTATTTCTATAATGTCCATCCATTCCACCACACATCCCACCCTGTGGTATACTTGGTGAGTGACATTCTTTCAGTTTTGTGAAGGACAGCTTCAGAGCACCTTCCTAGCTCTTCCATTCAGCCCATATTTCTAACACTCCAAGGAAATGCTGGTGCCATTTCACAATGTCTTTATACAATTTAAATCAGACCACATGAGATATGGGACTATTATTTGGTACATCTCTAAGTATCTTCTGCCTGGGCATCTCCTTGTAGAGGGTCGATAGGCCCTAGTTTCTTAGCTTCCAGCACCAATATTATTATTTATTCCTCTTTCCTAGATTTTCATATCGAACCTGTCACCAAATCTGGAGGTTCTACCTTATAACCATTTTCTTAAGCTCTCGCTTTTCCTGTTTGTATCATCATCATTTTGATACTTGTCCTCGGTTTATTTACATCATTACTTTTCAAAATTGTTTTTCCTCTTCTAGTCATTCTCTCCCATTCAACAATACACAATCCTTTTTGTTGTTATCTCTGAATTATCTTTCCCGTATTTGCTAAAATTATATTATGTACCAAGTACTAATTGAACAAAGCTGGAAAAACTATGTCCTTTGCCTCAAGGGATTCAAGATATAGTGAGACAGACAAACATTGTGTTAGTCATTGCTAACTTTGAGTTGCTATGACAAAAAGTCTGGCAGAAACAATTTGAAGGAGAAGACTTTCATTCTGGATCATGATTTCAGCTGTTTCAGTCCATGGTCGCTTGTCTCTATATCCCTGGTTCTGTGGTGAGGTGGCACATTATGGTGTAAAGGACATGGCAAAGAGAGCGGCTCACCTCATGCCTGCCACCAAAGTAAGAGGGAGGGATAGCAGACAAGGTATGATGTTCAAAGGCATGCTCCCTCATGACCCACCTTCTCCAATCATAGCCCATCTTGTAATGGCCCATTCAGCTATGAACTCATCAGCTGACTAATTCACTGATGAGTTAGTGTTTTCATTATCCAATAACCTCTCAATAGGATAGAAACAATGCCTTGGTGTTCAGGGAGAACTGCTTCAATATTTAAACTATAATACACACAGACATGGAGGGGCAGAGTGAAGAGCATTGGTGTTAACAGTCAAAAGCATCCCATTCCAGAAGTAGCTCTGACTTTTTCCACGCACGTGACTCTGGCAATGTACAGGTTCCATTCTTTTAAAATAGGGATAATGATAATATAACACACAGAGATCCAGGTAGAATAGAATGAGATATTTAAAACACAATAAATGATAGTAGTCATCATTATAGAAAGTGCTCCTCAGACTCTCCTTTTAGAAGGGGACATGTTTTGTTGATTTATTTAACTTCTGCTACATCATCAGCTGACTTATGAGCTTACTGTGCTTCAGTTGCATGCAGATGGCACAACATAAAACTCAGTACTGAAGTAGCAGCAGTTCTTCTCCATGAGACATATCCATTGTTTTTCTGGCTTGGATGACATGGCACTGTTACACTGTGGACCCATAACACACAGTTCATGTTCCAGCACCAACCTCAGGACCGTAGGGACCAAGCAACTCTGTGATGAAATGTCTCTGATTGTTTTGACCTTGATTATAATTCCCCATGAGGAACACTCCTCCACTGTTGGTGGGAATGCAAACTTGTACAGCAACTCTGGAAATCAGTATGGCAGTTTCTCAGAAAATTGAGAATATGTTTTCCTCAAGACCCAGTTATACCACTCTTGGGCATATACCCAAGGAATGCTCCATCTTACCACAAGGCCACATGCTCAACTATGTTCATATCAGCATTATTCCTAATAGCAAGAACCTGGAAACAACCTAGATGCCCCTCAACTGAAGAGTGGATAAAGAAAATGTGGCACATATACACAATGGAGTACTACTCAGCAGTAAAAAACAATGATATCATGAAATTTGCAGGCAAATGGATGGAACTAGAAAATATCTTCTTGAGTGAGGTAACCCAGACTCAGAAGGACAAACATAGTATGTACTCTCTCATAAGTGGATACTAAATGTGAGGGAAGGGATGGCCAGACTGCAACTCACAACTCCAGAGAGGCTAGCTAACAGGGAAAGACCCTAGGAGGGACACATGAATGACCCTGCAAAGGAGAAGTGGATGAGATCTACATGAGCGGACTGGGTGTTGGGGGTGGCAGAGGGCGAGGAGTGGGGGATGAGAACACAGGGAAATGGGAAGGTCAAGCTGGAACAGGGACAGAGTGGGAGGGCAGGGAGGAAGATACCATGATATATGAGGACATCATGGGAACAGGAAGAGGCAGGGTGCTGAGGAGGCCCTCAGGAATCCACAAGGTTGACCCCACCTTGGTCTGCTGGCAGTGGTCCAGAGGGTGCCTGGACAGGGCTACTCTGGTGACTGGCCTAGCAAATAACCTAGCATCATCATAGGGCCTTTGTCCAGTGACTGATGGAGGCAGATGCAGAGATCCATGGCCAGGCGCCAGGCTGAGCTCCGGGAATCCAATTGATGAGAGAGAGGATAGATTCTGCAGGTGATGGACGTTGAGATCATGATGGGAGGACGTGCAGAGATGACTGGCCACACTAGTGGAAGCCCATGAACTGTGGACTGGTGACTGTGGAGCCCCCATGGGTCTGGAATAGGCCCTCTGGATACGGAAGATGGTTGTTTGGCTCGAACTGTTTGGGGGTCACCCAGGCAGGGGGATCGGGATCTGTCCCTGGTCTATGGTCAGGCTTCTGGTAATCCAGTGCCTGAGGTGTGACACCTTGCACAGCCTTGGTGCAGTGGACCTTGGACCTGCCTAGGCTCAGTGTGTTGGGCTCTGCTGACTCCCCATGGGAGACCTTGATTTGGGGGATGTGGGGATGCAGGGAGGCTTGGGAAAAGGGGCTGGGGAGTGGGAGGAGGGAGGAGGGAGGAGGGGGGATCTGTGGATAGAATGTGGAGTGAGTAGAAAATTTCTTAATAAAGAAAAATGAAAAAACTAACACAATAAAAAATAAAATAAAATAAAAATAAAAAATAAAAAATAAATTCTTAACATTTAAAAAAATAATAATTCCTCATGAGCTGTGTGAAGCTCTTAGTCTGACATGATTTTGACATGCCCAGCATAGTCTATTTTTCAAGTCTCTTTATCTCTCATGACTTTTTTATCCAATATCTAGTCTGTGGATTTTAAATAGCTTCCATATGAACGGATAGGATCAGAGGCGGAGAATAACTCACCTGATTTCATTGTTTTCAGGGAATTCCGATTTCTGAAATTATTTTGTCTCTTTACCATCCATGTTTCCTCAGGACCTTAGTCTATTTTGTTGACTACTGTATTTCCTGTGTCTAGAGCAGTATCAAGGAAAATAAATTCAATAGCCATTGGATGAATAAATAGTAGTAAAATAAATCTACTGTTAAATATGTCTAAGTCCTGGATACTGGACATGCTACTTCACTGTTAACACCTGAAATTGGGAATTTCTTGCTTTTAATAGAAAGTGCTTTTGTTTCTCCTTCAACTTACAATAGTGATTCTCAACCTTCCTAATGCTGCGACCCTTAAATACAATTCTCCTTGTTGTAATGACCCCCAATCATCAAATTATTTTGTTGCTACTTCATAACTGAAATTTTGCTATTGCCATCGATTGTAATGTAAAGATCTGATATGCAGGATATATGATATGTGACCCCCAACTTCCAGATTGAGAACCGCTGTCTTAAAGTGAACTTTTCTTCTCATCCATCTACCCTGTCATCAATGTTTAGTTAGTATTAATACATAAGAACTAAACCGAAAAACTTGCTCTAATACAGTCTCTAGAAGTCATGTTCAGACTTCTCACTCGAATGCTTTTTTTTCCCATTACAGTAATTTCTAACATGTTGTATTTGTGTTCTGTGACCTTTACTGAATTATGAGGTCATATGTAACAAGAACCTGTCATAATCCGTGCTTTGCATTTTCAAATTGCTTAGCACTGTTCTCTAGTAGGTAGTGGGAGTTTGATGGTGAATTACTTGGAAATTCTCGGGTTTCTGAAGGTCTGTTCATGCTTTGAAGAACAGTTCAGGTTGGGTTTTTTTTTCATGGAGCTTTTATGAGACAGTTCCACCCAAGGTCATGCACCCTTCTCTAATCCATATAGCTATTTTGATGCCTAGCTTTTAAGCAGAACTTTTACATTTCATCTGTATCTTTTTATTTTCCTAACAAATGTTTAGGTTTTGCCACTATTGCTAAAGAACTTCTGTAGATATGAAGGTGGATAATGAACAATAAGAAAATCTCATCTTCAATAACTGTGATGTAACTTGTACTATGCAATAAGAATTTCTAGTTCAGTGTGTATGTGTTTGTATATATTATCCTCACCACACAAACCACACAAACACACGCACACAGATATCATATATAAAATATATATACACATATGTATAAATGAGCATATATATGATTAAATGGGTGCATTATATACATATATAATTAAACACAATGTATTATATATTAAATATACACACATTAAATTATATATACACACATATACGTGTGTGTGTGTGTGTATAAATTTTAGATCTTCAAACCAGGACTTACTGAGCTTTCTAAAAAAATATGGCAACTGGACCTGGAAAATACTTAATAAAATGGGCTTAATTAGTGTTTCAAACAAATCCACCTATATCCATTGGCACATGCTTATTATTTTACATTAGAAGGGACTTACTTGCCTTTTGTGGGAAAATATGGAGCTGTTATGAGTATGTGACACTGGTGCTATGGATCACTAATACAAGTGAGGTCTGATCATGTTGATGCCTTCACCTGTGAAGAGAGCCCATAATAACCCATGCTCCACAGACTAGTGAAATCTGGTGCCTCAAGAAATAATTAGATGCAAATAGAATGTGATGGGAAACATTTACCAGTGAGGGAGAGTAAAAACTTTGTTAATTTGAAAAGCAAGGGACCAGAAAAACGAGCTCTGAATTAATTGGGTTTGAATTATCTGATATTTTTATTAAGGGCATTTAGTCATTTAGGCAATAACAGCTGCTGTTTGAGTTTTTTGGTATGAGCCCTCTGAGGTTTTATGATCAAAGGATGATTTCTTACAGTGTTGTAATGAAGGCATTTTAAGTATTAACCTTTGCAGCTGGGCATATATATCTAGCAATTTACTTAAAAAAACCTTATTTCCATCTGTCTGTCTTGTATGATTTCATTTCTAGTTTTATTGACTTCCACTGTTCATGATTTTCTCTAACTTTCCTATCAGAGAACAGAGAGAATTGGTATGTGTCTTTCAAGCAAGGGGAATTTAATATTCTTTGCCTGTATATTAAGTCATTTGAGTGTTTAATAGCATGTCTGATCTATCCTTTTATTTGCATGGCAAGTGTTTTAGAAGTCTAAACATTAGAAAGCATAACAGAATCCTAGGACCCTGATCAAGTAAAAAGCTCTTTGAGGATCATTCTAAAACATTTTTGAAATAGAATGTATAGAAGTCAAGGTTCCCATTGGTGTTATTTTAAGTAGACAAAGGACAAAATCCATTAAAATATATTCAGAAGTGAATTGAAGTTAGAAATTTTTAGTTTTGTCCTTGTTAGAGACAAAAAAATGGTGGAATTTAGGGTTTGTTCACTTTATTCAACACAATCTATTACCATCCTATTATTTAGTAGGAAAACCAACTTTTGCTAACAAAATTAAAATACCACCAGGTCAATGCAATGTAACTCCAGCTTTGTGGCAATGGCTGTAAGAACTTAGATAAAAGGGGCTTGAATGTTCAGAGGGTAATACCGACAACCAAACACTTAAGGAATGATTGACATGGTGTTGGTTTCAAGTGCATATTGACGATACATCAGATGGGTGACTGTGGTAAGGTTACTTTAGTTCCTAATGGAAGATCTCCATTTTATTTGTCGAGATAAATGTGTGGTACATAGAACATTTCTCCCTTTCCAAAATTATTTAACTATCACAGAACTTTAGAGTTTTTCAGAGTTGGAATTGTCTGATGCAATTATACAATCAAACAATGGAAGTGTTTATCTTGGCGTGTATCTCAGAACCAAAGCTGACCAGACAGATTAAAATCCAGGTCCCTTGGCTTCCCTTACGATGTAATGCCTCGGATATCCATCTTCCTCCATAACCAGCCTTCCAAACTCACTCATCTTTTCAAGCAGAGGCATTAATGCATGCATATTCTAGGTGGAGGTGAACATGAACATGAGCATTATACATTCTTATGTTTTAATTTTTTAGCGTGACTATTTTATGCTCCTTGTCTTCTTTCACTTCTTTTCATTTTTCTGCCTTTCCTAAAGTAGGTTGTCTAGTGGTGGGCTAGAACAGACAAGGATCCTTTGAGTAATTTATATTAGGCTTGATTTCAATGAGTAAATGAATGCGTGTGATGACTCTCTGGACTCATGTAAGCTTTACTTACTAGGAATGCATTCAACTCACAGAGATGACTAGACTTACAGGCTTCCTTTCAAATGGATATCTCTGTCTGTAACTTAAACCCATTAAGCCATCCAATATCTGGTCCTTTTAATATGAAAAATTATATTATTTATAGTGGAAAGATGCTGTTCAAGTGACCTGTCTCCATCCCCTGAATGTTTCAGAGTTTTCTTCCTCTTTGAGAATTTCTAATCATTTCAGACTTTTTTTCCTTTAAAGTATTAGATGGTATTAGCAAATTGAATAGTCTGGGGGTTAAAGTATTAGCTATTCAAAGATAAAAGCAGTCTTCTGGTATACTCAGTATCTGGACTATGGCTAACTTGAACAGCCTTTCTGGGTCTTATTTCTGAATATTCTTCTCAAAAGAGCACTGGATACCTTTATATAATATCATGGTGAAAATAATATTTTCTTAACAATGACTTTCTTAAACTTCCAAATGGAAAGAGTTTAATTATATATTTAAGTTGAAATTCATGGACAATGATTTTAAACTTTAATTGTCGTAGATAGTGGAAGAGTATGATGTGAAAATAATATAAAATGAGAACAAAATTCAATAATGGAAGAATGGCAGCATAAGAGATCAACATCTCAGAATGACTGTAATACATTTAGGAGACACTACAAAGGTAATGCTTTGAGTATAAACCCATTACCAATACTAACTTCTAATTATTATCATGACACTGGTATATGGTAACATTTGGGCCATTTTACAGATGTAAGAAATTAAGACTAGAAAGTTTATCTATTATATGCAAGTTTTCAATAGGAAATTGGCATAAATGTATTTAAGCCTAAGGGTGGTTAACTGTAAAGTCCTTGTAATATTAAGCAGTTCCTCCCTGCTCTGCAGTAGTGGAGTCAGGTAATGAAGTCAGAATTAGGAGACAATGAGGAAAAAGAGTTATTTAGTGGACCTGATTAGAGAATAGTTCAGAACAACAGTACTTGCCAAGTCAGCAATGGAAGGGTGA
This sequence comes from Peromyscus californicus insignis, assembly GCF_007827085.1. NCBI lineage: Eukaryota > Metazoa > Chordata > Mammalia > Rodentia > Cricetidae > Peromyscus > Peromyscus californicus. The sequence goes on along the minus strand of NW_026294469.1, from coordinate 61,433,865 downwards.
ACTAGATGGTTAAGGAGTTTCAATCTCAGCGATAGGGGAGAAGAGAGCCTCCAGATAAGCTCCTTGAACATACAAGTTCAAACATTTAGGACAGAAAATATTGATGCAGAAGAAGCATTTGGCAGAGTCCAAGTGTCCATGCAAGCAGTCCAGAGTTTGATGGAAATCTGGACAGCACATGTGACTATCATTCAGTGGAGATGATTTCAGTTTTAAGAACAAAAGCACCTTGTTATTTTTGATGGTATAGAATGGAACCACGAGGCAGCAGCATCTCAGACCAGCAGACAGAGTAGATAATTGGGTCCTTGGTGGGGAAAAGTATAGGGTTTTAAGATCCTGACAATTAGTTTGGAACCCCCAGGACAGTGGCATGATTTCCCCATGGACATTTCGAATAAGTCTCTGCAACCTGCTTTCATCCTCACTCTCTCTCTCTCAGTTCAGGGAAAGTTGCCCACAGACAGAATGTGGATTTCTAGAGACATTCCCCCCCTCCCAGAATGAAAGGCCTGTGACATTAGGATTCTATGATTCCCAGGATTCTCTCTTGTCCTCCAGAGATGACTCTGTTCAACATTTCAAAGCTTCTATTATCTGCTGCCCCAGAGGAGGCGGCAGCGTGGCTGGCCGTCCTGGGGGATTGCTGCTTACCCATGGGCTACTTGCCTGATATTCTCTGCCCTTTGCAGCCTTGAGATTGTCATACTCTGCTTTTACTGCACCTACCAGCTACTGAGCACTTTTTGTGTGTCTGTCCAAGCAAATCTTCTGTTTGCATCCTTACCTTTCACTTTCTCACCTATTTTGCGCAGGAGCAGTGAAGCACAGAAATGGATGTAAGGAGAGCCTGCTGACCCTTGAAATGATTGGCATCTCTCAGTCATGGCTATGCTCAGCTCAGGGGAGCTGCTATCAATGAATGCCAGGCAAGCATTTCTTTCCCTTGGCTTCCTTTAGCCACAGCACATGACTCACAGGCTGAGCCACTAGGGTGGATTGAAGTGTATGACAGATAGCCACCAACGTTATGCTCCCAGCCATCAGAAAAGAGAAAGTACTTGCTTTCAGTCCCTGCCTGACTGCTTCCCTTTTGCCAGAGTTCAGCTCCTGACTGAGAAGCAAATGTATCCAAGCATATTTTACTTCCAGATGTACTGACCTGCTAAGCAAAGTTCTTGAATGACTGCCACCTATCTGTGTAAAGGGCAGGATAAGCCCTTGCCATGACTGTTAAATGGGATTATCACATACCTAACAAGAATCCTTTCTGTATCAGCATATCCTTAAACTCTACTTCTACTTATTTGTGATTTGCTCCTAAAAACTGAATATTGTTTCCCAGACAAATCATGTGCCTGTAAGTCTCAATTTTTAGATTCAATTATTAGTTCCCAAACAAACCAATGTGTTTACATCAGGTGTGGCTTATAATTCAGTTAAGTATTATGGAAACCAATAGCATACTACTGTGCTTTTTTTTCTCCTCCTTATCACCCTAAAAGAGTAAGTAGCCTGGATAAGGAAACCTGTTTGGAGGCAACAGAGGAAAGGGGAACTCCAGTTAAAAGTGGGCAAGTCAGTCAGGGCAGAAAAATTCCAGACATACTCTATACTCAGAATGCTTTGTCAGAGATCTGTAAATTCTCACTCACTTTGAAGTATCTGTAACTGGAAATATGAAGAGCATGGTTTATAACACATTGGTGATTTTAAATTCCATTCATAAAAGCTGTCTTCAAAGAAAATTTTATCATTTCTATCAAAATGTTTACAAGTAGATTATCATATCTCTTTCCCCATTAAAACAGAATGTTTGATACTTAAGACTGTCTTAGTGACTTCCTGCTTATTGGAATCATTGAATCACAACTAATCTCCAGTGTACCAGGTAACAAAGGTAAATGCTGATTTTGCTTTATAAGAACATTACTGAGGGGTTGGGGATTTAGCTCAGTGGTAGAGCGCTTGTCTAGCAAGCGCAAGGCCCTGGGTTCGGTCCTCAGCTCAAAAAAAAAAAAAAAAAAAAGAACATTACTGATAACTACCCAAGCACTTCGTGGCCTAAAAGGCACTAGAAAAGGGTTTAGCATCTATTTTCCTCAGTCCTACAAGAGTCTAAGGAAATGCCATTGGTTTTCTCATATTAAGAATTATGACTCCTGTATGGTTGCTTCTAGTCTCATTTCTTCTTGCATCTCAACATCCAGCATAGACTAATAAATAAACGATTCCTCAGTCTAATATATTTGCTTAAAACAGAAATTAGATACATTCACAGTACGCTGAACAACAAACACATGATTATTACTTGATATGGGAAAATGTTTACTGATTGCTAACACATTGTATACTGACATATTAAAGTGCTTGGGTAAAAATAAAGTATGACACCCCTCACCATCTAGGCCTAGCTTGTCTTTCTAGTTTGATCCATACCCCAAAATTCCATAGACAAATGGGCACAGGACCATTGACTTTCCCATCTCTCCCACAGGCTCTTATAGACTCCTGACTTTTCTTATTCTACCTCCTATCAGAGTGTCCTTTTGCTTTTTTCTCGGTATTCTTCAATTTCTCTTGAAGGTTAAATAGTTCTGCCCCTAGGGTAACTTAATCAAATGAATAACTATGTCTTAGGTGGCAATGTATACAGACAACTAGTTAATAGAAGAACTAGGTAATAGACACTGTATGGAGGAAGACCAGTCGGCATAATTATTTTCCACAGAAGATGCTTGTTGAAGACCTGCTGAGTGTGTGTGCACATGGCAGACGTGGTGCCTCTCCTGTGGGACCTACATAGTGGTGTCTGGATGTGACTGTCCCTTTGTTTGGTATTACAGTCCACATTACTGCTCTCTTAACTGAATTTCTTGAGTTTGCCACACAGTTTAGGGCTCCACAGTTAGTTGCCATTCTTAACGTCTCTGTAAACTCCCCCCCCCCCCGGACATCTTTTTATCTGCATACCCATCTTGCATTTAGGAAATGATTTTACCCTAGGCATAATTTCATTATAAGAGAAAAAATTTCCACACTCATTTTTTTTAATCTCTCCTCAGTCTTAATTCAAAGAGGAGATTTCTGCCTTTGTTGCCTCTAAAACAGATTACCATGCTTCTCTAAGACTTTATAGCATGCTTATGAAAGTAGCTAATTGTTTTGTATGATTCCAGAGCAAAGATTGTCTTTGTCAACTTGACTTTCATATTTTGTCTTGCCTCTTTTCATTGCAAAATAGACACAATACAGAGTCCACCAATTAAACTATTTAAATATACAGTTCCATTGTAGTGTGTTCACAGTGTTGGCAATGGCCACCACCATCCATTTGTAAATCTCTTTCATTGTACCAACTTCAATTCTGTACCCATTAAGCAATAACCTACTCTTCTTGCTCCTAATGCCTGGTAGCCTCTATCCTGCTCTCATTTTCCATAACTATGAGTATTCTTACTATTTCACATGGAGTCATACAGTATTTTTCCTTCTTATCTACATTTATTTACCTAGAATAATATGTTTTGAGGTTCATATATGTTGCAACATACGTCAAATTTTCAATTTTTTAAAAATGGAGACATACGTATTCTGTTGCATATACATGTAGAGATTAGAGGACAGCTTGTCGGAGTTGGTTGTCCTCTTCCAGCATGTGGGTCCTGAGGATCAAACTCAAATTATCAGACTTGGTAGCAAATGTCTTTACCTGTTGAGCCATCTGCCCAAAGTTTCACTTATTTTTAAAGCAAATTAAACTCCACAGAAAATATGTATTATGTATTGTTTGACTTTACGGGGAAATCACATCTCCTACTGTGCAACCTGGCAACTTGAAAGGAATATGTAAGACCATGAAAGAAGTTTTGTTTGTTTGGTTGTTTTGTTTTTAATTATCTGCAGCACTGTTTCTTTACCAGAGCAATTCTACCCTCTTTCCTCCCAATGAACCTGTGCCTTGAGATAGCTTGACTGATAGATCTGTTCAGTGTAATTGGGTTAAAAGTGGGCTTAATACCAGCTATTGGGGGCTTCTATTAGCATCTACAGGGTAGAGCATGGGGGTGTTAGCTATCCACTAATGCAAAGGTCAGCTCCTTAGAAATAAGAATTTTCCTGTGCAAAGTAAGAAGGATGTTGTGGTTGAACAACCTCTTCTGGAAGGAATCCTCACTCTAGAGAAAGACAGAGTGACTTACCGAAGACAACATTACCCCTGTTGTAACTCTAACTGGCAAGTCTTGGCCCCAATCCCTGAGCCTTTCTCCCTAGCATTCCCTATACAGTTTTATATTTAATAGTGATTTCCAAAGTACTTGCATAGACTTGAATAAACGATCTATTTTGCAAATGCAACTGCACCTAGCATTTTCTGTGCTGAATCCATAAATTACACAACCCAATAACTGCTTTCCCCTCTACTTCCACTGGAAGTGGTCTCAGGAATAATTGATATATCCGGAGTCCCTTTCGAAAGAGGTGCTAGACACTTCTCTAAATTATTTTTATCATCTCTATAAAATTTAGAAGCAAAGCATCATTCTTTGTCAAAAGTCATTCTTCCCCTGATTTGCTTCAATTATAACTTCTGATTAGCTATTGAAACTCTCTGATTACAGGCTGACATTGTACTATCCCAGGAACCACATCAGTGAAATCTATGAAATAATTGATGAAAATTCTGTGAACAGTTGCTTGGAACATAGCCTCAAAATACTACAAGGGACTGCAGTGCAAACTGCCCTTGCTTCAAATATGCGGCCATTGCTAGTGGCTTTAGGCATTGACTAATGCTGTCAATTTGATTTATTAACTTCCTAATTACTAAAAAGAATTTCTAAAGATTTATTACTCTACCTGAAAAGCTATCACCTGAGATGTAACCTTAAGCAGTGTAGACTCTTAAGGGGTCTGCCTTGAAGAAGGACCCTAACATGATGAAGCTCATCTACTACACTCTGACTCCTTCATGAAAATATTTTCCAAAGTCCATAAAATGAGAACATCCTCTTTCCTGGATGATGCAATCTAAGCTTCCTTAAAGTAGTCTTCACCATGAGAGTTCATTGTTCTCTCTAAAAAGAGGAGATGAGTAAATGAAAGTTCCAAATCACTTAGAAGTTAGCAAGAATGGACCACAGGTGACCTGTGTCCTAACCCCTTGACCAAAGAGACTATATTACACAGAAGGATTCAATTAAAAGACATGTAAGTGCCCAGACAGGTTGATTTTAGGGTATCCCTGGGGAAAAAATGATCAATAAGGCCACTGGACCTCTGTCAGCTAAGAAGTCACAAATCATTAGTAGAGAGGAATTGCTCCCTTCACAACATCCATTGGAACTGCCTAGCTAAGGTGGTACCTCCATGCACTCACTCTTTGACTACAGATTTCTCGTATCCTAGAGCAATAATCTTGTTTAGTTGGAACCTAAGGATTTTATTTTGGGGAGTTGCTTTTATATAGCAAGCTTGGGGTTTGATTTTGATTGTGTGCTTTTCAAAGGATGGTTTGATAACTCTGGGGCATGTAGAAGGATGATGGTCTACAGATCAAATTGTTGTTCACCTACTGTGGGTACATAAGTATGAATTCTCACTTGGGACTTGCTAAAATATATACAAGATCAAAGAATAACCAATAGGATCAGGATTGGGGTATTAGATTATGTTGACACTACAAGCTATTGTAAACCATAAATGATTAATGTGTGGCCTTATTTATTATCATTCTGTTAGTGTCTGAGCTTTCATTAGACTTTTGTTTTCTGTTCCTCACAGTGGACTTAACACACAGTTCTGGCTATCACTTTCTGCTCTGTTCTGTGTATACTCATCCTCAGAGACATATTAGACTAGAGAATTCATCTGAAGTAAAGTGACCTGGTGTATTTTGCTAAGCCTGATTACCTGCACAGCTCCAGTCTAGAACTTCCAGTTATCTTAAAGCACAGGACCCTTCATGTTTTCTTGGTATCACAAATAAAGTGTGTCTAAATCTATAATCACTGACTTATCCCCAAGTCACCATGTTTTCTAGCTTTCCCCATTTTACCTCCTAATGTGGTCTTTTTCTTCCTGGATCTTCTTATTTGAAGCCAGACACATCTTTATTCCCGCATTTATTTGCTTCATAAATCTTGTGTTTCTGATTTTCAAATCCATCAGTCTGATCTTTTATCTATTGTACTTCCTGATTATGGTGAGTCTCTTCATTTGATACTATGTGTGGCTAGGGCTTGACTAATCTTTAACTCTTTCTTCTCATCCAGTCAATAAGGTAAATATCAAAAATTTTCTCAAATACTATTTTAGGTGATTTTTCCCTTATATTAATTGTGAAGGCATAGTTCAAATGCCATGTTGTGTACTTACTATGCAGTGATAAGTGAAATAATGTTTCTGCCTCTGATGATGACAGTGTATAAGGAAGAGGCAGATGATTAAAATTAAAACTGTAAGCATGTTACTAAGCAATGCAGTTTAATATACACCAGAGAATGACGTGGACCTAAGGAGGTGACATCTGAGAAATGACCTAAAAGTTGAGTCCTATGTTTATGATTTGTGCTCCATTTCTCTCTATTAACTTCAGTTGAAATTTTCTATCTTAAATACTGAATTCACTTTTCAGACTTCTCCACTGATCCTATCATAAACCTATATGCCGATCCAAGAGGAGATGTTACTACTGCATTCTGCTTCATACTTTCTGACTGTGTCTTCATCATAAATCTCTTTGTAATTCCTTCCCCGTATCTACATCTTTTCCTATTGGTATCATGCGTGCATTTTGGTAGAGAGGAAAGCAATGTCTATTGCATGCAGCATTCTCTAGTACACTAGCTAGAAGCCTTGCCTTCATTCTGTGGGCTAGCACTGGATCAGCAGTTTTGCACTCTCTGTCTAGTATTTATTATATGTTCTAGCAAACAGTCCAACATGAATACAAGCCTTACTCCTCCACCAAGTTTTGAATATATGACAATATATGTATCTGTTTCCTGAGGGTTTCCAACAGATTTCCTAAGTCTGTACAAGCATCAAATAACCATTCATGGAATTACTAAGTAATCTAACTTTTTTAAGGAAACCAGAATCACTTCCAAAATTAGCACAGGAAAGTATTGTCATCACTCATCTCTCTCCCTTGTACATTGTACCACATCTGGATGATGGATAAATGTTTATTGACCTGAAAGTTCTGGAATGAACACACAGGTGGCCACACGGAGTAAATTGGAGATGGTATTTGATAATCTTTGAGCTCCTTTAAATCTAAAGATAATTGGCAACCACAAAATACCCGACTCCAATAAATTTATGTCTTCCTTGACTAATTGTTATATAGTATCATCATCAAGACTATGCTGGCTTTCTTGTCATCTTGGTGGCCCTTTTACCTCCTCCTGAATATTATATACGATATGAGAGATATTTTTACCTTTTTCTGAAAACCACACAGGCATAGATAAATAATATTAGTATTATTAATGCTTCAAAATTTTGATTCTTTCAATGACACAACTAGATCTTCTCTCTTCCAAGGCTGTTTTCTTCTTCTCCTTCTTCAAAGACGTTCTATAACGTCTGGTAAAAATAAACCCCAGCGATGCTGTGTTGAATGTCTTTTCATCAATATAGACAGAATCACAGCAGGCTGATGGAAGTGCTGATGACAAACAGTGGAAGCTGCAAAGGGATGGAACCTGAGTAGACCCATGAGCACGTGTACTTCATTTGTTGAGGTTACAGGGGATAAAAATGCCGCCTTTCCTAATGGGGAAAACAAACAAAACAGTGTCCACAATTAAAGCAAGGAAGACAACAAACAGAATGGAAAGGAAAACTGTAAGAAGCATAGGAATGGGGGATAGAGGGAGGGAAGGAGGGAAAACATTCTTTTATTTGATTCTCATGTGCAGTAACTCAAGCATGAAAGACAGTCCCTAGTTAAATTAGCCAAGATTGTAGTCCTCATTATAATGGGAGAAAATCGAGCTATTAAAATAATTGTTCTAAAATGCATATGTTGATGATAATAAGATATGTTTTATTGCTTCTCCTTTTCAGGTTATTGAAATCCCGTAAGAGCCATTATCTTGTTAAGCCTTATTATATGGTTATAAGGTTGGGGGTGGGAAAATTATTCCTTCTTTGCAATTGCGGAGATAGGGGTAGAGTGCAGTATGAATTATCCTAGCTACTCAACATCAGAAATTAACAATAGAAATTCTTACAGGTCTCAAAGCTGTCCATCTTTGAACTAAATACATTTCCCCTTTGTGGTCCATCTAGAATCATGCCTGACCATTGGTTGACATCATCTATTGAGCCTAAAGCACTTTCTTTAGAGTTCTTTATAATGTACAATTTCTTGACTTCTACGAATTCATACAAAGAAGTAAAACAATACTACCAAGAAAAGCCTTTATATCAATTAAACTAGAATCTAGTACAGAAAGTTAAAAACAAGCCAGATGAATTCTATCTCTTGAAATGCTTTATTTGATACTTAAGAGAACAACGGTCTTCCTCCAGGTAGCATGTCTCCTTGAAACCTCAAGAACAGTGTCATGTGTTCTTATCCACAAACATCTCTTCGTCTTGTTTCCCATGCCCTCTGTATTTTCCCCTTTGAGAGGAAAGATGCTGATGGAATTAGGTGATGTAGACTTACAAATGCTGTGTGCCTAAATTTTCACCCTTTTTATTCTTCTAGAAATATGGCGTGACTCTCCTTGCTACTCCTATTTCCCCGTGCCTTATAAGAAATGATCTGAGAGTGGTGTCTACCACTTGAAGTGGTTGAGTTGATCAACAGCAGTCTAATTTGACATTTTCGGGGTTAAAGAGTTGTTGATTTGATAGATAAAACCCAGAGAGTCCTTTCTCTGCAGATCAGACTATCTCACAGAGCAAGTGAAATTTATGCCTGAGTTTCCTTTCTTGACTTTCCTCTCTTGGGGCTATTAACATGGAGACGGTATCGTTTATAGATAAAATCTCCCCTGGCTACCACTGCCTCTTTCCCACCTGAAATCTTAATCTTTCATTTTTGATATTACAATCACTTTCAAAGTAACAACCTGACATATTACATCCACTTGACATGCTTGAAAAAGATGGAATGTATTTTTAGCTGCCTAATTTCCTACAGCATTTGGAGAAAAGGGTTTGCTATGTAGACAGTTTATTTCTACTCTCAATCGGCTGTAGAAGAGTAATGAATAGAATGAGGGTTTTTTTTTTTTTTTGCAAGAGTTGTTTTTATTAACCACTATGTAATTTTAAGACTTAAAGTTGGAACTAGTTTATAAAAATGTACCATAGAATGAGACACTGAAATGCCAGTGTTCTAAGACAGTTCTAGAAAGGGAGTTAACTGACACGTTGATAAGGGAAACAGAGGAAGATAGAAGATAAGTGGCTGTTAAACGAAGATGTGTATTTCCAGACAACTCCAGCTCTTTTGCATGTTCCTGTCTTCTTTACACTTCATCTGTATCTACATGCTGTACATGACCTACGGACATTTTTGGTTTTTAATCTCAGAGCAAACGGCTTTCTTACACTATCCCCGTATCCCCGTCCTGCTCTTGTTATTTGGGCCTTACCATTTTCTCTCTTGATGGCCTTTGTAAAGCTTGCCCCACAGTCCCATAAATTCTTCATTTTTAGGAACAGTGTCTTAGTTAGGGTTTCTATTGCTGTGATGAGACACTATGACCGCAGCAACTCTTATTAAGGAAGACATTTAATTGAGGTGGTGCACTTAGAGTTCAGAGGTTCACTCCATTATCACCATGGTGGGCCATGGTGCTGGAGACGTATCTGAGAGTCCTATATCTTGCAGACAACAGGAAGTGAACTGAAACAGTGGGTGTGGCTTGAGCATTTATAAGACCTCAAACCCCACCTCCATAGTGACATACGTCCTCCTACAAGAGCACACCTGCTCCAAGACCACAACTCCTAATAGTGCCACTCTCTTTGGGAGTCATTTTCTTTCAAACTACCACATTTTACTCTCTGTTCCCCAAAGGCTTACATCCATATCCTAATGCAAAAATGCATTCAGTCCAACTTCAAAAGTCCTCATAGTCTATCACATTCTCAACAATGTTTAAAAGTTCAAAGTTTCTTCTGAGATTGATGCAATCTCTTAAATGTAATCCCTTATAAAATCAAAATTACAAAACAGATCAAGTACTTCCAACATACAATGGCACAGGATATATTTTAGCATTCCAAAACATAGGGAAGGGAACATAGTGAAGAAATACTGGACCAGATAAGACTGAAAACCAGGTGGGCAAACTACACATTGCATATCCATGTATGATATCAAAATGTTCTTGAGATCTCCAACTCCTTTCAGCTTTGTTAACCGAAACATACTTCTTTCTCTTGGGCTGGTTACAAACCATGTTAGCAGCTTTTCTTGTCAGGTATCCCATGGCTCTGGCATCTCCAGTATCTTGGGGTCTTCATGGCAACTAGGCTTCACCTTCATAGTTTCACACAATGGCCTCTCTAGGCCTCCATTCAGGGTTACCCTGACACATGCCTGGCCTCAGTGGCTTTCCTTAGTCATGGGGCCAAATTTTGTATCCCCTTTCTCCTATCCTTAACTCCAGAACCACACGGCTGAAGCTGCCAAATTCTTTTGCTTGCTGGGCTGGAACACAGCCTCCTTATTTGTAGAACTTTATGGTATCATCTACCAGAGGCCTTTAAGTATGGAGCATCTCCTCCCATGGTGTATGGCTAGCTTGCCCCATGTCTTTCAGGCTCTTGTCCAAGCTCCTGCTTCTCTCTATGCTTCTTTTCCAAAATGTTAACAAGACACAAGTCATGATCTCAAGCTCATCTCTTTCTGTTTTTAATTTTCAAAAATTCGCTTCTCACTTAATTATGGTGATATAAAAGAGTCGAATTAGACCTTTGGAATTGACTTCACATGAGACCATACCTATAGAATCATTCAGGATCACAGTGGAGATCTTAGAATGTGGATCAGTTGCCACTACTATACATCTGGTGAATGCAAAGGATACAGATCTCCTGTTGTCAGATTACCCAGGTAGACACAAAGAGGCAAAGTAGAGCAGATATAATGCATTGAAAATCCAAGTATGCCATGGAATAGCTGGAGAACTAAACAGTCTAGACAAACTATGTTTAATAAAATAGAGTATTAGCTGGGATGTCAGACAGATTCATATTTGTGACACATGGACTATGCAAGTAATCTAACCTAGAGGCTCTGAGACCTACCAATCTGAATCTTACAAAGTAAAATTTAGACATATAGATACTTGATCCAAGTTGATCATTTCTAACCTCTAGTCTCTGAATAAGGAGCATAAAGTCTATATTTAAATCTACTTTTATTTTGGCAATTCTAACACTATCTTTTCTGTTTACAGGAGTATGCATTTGGAGTATACACATGTACACATTTTAGTAGCAGAAGTTTTACACTTCTAAGTGTCATCTGTAAAATGCCAGTAATACCTTCTCTACCATGGCAATACTAAAATACCAAATGATCTAATGCAAGTGAAGTGCTTGGCACCATGGCTGTCCTATGGAGGATGTTCCATGAATGGTGCTGTGATTAATTAGAAACTGGGGCAAAGTTGTACTAAATAAAGGCCTGAAAAAGAATACGAGCTAATAGAAGAATGATGACTGTCTTTATGTTTCTGTTCTGTTTACTTAGGAAGAATTTGAGAAAACTGTTTTGGTTTAGGCCTCAGGAAATCAAGTTCTTTTGTGCAAAAAAATAAAAATAAAATAAAATTTTTTATTAAAACATGTGTTCTTTGGTTAACTCTAGCCTTTAATTCCTCCAGGTATTTGTAGCTCATATTTTGTTGTTTGTTTTAGTTTCAGGCTTAATGAGAAGTAATGTCATTGGTAGTCATTTCACCATGTAGCCTTAGTCTCAGAATCTCACTAAATATTCAAGGATGCCAAAACTCTTGGCATTCTGCTTTGGTGTTCATGGTGCTGTACTCTTCACTTGCTCTTTCACTTTATGTGCACGACTATTTTCCTTGCATGTATTATGTGTGCCGGGTGTGTGCCTGATGTCCTGGGAAGTCAGAAGAGGGTACTGAGTCCCCTAGAACTAGAATTATGGATGGATGTTAGCCACCCTGTGGGTCCTGGGAACTGAACTCAGGTCCTCTGCAAGAAAAACCAGTCCTCTTAACTTCTCAGATATCCTTCCAGCCACAATTAACCCAATGTATTTTTAGACTCAGGACTACATTTATTTATGTTATTTATTTGAATTTTTGTGGATGTATAATATATGTGTATGAACAGATGTGAGAGAATGTATGCATATGTGTGCACATGTGTGGAGGCAGAGGTCAGCACTGGATGTCTTCTTTGATCACTTTCTACCTATTTTTGGAGACAGGGTCTCTCAATGAATCAGGTGCTCATAGATTGGCTCCCAGGATCTTCCAGTCTCCACCACCCAGTGCCAGGGCTACAGACACATGCAACGATGCTTGTCATTTTTCTGAGGGTGCTGGAATTCCAACCTCAAGGGCCCATGCTTGTATAGCAGACACTTTACCACTTGAGTCATCTCTCCAGGCCTTATTTTAAATTGCTAATAACTTACAGGAGAGGTTTCTCTGTGGCATTTACTTACACACTTAATTTTACATGACCATCCTCTAATTTACCAACCACTCTTCCTGCTCATTCCTTCCAACATCCAGCCATCATGTTTCCCTATGCATTCTATTTCCCTCAACACTCCTCTCCTTTAAGACCTCTTTCATGGGCCCCATTCTATTTTATGACCTCTACATACAGTCCCACACAAATACACTCTTTATAAGACCTACATAACCATGAAACAAGCCACATCACCCCCCACCAACAAAATACGTTATTGGCCCAACTTTCAACACTTTAGCCTTTTTTAAACTTTCTTTTTTGTGAATGTACATGTGCATCTGCACACAGTGATTCTAGTTCACTATACTGGGCAGGCCATTTTTAGGAGTTTCTCATGAAGAAAAACATTGTTTTGGAACTTTCTGAATCTTCCCATGATGGCAAGCACCTGGTTAGTTAAGATTGATTTCTGTAGTTAGGATGGTACTTTGAGAAATCCCTGGGTAGGTGGATTGCTGGAATTATTTCCTATAATAATTTAGCTTTTAGTTACCTAGACTTTGAATACTTAAAAAAAATTCTTAAGGGGACAGAATGTGTTCAAAATAGTTGGTATGTCCCATTTTTCAGATGATAAAATATAAAACCAGTTAATGAATTCTATTTAATATTCAGATGAAACAGAGTTTGAAAATTCCAAATTGAGTTAAGTATTACTTACTTAATAAATGTATCATTCCTTGTATTGTAAAGAGCCATTAGAGGAAAGGGAAGTAGTGAAAATGCAACAGATCCTTTTGGTGACACATAGACTGTTGTTCTGTTCTGTTTCCAGATGGGAAGAGGAGAGGAAAACTATTAGGGCTAAGCTATTTTGCATTTCCACTAGCAAAGCACTTGCTACAGTGGTTCATTGTGTCACAACTGGATGGGCTTTTTAAAACAGATTGAGTCAAGATTCTTTCCCTCCCTGTAAATGCCCACTTAGAGTCCCTTTTGTTTCCTCATCGTAGACTGATAACACCCTGCACTTTCTCTCCATTGGAACTCCAACCTCTGTCTCCCCAGTCTCTTGAACTCTTCCTCAAATGTCCCCAATATGTTGAGATTTTCCTCTTTTGACAAAGACTGGGAAGAATCATTATATCTTATCATCATAGCTTCCTTACACCCAAATTTGCTATCTGGCACTGCCAGTTAATGTGGTTAATCTCTTTGAGGACAGAATCTTTCTCATCTTTTCATTCCTTAGAACCTCAAACAAATATGAAAATTCTCGACATCTTGTCTTGTTGACGACTGCAGTCTTCTGTTGCAAAAAGAGAGGGCTTCCTCTGTTTATGCATATTAACCCCAGGCCACATTATTATGAACCAAGTTCCCTGCTGTGGGATGTTCTGTATGTCAAATGTGTTGCTGATTAGTCAATAATTAAAACACTGATTGGCCATTGGCTAGGCAGGAAGTGTAGGCGGGACAAGGAGGAGAATAAAGCTGGGAAGTGGAAGGCTGAGTCAGAGAGACACTGCCAGCCGCCACGATGAGAAACAGCATGTGAAGATGCCGGTAAGCCACGAGCCATGTGGCAAGGTATAGATTTATGGAAATGGATTAATTTAAGCTGTAAGAACAGTTAGCAAGAAGCCTGCCACGGCCATACAGTTTGAAACCAATATAAGTCTCTGTGTTTACTTGGTCGGGTCTGAGTGGCTGTGGGACTGGCAGGTGAGAGAGATTTGTTCTGACTGTGGGCCAGGCAGGAAAACTTAAGCTACAGTTCCCACCAGTATATATCATAGTGTGCTTTCCAAGAGCATTTCTCTATACTCCCACAGTTATTTTGCAAAGCTATATTATCTCAACAAGAGAGTCAATCCAGCGGCTCAGGCTATTATTTAAACAGTTATTAATTGAACAGTGAAGCGTTCTGCTCACCTCTGATTGTATAGGGAACTATAAATATATGTGCAGTTGTGTAATTATCTCCACCAACGCTACCTTTCAAAATGGTTAATTATCACAAACATGAAATGCAAATGCTGTCTCTAGATGTTACTCAAAAGGACTCATGCAGGTATTATAATTCTATTGGAAGTATCAACTCTGATTCTCTTTGCTTAAATTTACAGTGCCTGGCATGTCACTTTCCAGCAACTTGTAGTTCTAGCTTTCTCTCCAAGACCTCAAAGGCTGGACCTATGTTTTCAATAGCTATTTCTTGCTTTGCACACCGATTTCCAGAAGTGTTGTTTCCTGATCTGGAACTCCACATGCCTCATAAGTGAATTCTCATACCTTAAATATATATATATATATATATATATATATATATATATATATATATGGATATTAGCTGTGTGGCCAGCAAAAGTTAATTGCCCACTGTTTCCCATTCTAATAAAAATGGGATTGAAGCCAAATTTAGGTGACTGTTATACATGCTCAATGACTACTATCTTTTCACTTCTCATTTCCATCCTTCTCATCCTTTAATTTTACTGAGTTTGCGTGCGAGAGCCTGAGCCTTTGCTCCTCTTCCTAGGCTGTATTGGGGTAGATGAAGCCACTGACTGAGCAACCTTGAATTGTGGCACATCCTGCTAAAAACAGTGTCACAGACAATCAAGGTTATTTTGGAAAGGAAGTCATACCATTGTGCTTAGAAATCAAGGGGAGAATTGTGTCTGGGACATGAAAGAAGAGTCAGCTCATTTGGCGTCCATAAGGTTAAGCTAAGGTAAGAAGCCGAATTTCTCAAGATTTTGACACTGATTTCTTTACTATGTTTCCTCCTTATTTCAAAGGTTTTATTCTCTCCAAGTGTGTCAGATGTCATGTCTGTGACAATTTAACCAGACTTAGTAGGAGTTTCCAGAAATGCATTTCCATCTGCTTTAGGTATATGCCAAAATGAAAGTTGAACTTTGAATAGAGGTTCCATATTTGGGTGCATAATACCATTTGTCGAGGCATAAAGTTATTAAATGAAAGTTCTTTTCATTTTCTAGGATTTTTCTCTTTTACATCCTCCCAATTACAAGCCCATACTGTTTACCTCTAGTTCAATATTTATTCATCTAAAAAAGTACTTTTTTATGATATTGTGTTCAAAATACATGAAGACAATGCTATGGTTTGGATATAAAAATGTCCTCCATGGTCTATTGTGTTGAAGGCTTGATCTCCAACTTGTGACAATATTTTAGAATATTATGGAAGCTTTTGTTGATGGGGCTTATTTTTGAGAGGAGGATTACCAGGGAACCCAAATTGTGTCCTAGAACCTCCTTGTCTATCTGTGTCCTGACTGCCATGCTAGCCATAATTATCGTGTCATATCCACACTGCTGCCACCATGATCTTCTGCCTCACCTCACCCAGAAAGCAAAGACCAAGAAACATCTGAAGAAATAAACAAATACATCTTTCTTGTTGTAAGTTGTTTCTTTGGGTGTTTTGCCATGGTGTTGAAAGCTTGACTAACAGACAAAACAGTTCTACTCTCATATAACTTGTATTCTGTTTTGAAATGACTCTAGAAAATCATAATTCCTGTCATCTTTTACTGCTCCTCTTATCACTTCTGTGATGCTTTCATTTCCACAGGTGACTTTATTAAATATTTCTTCTTCTTAGAGAAGTGAAATTTCCATTTAGTGTCAAAGAAAAGTAGAAAAGGAGAATTAGCCATTAAAATGGAAGAGATGTGATCTACCCATCTCAAGAGTCCTGAGGCACATGGAAATGCACATGAAAAGGTCACTGAGACTTTTTTGTCCATGAAAAGGATGCCTAATTCTGAGCCTTCATGTCCTTCATCTCAAGAGACACTAACACCACTTCACAAAATAAAATAAAATGAGGAAAGAATGTGAAAATACCTGAAAAAATGCCTGTCCTCTCAGTGAGACATGTCTGAATCATTAACTTGAATCTAAATCACTGAAGATAGCCAGCAATTTAACAAAAACATCCGTCATCAAAACAATTTCCAAGCCAGGCAGTGGCAGCGCACGCCTTTAATCCTAGCACTTGGGAGGCAGAGCCAGGCGGATCTCTGTGAATTGGAGGCCAGCCAGGTCTACAGAGTGAGATCCAGGACAGGCACCAAAACCACACAGAGAAAACCTGTCTCAAAAAACAAAACAAACAAAAATTCCAAATCAAAATATCCTTCAAAAGTTAATTGTATTGAGTAGTTTACAATGAACTATATTCAGGCTCTTGTAAATGTCATTGCAAGTAATCATTTTGACTGATGTATGTAAATTTATTTAATTAAGTTTCTTATTACCATATTATAATTAAATATAATAATTGGTTTCATTATGATAATTTCCAAACATGTATCTGATATATTTTGACCATATTCTCCCCTCTTACCATTTTGTCCCCTCGCTGGTCCTCTTCCTCTTCCCAACAAGTACGCCCACTCTCATGTTTTTATGTGGTCTCTTGTAACCCAATGTATTTAACTAGAGTTGCTTACAGAAGTCTGGGTGAGGAGTCATTACAGAAGGCTGAGCAACTGACCAATGGCTACAGCACTGGAGAAAATGTCGCTCTCACTCACCCCAGCAACCGCTAGCTGCTTATAAAGGCTTAGGAAGGAAGGAACGAGTTCTCCTGGTCTCTTCTCCATATTTGATGGAATGCTGACAGCTCCAGTCTTATATAGATGGTGAGTGTGTAATCCCAGATGCTGTGAGTTCAAGTGTCTAATGTTCAGGCTGTGCCTGAGAGTCAGCATTCTCTGATACTTCCCTCCTTCCATCCCTTACATTCTTTCTGTATCTCTCATGCTATACTTCCTGAGCTTTGGTGGAAGTGATATAGATATTCCATCTAGGGTCAATCATTCAAGACTCAATATTACTAGCATTCTGACTGGTTCTGAACCCCTCTGCAGTAACCACTGCCCATAACAAAAAAGAAGATTTTCTGTTTAAAACTGACAATAACACCAATCTATAGGAATAAACATAAAAATTTAGAAAGCATTTTGACAGATAGAGCATGTACATTTAACAATATAAAAGCAGTAGTTTCCCTGTTGTGGCCTATGTCCTCCCTAGCATGGGCTTTTATAGTAGAGATATGAATTCTGTCTTGTTAAACAGGCCTCAATTTCTATCAGAAAGTGGTTCCTTACCCTGCAAATGGTCTGGACACTATTGTACCAGTGGGCATACCTTCTCTGGCAAGTTGTCAGTGTAGCATATGTGCTCCACATTTGAGTAAGACTGTTGGTGGCATTTCCTCCATATCAGCTTGCATAGTACCTTCCAGCACTAGGAAAGCTAATCATCAGGGAGGCAGCTTCCAGCTAGCCTCTGCTTAGCTTCTTTGTGTCCCACAATAAAACAGATGGCATCTTCAGTAATATGGTCTTATTATCTAATTCTATTGGGAAAACAACAGCAGTGGCAGTAGTATATGTTAATTGGGGGCTTCAGAGACCTATCTGACCAAGAACTGGTAGAGAAGTAATTCTTCCTTCACACTGGAAATTTTGTTGAATAACTTTATGGCTTCTGGGAGTGGCATTAGTCTCTTACACAGGTTATTTCTGTTTGAAATTTAAACTTTTATGATTTTACTCTACTTTTAACTAGCTTTCAAAGTAGCTGGTATACAGTTTTTTCACACAAAGTTAGTTTTGGTTGATCCTCCCTCCATCATGCTCTCTTCTCAGTGTCCCTCCTTCCATTCCCACTTAAGTCTTTCCCAGTGTTCTTCTTTGCTTTATCTAATGTCTACCCTTTAAAATATCATTCTATGCAGACTATAGTAGCTAGATACTAAAAGGAAACTCCAGCTCATGTCTTATAAACTCTAATAAAGAGGAACCCTCTTCTATTGTTTTATTCACATATTAGGGCTTCTGGTTAAATATTGACTGTTATAAAGCAATCCCTCACCCAGAATTTAACTATTACACTAAGCATATTCCCTTTCCAGTTTACTGGAAACTTGAACTATTTTCTTGACTCTAAAATTCTGCTTTCTTCTTGAGTGTTCTGTGCCATCTGTGCCTTTAGTGAACCTATCTTCTTGCATTGGAACCTACACAGCACTGGTCAAGAACTGAACCCTGCCAGTATCATGTCAATATATCCCTCAAGTTACCCATAATCCAACAGGAGGCTCGTTGAGCTTCCCTCAGTTCAAAGATAACTTTGATATGAGCCTTTTCCCCAGTCCTTCAAATATACACCTGTTTTTACAGAAGAACAGTTTAAACTATCTTGGTCTCCACTGATGCCAGTTGAAAACTATTAAGTGGATTCTACACAGGACGGAATGCTTTTGCAATAATGTAGTGGGATTTCACCTCCTGAGAATGCCTCCTGATGTGGAAAGAACTCCTAGATTCAAAGTATTTCTCCAGCTTATGAACAGGGCTCCTTCAGCTCCAAGAGCTGGGGTCTTCCAGGAAGGCTGCCTCACAGTATCAGAGATCTCTTCAAGCAGAATGAAATGTAAACTGAACCTTTGTCAACTGAGTAAGTTTACATAAAGTTCCTATTTAAAAAGAAGAGTTAAAGGAGACTGGAAGAACCCCAGATTTGAAGTTAACTGCATTTTTCATGCATGGGCATGAACCCACACACAAAAATAAGTTTTTAAGTCATAAATGCATTTAACATATTGCTAGAGGATGCTGAGAGGTTGAAGCAATTAATATTGTCCCTAAAATATGTAAGATTGTCATAGTCCTTATAACTTATAGTTATAGTCCTTATAATGTAACATTAGACATTTTTTGTCAATACACTGATGAAAATGATAGTTGAAAATTACCAATGAGTTTTCATATCTACCTCATTTATCATTATTTTATTTCATCTATGATCACTAGACTCTTCGTTGATAAGATGAAGATACTCATAACGTGAAGGCCAAGCTCATAGGTTGTCTGTTAGGTTTAAACCAATGAACATAAGCAAAACATTCAGGAAAGCACTGGACATGTTGCAAATATCTGGCAATCAGTTGCTGCTCAGCATTGTCATTCTTTTCATTGTCCTGGCTCCTTGTTCTATGGACATGTCATGTATGCATGCATGTGAACAGCTATTTATGTACTTTGCTCAATTTCTGGTTGGTCTATTGAAGTTTTAAAAACTGATGCTTAATAATAATTTATGTGTTAAGTAAAGTAGGTCTTTGCTATTAGACATTTGCTCCAGATATTTTCTCATGTGGTTTATGTATTTCTCACCACGCTTGTGATATTCTATTCTGTGTGCAGTCATTTAAATATTACATAGATAATATGCTAATATTATCTTTATAATATCTGTTTCCATGGCAAAGTCATCCCATCTCCCTGATTCCAAAAATATTCTGTACCTTTTCCCCCCATAGGCCTTTAGAAGTATCATTGATTTTAAAGTTCATATAGAAGTATGTCAAAACAGATAATAGTAAAGATACTTGCATGTCTATATTTATTGCTGCTCTATTTACAATAACAAGGAGATGAGATCATTTCTAGAGAATAAGAATGTGGCATATAC
Organism: Peromyscus californicus insignis; assembly: GCF_007827085.1. Lineage (NCBI taxonomy): Eukaryota > Metazoa > Chordata > Mammalia > Rodentia > Cricetidae > Peromyscus > Peromyscus californicus. The sequence continues at coordinate 61,413,691 of NW_026294469.1, read as the reverse complement.
CCAAAATGTGATTTTAGTCATCTGTTAAGAAAAATGAAATGGTGAAAAATTCAGGAAAAAATGTGGATGTAGATGGTCTAATATTAAATGAGGTGACCTACACTCAGACAGAAATTTCATGTTATCTCTCATGTGTAGATCCTAGTTACTAGTGTATTCAAATATGTAAATAAATGAGTGCACATGGGGGTAAAGCCTAAAAGAAAATAGGAAGGCGACTAAGAGAGGATAAAGGAGGTTCTGCATGTTGGGAAAAGACCATGTTACCAGAAACTGGAAAGAATGCTGATAGAGAGGATACAAGAGTTTGAACGGGAAAGATGGGAGGTAGGGGAAAATCTGTTAAGCATGCTTTGTTTGTTAAAAGACCATAAAATGAAATAAAAAGTCTACAGAAAGGTGTAATAGATCTAAGAGGAGCTGGGGGAACAACATGATCAAAATACATTGTATGAAAAAAATTAATAAAAAAGAAAAATGCCATAAAGGTTTCTAATACCTTGTGTACTGATTTTTAAAAATAAAATAAACCTTAGAATAAACCCAGTAGATACTAGCACTGGTAGTATACAAACTATTGTTAAGATATATTTTTAGTTCAGCTGTGGAGAACTAGACACTCTCAAGTGCCAATGGAGAGCTGAAAACGTGAAATTACCAAGTGGTAAAACTTAGAACTATACTGTAGCACTGCATACATATTTATTTTAGTCCTGAAGCCCTGCTGCTTCAGATTGAGCCTGTAGGAAAACAGGACAAATCTATGACAACTAAAGCCATGATGAAACATGTGGAAAATTATTGTGAAATTTAATATAATAGTTGATTAATAATCACTTCAATTTACATCAAGACTACTGGAAGGATGAAGTGAATGGACTTAAAAGATTATTGAGTAGAATGGAGCATGAGAAACAAGAGCTGATGTAAGGTTATTTCATCAAATGAAGAAGGTGATGATAATATTGTTAGTTTTGTGTAAATAAAAGAAGAAGATATATATATATAGAATATATATATAGAATATATATATATATATAGAATATATATATATATGAAAAATACAAGTTTACCTGAAAATATACCATAGAGAAAATTAAAATAAAATGGACTGTGGTATCACATTTTGAATTTTGAACCATGTTTATAAAATTTTAGATGTTATAGAAAAATCAAACCATAAAATTGAACCAAGGGAACAAAATTTAGTTATTAACTTTTTAGAAAGAATAAATTCAAATAACTTTGATACATACACCAGGACTGTATATTAGTAATAAACAATATTCTAAAAACAAGAAAAACAAAGAATCATCACATTTTAATCCCTCAGTAGATTATTAATGATAATGTTTTTATAGTTTTAACAGTGTTAGAAATACTAGCAACTACAATTTAATAATAATACTAGACTTTATATTCATTAGCTGGTGTACATAAATAAATACATTAATGTGACAAACTAAGCTTTCAGAGCAAAAGAGATATGATCATAAAAACAACATTGTCATATCTTCTTTAAGAATAAATGTAACTTAAGGCACAAATTTATTATTTTTCAAATGTGTATTTCTCCAATCTACCTAGTCTAAGACTTGCAAGAAAAATGTACAGTAGCAACAGGAAGATCATCATCTAATCTTATTCTAGATTCCATTTCTCACTAAAGGAAATTTAGCAACCTGAAAACTTTGATGGATTTGAGATTGCTCTAGTTACCCACTGCTGTGTACAACAGATATACTCAAATTTTCAGGGGCTTACAAAACAAAAGCAACAATATTTCCCTCATGAGTCTGAGATTTGGAATGAATTACCTCTTCTCCACTCTATTCAGTGCCATCAGTGGTGGATCACAGCCTGGACACCAACATCCGTTGAAACCTACTCAAATTGACACCGTAGGAAGACGCATTGGCTAGGCCTGAAAGAGTTAGAGTTTTTCATATTTTCTATCTCTGTGTCCTCATAGAATTTGGATAAGCTAGTTTCTTAATAATTGGCATGAAATTCTTTCTTTTTAAATTAAATTATTAAATAAAATATAATTACATAAAGTCCCCCCCTTTCCTTTCCTCTTTTCAGCCCATTGTTGCTGGATTTTTGTTTAAACTGTGTGAAGATGTGTCTCTGCCTAAGGCACCTGACTGACTTAAAGAGCTGAATGACCAATAGTTAGGAGAGAATAGCCAGGACTTGTAGGCAGAGAGACGAATTCGGGGGGATGAATTTAGACTCAGCAGGTGATGCCAGTGAGAGACAGAGGGAGTTGGACATACAGAATGGAGGAGAGGTACAGAGCCACATGGTAGAATGCAGATGAATAGATACAGGTTAATTTAAGTTATAAGAGCTAGTTGGGAATGAGTGTAAGCTAAGGCTAAACTTGCATTTATTAATAATAAGTCTCCATGTCATTATTTGGGGGCTGGTGTTAAAAAAAAAGTTCAAATACAGCCCCTCCCATGTAGTCTCCCATTTTTGGTCTTTCTCAAATTCATGGCTTCTTTTTCTTTAGTTTTTGTGGTACACACACACACACACACACACACACACACACACACACACACACACATACACACACGGAAAAATACCTAGCATATGTAAGGGTTGTTGTTTATTCAAAGTGAATTAAATTGTTATAAAAAATTGTAGGATATATCAATTTTGATAGGATACTGGTATTAGGGCAAGAAAGTGCTCTCCTACTACTATTAACATGATTAAGTATAGTTGCATATGAAATGAGTATATAATTACACAATGGAATTAATTGTCATATGGATTAGAGTAGAATTATGTTTGAATAATGGCTTTATACTCAAGAGATATTGGGAAATATTTAAAATAAAATACTTAAAACTTGCTTTTGAATTCTCTAAAATATCAAGATTTTTAGCTCTCATTGAATATAATAGATCATTTATTGGTGTTTGTTGTGCTGTGTGTGAAAAGGGTTTTAATCAAAGAAAATTATAGATAATAAATGAATACTCAGTAGAGGTTAGGGAATATATTCAGTAACAAAGAGAGACAGTGCTTTCTACTAAAGGATTCTACTTCCAAAACCCTACTTATGTGCCCTTTTCTCCCATTGCCCTTACATGCCAACACTCCACAGGGGCTGCTAAGAAGCAAAGTCGGGGAGAAAGTGGCCGTCTTACTGGCTTTCTGCAACTTCCCTGTTTGCCCAAAAGTACAATGGACAAGTTCAACTAGATTTATAGGACTAATTAAGTATTTTTTGAGTAAACTCTAAAATCCATCATCAAAAACAAATAGCAAAAATTTCTTATGGGTGGTCTTTGCATCATCAGAGTAAGACCAGCCATCACTGGAATGAATATTTTGAAAATAACTATAACTGTGTATCTTTCCATTAAGTTGGAAATAAAGAGGGGGGCATGAATGAAGCCCACAGGGATCTGGTGTCCATGATCATCTATTCCCATACTGAGCATACATTTATTTCTTTCCACAAGCTTGACTCCAGAATCAATTCTATTTAATGTAGTGAAGAAGAAAAAGAATAAAGCCAAAATAGGAAAAGATCAAGAGGCAAAATTTGGTGCAAGCAGTTTGTCTGTGTGTCTATTGAGAGATCTCTGACTGATACTGTAAAACCCTGCAGGCAATTTTCTATCTTACTTCAAGTCTAGAAACTGGAACTCTTTGGAAAGAAATCAAATTATGTCTTTCAAAATAATATTTCTTTTAATATACATTTGCCAAAAGTTCCTTTTTTCTGGTTTCGTTTTTTTGTTTGCTTGTTTGTTTTTATTTGTTCATTTGGGTTTTTGGTTCAAAACAAAGATTTTCTTTTTTCTTTTTTTATTGAAAATTGATTCTTTTTTCATACAATATATTCAGACTATGGTTTTCCTTCACTCTATTCCTCCCAGTTCCTTCCTATCTTCCCTCTCCTCCAGATCCACTCCCTTTTTGTCTCTCATTAGAAAAGAACAGGCTTCTATGAGATGACAACCAAACATGACTAAATAAAATATAATAAGATGAAGCAAAAACCATCATATCAAAGTTGGACAAGGCAATCCAACAGAAGGAAAAGAGACCCCAAGAACAGTCACAAAAGTCAGAGACCTACTTGTTCTCACTGTCAGGAGTACCATAAAATACTAACGAAATAGCTTTAATATATGCACAGAGGATGCAGTGCAGACTTGTGTATGCCCTGTGGTTCCTGATTCAGTCTCTCTGAGTTCATATGTACCTTGCTTCGTTGAATCCGAGGGCCTTGTTCTCCTGGTGTCCTACAACACCTCTGGCTCTTACAATCTTTCTGCTGCCTCTTTTGCAGGATTCCCTGAGCTGTGATGCGAGGTGTTTGATGGAGATCTCTAATTTAGAGTCTCTCCCCACATAATGTGTGGTTGTGGGTCTCTGCATCTGTTCCCACCTGTTGCTGAAGGAAGCCTCTCTGATGATGACTGGATAAGGCACTGAACTACGAGTATAGCAGAATATTGTTAGGAATCATTTTATTGATTTTTTTTGAAACACCAGTAGTTTTTGGTTTTATCCTAGATCCCTGGGCTATCTAGTCTTTGGTTCTTGGTTACACAAGCAGTGTCATGTGTGGGTTGTGGGTGTGTGGGTTACACAAGCAGTGTTGAGTATAAGTCCATCTCATGAAGTGGGCCTTAGATCAAATCAGTCATTGGTTGGCTACTCTCATAAATTCTGTGCCACTATTGCCCTAGCATATTTTCTAGGCAGGACAGATGGAAGGTCAAAGGTTTTGCAGCTGAGTTGATGCCTATGTTTCTCTTTTGGTCACCTGCAGAATATCTTCCCATTCCAAAGATACTGGAACATAAGGCTTGGGGCTCCATGCAGGTACCAGCTCAACTTCTCTGTGTTCAATGAATTGGGTGAGTGTTGTCCTTGGTGATGGGGCTTTGCTCTCAGTTTGTGGAGAACAGCCTTTTGTCTTAGCAACAACTGGGATGTTTTGGGATTTCCATGGGACTCTCTCAGCCAATAGCTCAATTGAATGCATCCCAGTCCCACCATCTGGCTACAAAAAGTGTCCCTAGTATTAGGAGTTCTCATTAGGACTGTCTTCATAGATTCCAGGAAGTTTCCACTGAACTAGGTTTCCACACTATGACCAAAATGCCCCACCACTTCCAGCTGTCTCTCCCTGCACTTTCCCCCTCCAAGACATCCCCCCACCTGATACCTTGTCCTCTGCTCCTGTTCCCCACCTTATCCCTGGTCCTCCCATACAATCTATTCTGTTTCCCTTTCCCAGGGAGATCTCTGTCTCTGTGTCCTATCTAGACACCTCCTCTTTACCTAATCTTTCTTGGTCTATGGATTGTAGCTTGGTTATTATTTAGTTAACTTCTAATATCCTCTTATAAATGAATACAAACCATATTTATTTTTCCAGGTCTAGGTTACCCCACTCATGGATTTTTTTTTCTAATTTGATGCATTTGCCTGCAAATTTAATGATGTCAGTTTTTAAAACAGTTTACTAATACTCCATTTTGTAAATGTATCACATTTTATTTATCCATTCTTCTATTGAGGGACATCGAGGTTGTTTCCAGTTTCTGGCTATTATGAATAATGCTGTACTGATTGTGGTTGTGCAAGTGTCTTTGTGGTAGGATGGAGTGACTGTTGGGCATATGCCCTAGAGTGGTATAGCTGGGTCTTCAGGTAGATTGATTTCCAACCTTCTGAGGAACCACCATATTGATCTCCATAGTGACTGTCCAAGTTTTTCACTCCCACCAGTAGTGGAGGAGTGTTCTCCTTGTTTCACATCCTCTCCAAGAGGAGCTGTCACTTGTGTTATTTATTTTAGCCATTCTGATAGGTGTAAGATGTAATCACAAAGTAGTTTTGTTTTGCATTTCTCCAATGGGTAAGGAATTTGAATATTTCTTAAGTGTTTCTCAGCCATTTGAGATTCTCTGTTTAGATCTGTTCCATTTTTAAATTTAATTATTTGGTTTTCTGATATCTAGTTTCTTGAGTTCTTTATATAGTTTGGATATTAGATCTTTATTGAAAGTGAAGTTCGTAAAAGTATTTTCCCATTCTGTAGGCTATTGATTTGTCCTATTGACAGTGTCCTTTTCTTTACAGAACCTTTTCTGTTTCATGGTGTCCCATTTATTAATTGTTGATCTTAGTACACGTACTACTGGTTTTCTGTTCAGAAAGTTGTCTCCTGTGCCAATCATTCAAAGATATTCCCTGCTTTCTCCTCTCTCATCTTCAGTATATCTCGTTTTATGTTGAGGTCTTTGATCCACTTGGGCTTGAATTTTGTACAGGATAATAAATACAGATTTATTTGTATTCTTCTACATGCAGCCATCCAGTTTAACCAGCACCATTTGTTGAAGATGCTGTCTTTTTTTCCAGTGTGTATTTCTGTCTTCTTCTTTTTATTTTTTAAAAAATCAGGTGTTAATAGGTATATGGATTTATATCTGGGTCTTCAATTTGATTTCATTGATCACTGTTTATGCCAATGTCATGTGGTGTTTATTACTATAGCTCTGTGACATAACTTAAAATTGGAAATGGTCAGACAGTCAGAAGTTCTTTTATTGTTCAGGATTGTTTGAACTATCATGTTAGAACATTTTTTATTGTTTGTTTTTCCATATGAAGTGGAGAATTTTCCTTTTGAGATCTGTAAAATATTGCTTTGGAGTTTTAATGGGGAATTCATTGAATCTGTAGATTGTTTTTTTGTAGGATGGCCACTTTTACTATGTGAATCATACTGATCCATGAGCATGGGAGATATTTCTATCTTCTGATATCTTCTTCTATTTCTTTTTTCAAAGACTTGAAGTTTTGTCATACAAGTCTTTTACTTGCCTGGTTATAATTACTTCAACACATATTATTTGGAGCTCTTGTGAAATGTGTTGTTTCCATGATTTCATTCTCAGTCCACTTGTCATTTGTATATAGGAGGGCTACTGATTTTACTTTTGAGTTAATCTTGTATCCAGTCAGTTTGCTGAAAGTGTTTATCAACTGTAGGAGTTATCTGGTGGAATTTTTAGGGTTCCTTTATATACTGTCATATCATCTGCAAATAATGACACTCAGACTTCTTCCTTTCCAATTTGCATCCCCTTGATCTCCTTCAGTTGTCTTAGTGCTTTATGTAAAAATTTAAGTACTATATTGAATAGATATGGAGAGAGTAGACAATCTTGTCTTGGTCTTGATTTTGGTGGAATTGCTTTGAGTTTTTCTCCATTTATTTTGATGTTGGCACTATGCTTGCTATAAATTGACTTTATTATATTTGACTATGGCCCTTATATCCATAATCTCTCCAGAACTTTTATCATGAAAGGGTGTTGGACTTTGTCAAAGGCCTTTTCTGCCTCTAATGAGATGATCATGTTTTTTTTCAGTTTGTTTTTTTGGTGGTACTGATTTTTGAATATTGAATCAGCTCTGTGTCTCTGGGTTGAAGCCTACTTGAATGTGGTGGATGATCTTTTTTTTTTTTTTGAGTTCTTGGATTCAGTTTGTGAGTATTTTTGCAAGGGAAATTTCACTGTAATTCTCTTTCTTTTTTGAGTCTTTCTGTGATTTGGGTATCAGGGTGACTGTGGACACATAAAATGAATTGGACAATGTTCCTTCTGTTTCTTGTTTGTGGGATAATTTGAGGAGTATTGACATTAACTCTTCTTTGTTGAGTCTGCTAGAATTCTGTGCTAAATCCCTGAGATTATTTTAGTTGAGAGACTTCTAATGGCTGTTTATTTCACCAAGGCTTATAGGACTATTTAAATTGTTTATCTGATCTTGATTTAACTTTAGTAAATGGTACCTATCAAGAAGGGTATCCATTTCCTTTAGATTTTCTAATTTTGTGGAGTACAGGTTTTTGAAGTATGACCTTATGATTCTTTGGATTTTCTCAGTGTCTGTTCTTATGTCCCATTTTGGTTAATAATTTTGCTAATTTGGATATTCTTTGTCTGCCTTTTAGTTAGTTTGATTAAGCATTTGTTGTGTTGTTGATTTTCTCTGAGAATCAACTCTTTCTTTTATTTATCTTTGTATTGTTCTCTTGGTTTCTATTTTATTGATTTCATCTCTCAGTTTGATTATTTCTTGCCATCTACTCCTGCATTACTTCTTTTTGTTCTAGAGCTTTCAGGTGTGCTGTGAAGTTGCTAATATAAAATCTCTCTGATTGTATTTATATGGGCAGTTAGTGCTATGAATTTTTATCTTAGAACCCCTTTCATTGTATCCATAAGTTTGGGTATGTTGTGTGTTCATTTTATTGATATTGAGAGATATCAATGATCAATGACTGTTGATTCCTGTTATTTTGGTGTTGGTGGTAGTGGCAGTGGTGGTGGTGGTGGTAGTGGTGTGTGTGTGTGTGTGTGTGTGTGTGTGTGTGTGTGTGTGTGTTTTGTATGTCTTCTTTTGATTTTGCTGGTGTGATATTTATTTACTGTGTTTTCATGTGTATAATTAACCTCCTTAAGTTGGAGTTTTCCTTCTAGCACCTTCTGTAGGACTGAATTTGTAGATATATTTTGTTTAAATTTGATTTTTTCATGGAATATCTTATTTTCTTTATGGTGTTTGAAAGCTTTACTCATATAGTAGTCTGGGCTGGCATCTGTGGTCTCTTAGAGTCTGAAGCACATCTGTCTAGGCCCTTCTGGATTTTAGAGTCTCCATTGAGAAGTCAGGTGTCATCCTTTATCTTTTACTGTTTTTTTCCCTTGCAGCTTTTCATATTCTTTCTTTTTAAAAAATGATTAATGTTTTGATTATTATGTGGTAATGGGGACTTTCTTTTCTGTTCCAATCTATTTTGTGTTCTGTATGCTTTTTGTACCTTTATAAGCATCTTCTTTGGGTTAGGAAATTTTTCTTCTATGATTTAGTTGAAAATATTTTCTGGGCCTTTGAGCTGGTATTCTTCTCCTTCCTTTCTATACTAATTATTCTTATGTTTTGTCTTTTTGTAGTGTCCCAGCTTTCTTGGATGTTTTATGTCAGGAGTTTTTTAGATGTAACATTTTCTGTGGCCAATGTATTCCTTTCTTCTATCATATCTTAAATGCCTGAAATTCTCTCTGTCACCTCTTATTTTCTGTTGGTGAAGTTTAGCAGTGTGCGTCTGCTAGAGTTGGGGTCTGGGAAAAAGCAACAGATTAGGAGATGGAGGTCAGGAATGGATAGTTTGTGTGATCCACAGGAGATATGGGCAGGAGTGAGGGAAGGCTACAGCTGGTGTTCTGTCATAGTTCTGGGGATGAGACTACAACATTGAGTCTAGGAGAGCAAAGAGAAAAGAAAAGGTCTGAGGGATGCCTACCTGGTATTCCGGCAGATGTAGCCTGTGGTTTAGCAGATGTGTCTACTGGAGTAGCTGGCTGTGATACAGCAATCAGTTGGGGAGGGAAGGTTAGAAGGAGATGGTCTGTGGGATCCACAAAAGATGTGGGGAAGTGTGAGGGAAGCCTGCAGCTTGTGTTCCTTTGCAGTGCTGGGGGAACAAGACTCAGGGATTGGGTCTGGAGAAAAAGAGAGAAAGGAATCTGTTTGTCACTGTGCTTTAAATTGTATTTTATAATAATCACAAGAAATCTGTGTCTCAATTCCAAATTAGCACTGTGGAAAGATAACTATTATATTAAAAAGAAGAGAAGAATTACTATGGTTTGGGTGAAAGATGAGGAAAGCCATCTTGATGAAGAACAGAAAAAATTCAATCTTCCCTGAGTTATCATTTATAGGGAAAATTCTTTTATAGGTAAAATTCTCTTCCTGAATAATGGAATGCATTTGCAAAAAGAAAAAAAAGTCTCTGTTAATGGATGTGAAAAATACCTTGAAAGTTAATGGAGTCAATAATAATCCTACTCTTGATACTTACCCAAGTGTACTTTCCCTTGAAATAAAATAGTTTTAGAAAGCTGTGTGCTGGGTTGTGTCCACTATGTTCCATTTCCCCCCACCAATTCCCTAAGCCACTTCTTAGGGACTTTTAATTTCATGAGAACTTATCTAACCTCATACTTTTTACAAAGTAGATAAATTTAATTATAGTCGCTGTCTATTTGCATGCTCTAGGAGATATGATTGAAATCTATATTAGGCAACATGGATAGATGCTGTATATACAGTATTGCCAGTTTATAAAAATAGTTCCTTATATATCATTTCATCCTTACATTGAATGTAAGAGTTGTGTTATTGCTCTTATTCCTAGTATACACAGAAAAAAGAAATGTGATGTTAAAACAGTAGTTTCTTCTCTGCTTTCTGTCGCGTCTGCCTCGACCAGCAAGGAAGACGCAACACCAGGCTCTTCTCCAAGCAGTTTATTCAGGAACCTTGAACAATCTTCTGACCCAGGGAAAGCCATCTTCTGACTCTGGGGAAAGCCAGCCCATGCCCTTTATAGCCACTGGGCAACCAACCCCGTAGTGCCACGTGGACAATGCCGATAGGATCAGACATACGCAAGCAAGCCAGATTCCACGCCCAAGCCAAATAAGGAGTTGTTTATCCCAGAGAACACCTGCCATCGGGAAGGCGGAAGCTGGACTCTGGCACCATCTTTGAGGCGTGGCCATGCACGGCTCTCTACAGCTTTCCACCAACGTGAAACACTTGGAATAATGTCTGGCATGTAGTGACTCCCCAAAAATAATGCTATGGGAAAACCTGTGCTTTTTCTGTACCTAAGAGGTTACATGGAACACCCAACTGAATGCATAATCTAGGTTAATAAATTTTATTTCTGAGTAAATAATTTCAAGTACTATTTTTAATCAAAATTTATTTTAGAGAAAAATGCAAGGTTCACATGCATTTAAAGATAAACTATGAAACATGAACAGACTTCCAGCTGTATAACATGCTAATTTGATCTACACCCCTGGCTCCCTGAAGTGTACAATCTGTTAGCATTACATCAGTGAATAAATAGAAGAAAAAAAAATCCTTGGTGGGAGTCCTGCTTTCTTGTCCCAGGCTCTGGGGGATAAGGTTAAGCACTGATGGGTTTGGTCTGATTCAGACAGCTTTACAGAACACCTTGATATTGACCCAGCTCTTGAGAGATGCTGATGAGATGATGAGGGGAATCTTAGGAAGTTCCGTGGTTCCTGTTCCTATTAAGCCTTCTAAGAGCCTTAACTTTCCACCATTATTTATAATCTTGCAGAGGAAATTTTCAGAGAGAAATTATTCCAGTTTGCTGATTTACATATGGGGAGGATCAGAACCCACTAAGTGGAGTAATTCCATGAAGGTCATAAAACAATATAAAAATGGATCCAGGTGAAGTTTTGTTTCTTAGTTCCTAGTTCAGTGCTACTTCTTTCCTGGAAAGTATGCCAGGTAAGCAAGTACCTAGCAGGTGCTAAAGGATGCTCACATTGATTGCCAAAGCAAAGACTAACAAAGGAATGGCTTTTATAAGGACAGTTTGAGGGAATGAGACATGAAACACACAGATGTGTTTCAGAAGCAGACACTGTCCAAACTGCCAATCATCACTAGCAAAAACAGCAAAAACAGCAAAAAAAAACAAACAAACAAAAAAAAAAAAAACACAAAGGCCAGAATAGGGCATTTCAATTTCAAGGGGATCTTGCTGTGGGATGGTCTTTCTGTATGCTGTGAATATGTGTTGCTACTATTGGTTAATAAAGAAACTGCCTTGGCCTATGGCAAGAAAGGTTATCTATCACCAGGTGGGAAATCCAAACAAAGAGACAAGGAGCAGAAGGGTGGAGTCAGAAAGACACCATCCAGCCACCCAATGTACAAAGATGCCAGCAGACCAGTAATGCCATGGCCATATGGCAAAATATCGATTAATAGAAATGGGTTAATTTAAGATGTAATAGCTAGCTAGCAATAAGTCTGAGCCATAAACCAAACAGTTTGCAATTATTATAAGCCTCTGTGTGTTTATTTGTGATGGGATGGCTGTGGGACACAGGGAAACTTTCTCTACAGGATCTGAGTATCCATGACTGTGAGAGTAAAGGAGATTAATACAGAAAGGAAGACAGCCATTCATAAAGGGAGATAGAGGGAGAGAGAGAGAGAGAGAGAGAGAGAGAGAGAGAGAGAGAGAGAGAGAAACAATACACTTTATATAACTCATACTGAGTTGCATCTTATTCTCAGTAAGCCAAAACCCAAGCTAGTATTCTTCCTACTGCTCCTGCTTCAGTCAGAGAAGCTCCCCAGGGCCTCCAACTCAATTTCTCTCTGGCTTCCTTGCAGAACTAAAGCAAACACACTGAGCATTGTTTACCAGAAGCAGTCAATGATGCCCCAAGGAACAGTATCCCTGAATTTACAATGCTGTCAGCAGAGAAGATGCTGATTCGAGATTTGAAATCCAGAGTTCAGAAAAGACAGCAATTGGGCCAGAAGCATAATAACTAAGAGGGGCAGTGGGTTAGTTTGAGTCCATGTTAAGCAAGGGTGGGTGTGTCCTGATGTCATATTGGGGTCATTAGAAAAAATGTCTAAGAATCAAAATGTGAATTGATAAAATAGCCTCAGGTAAGCATTGATTCTGCTCTTGGTTTCCAACTGTGTGATGTGAGTTGTTACTATTTTATGTAAAACCTTCAGTCATAAAGCCTACCACTTGTGCCTATAATGGTAGCCATATGTCATATGCTATATGTCATACTCTTCTTAAACTTTTATTTACATTATCTTATTTGCTTCTCACTATTATTATTTCACTATATAGATAAAGTGAAATTAAGAAAATGCAAATAATTCAATTAAAGTCATGGCTATGTGATGGAACCAAGCAAGATTCCAGCTGCCAAGTCTGTACTTTTAGCATTTACCAATGAGACAGGAGACTGGACATGAAGTGACCAGTGGAATCTTTGTCCTCATCAAGAAGACTGATGGACAGGGCAGCACAGATGAGCAACTAATAGGCAAGTAGTTTTCACGCTATTACTTCTTCTGAGGCTTGGGAGTGAGTGAGAAAGTTAAAAATCCCACACCTAGTCACAGAGTCAGTGTAGAGTTTCTTTGCAATAATGTTCTTTTGGCCATAGGAAGGATGAGAAAAAAATTAGCCCATGTTGGGAAAGGCCCAAAGAGAGGGATTAGCATGTTCCATAATCTGCAGGCAAAAGAGACCAGAACATGTGCAGGTCAATGAGTCCACATCTGTATGACTGTAGTGTAGAAGTTTGAGGAAAAATAAAAGCAGGCAATATCAGAAAAATAAACAAGAACTATCCTCAAAGACTGTTAGTCACCCTCACAAGTTTTCATGCTACACAGAAGGACAAAACAGTGTTCTTTCTTTCCTTCCTTTAGAAAAGAAATGGGCAATGTCACATGATTTCTTTCATAGTTAACGTAAGGATATGCAACTCTTGAGAAATTGTTCAGCAGTGATGATAAATTTATCAGGATGATGCCTTTATGACTCTTCATTCTACTATGACTTTTAGAAAATATTGTGATTATACTCTATCTTCTTAAATGATTATTTCCTTATCCCCAGGATCTTCTTTTCCACATCTTTCTTTGACAAGCCCCACAAAACATCTTTTGCAGGAATAGTGTAGTCTCAATTATGCTGCAAAGAGAGATAAGAGAGCTTGATATGGTTATGAGTATAGACCACAGAGATAAGTTATTTGTGTTTAGACCTTGGCTTTTATCATTTCTCACTTCAATAAACTTGGGCTCCTTTCCTTCTGTTGGTCTGTCTTGTCTGACTTTGAAGTAATAGTTTCAGTTTTATCTTCTTATATTTTATCTTGTTATATTTAAAAAAAAATGAATGAATTTACACCTAGCCACTAGGGTAAAGGTAAACAACTGAACTGTCACTTACCTACTGGGTGAGGAGGAAATTAGTTTTCTCCAAAAGAATGATATTGACTATATCAACCACTCCAGAACAGATCTAATGCTCAGGAGTAGTTGATCAACAAATAGTGGACTCCACAGTTTTTGTGTGTATGCTTTTAATTGGTTACAATTAGATGGAGTTTTTGATTATTTGTTTGTTTTTGTTTTGTTTTTTCTTACATCATTTTGGTTGATGTATTTTGTTTTCTAACTTTGGGGTGTCTCATGGTTGTATTGGGTTTATGGTTTGTTTTTTGAGAAAGAACTTAGAAGTTGGGTAGGTAGGGAGGAGGAGAAAATCTGGACAAACTTGGGAGAGGGAAAGGACATGATCAAAATAGATTTAATTTAAAAATTGTTTTAAATAATAAAAAATAAAGAAAGAACCTTGTGCAAGTGGCTTGATTTCTTTGTGTCTTAATTTCATCTTTGATAAAAATGGAAGAGATAATGAGACTCACTTCTTAGGTTTAGAGAGATGATTAAAGTTATCTTATGTGCCAAATGCTTCAAGGGTACCTGGTATATAACAGACAACTTAATAAACCTTAGCTGTCATAGCACTTATGTGATGAGAGATTATATGAGCAACCATAGTAATACAAAACATGGAACTAGTTATTGGAGTAGATATGTTTAAGAAAATTGTCACAGAAAATTTAGTGTTTTTCTAAGTAACTTTTGGAGAAAAAAAACCCAGATGTTTTTCCCCCAAGGATTAGAGGGGATAATTCTGTTTTCAGAAGAGGCCACTGATGTAAGCATGCGTGTGTGTGTGTGTGTGTGTGTGTGTGTGTGTGTGTGTGTGTGTGTGTGCACGTGATATATTGATGCTGAGTGTTTTCCTTGATCATTCTTTCCCTCAATTTTGAGACAGGGTGTCTAACTGAACCTAGAGGGAACCATTTCATCTGGACTGGCTGGCCAGAAAACCTCCAAAATCCACATGTCCGTGCCCCCAGCCTTCAGTTCTGAGGTTGCAGATTCATGTCAGCATGTCCAGGTCTAATGCAAGTGTTTTGAAAGATGGTACTAAATTATAGCACTAGCAACCATACTGAGCTGTCTCTGGTGTAGTGCATTTTAGGATATTATTTGTTCAAGTCATGTCTGGAAAGTTGATGTATGCTCACATTTTAGGAAAAATCTCATTTATAAAAATCTAAGCTTGAGCAATAAGGCACTGGCCGTGTTTGAATAGAGTTATTTACTTTAAAAAATGATTTGTAGCAAGGTTATTTTTTGTTTAAATATGAAATTCTCCTTTAATATTAATTTGCAGCAACTTGATTTGTACTTCCCATTGCAGTGAAAAGACATTAGCTGTGGAATTTGAATTACTTATCTATGTGGCACTGAGCAACCAAATAACATTCTTTCTAATTCTAATAACTGTAAGATATGTGATGCACATTTTAAACCGATTCAGACTCAGAGAAGTTTGGAAAGTTGCCTTAGTTTATAAAACCAGAAGAGGAAAGAGAATCAATTATAATAAAGTAGAGGCCAGTCTCCATGTTCTGTCAGTCCTATGTGACATAGCTTTCAGATACATTGGCTGAACATACTTTTCTAGAAATCTTTACTTATTTCCTTTTACAAAAACCTATATTTTCTTTATTCTTCTGTATTTCATACAAGTATACAATGAAATATGATCATATATAACTCCCATTCACCCCTATGGTGGTCTGAATGAGAATGCCCCCTATAGGTTCACATGTTTGAATACTTGGTTCACAGTTATTGTAACTGTTTGGGAAGGATTAGGAGATGTAGCCTTGTTGGAGGAGGTATGTTATGGGGTGCGCGGGGTGGGCTTTGAGGTTTCAAAAGCTCCCAGCAGATTTCTCAGCCTGCAACTTGTGGATCAGATGAGAGCTTTCAGCTACATCTCCAGCACCAGAACTGCTTGTCTATCATACTCCTCACCACTATGGTAATGGACTAACCCTCTGAAACTGTAAGCAAGCATCAAATTAAATGCTTTTCTCTTTAAGTTGCCTCAGTTATGGAGTTTCATCACAGCAATAAGAGTAGTAACTAAGATAATCCAACTCCTACCATATCCCTTTTAACAGCCTCTCACAACTTCATGCCTTTTGTGTTGATAACCCACATATGGTAGCTTGAATGTAATTGGTGCCATAAACTCATGGGGAGTGGCACCATTACAAGATGTGGCTTTGTTGGGGTAGGTGTAGTCTTGTTGGAGGAAGTGTGTCACTGTAAGCATGGGCTTTGAGGTATCCTATACTCAAGCTACTCCCAGTGAGAAAAATCACATCCTGTTGCCTGCAAGATGCAGGACTCTCAGTTACTTCTCCAGCACCATGTCTGCCTGCATGCTGCCATATTGTATTCCATCATGATGATAATGGGCTAAACCTCTGAACTGTAAGCCAGACACCCCAATTAAATTTTTTTATAAGAGTTGCTGTAGTCATGGTTTCTCTTCACAGCAATAAAAACCCTAACTAAGTCACCACTAATAAAGTTAGTGTTGCCCATATGTACATGGGTGTGGGGCCAACCACTAAAAAATGGGAATCCTACCAATGGCCACATCCTCAAAAAGGAATGAAATGATCTCCCCTCTACCATCAACTATCAACTGTAACAGCTCCTCAGTAAGGGATGCAGCCTGGGAATCATATGTTACATCTGGGCTGGAAATTGGATGGCTTGATCTTATATAGATAACCCCAAATGTTGGAGTTAAATGAAGGCATCTTCATGGTATATCAAGAAGACATTTTTCAGCACTCAAACTCATCCTCCAGCTCAATATACCCTTCAGCAACATCCCTTAAGGAAAATAAATGAATTTGAGTGGAATTACCTTGCATGATTGGACAATCTCATCCCCACAATACATGGGTTATTAAATTAAAACAATAGCACAATGCATGGTATTCCTTCCTACAAGCTATTGATCAAGGAGGGCCTGAGCCTCCAGAACAACACAGGATTTTGTCATTGCCCTTGGCTGCCCACTATAATAATACAGTAGAACCCTGTGTTTTGAGATACAATATGCTTTATATAGTGAAATCAATATCAAATCAACTAGGAAAACTACCCCCTGCTGGCCAATTTCCATAGTGCCAGAAGTTGCTCTATAGGCTCCTGGAGGAGAACAGATATCAGTGGTCTTACCCAGTGCTGGACTCTGGATGCTGCAACACCAACCATCCAGGCAAGGTGTGCCCACTGGTGTAATAGTGGCATGATTATTATGGAGTAACTAATTGATATCTGATTAGATTTGAGGCATGTTCCAGAAGCCTGATCAATAACCCATGGCTGAGGGGGGTCACAGGCCTTTGAATAGCACTCACTGTTATTACTTTACTCAATGGTCATGCTATCAGTGTACCATCTGAATATTTACAATTATAGTAATAGGCATAGGATGCCCCCAACCTTAGATTTAGAAGCTTTGCAGAGGAGATCAGTCAACTGAAAGATGTATACATAGTCAAAGTGCTATGATGGATTTTGAGTGCTGAGCCCTAAGTAGGAAATTCTAACTCTGACCACTAACAAGGCTCAGGGAACATCTCGGAAGTGCATAAAGAATATACTTGCATGGTGATTTTCAGGCTCTTTCTTCTCCAGTCTCAGCTCAGCTATGAGCAGTCTGCTTACAGGTACCCTTTCTCCTACCCTTCCTCCACTCACTGGCGACTCCACAGAACCTAGGTGTGTACACATTTTTCTCATTCCTGTGGACTCTCTCAGTTCTCTCTTTTGTAATCAGAGGGGTCTCTCCTGCCTGCCAGTTCCCAAATAAACACACAGAAGCTTATATTAGTTATAAATGTTTGGCCGATGGCTCAGGCTTATTACTAGCTAGCTCTTATACTTAAACTAACCCATTTCTAATAATCTATTTATTGCCACATGGCCCATGGCTTATCAGTTCTCTGGCATCTTGCTCCTTGCGTGGCTGGCTGGTATCTCCCTGTATCTCCCCTTAGCTTTTTTTTGCCCAGCCTTATTCTGCCTGACTATAGGTAAAATCAGCTTTATTTATCAACCAATGAGAGCAATACATATTAACAGCATACAGAAAGACCATCCCACAACACTCTTTTTAGCATATTCCCATTCCTTTGTGTCATCTCCCAATTCAAAGTAACATTTTCTACCTGGAACACTGAATCGCCACACCTGGCTGATGATTTTCTTTTTCCTTTCTTTCCTCCATTATGATTTCTTCAGTCTCACTCCAGATCTTAGGTCTTTCCCACAGCCCCTCTCAGCCTTTTTTCCGAGGCCACCTCTGTCACCCACTCACTCACAGAAATATTCTAGGAAACTAGCAGGAAATTGGAGATGGGAATTAATTCAGAATTCTACAACTGGACAATGTGAAAAGAGTGAGAGTCTCTGGAACACTTAGTCCTAAATGGGACGTCTTCATCAAACCCTTCCTTTCAAGGCTCAGGGGGCTATTCATAAGAGGAAGTGGAAAAATTCTAAGATCCAAAAGAGATGTGTGAGATCAGGGAAACTCTTCCAGACACAACAGGGCTGATGCATATGAACTCAGAGTCTGTGGTACCACGCACAAGGCATGCATAGGTCGAAGGCAGCATGCACAAAGCCTGTATGGGTCCCAGTACTGAGAAGAGGTAGGCAAGATCTCCCATTCCTATGGAAGAAGCTGTCTCATGTAACACATGCTTTCAAAGGAAGCATCAGGTTTTTTCCAATGGAGTCTTTCTTGATGTATAAGAGTAGCCCCCAGCCAACACAAAACAAGCTCAATGATGTTTTTGTAGATTTTTTTTGTCTTATACTGCTTTGTTTGGGCTTTTTATCTCACCTGTCTATTGACTGTATATTTTGGGCTTCAATTTTGGGTTTTTATTATTTTGTTGTTGTTGGTGGTGGTGGTGGTGTGTATGTGTGTATGTGTTGTGTTTTTCTGCTGCCTCATTTAATTCTTATTTGTTTGTTACCTTCTATTTCCTAAAGAAAGAGAGATTGAAGGCAAGGAGTTGAGTGAATGGGGGTGAGGAGAACCTGAGAGGAATCCTCATTCCTCCCAGAATGGGAGAGGAGAAACCTCAATCAGAATATGTTGTATGAATTTTCATCAACATAAAAGGAATATAACTGCTTATTTTTAACCTTTCCACAACAAAACATGAACTACAGGTCATTAAATAAGTGACGTTTTTAGTTCCTAATTTGACAATTCCATCTTGTTTACGTGTTTATGTATTTGTGTAGTGTGTTATATTTATGTGTTTGTGTGGCATACATATATCCCTGTGTGTGTATGTACACCAGAAGCTCACTTACTGGCTGTACTAACTGGTAAATAACACTCCATACCTTTCAGTCCCAGCACTGGTTACAAGCTTATTTTGTTATGCTCAGTTAAAAATAGAAAAGAACATGGATGTTGGAGATCCAAACTCAAACTCCAATCTTCATGACTGAGTCATCTCTCAGGCTCCAAGCCTTGCTGCTTTTGAATTTGTCCTTTCCTTTAGCAGCAATGGAAAGCTCTCACATTCTCCTACCTAACTCAGTTGTCTGCCTCACTTAACACACACTAGCGTGATGCTGGAATTCTCTGCCTTCTAAAACATGGCTAGTGAGTGGAAGTTTTACTCAAGAACCCAATCCCTTTAACTCTAATTTAGCCTGTTTCAAGCTTCTGCCAAAATTTGGAACTGACAACTTAATTAGTTGTCCAAGTAGAGGAATGTGGAGCATTCTCTCCTTGTCTAAAAATCTTTCTACTATCAGCAGGAAGATAAACTATCCAAATTGTATTCTACATTTTATGTAATTAACATTTCCTATGAAGCTTGCAGTTATTGTATAGACTTATACTATATTTTAGTCATTCATAGCTCAGATGTCATTTTTCTTTATGGTTGGTGTTACTGATATTTCACTTTAAATCCATTCAAGAAATTATCCCTTTACATCCTAACTGCTATGACCAAATAAAATGGATTCCAAAGACTTTGTCTGAATCCTGATTAATTTATTGTCAACCTGTCTGTCTACTATCTGCTTCACAGGGCTTAGTAGATTCCCTGGAGATGGGTCCCATGTGGCAAAGCTTTATTATCAGTTGCCTAGTATCCTTTGGATAAGAGATAACCGGGGAGGCATCTGTATGTTTGTATGTCTATTACCTGTGTGACCTTTGCCCAGCAGGTCAATAGGTCTACTTGGACCACAAGAGCACAAGTCTCTAAGGAGGGATGAAGAGGATAATGAGAAGTAATCTTCAAGACATGGATAACTTCCCATTTTTGTAATGTGCAAAATCATCATGGAGCCCTTTGCTTCCCTTCCGGTTAAGCTTTCCAAATGATGATGTTTGTGCGGTGGGATCACAAAAAAAGTATATTTAAATACTACAAGTATCTTTGAAATGACCTAATCCACTAATCTCTTTTGTTGATGGCTTTGCTGAAATTCAGGGAAGTAAATTTCTCAAGGTCACAGATACAGTTTTCTTGGAACATTTGTCCCTGTCTTTTACCCAGCAAAAGCTCAACTCTTTTCTCACTTGCTTTGGTCATATCCCCCATTGTTTGATATGCTGCCTTTTACTTCTCATAGCAACAGAAGTTAGAAAAGACATTCAAGCAGGGACCAGGGAAAGGTATAAACTCATCAAAATAACAAAAAAGGAAAAGATCATATACGGTGAGATGAGGCCCTGGAGATACAAGTTTCACATACATTTAGGGTGAGAATTCAGGAGCTTTGGAAATGAAAACATCTTCTAATGACTCATTATTATGCTCATAGATCAGTGTATCTCTCAATCCCCATCTGAGACCCTTCCCTTCGTAGTAGATACCTACTAACACAGAGACCCACTACCGGCTAAAGTGCTTAGAATAAGAGGCTGCAGAATGCTCAGTCCGAAATGGAACATATATACTGCACTGTTGTCCCAAGGCTCAGGGATCATTGGGTGAGAGGGGGCATAAAGTGTGTAAGAACTAGAGGCAGTAGATGACTACAAGGAGACACCCGGACACAGCAGAGCAGGAGCACATATGAACTCACAGGGATTGCTACAGCACAAAACTTATGCAAACCCAAGCCAGACAAAATAATCCTGGAGAAGGAAGCTGGGCACACAATCCTATCCATAGCCTGGGGTGAATTGTAATTGTTAGTTGCCTTGGAAAAGTAGAGACAGTTTTCTCTAAGGTACCAGTAGATGACTGTACATCCAAGAATATTTAGGTGTTAAGAACTGGTTCCAAAAGATTGAAAAAAAAAAAGAACACTAACAAAGTTGGGTGAGTAGGGATGGGGTGGATCTTGGAAGAGTTTGGGGAGGGGAGATGAATATGATAAAAAACACTAAAATGGAATGATCAAAACACTAATATCAAAACACTACTAAAAACAACAAAAGAAAGAACTTTAACTACTAAAAACATAATTTTAGGAGAAGAATTTTTTTCTTTGATAATAAGACAACTAAAGCTGAGAAAACTCAAGTGATATAGGGATTTGGATCATACATTCAGCAACTTGCATGGTCCACTGTTCACTGCTAGGATCAAGGTTTCCTTCCTGCTTTTTTGCTTTACTCTAACTTAACCATCTGTTCATTACACCTCATGCATGAGAAATTAACGGACTGAAAGTGGCCGCATTTACACCCTTACTTAAATCACTGCTTCATTTCAGGGAGGAAAAGAGCACTATGGACGTTGGACATTGCCTCAGGTGAGTGGATGCAGGGGCTGTTGCTACTGCCAGACTTTCTCTCAAGCTGCTCAGGCTGCTGGGAAGCTTGCCCTGTCAATGCTGAGATCTTTATATTTGTTTTGTGTTGTTCCTGGTCAATTAAAAAATTGATCCAATATGCCAATTCCCCTTGGCTTTGCTTCAGACTGTCAAAGCGATTAACATTTATCTTTTCCCAAATTACTGTGAGCAGGGTTTGTTTTAATACCATTTTAACGTTGGAAAAATTATCCTCAATTCTATCTTCTCTTTCATGTTGTTTTTATTTCTAGCTTACCCTATGCTATATCCTTGAGGGAGGGTCCTTAATGATTTATGAGTATATAAACTTAATAGTCAACAAGTTTTTAATGAGCACCTACTATGTCCAAGACATTAATCATTTGCCTAACAAATTCATAATTCTGTCGTAGGCTCATTCTTTCTATTTGACCTATATAATTGTTCCATATTCCAAGATGGAAGTGGGGAGTGGGGAAATTATCCAGTCAGTGAAGTATTTACCATACAAGCATAAGGATCTGAGCTTAGATTCCAGGGCTGGGAAGGTAGAGGTAGGACAATTCCTGCAGCTTTCTGGCTAGCCAGTCCAGCAGAATTATGAGGATCCATTTCTGAGCTATACTGTCTCAAAACATAAGATAGGGGACTGATAGAGGAAGACATCTAACATTCACCTTTGTCTCCATGCATGTCCACTCACACACAGACACACACACTCACACACACGCCCACATATATGCATTCCCTTACATACTTGTGAACACACCTACACACCCAAACAGATACACACAGAAAATAATAATACTTTAAAATTATTTCTTCTTTAACTTCAATTACAAAAGTAGAGTTTAGAGTTTGTATTTCTCATCATGGTGGCAAATTAAGCAATAGCTGTTTACTGTCTTCCATATTCAATCTAGAAAAGGCTTGGATAGTCAGCAGCTGTTGAAGGATGTATTAGTCAATGGGAGGTTCCACATACTGTGGTGTCCCATGATAGGGTAGCAGAAAATCTGTGCTCTGGGGTGCAGTGCATTACTTTTTTTTGAGCTGATGATTGTTGTAGAATATTATTTTAAGGTGTATTCCTTTTGTTTATGTTGCATTTATTTAACTCTGCGAAGCTGTGTTACTATACCTGTCTAAAACACCTGATGGTCTAATAAAGAGCTGGATGGCCAATAGTGAGGCAAGAGAGAGAAATCTATAGGGATGGCAGACAGAGAGAATAAATAGAAGGAGAAATCTGGGAGGAGAGAGAGAGAAAAGCAAGAAAAGAGAAGTAGCCAGAGAAGGAGGAGGACTCCAGAGACCAACCACACAGTTACACAACAAGCCTTGGAATAAGAGTAAGATTTACAGAAATAAGACAACAGAAAAAGCCCCAAGGCAAAATACAGATGGGATAAGTTAAGAAAAGCTGACTAGCAACAAGCCAAGCTAAGGGCAAGCATTTATAATTAAGAATAAGCCTCCATGTGCCATTTACTTGGGAGCTAGGTGGTGGGCCCCCCAAAAGAGTAAAAACAACTAGCAACAGATGCTGATGTAAGTAATAACCTATTGTACCACCAGCAATAGCAAATACAGCATGTGTACAGATCTCATCTGTTCATGTCAATAAATGGCTCTCATTGGTTTATGAGTTTTCTTTCTTTCTTTCTTTTTTTCTTTCTTTCTTTCTTTCTTTTTCTTTCTTTCTTCTATCCTTCTTTCCTTTCTTTTTTCTTCCCATATTTCTCTATTTTTGAGACAGGATCTCACTCTATAGACCTGATAGGCCTGGTACTTGCTATGTAGAACAGGCTGATCTCAAGCTCACAGAGCTCCAAGTGCTTTGATTAAATGTTTGTACCACCATGCTTGGTGGCTTATGTATTTAGAAAATTCATAAATTTAAAAAATAAACAAATCATTTATAGATAGTTTATCATTTAGATAAATTGTTTATGTACAGCTTTATCGTTTTTGGAGAGTTTATTCTTCATTATAAAAAAGTTTACCACAAACCATAAAACATTGTGCTATATAGTCACTAACACTTACCTCATATCTCATAGTTACTGAGTTGTTTGGCTGCATCACTTTTTTTGAGTGTGATTTAATCTTGTGTTTTATCATAATAGGCTAGAATGTATGTGTGTATGGGTGTGTGTGTATTGTGTGTGTGTATATACACACACATGTGAGTTGTGAATGGAATCACATGGCCTTGTAATATATAAATGTATGTATATACTAATAGCATATAATCTAGGCACATGAGGATATGCTATCTATGTGTGTGTAGACACCTCTATAATTTTCTTATGATGATGCATGCCTAAAGACACATTTTTCAGAACGTATTTCTGTCAATAAGTAACACACACCTATATATAGACTGAGTGAATAAATAGCATTTATTAACAAATGGTCTACACTATGAAAACATGTCAGTTCTTGGATATGCATTTCTTCCATATTTTACCTTTTCTAATGTCCTTTGGCTGGAATTATGAACTGGGGGACCACCTACTGAGTATAACTCCAGTAAAGCAGTGGGAAGACTAGTTGGCACTTAGAAGAACTTGAACTCTCTTCCAGGTTCTCCACAAGAAGCAAATTGGAATAAAAGACTACAGACTGCCTCAAGGCTTTACTTTGGGCTAATAGAGCTGTCTCATGAGCAATATGTCCAAGAAAGTGGTGATAGATCTGGACCTGAATGAGTCGCAAATCATGCTAGAGCCTTGCTGGGATAGGTAGAGCTGATTACTATATTTATCTCTCTAAAAGACATTTATAAGCTCAATAGCCATTGTTGCTCTAAGTGCTTATTGGAAGTAGTGAAGAACACAAAGTTTCTTCCCACTGGGATTTGATTTTCTACAGTGAAAAAGTTGCTGCTAAGAATGTAATGAATAGATGACTCTCTATTAACCAGGGTGCTGGAAAAAAATCAGAGATGAAATATACTATATTCACAGGTATCCATATAGAGATACAGGTATCTTTCCTCAAAATAATAGGCAGAACTGGCCTAGGATTAGACTTTGCCCGGTCCAAATTAAGAGTTATGATTTAAGGACACTGAGACTTTGAAAAAATACCAATAAAGGCAAAATTTTAAAGTTACAAAACATTTAATGAGTGTTACAATCATACAAGGCAACAGCAAATATACTAGAGAAAGCAGAGTTAATGGAACATAAAGAAAAGAAACTTCAAATAACATAATATATATCCTTAGGTGAATATGTTGCAAACTTGGAAAATAGACAGATGTTTATAAAGATGATCCAGCTGGAGATATTAGCTGTAAAAATCTAACCATTAAAATAAAGAATTCAATGGAAAAATCAAATATCAGAATACACAAAACTTAATTAATGGGCTAAAATATCATGTTGAGAAATTTTTCTAGATTAAGTATATGGCAAATTTTTCAGAGATCATTTCAATAAATTTAATAGAGAGAGGGGTTAAATTAGAATGCAAACATTAATGGAACATGAATCATAGAAGGAAATGTTGTAAAGGTAATATGGGAAGATAAAAACAATGACTCCATTCAAGAACTAACAAAACACACATTCATAGATTGAGAATAGTTTTAGGGTACAAAATAGTTATATTTACAGTTGACTAAAAGCACGCATACAGGGGCTGCAGAGATGACTAAGCAGTTAAGAGCACTGGCTACTCTTCCAGAAGATCCAGATTTTATTCTCAACACTCACATGGTAGCTCCCAACTTTATGTAACTCCAGTCCCAGAGGCCTTTTCTGGCCTCTGTGGGAACTATGTGACATGGTGCCCAGGTATCTGCAAGCAAAATACCCACATCATTAAAATAAATAATAATGTAAAAATTAAAAGAAAAATGAACTCCCAGAGAAGAAAGGTAAACCACACACTAAATCATAAGAATGAAGAATGACATTTAGTTTCTCAAAACAAACTAGACAGTGAAAGTCATGCATTGCTAGAGATGTTGGAAGGAATGAATTTTAGGTCACACTGAAATTTGTATTTCAAAGGCTAGATTGAAATAAAAGTCTTTCAACTTCACACCTACCTATCTCATACAACTTATTTTTTAAGAGTATACTCCTTAAAGGGATTGTAGATTAGTCCGTGAGGAAGCAATTACTAATGTAAATAAAAATAAATAAATGCATTACTAAAGATTATAATTTGTTTGATCAAGCAATTATTAAAATGAAATGTAAATCACAATAAACAACTTCATACCACCTTAAAACTGATGAAATGAACCATAGTAAAAACTAAAGGAAAGAAAAGTTGGCATGGTTTTCTCATGAGAGAGCAAGTTAGATATAACAGGAATCAAGACATTGGTCAGGAAGGTCATTTGTTTAATGTGTAAATTATATTCTTCAATAAAATACAATGTAGCATGAATTTAAACAAACAATGGGAAATAAATCAGTGATATTATCTATCTATCTATCTATCTATCTTCTATCTATCTAAAACATCTATCTATCTATCTATCTATCTATCTATATATCTATCTATCTATCTATCTATCTATCTAAAACATGGTGCAGATAAATGTTGGTTTATTCCCAGTATAATAAAAATGAGCTAAAGACAGATTTAAAAAAATTTAAAATTCTTGCAGAAGAATTCCAAAGAAATTGTTTAAATATTGTGCCATCAAAGCAGTATCATGCAGGCATGGCGGCACTCACCTTTAATCCCAGCACTCAGCAGAGGCAGGTAGATCTCTGAGTTTGAGGCTAGCCTTCTCTACAATGAGTTCTAGGACAGCCATGTCCATGCAGAGAAATCCTCACTCATAAAGCAAACAAACAACAAAATCAGACAAACAAAGAAGTATAGTGCAACTACACCCTTTTAAGACTAAGGCATTCTTAATGAAATTTTTTTCCAAAGAGGGCAGTGTGAAAGGAGAAAATATTTGTTTATGGTGGAGAAAACCAACACACACATACACAGCATGGAAATACAGAGCCATATAAGCAGAGGCAAGTACCTATCTTGTGGTCTTCCTACACCAAATACACAATCCCAGTCTAACGAGAGAAACACCCTACAATCCAGAGGAGGAAGAGTCTGCAAAACACCTGGCCAGGATCTTTCAGGCTGTCAGTAACAAAACAGAGTTAAAATTTGTGAAACAGTCTCAGCCAAAAGGAGCCCAAGGGAACACAATGTCTAGATGAGATTTTGCACTCTGGACAGGATTGTGGCACAGGAAGTGGTAATGCTAAAAGCAAGATCTGAATAATAGGTACACTTAGTTAATAGCAATATATCAATTAATTATATGTCCATTAATTATAAAAATGTTCTAGAGCAATGTTGAATATTAATAATAAGCTGTTTATTGTGGAATATATTGAAACTGAGTTATCTACACCAATATTTCAGTAAATTTAAATCTACTTCTAAATGTTTAAAAAAATAATTTTTAAAATGCAAATCAATGAAAATGTAGTCGTAAATGTAAGAAATATAAAACTGCTTAATTTCTGAGGGGATAAATAGCAGAAATCCTTATAGTCTTTGGTTAACAAGGCTTTCTACATACAAACACAACAGTCACAAAGAAAAAGGAGATCATATTAAAATAATAAAGTATTTTGAAACTATCCAGTTATTAAGGAAGTAAGAAGCTCATCCACAAAATTGGAGGAAGTATTGGGCAATGGTAAATCTGATAAGAAGAGTATGTCCTGAATATAAACAGCTCAGGAAACTCAACAATAACTCTCAGTTCATTAAAAACACACCAAGATTCTGATTAAAACATTTCTTAAAGTGTACAATAGGCTGACATTATATCATTGAGTGTTACAGAAATAGATCTGAAGCACAATGTAATATCACTCATTTGATTTCAAATACCTTAGATGGTGAAATACTAGAAACCCTCCATGATGGTATTGATGGAGTTGTCAAACAATGCAACCACTTTGGAAAATTGTTGGACAGGACAGTAATTATAGTCACCACATAATCAAACTATTTCATTTCCAGATATTAACTCAAGAGAAATGAAAACACATCCATGCAAAGCCAGATGCACAAATGTTCCTACGAGTATTGTTCATAAGCACTAAAATGTAGAAACAGCTCAGATGTTTATCAACTGAAGAAGAGATTTTAAAATGTTGAGCACTCACATAACACACTAAAAAGAAATGAAATACTACTGTTGTCTGCTACACATAAGTTATCCTTAAAAGCATTGTCATGGATGGAAGGAATTTGGCACAAGACCACACATTCTATGGATCACTTTACATGGTGTCTAGAGGAGACAACCTAGAGAGGCTAGAGCCTTGACTAGATCTCAAATGGAAGAAACTGGTAACTGATGGGTTCATGTTTCTTTTGAGGTCCATGAAACGTTCAAATTTAGAATGGGTTGACGTTTGAGCATATACAAAGGAATGAAAAACTTATAAACTGGCAACTTTAAGAATGTATTATGGTATGAAATAATATCTCAAATAAGTTGGTCTGTCTTTTTCAGAAGCAAGCCTTGGGGAAATTTGAGGACCCCAGATATTAATTGAATACACAGGTAACATATTTATTCTTAGGTCCTAATGTACCGTTTCTCTAAATCAACCATATATCAAGCCACAAAGGAAATTCAAAGACTCAACACTGTATGCATTAAGGTTTTTGACTATGATTTCATAAAATTAGAAATTAACAACAATTAATACATTTAACATAGAGGCTCTTGATTTTCACAGCAAGCCATGATGCTAAATAATGTGCAGATTAAAAAGGAACCAAAAGTGAACATGTAAACAATTACAATCCAGTGAAATGAAAGTGTATGCTTCAAATGTGGCATGTGTTGCTAGAGCCGGCCAAGGAGGAATGAGGATTTGTCTAATGGTCAGAACCTGAAAAATGCTGCAGATGCAGGAGGTCAATGCTCAGTCCACTCATCTGGAAGAGTAGAAACAGAACACATGGAAAAGAAGAAGGAGAATATGGATCAAAATTAAAAATGAAGCCAGAAATCAATTGAATAGTAAGGGAAATGGACAATTAAAAAGAAGTGTGCTCTATGAAGAACACCAACATAACAGATTAAAAAGTCATGGCTAAGCAGATGGATGTAAAGAAGAAATATGTAATAGGCAAATTTTAAAAAAAGGTAAAAATGTGTTAAATATGGCAGGTTGTAGATAAAAAATACAATGAGCTAAATGTGAACATATTTGAAAAATCTCGTTAAAGAAACAAGTTTAAGCAGTACTTGTAGAAATGAACCCAAGAGTTTCTCTGTGCTAGACAAGCACTCTACCAAATGACCTTGACCTGTGGTTCTTGGACAGGGTGTGCGTCCTGTCCTCCCCACTCCTTGGAGGCCACTTTTAAGTTTTATATCACCTCACTAATTATTCCTTAAGGGTCAACTCTAATATCGTCTGTTCCTAGTTTTTATAATTCACCCCCAGTCTGACTGAGTTTTATTTTGCATTCTTGATGTAATTTGTGTAGAAGTAGCATTTGTTTCAACAACCGTAAGTCAACATCACTTGAAAGAGGTGAAACAAAACATAATATTTTTAACCATTTAAAATGAGTATTGTGGCTTTCTTTTGACTCTCCACATATTGTTTATTCTCAGTTACTTAGACTATTCCCACATGTAAGAAACATCTAAAATGCCAACTACTAAATAAAGTTTTCTTGTTGATATTATGAAGAGAGAGGGAGCAAAATTTCACTGCAAAACATTTCCTTCCCATACATAGGAGTCCAGACTTGTGGTGCAGCTTCTGGCCTCACAGAGTTCATTACATCTTTGCTATAACATTTTCTTTCTCCTATGGGACTCTTGAAGACAAACAGAACAATAATGAAAGGGACCTGCAAAAACGAACAATTCATCTGCACTGGGCAAATTTCAATATAGAAGCAGCTTTATACAGGACAGTATAATTTTGTGGTGCTCTTTAATTTGTACCACGTGAATTTGTAGCTGGCTGCTTAGTTTCTGATAAGAGAGTATAGACCCATTTCTTTTTTCTTTCCTTTAATACATAACTATAAATCCTCAAATGACACACAACACAAAGAAAAGCTGGTTCCAAATAGATGAAACGGATTTGGAAATGGAGAAACACAACAAAGGAGATGGTCCATTCATTCCCTTCCCCTTGGCCCCTCGACTGCCCAATAGACCCAAAGTATCCAGACCTCTGTGTTTCTGAGCTCATGACCATGAGCTAACCAGAGCTCTCAGCTCAGGTAAGCATAATCTCCCTAGACTGGACACCAGTGATTCTGAGAACCATGGGGTAAACAGACTTTGAGTAAGTGAGTGAGTGAGTGAGTGAGTGAGTGAGTGAGTGAGTGAGTGTCGGTGTGTCTGTGTGTGTGGAGGGGAGTGGGATAAAGAGAGAAGGGAAAGAGGGGAGAAATCTGGTTATAGAAACGATCCTCGATTATAAAATTATTTTGTTGCTGTATGTGTCTAAGGCTCTAACATTCAATTTAGAGACACTAGGGCAGTTGAAACAGGAAAGTCCCCTCTCCCTTTGTTCCCCTGTGAATTTAAGGCACTTCTCTCCCAAAGCTCCCCTTAGAGAAAGCAGGAACAGGGGAAAGTCCCTGGAATCCCAAGTTCCTTTCAGAAGAAAATACAGACACCAGGAAAAGTGGGTGGAATCAGCAGTGACCATTGGCTTAGATTTTTGGTCTCTCTTCCTTCCCTTATAAATGCGATCATCTCAATGAAAAGTGCAATTAAAATGTAGATTAAACAAAACTACTGGTCACAAAACCGACCTAAAAATCAAGAGTGCACAAAGGGCCTATAGGGAAGGTTTGACAAGGGTGGCAAAGGAGGGGAGAGGATGGCAGAGAGAGGAAATCAGAATTTACTATATAAATGCATGGAATTGTCAAAGAGCAACCTACTTAGTCAATTGCAGGTTTTTATAAGAATTGACTCAGCTAGGCGGTAGTGGTGCACACCTTTAAGCCCAGCATGCAGACACAGAGGCAGGTGGATCTCTGTGAGTTTGGAGCCAGCCTGGTCTATAGGGTGAGTTCCAGGACAGCCAGGGCTGTTACACAGAGAAACCCTGTCTCAATAAATAAATAAGTAAATAAATAAATAAATAAATAAATATAAAAATAAAAATTAAAAAATTGATTAACTCAGCCCTTCAGACAACAGAGCTGTGAATCTGTTTATTTGCTTTTAAAGTTCTATCAGGGCCCACTGCAGTGAAATCAACCAGCCCCCTTCTCTGGTCTCAGGCTAGGAATAATTTATAGGATATTTGTTGATTCTTTTAAATTTTATACAAACTTATCTATAGCTGTAAACCCTGAACACGCCTGATTTCATCTGAGTTTCAAAACTGAATTGTAGTCGGTTACCTTTTCATTCTAACTTGTCTGACCTATATATTTTCAAGAAAGACTCTCATTATGTAGCCTAGACTGACCTATAACTCATGTAGCTCAGGCTGGTTTCAAATTAATAGTAATCCCTCTGTCCCATCTTCAAAGTACTAGGATTATAGAAATGGGCTTCCTTTGATGCCCAGATTGTCTTTATTATTGCACATACCAATAATTTTGTCATATTCTATGATGCAAATATTCCTCACTTTTTTTTTCATTTACCAGTTGAAGAACATTTTGATTATTTCCAGCTATTGGTGGTTGTGAATAAAACTGTTGCAAATAAACATTTTATTTTACATTTTTCTTTTTATTGTAAATAGGTATATTTTAATCACATAAAATATCTCAGTTGTAGCTTCTTCTCTGTTTATACCTCCCAGTTTTTCCCCACCTCCACTCCTATGCAGGTCCGCCCCGTCTGTCTATTATTAGGAAACAAACAGGCTTCTAAGGGTTAATAATAAAAATAAAATATAGTAAAATGAAATATAATAAGATAAAACAGAAACTAAGACACCAGAATTGAACAAAACAGACAAACAAGGAAAAGAGCCCAAGAGAAGGCACAAGAAACAGAGTCCCTCTTGTTCACACACTAAGGAATCCAATAAAAATACTAAACTGGAAGTTATAATACATATGCAAAGGACCTATAGGATAAAATGAGAGAGGATAAAATATATATAAATGAAGTAAAATGAAAATAAAAATAAAAGTAAGGTTAAAATTTAACAAAAAGGAAAAGCCTGACATGATATTACAATAAAAGGAACCAAAGGTGCCTTTGGCTCTGTTTTCTGTTGGCCACCTACTACTGGACATGCAGCCTACCTGTAAGAGTAGTTTGTTTCTCCAGTGAGACTCCTTTGGAGAAAACTAAATTGTCTTTTGCAAGAGGTTATCAATTAGAGGTAGCTTCTGGGTTAGGGATGGGGACATGTTTCCACTGCTTCTCTCAGCTCTAGGACCCCATCTGATGCAGACCCATGCAGGCCCTGGGCATGCCACCTCAGTCTCTGTGAGTTCGTATGTGCATTGACCCTGCTGATTTAGAGGGCCTTGTTTTTTTGTATCTTCCATCCCCTCTGGTTCTTAAACTCTTTAAGCTTCCTCTTCTTAAGGATTTACTGAGCCCTCAGGGGAGAGGTTTGATGGAGACATCTCATTTAGGGAGGAGTGTTCCCATGTCTCTCACTCTGCATATTATCTGGCTGTGGGTCTCTGTATTTGTTCCCATCTGCTGAAGAAGGAAGCTGAAGAAGGAAGCTTCTTCAGCAGATGGCTGAACAAGGCACTGATCTATGAGTATAACCGAGTGTCACTAGGAGTCATTTTATTACTCCTTTTTTTTTTTTTTAAGAAAATAGTATTTGGTTTTCCCCTAAGTCCTGAGCCATCTAGTCTCAGGTTCTTGAACATCCAACATGGGTTCCATGTCATGGAGTGGGCCTACGTCAAATGAGATTTTATTGGTTACTTCCACTCACATGTCTTGCAGGGAATACACCATTGTACAGCAAAGGATTTGTGGCTGATTTGGTGCTTATATTTCTCTTTTGGTAGTGTGCAGAGTACCTTCCTGTACCAAAGACATTAGTAAGTAGAGGTGAAGGCTCTATGTAGGCACCAGCTGACTTCTCCATGTCCAAGGAATTGGGTATGTGTTGTCGTCAGCAATGGGATCTTGCCCTCAGTTTGTGGAGAGCAACCTTTAGTCTTGGCAACAGCCTGGGTTGTTTGGGGATTTCCCTTTGGCCAACAACTCAATTAGGTGTAATCCAAATCTGCTACTGGAAACTTCATTTGGTGACAAGGACTGACCAGCTGGGGCTCTGTCTCCATCATTACGTAGCGATTTCATTCAGATTGCCTTCTGTTTGGGCTTTTATAGGAATACAGGCTTTCACTTTACAGGTTAAATCTTAGAGCTGTTTTGCTTAGGCTTGGGGGTAAGTGGGGTTACACTTCCTTCAGTGTGTGCCACTTCCTTATGAACATTCGCAGTCAGATGTTTTTACTTTTTGTCTTCATTTTCACCATGATAGTGACTGTTTAGTATCTTACCCTAGCCTGTGCCAACATCTACTTAGAGTCTTTTATGCTCGGGAAACAATAACTTACATGGGAAAATGATGCCTGGAGTGCCTACAAGAGAAAATGTTTTCACGGTGATTTCCTTTACTTGGAGCTGAAGTTTTTCCCACTTGCCCTATGAAAGCAGTCTGCCTTCCTCAGCAGCTACCACAGTCACTTACATTTATCCGGAAGGTTTCCTTCCTAATTGTCTTCTTATTGCTTTCTCAACTTCTCAAGCAGTTTCAGAATTTCGTGTGTCAGTGCTTTTCATCACTAGTCTGTTTGCTCTCGAGGGACTCCCTTCCTCATCTACCTCACCCGTCTCCATGCTGGTTTTAAAAACTCAAGTGAAATCCAATCTTAGTATTAGCCTGCACCATGGCTCAGCATTGCAGAGAGGATGATTTGGCCCCTGCATGGTTGTGAAGACACTTTATCTGTGACCCTTAGCAAGTAATCAGTAATCACCTTTGTGTTCCAGGCATTTACTGTGGGTGACATCACTTTTGTGCATGACTGCAAGAGTTTTTGGTACTCGAAAAACTGATTTTTTTTATATTCTCTAGAATATCACACAAGTACTAAATATTGAACTGAATCAAATAATATCATTTCTGTTATTTTGCAACATCCAGGAATGTTCTCTGAGCTCCTCCCCCACCTCCCCTCTTTCTCAATTATTAGTATTGTAGGTCACATCTTCTGGAAGACTAGCTTGGAAGCAGCATCTTGGTGACTCATCTTCCAATCAGACACCATTAACAAGAGTGAGTAATGCTTACTTTTTACCACGTGTCCAGAATACTGCACTGAGGGCTTTTATGCACAGTATCTCATTCATTCATGCCTTCTCTCTCTCTGAAGTGAGTTATTTTGTTTTTGTTTTTGTTTTTTAGTTCTCACTACGTAAGCAAGACAGAGGGCCAAGAGGGGCTGTGGACTTATCCCATGTCATCCACTGAGTATTTTGCAAGGTTTAGTTACCACCCAGGCAGTCTGACTCTGAAGGTCCAGTGTTTAGCCAAACAGTGTCCTCTGACATCTACACTATACTTGACTGCACTCTTTGAATGTTATAATCCACAAGCAGGGAATGCTTTTCTGCTGAAATAGAAAAAGGCTACCCAGTTTCCTTCCATACTAAATACACACAGTAATATTTTGTTCAGCAAAGGCTTTTTCTTTGAGTCAAGCAAGGGTGGTGTGTCTTGACATGAGGAAATTTCCCCTTGTCCTTGTATGAATTCGACAGACTGCTCCTTCATTGGGCCAGGATTTGAGGTGAGCTGTGATTAGCCCCACCTGCCTGCCATGTTTATGTTAATGGGACACACTGATTGGAGTGCTGAGAAGCTGCGGGGAGCCTGAGTGTGCCTATCAGTATTCCTAGGCTGCCCAATTTGTAACCTTCTAGGGACTCAGATGAAAGTAGAGCAGTCACAAAGTTGTGCTCTGCTGAAGGAGCTTTTCAAGAGAATAATTCACCTTTAGATTTTCATGCAGCTGTAGGTAGCAGCATCAATTAGCATTGGCAAATTCACTGGTGGACCTCACTTTCCTTCATTATCTTCTGATAGATTTATATTAAATAATCAAATGAACTTTGAACAGTTGTGGTTTAAAAAAATTTTTTTTTGGCCTTATCAATCTTAGGTGTTTATTCACAAAGTAATTTATATGTGTATTTTTTTATTTTAGAGATTTGAGTCATTTTCTATGCAATATCTTTGTCTAAGGATAACTGGAATAAAATAAAGATAGACTGCCCCAGTTATTATTAGAGGTGATAATTTGCAGTCTAAGTGTGTTGCCATGGATACCTAAGAACCCCCCAAAGACTCGGGCCTGGGAGTCAGGCCCTAATCCTGAGGTGCCTTTCAATAGCACCAGCTGTCCGGAGTCTGAAAGGCGTGGCAAATTACACCATTATTAGAGTGAAATGGTATGGCTAAGCTAATTATTTGTGGGCTTTAGACACAGGTGTTCATAAAAGGCTGAACGTGCACTCCTAATCAAGTCTGATTGGGCCAGAACAAGAGCCCAGCATGGGACTATCAAAGACTTGTTTATGGTGTCTTTCATTTAAATAAGAAAAGAGGCCACTGTCGGCCTTCTGTTCAGCAGAATTTAGATGTTGCTCTGAGTTCCTCATACCAGGTAATCATATTTGTTATTTCTTTTTGACTTCTTTGAGTCATAGAGTTCTGTTTTCTAGTAATATTTTCCTTTGAAGTTATTTAACAATTTCATGTACGTTGGCCACTCTGTGACTTTGTGCTTAATGTCACTTCTAATGAACACAGCTGAACTTCATGGAAGGGAAAACTAGAACTTTATTACAAATACTGTTCTGGAAACTACGCATTCAGAGAATTGGTAATTTTCCCATTTTTGCTATTTTATTGCCTACAATATTTCTCTAGTACTTCCTGTGCCCATTGTATATCAGGTAACAAGTTGATTTAAAAATTTACTTTAAATTTTTCTTTCATATAATGTTATTTGGTTCAATTAATATTTGAACATCTTTGGTTGTTAAAATGTTTTTTGACGGGGAATGCCATACAGATTAATTATAATGTGATGTTGTATTAGAGTATGATAAAATACTCCTCTTAGCCAAGCAAAACTGAATTTCCTAGTGTTTGCTTCTTTAAAATTGGGAAAATAATAGTCTTTGCTAGTCATAGTCCTTGGAGGAGTGTACATTCAATGGTTACCAAATAATATTCATACATC
Source organism: Peromyscus californicus insignis (assembly GCF_007827085.1). Classification (NCBI taxonomy): domain Eukaryota; kingdom Metazoa; phylum Chordata; class Mammalia; order Rodentia; family Cricetidae; genus Peromyscus; species Peromyscus californicus. The sequence goes on along the minus strand of NW_026294469.1, from coordinate 61,377,793 downwards.
TAATATTTTTGCTTCCAAGTGATAATATCATAGATTTATTATCTTGATAGAATTTTCAAAGAGCTGACTTCTCTAATTTAAAAACTCTAATACAACCTTGTATTAGAGATGTGATCTATACTGTTACCTGATAGTACTAGAATGCCTCAGAGATCCTTTTACTTTATGTTCTTTTCACTTCACATGTTTTGCAAATGTTTATAAATTCAAAAAATATGAAAACATATTTCTATGGAGACGTAGCCTCAGCTATAATTGGATGAAGATTCATCTTCTCCTTGAAGGCAGAGTGTGGACTGGTAAGCGAGATAGATGTGTCCATGTACAGGTCAGTGTGTCAGCCTAATAAGAGTGTAGGCATGTAGGAACACAGGGAAATGCATTTTATCTCCAGCTTCGTTCAACTGGGGTGCTAGTCTCCTTTGTAGCTCTGTTCTTGGACATAGTTCCTTTCCAGAAATGGTTATAAGGCCTCTAACGACAGTCATTGGTGACTTCTATAATAATACAATATGCAATGACACAAGATGGAAGTCAATACCTCCCCACCCCAACCAATAGGTATTGTGCAATGAAGGAGTGCCCTTGGAGTGATTAGGAGAAACCTTGCCATGACCACCTTGAACTCACAATGGCTGTAAAGTTCATTCTGAATCACGCAGTAAAATTTCAACCAGCAGCCAAAAGTCCACTGTGCTTATAGCTCTTGTAAAGGAAGGCCTGGGCTTGGCTGTGGTCAGGCAGGCACTGGTGCTATCTGCACTGTTACTTTCTACCAAAATACAATTTCTTTTCTGCTTCCATCTCTCATGATTCAGAGATAGAACTGCTCCAATGTGTCTGAGGAACAGAACTCTGTCTGGACTCTCTGTAAACCTATGGAAGAGCAATTATTGTGAGAAAATTATATATGTGGAAGAAAATGCCAGATCTCCGATTATTAATGGGAGTGACTGGAGCACATGTGCCATTCAGGATTCCTGGCTATGATGTAACAAGCACTCAGACTCTCAGGAGCCAATAGCCTGAGAATGTATTTGTGCTCCAGCTATGTGTTCATATAAGCTGAGCAGATGGCGCTGTTCATGTTAGTCAGCAGGAACCCGGGCTCACGATGCTGCATATAACACCTGCTACTATAATCACCATTGTACAGGAAAAGGGAATCATTGACTAGCTTCTAAAGTTTATGCACTAGTGACACAAGTAACTTCTCCTCACATTGTGTGTGCTCTACAGATCACGTGGCCATGCTGAAATTCAAAGGATAGCATTGCAAGGGGCATTGAGCAGAGATGTGTTTAGTGAGCAGAAAACACAATCCGCTATAACATGTTCTGAATCAGATGCTCCAGGTAGAATCCATACAGACAGAATTGTTTAAGAACAAGATACTTAGCTGTTACATAAAAGATAAATCCCCACAAGGGAAGCAGGAGAGATTGTATCATGATGTTACATATGCATATATCTTCTCTTCTGTTTGGAAATCACTCCAAATGACCCAAATACAAGAAGAAATGCTATGCATGGAATAGGAGGAAGTTCTAAGAAAAGTGCCACTTAAGCTTCCTAATTATAAGAATTATAGTTGATAATGAAATGGCTTAAGTCATACAGCTAAAAAACAGAACATAGAAAATTAGTAAATTAGTAGATGAACAATAAAAGCCGGAAGGGAAGTAATTAATAGATTTATAGTGGTAATAATAACATAAAAAATATTAAATTAGGAAATTTGATCTCTTAAAAAACATATAGGTCATTTAAAGTAACAATAAAGGAGAAAAGTCACTAACAGTTTTGATCAAGAAAGTATGGAATACATAAAAAGCAATATTAGAAATGAGAATAAATACAGGCAGACATAAATACAGGGATAGAGAAAATGAAGTTATTGGAGAAAAGTATTATAATTCCATACCTAAAAATTTAGTAAAGTAACTCTTGAAAATGTAGAAAAACTAACCAAATGTGGTGATATTTTATTTGTGCTGAAATGTGGTGATATTTTATTTGTTCGTTAATAAATAAAACTTGCCTGGAGATCAGAGGAAAAAGGCCAGCCATTATAAGTAAACAAAGAAGTCAGGCAGTGGTAGCGCAGACCTTTAAATCTACCACTTAGCAGGTAGGATCTCTGTGTGTTCAAGGCCACACTAGCGAACAGAGCCAAGCTTGGTGACACACACCTTTAATCCCAGTACCAAGCTTAGCTCCAAAATTTCTATTCATAACCATAGATGGGTACATCAGAACATCAGACACTTTAGATATAACTATGTTGATTGAGTATCTTTCATTTACTTTTGTGGGGCGAAGTTGTATGCTGACATATGGGTAGATGAGAAAGGATATCTCCTAGTGTATAAGGAACGGTCACTTGTAATCCCTTGCCTGGTCTGTATCATGTTGTTTGCCAGCTGGTTTGCTGATTTTCATCTTTCTCTTGTAAATATATTTTCATTACTCACTTCTAGTATTTGTCTGTATAAACCCCATGATGACTTACCTCCTCCTACAGATAATTAGTTAAGCCCTTTGCTATCCTCAGTATTTCTCTAGCCTATTATAAACACAAATGCATAATTTCACTGCCTTATCTGACTTCTTACTGGAGTCTGAGAGCTGGTGTGTTTGAAGACAAGTTGACCATGTAGCTTAATTAGGCTCTTTCCAAAGATGAGAAGCAGAACCATCTACTTGCTGACTTAGTGTTCATTCCAGAAAACTAAAACAAAGAACAAGCAAACCGGAAAGGAAGTACTAGTAGCCTTCGGACATCCTAGAGTGCTCTTCAGGATACAGTTTCTCTCTAGTGCTATTAGTCCCTTCACACCAGGCATGTGATCCCCATCTAATGATGGTCAAAGGCAATCCTGATTAATCAGCTTCGGTCTTTCTTTTGTACTATGCCTACTCTTCCTACTGCTGTCCTCATTTTCTTTCTATTCATCTCATGCGTAAATTTCCCAAGATATTTAAATGAACTACCTCTCACAATAGTGGGTTCCAGCATTCACAGAAAAAGCCTTTGGGATTTTAGATCATCATATATTATCTAATCATTTTGAGGTCAGAATGTTCCTGTACAGCCAGGAATAACTCAAGACTAGAGTCATAAAATACTATATTATGGAGATAGTTTCACCAAATGAAGACTGAGCCAAGGAAGGCCTTAAGACTACCATGTCCTTGGAAAACAAAGTTGTATGTTTGCTAATAGAACCCTGCACAGGGCCTTTAGTATGTCATACACACAGTCAATTGTATTAGTTGAGTGTAAAAATGCAAAACATCCTAAGATGACAATATATTCATCAAGGAAGGTAAAAGGCAAAGTGTTTCCCAGGATTAATAGGTTGTTTAGTCATTTAGAAATCACTTCTTAGGTTCAATACATGTCAAACAATGTTCTAGATATGGTGGAGATAAAATATAAATAAGAAAAGGTGGATCTGGTGGCAAAATCTGTCAAGCTATTATGTTATAATGTATCACGGTGGATGATAGAAAAGGAAACTCAACAAACCCAAGCTTTTGAAATAGGGGAATGTAGTGGTTTGAAAGAAAATGCCCCCATAGGGAGTGGCACTATTAGGAGATGTGGCCTTGTTGGAGGAAGTGTGTCACTGTGGAGGCAGGCTTTGAGGTCTCATATATGCTCAAGCCACACCCAGTGAGACAGTTTGCTTCCTGTTGCCTACAGATCAAGATGTAGAACTCTCAGCTCCTTCTCCAGCACCTATCTACCTCCATGCCACCCTCCATGATGATAATGGACTGAACCTCTGAACTGTAAGCTGGCTCCAACTAAATTTTTTTGTTGTTGTTTTTTATAAAAGTTGCTGTGGTCATGGTGCCTCTTCACAGCAATAGAAACCCTAACTATGACTGGGAAGGGATAGTTTACTTCCCTAAGGCACCGAAGAAAAGCAATTGAGGTAAGGGAGTAGGAAGTTGTTTCAAATCAGCTTTGTAAGAGCTTACCATTGAGTGTGGAGTTGGGAGAGAGTTTTTACAACTTCTTCTTCCATCCTATGAGTAGTTTTCTAATTACTCTTTTTGAACAATGGCTACCCTTCAGTGAGTTCTCAAGAGAGATGAAGGTTTACTTCAGAACATGCATTGAAAAACTACACGTGGCAGAATTTGAGGGAATGGGAAGCCCTTCTGATTTTACAGATTGATTAACATGACTGTGACCCTTAGCTCCTTTTGGCACATACACATATATGGCAGTTGGAATGGGTTTAAAAGTATTTTAGCTTTTGACTTAATGCCTACCATATTCTGGGTTTTGGTTACACATAGTTCAGTTTCTAGATAACCAGGACTTGAGATTGTGTCTGTGCACCAAAGATGTTTTTAGGAAGTGAGGACTTTTTCAGGACGTCTACAAGGTAGGGAAAACAATGCCATCTTCATAGCTATAAATTGCAGTCAGTGATGATGAATAAAATGGAGGTGATCTTCCTACAGCTAGGATGAGATTCTATCTTATTAGAGAGTCATTGCTAGTTAAGAAGATAAACTATGCTATGTATAAAATAGTGGCAGGGCATCTGGAGACAATTTCCTGTATCTCAAGAAGGTGTGGAGACACTTAGCTAAAACAAGTTAGAAGGAAAGTGAGGTAGCAGTGTGTTTGAAGAGGTATAGAATACGTTAGGGATCTGGAGTCCTCAAACAGTTCCCAGGTGCTCAAATAAGGGGCAAAAGCAAAGTCTTATAGCTATCTAAAGTTGAATGGCCTGCCTTCCTTATAGGTTCAATGCATTTGTAATCATCAAGAAGGTACCAGAAACACTGCGAATCAAAAATGCTAGAGAGGAGATTTCTGAACTGGTGTTTCTAGTGGGAGATGAGGATGAAGCTGTGATGGGGTCGTCTAGGTCTCTTTCTAAACACAGCCTTTTTTTTTAATCAAAAATGTTATGTTCCAGAAGACATCTCTCAGGAGTTAGCCAAACTGTTCTCAACAAGCACATGTATTCATTCATTGCAAATCATCATTTGTATAACAAAAAATTATATCAGACACTTTTACCCTTAACAAGTACAACATTACTATTGCCTTCCTAGAGGCTGTTTTAAGATGTAACAATGTCATTAGAACTTCAAAGCAACCTAATTTAAAGAAATGGTCAGATCATATCCCTATTTTATAGAGGAGGAAACTAAATTTCCAAGAGATGGTGCTTCCCAAAGAACAAAGTTGGGACTCATTAGGCCATCATGATGTGTTGATGTGCGTTTGAAAAGTTCTTAATTAGAGTGGCTGTGGACTTGTGTTGGAAATCCCTATAACAATGCTATGAATGGACACAGGAGCATTTTTTTCTGAGTATAACAGATCAGGAGACTTTGCCAGCTAGGATCCTGCCAGTCAGGGTACAAGACCACTAAGTATCTGTTACTGGTCCAAAGTGAACATTACGTCATCCCTGGATTCACAGGATGGAATTTTGAGACTTTGTGCAATGGGAGTTATTAAAGTGATAATAATTGATTTTCTTAATTATCACTTACACCAACTCTTTGAGTATCTTTATCTTCATATTAAATAAAAAATGTCAAGTCTTCAAGGGAAACCATTTTAAAAGATAAATTACTGTAAATTAGGAGTCCTTTTATGTCTTCCAAATAGCACCCTGCTTGTTTTGTGTCTCATATGTATGACATGCCAATGTCACTTATCTATACCTAAGTGCTATATGGGAAAGAAAAATATGTGAAAATTTGTCTTTCTCCCCCCTCATTGATGTTTCTTATTCCTCTTCTCCCCTTATACCGTTTTTTTCACATCATATTTCCCATTGTGCATTCATTATACATATATAAAATACATATATGTATATAATAAATATATTTATATTAACTCCCTAGTCTATACATGAGAAAAACATTGGTCTAAGTCTGGTTAATTTTGCTTTATATATGATCTCTAGTTCCCTTCATTTTCCTGATAATTTCATGATTTTATTCTTCTTCACAGCTGAATAAAACCTCATTGTGTACATATACAATATGTTCATTACCAATTTTCCTGTTGATGGGCATCTAGGCTGGTTTAACATTTTGACTTACTTATTGCAGCAATAACCATTGATGTCCAAGATCTCTGTGGTATGTTGACTTAGAGTTCTTCAGGTATATATTTGGGAGTGAAATTGCAAGTTTTCATTTATATCTCTATGATGACAAAAGAGGGAACAGTTTTTGTTTTTCCAAATATTTCCTGGCCATGGGTATTTCTTCTCTTGAGAAGCATGTATTCAATTTACTTGCCCACTTATTGTTTGATTACATGGATTTTTTTTTAATTTATTTTAATTTATTTTGCAATACAATTCAGTTCTACATATCAGCCACGGATTCCCTTGTTCTCCCCCCTCCCGTCCCCCTCACCTTCCCCCCAACCCCCCCCCCATTCCCATCTCCTCCAGGGCAAAGCCTTCCCCACAGACTGAGGTCAACCTGGTAGACTCAGTCCAGGTAGGTCTAGTCCCCTCCTCCCAGGCCGAGCCAAACAATCCTGCATAGGCCCCAGGTTTCAAACAGCCAACTCATGCAATGAGCACAAGATCTGGTCCCACTGCCTGGATGCCTCCCAAACAGATCAAGCCAATCAACTGTCTCACCCATTCGGAGGGCCTGATCCAGTGGGGACCCCTCAGCCATTGGTTCATAGTTCATGTGTTTCCATTCATTTGGCTACTCAGCAGAGAAAAACAATGACATCATGAGGTTTGCAGACAAATGGATGGATCTAGAAAAAATCATCCTGAGTGAGGTAACCCAGACTCAGAAAGACAAACATGGTATGTACTCACTCATAGCAGGATACTAGACATGAAACAAGGATGACTTGTCTGCTACTCACATCACCAGGGAGGCTACCTGGAAAACAGGACCCCAAGAAAGACACAGGGATCGCCCAATGACAGAGAAATGGAATGAGGTCTACACGAACAGCCTGGACATGAGTGGGGGTAATGAAAGGAGAGGGTTGAGGGAAAGAGAGCTTGGGGGAGCGGGAGATCCCAGCTGGATCAACAACAGAGAGGGAGAACAAGGAATAGGAGACCATGGTAAATGAAGACCACATGAGAATAGGAAGAAGCAAAGTGCTAGAGAGGCCCACAGAAATCCACAAAGATACCCACACAACAGACTGCTGGCAATGGTCGAGAGACAGCCCGAACTGACCTACTCTGGTGATGGGATGGCCAAACACCCTAATTGTTCTGCTAGAAACCTCATCCAACTACTGAGGGATCTGGATGCAGAGATCCATGACTAGGCCCTGGGTGGATCTCTGGGAGTCCAATTAGCGAGAATGAGGAGGGTTTATATGAGCGAGAATTGTTGAGACCAAGGTTGAATAAAGCACAGGGATTACATGGATTTTTGATGCATTTCTGTTCTTAGAGTTTTTATAGATTCATGATATTAATCCTCTGTTAGGTTATAGTTGGCAGTAGTTTATTTTTTACATTTGTATATTGTCTTCACTCTGTTGATTGTTTTAGAAGGCTTTTGAAATGTATTTCTATCTAGAATAAATAAGGAGCTATGAATGCTTGAGAGGCAGGTATTATATTGTTCCTGTTAGTATACCTCTGTAGTACATAACTTGAGATCAAGTATGAATATACTTACAGAGTTATTCTTTTCAGGCAACCTTGCTTTGGTGATTCAGGGCTATTTGTGCTTCCATGTTCATTTTAACATTTTTTCCATATGTTTGTGAAGAATGGCATTGGAATTTTTATTCAGATTGCATTAAACCTTTAAATTGCTTTTGGTAGCATGATCATTTTCGCAATATTAATTCTATGAACCCATGAACATGAGAGGTCTTTCCATCTTCTAGTGTCCTCCTGGATTTCCTTCTTGAGAGTTTTAAAGTTTTTATTTTAGGTGTCCTTCACATCCTTGACTACATTTGCTCCAAGGTTTTTGTTTGTTTGGTTTTTTGGGGGTGTGGTTGAGGTTATTGAGGGTGGAATTGTTTCTAATCTTTTCAATTAGAAACTGTTCTCTGAAATCAGCCCTAAAGACACAAATTTGTACCTGATGTTGACTCTCAGAAATCCTCAGGAATTCCTGAACCACATGATAGCTCACTTGTTAAAAGGATAAACAGATGAACCATCATGGACTTTGGATGGACGGTATCATGGGTACGCATCAGTAAACCAAAGTAACCAATCCTTACCCAGGTTATAGGTTGATGTCAATATGCTGTGTGTTTAAACTACTCTATTTAGAATTCCTATAGATGGAATATTCTTAAATGATACATATTCTGCAGTAAGTCCATAAACTGCCTCATAATTAGGAATGATATATCATGTGTGTTCATTTTCAGTTGCTGGTTTAAGGCTCCCCTCTATTACATCTACTAGTACTATAAATATCTAGTATTTATATTGTTGAGTACTTTTTATATGCCATGAACTGTGCTATTTCATATCTTTTCTTATTTAATCTTTGTATCAGTCCTATTAGAAAAATAACACAAACATCCTTTTGTTAAAGATGGAGGAAGGAGTAGCTGACTTTAATCATCAGAATGTCTGGACATTTGAGATTTTCCTCTACATTTCAGTCCTGTGTTGTTTCTGTAGTATCTGAAGCATTATTCTTAGGACCACTGAGGTTTCTCACAGAAACAAAAGTCTTTGATTTTTAGGAGAATATTTAGTCTTGCCAAATGCACACTTCTTGGTTTCAATTAATTGTTGTATTCTAATTACTTTCTTGTTGTCCTCAGACTTCAATTAGGTAGACTTGTAAATAGATTCCATATGACTTTTAGGAAGGCAGGCGGAATAAAGGTTAAGAAACACCACTTTGTTTAAGAATGTGAATGAATACGTGAGCAAGCCAAACTTTTTCTGCCCATAAAAAGCTTGGCCTGGGCTTTAAGAATTCCTTCAAATGTACAATTTTTTTTATATTCTTCATGGAAGATTTGTCTTTCTCAGTATTAGAGGTTTTAGAATACTGGAAACTGGATTAACTCTTTTCTCTTTCAGTTCAGAAATTAATTAGTCTTCGATTTTTCTCCTTGTAGTTAACATTAATATTTGACATGGGACAGATTTCTGCAAAAACCTTTCTGGCAAACAACATTCTCTGATTTTCTACCAGCCAGCTTTTCTCATTACAGAGATACTGTTACACCCATTAATCAGGGGCAGCATGTGTGTTATATGAAATCATGTATACACAGCCATGGGGACCTGGAAATAATTGCTAATGAACTTCATTCTCCTCCACAGGGCACACAGCCTCAAACAACCAACCCTGCCCGATGACCTCAGTGCTCCTCAAATCCCAACTGGACACACCTCAGTTTACCTTCCTGCTTTCCCCTTAGAATGCTCAGCTAACAGCCACAGTGTCTGAACTGCTCAGTTCCTGAAGCTTGGGATTTTCTAGCAAAAAGATTTTGAGCAGGGCTCTGGCATGTGACTACAGTGTTAAGTCCCTACAGACTTATGGCCTCCTGAGACCCTCTTCAGATGCTAATATTCCCACAAAGTGCTTTGGCCCCAGCTGGCCTTCACCTGCAGCCCTGACAGGCAGGAGCCTCTACAATGAGGCCAGGTTTCCATGCAAATAGGAAGAACACAAATGGCAGATGACAGAGAGCTTGCAGGAGCTATAAAGAATTTTAAGTCAGCTTCCAGGCAGTTAAAATTAATTGCTCTGAACACAAAGGCTAGGCAGAAGCCCCTTTCGCCTGCCATTTTTTTTATTTGTTAGAGATAGAGTGACTTGAATTTGCTGCTAATGTTCACACTTAAAATGAAATGATATGACCACCATTAATATTCAAAAGCATTTTTAAACACAGGAAAAGGTGCTGTGTGGTAGGGGAAAAAAAATATCAGGTCATTTAGCAGTGTCCTTAGCTGTTTCCTTTGTTTTATGGGGCACTCTGTGGAAATGATATATTTTTATATGATTGCCAGGCTAAGTTCTGATTTTTTGTTATTATTAGACATGGCTTGCAGCCCATTTATTTGAGTTTTTAAAACAGATGAGTAGAAAGCTACTTCATTTACCAACACACCATGATTCCCTAAAGACACAAATCAAAAGCACTGCCTTCCTTTACAATTGTTCTGGAACTAGTTTCAAGTTTCTAATTCCTCGTCCCAGTCTGCTTTTTACTTAGTCCAGAAGACACTGATGGAGACCTATGCTGTACTCAGCTCCCCTTCCCAGATCGCAGAACCCTGCTTCTCAATACAGAGGTGGTTTAGAAATCCTTTGTTAAGAATACTGAGCTAAAGCTTAGTGTTTTGTTTTGTTTTGTTGTTTTAATTCAGAGAGTTCCTTTGTGAATAAAAATATAGTCATTCCAAATTGATATGTCCCTTTAGTTGCTCTTTGTTTTAGAATATATGTATGGATACAAAGACTAAGTAGCATCTAAAGTGAACTTATAGTTAACTGCCATTGCATCTCTCTGTGTGATAATGGCTGCGCATATGTGTGTAAGCCATTCATCTGGTCTCCAGATATTATCAGCACATCTACTCAGCATGTCTATGCCTGAGTCCCAGGCTGCCTCTCAACATTTATATGACTTCTCTGGGAGCACTCTGTCATTTCTTTCCGTTAAAGGAGTAAGCATGTAGCAGGAGGAAAGGAAGGTAAGGTGGTGGCTGTGGTTTTGCTGTTCTCAGTCTTTATAACCCTTTTGTCATCATTTAACTAAACTTCTCCCCACCTGTTTCCTCCTTATGAGGCAAGAGTGCTTTATGCCTGCTGGATTTATCTCACAGCCAAGAGGGAAATGATGGTTACTAACAATGGTTGAGGGTGGACTTTGGGTAGCATAAAATTAGGCTGCTATTCCTAATTAAAATAGTATTTTGTACTTTGAGAGAAGAAAGTAAATATGTCTATTTTTATGTACTGAACTAAGTGAGGAAAACTATGAGCTCTTGAGAAAATACCATTTTACAATCAGAAGTAGGATGAAATCTCGAAGTTCCTTAAAACTAGCATTATTATTTTTTTTCCTAAAATTAATCTGACACCAATAGAAAGACAAGAGAACCATCAGAAAAGAGAATTTGATAATATTCAGAAAACATTCACTGAACATGTGCATCCTGTCAGACATCTTGCTGGGTTTTTAGGAGTGAGATCTCAGTGATTTCCTGCACCATCCCGCAGCAGAGAGGGTGTTAGTAGTGTGTGCGTCCCATTCCTCTCCTCTTTTCTTACAGTCCCTTTGAACACTTTCTTGAAATTACTTCTGGTTTTCCATAGGTAACAGTTTGACACTGATAGGTACACTCTCAAAGTCATGAGTACGAAGCTTTGTCCACCCACTGTCGTTCAAAATTTTATAAATTTCAAGAACTTACATTGAAGCTTCACCTGTTCGTATTTGGGGGTTCTACATCATCATCTGTAAGAAGGAGGAGTGTGTGATTTTTATTTGAAAGTTATATGGTCCCCATATTAAACACAATTTTAGCAAATACACAGAAATAAATAATAAATAAAAATATTTTCTGTTATAGCTAATTTATCTTATATGACTTTTTCTCAGAATAATTGTCATTAAATAATAATAGCTAATAAATAACTATCTTAGACCAAAAATTCTATGTTCATGCATTTTCTTCATGCAATTTATTTTTTGCTGTTAATCTCTACTGCAGTGTCATTACTAACGAGGAATTATGTAAAGTGATAAGTACATTGGTTTATTCGTGTTTTTTTCTTTTGGTGAATTAAAGATATTTCTCACTAAGATTTCAAAGCTCCTCTACTTTCTTTAAGACTGATCTTTAAATGCTTTCTTTTCCCTGAGTACAAGCAGTTCCATGCTGGCAGATCCCAAATAAAGCACATTCCTGTGGCTCACCACAATGTGATAGTTGCAGTAGCTGAGGGAGAGATGGAAAGATAAGTAAACAGAAGGTGACTATATGCGCATAGACGGACGAATTACACCACAAGTAAGTGCTAAATATCTTGTCCATATAGAAAATAACAATCTTCATTTAAAGAGAAAAGGCAGTAGGCTTTAAGGTTTTGTCTTCATGCTTGACTAGATGAAATGCTACTTTGAAAAGGTATGGTTAAATTATTAAGATCATGTTCAGTTCCAAAAAGAAAATTGTAGTAGATGTTCTTTTCTCTCTTCCTCTTGGAAGTTATTGTGACACATTGTTTAGACTCCCTGTCCTAAAGAGGTGACCAAAAAACTGTACCTGACCTTGGACAAAAAAGATGAACAGCAGTTTGTGGGTCACATGTATTTGCTCACACATGGAGTCTAGCAAGCACAAGTTAAGATTCTTTACTATCTGCCTTGCCATAAGAAACTGAGAAAGCTTTGGAAGCCTCAGTCTGAATTCTGCATTCTTTTTAGGTAGGACCTTCACTCAAAGGAAGAGACTCCTGGCCAGCTTCCTCCCTCGTTCTGACCAGCTGTATGCTACCCATGGCACTGAGGTTGCAGCCTAGTGGGCTTCAGACTCTTGCCAGCCTACGAAGTTATTCAGCCAGTCACATCTTACCATAAAGTCCAGAGAACCAGGTGACTGTCTTCCACAGCTTGTATTGCTTTACCTCATCCTCCAGGCACAGAGTTTCTTTATAAAAGTTTTTAGAAGTTTAAAGTTGTCTTGACTCAATTTATCTTTCATTTCTCTTTATTCTTGAAAGTTTCAGGTATGTATACAGTGTATCTTGATCGTATCCACCCCTCATATCCCTCCCTCCAACTCCTGTCAGGAACCCCTACTCATCACATATCTTCCTATTTTTATTAATTAATAAATTTGTTTGTTTATTTATCTCACTGGGTTCAATTAGTGCTGCCGAGATGAGCATGGGTGTGAAGGCATCTGTTGGAGCATGACCTTTCTTTTGACTCTATGAGGTGGAAGTCGGTTTTTTGTTTGTTTGTTTTTTTTGACACATACATGCTCTTGCTAAAGGCAAGCATCCCTCCACATAATATCCTATATTAGAAAAAAGCCAACAAATTTTCCACAGGCTGGGTGATCTTTGTTTCTAAAGCAAATCAACTAGAAAGTAGTGAAGTTCATTTAAAACACCCTTCATGCTACAGAAAAAATATGGTATGATTGCAGAAGACAGAGTAGAAAGATTGTTAAGAGCCAGAGGATCAGGGAGTATGCTGTGAGAATGTATCTCCTAGGAATGTCAGATGCTACGTCCATAAAATCTCACCAACATGACTGCCTAAACATGAGCTGAACAAGGACAACAAGAGACATGCTAAAGTAGACAAAGTTCAGGAGACATCAACCCTACACAAAGAACTACATGCAACTAAGGAATGCTAAGAGTGGGAGAAACAGTCTTCTCCAGGGAAGGGCACACTGTAGCTAGAGTTTTCCTGCCTGGCCCACAGTCAGGACAAATCTCTCTCACCTGCCAGTCCCACAGCCACTCAGACCCGACCAAGTAAACACAGAGACTTATATTGGTTACAAACTGTATGGCCGTGGCAGGCTTCTTGCTAACTGTTCTTACAGCTTAAATTAATCCATTTCTATTCATCTATACCTTGCCATGTGGCTCGTGGCTTACCGGCATCTTCACATGCTGTTTGTCATCATGGCGGCTGGCAGTGTCTCTCTGACTCAGCCTTCCACTTCCCAGCTTTATTCTCCTCCTTGTCCCGCCTACACTTCCTGCCTAGCCAATGGCCAATCAGTGTTTTATTTATTGACTAATCAGCAACACATTTGCCATACAGAACATCCCACAGCACTTCCCCCTTTTTTTTTAAAAGGAAGGTTTTAACCTTAACAAAGTAAAATTACATATAATTTGGGAATTTGGGCGTAGCTTCTCTTACTACTTCCTGCTGGAGGGGGGCGCTGTATCTTATGGGGATACAAAGAAAATTTTAGAATTATGGAATAGTCCATGAGGGCGTATCGTCTGAGCCAGTTGCCTTCAAATCGTTCTGGATGTTGGATCATCTGGGCCATGGTGTCATCGGAGACCTTTCAGGGGGTCTTGGCTGGTCAAACCTGATGTATCTTAATCTGGAACAAATCCATAGCCTTTGGCTTTCTGTGGGAACAAAAGCAGAGTCTCCTTTCCAAAGCAACATATCCTTATATTCAAATTTTGAAGTCAAGTTACCTTTAAAATATACATTTTGGCATAACTCAACAGCTTTTACAATCAAATGTTTTTCTGCAGTTAAAAGTCCCAAAGACAACACAATGAAAAATCTCTGTGTAATATCCATTTTTACGTGGCTTATTTTTTATACTACCTTTACTGACTCTTTAAAGACTTTATTTTTTGAAACTATGTATTTGTTTCTATAACTCTATATATCATCTTTTTTGTCTCTTTCAAGCCTACGTATCTTTTACACACATTGTAAACTATTACATCTGAATCTGTCTTATTGTGAATCTATTGCCTTAAACTGCAGCAGCTGTGGCTGCTGGCTCCACCCACCTCAGCTTCCCAACATGGCAGTGTTACCTTTTCCACCAGCTCTGGGAGCTATCTTTGGTCTATGCTTTTAGCCAAGCAGCGTGTAGTCCAGAAACCTCTTTTTTTGTTTTGTACCTGCAAAGGCTAAACACCATGCAGCTTAATGTGCCACTTGCAGAGGCCTCATTCCTGCCATACTGCAGGTCAAGCGCACACGCTAGGAACCCACCAGTAGCTCAAACTGGCAGCTGCCGCTCATTTGAAAGAGACAATTAGCAACTGTTTTTAGCTCCATTTTAGAATCTTTTTTCTCAGGTTTTAGGTGGAAACTCTTGCCACCACGTTGGACACCAGCACACAGATTGGTTATACAATACCAAATTTTCCGTCCTAAAAACATACTATACAGTATATAGACCGAGCATGCTGTATTTAGGAATATATATGTATGCACGTAATTTATTCATTTAATAACCATTAATGTACAAAGAGGACATCAAATTGAAAGAAAATAAGGAGGGTTAAATGGGATGGTTTGTAAGTAGGAAAGTAAAGGGAGAAATGATATGATTCTGTTACAATCTTTAAAAGTATAAAAAATAATTAAAAAAAAGAACCGAGAGGGATGATGGAAATCTTACTTATTGTATCAGTCAGTAGCATTGTAATAGGGCCCTCCTGTCTTTGCCTGCTGGACACACCCATTTAAAAGAGATTCTCAATTGATTCATCACCTCATACTTTCAGTCTCTTTAAAATTAAATATATAGTGAGTTGAAATCCCAAATCAATCTATGTGTCATTGTACAGAATGTTAGGAGAGAGGCAAACATGAAAAAAAGTCATGAAACATTGTCCTTGGTTGAATGACAATCACATTAGAGGCCTAGAGATAGAAATTATGGGTTCTTATCTTCTTTTTTCTCTGGAGTTTATCTTCAAGACTTTCAAAGTCACTCACGCAGTCAATTCCAGAAACGTTTAACACAGTTGGCACATGTGGGACATTTTATGCTCCCACAGCTGCTTCTTCTTAGCCTGCATTACTATCATTCAGTAGCCCTTAGGCTGGCTAGATTTGGTTAATCTCAAATTATCCTAACTGAATCATTCTCTTCTTCCTCGAGTAGAACTTCCTTGACTCCTTGAGGATGTTGTAGGGTAGGTGATTTCTCACCCTCTTGCTACCTTAGCACACCCTGGTCAGAACATCTCACCTGTTTCATGGAACACAACAGAGCTCCACTACACTAAGCAAATGGTAAAGAGAAGATGTGGTTTACCTCCATCCCCCAGCACTTTACATTGTGAGCTCAGACCAATGGTAGGACTCTTGTTTATTATTGGTCTCAGAAAAGTGGAAACAGATCATGTAAGAAAAGTGGAAACAACTCATGTAAGAAAAGTAGACAAATTTATTACATTTTGATTACAGGGAATTGATTTTGAATTCAATAGATGGTCACAGACATTCACTGTATGCTTTTCTGTGGAATTTTATAAGGTGCATGTTTTTCACACTTTTATAATCACTATGTAACTACAGATGCCATGAGGACAGAAATCCCATCGTGTCTGCTTGCAGAAAAGCCCCTCAAACAACATGTCTAGAATAGATGAATAGCAAGGCCATGTCTCCCAGCATATGTAAAGACAATCCTCTATTCACACACAGTCTTTTCTCCCTATTGGAGAACTCACAAATAATCCTATGAGAGAGGTGCTGGGATTGCATTAAATTAATCTAGATTCAAAGAATATTTGATCATTATAGTCAGGCACTGAAGTCTTGACATTTATCTCAAAGTTCATGCTGGTGATGACTGCATTTGTCATCTAAACCTAGCGATTAAAAAAACCAAAACCAAAACAAACAAACAAAAAAACCCCTAAAAACTAGTGTGAGCCAGTATCTCCATTTTACAAGCAAGAAAATTGAGCATGAAGATATCCACACAGCTTTCCAAAGACCATCTGCTTGTGGATGGTGGCACTACAGAATGTTTCAGCTAACAGGTGGGGCCGACTTCAAGTACCCTTTAAGACGGATAAATCTAAAATATTTATGTCAGCCAATTCATTTAACTTTATTTCATTCATGTTATTCCTACATAGGTGTGAATGAATGAATGTTCATGAGGGTGCTTATGATTATGTGTATGTGAGTATGCTTTTTGAGACTGGGAATGCAGTTCTGTATATATGTTCTTTCAAGGAATGCAGTGTGTGTGTGTGTGTGTGTGTGTGTGTGTGTGTGTGTGTGTGTGCATGCACGCATGTGTGTTACTGTGTATGAATGAGTACATGAAGTTGGGTGTAATTTGTTTCTTGGCTGGAGTGTTGGTATTGGCATAGCAGTATCCTCTTTGGAGGAGGAAATGGCAAGAGTCTTGGCGTTGTTGAGAGTTGAAGCTCATATGCATCAGGCCTGCAGAAGTGCCACCCACCAGAATAGATCAGCTCCTCACTTCAGGCTTTCCCAGATGATACTGGTAGGCCTGTGATGCCATGATCTATCCAAGAAATTGGAGTGCAGTCTGTATTCTTACCTGTTGTTGATTCTTCTTGTCTTCTTATCCTTCTGTGTGAGAAGAAAACAAAAACCTGATTGAGTTGGTCAAAGGAACTTGGACCAGAGAGGATCTTTGGAGGGGTATGGGGATTTTGCTCTCCCTCAGCACTCCCTTCTCCTCATGTAGGGTTTCTCTTCAGCTGGTATGAGGAGTACAATATCCCACTGTCTAAGCTACGCCTTCAGCTTAGGTTGTCCTCCACTGTGTTTACTCTGTAGTCCTGGGATTATGTGTGTGCACCCATGTGCCGATGAGGTTATTTGTCAGGACAGTCTGTGGCATGTATCACATGCCTCCTTCCATTTTCTCCTGGCCTACAATTTGACCTGGGCCATCTGTGATGCTGTCACTGTTGCTGTCTCTGTAGTCCTGGGAGGAATAAAGAGTAGGGACCCTTGCCTTTACCATGTTGAACTATGATTTCAGAATTTCAAAGCTGACTGACTATCATAGGAACTTACGGGTAGAGTGGGGGAAGGAGGGTGAGAGAAGGCAGTGGAACAGGGAGCTCAATTGGAAGATTCTTTAAAAAATTAAATATGGTGATATTTTATTTGTACTGAAATGTGATTTTATTTGTATGTTAATAAATAAAGTTGCCTGGGGGTCGGAGCTAATAGCAAGCCATAGCAGAAGCTGGGCGGTGGTGGCACATGCCTTTAATCCCAGCACTTGGGAGGCAGAGCTAAGCAGATCTCTGTGTGTTCAAGGATACAGCCAGCATGGAGACACACGTCTTTAATCTCAATACCAACCATAGAAGACCTGGAGGTCTGTATAGATGGGCAGTGACAAGGAGGTCACGTGGTTGGGTTTACAACCAATGAGAAGGCAGAACAGAAAGTCCATAAGAGGACAGAGACACAGGAAGGAGGGCTCTGGCTGAGGAGGACAGCAGCGGCAGTGAAGGGTAAAGTTTTTAGCGCTTAGCTATTACTCTGACCTCTTGGGCTTTCATCTCTGCATTGGCTCTGTGTTTCTTATTTAACAAGACGGTTACATCTACAATTAAAAGCCTACAAAAAAAATGTGCCGTCTGTTTTGTGTTGGCCAACTACTTCTGGGCATGGGGCCTGCCTTGGAGCATGGTTGATATACCCAGTGACACACCATTGTAGAAAATTGATTTATCCTTTCTTAGCAAGTATCAATTGCAAATAGCTTCTTGGTTAGGGTGCAACTTTACATGCACTTCCCCTTCTCACTGGTGGATTTGTGTGTACTATTATAGTCTCTGTGAGTTCATATGTGTATCAATCCTGTTGTGCCTGGAAGATGCTGTTTCCTTGGAATCATCTACCACTCTGGCTCTTATGATCTTTCTGTCTTCTCTTCTACATAGATCCCTGAACCTTAAAGGCAGGAGTTTGATGAAGACATCTCATTTAGGACTGAGAATATCACCAAACATGGAGAAATAGAGCCAGTGTTCATGGTGCTAAATGGTACTCTGCTTGCTGCAGGAGAAGGAAAGTAACTATCAGCATCACCTAGCTACCAACCCTGTGTCCTAATAGTGACCTGCCTGTAAGATACACTGTAAAAGTAGAGTCACAAACATTGCAGGAGTAACCAACCACTTTTTGAATGGATTTAAGGCCCATACCATGAGATGTGACCCGTAACTGACACTGCTAGAGTGCCCAAGAACATGAGGCTAGGTAGGGTGTACACCCTAAGGGAAAACCTACTACTATTATTCTGCTAATGGATTAGAACAATAAGACAGCTCCTAGTGATACATTGCTATACTTATAGATCAGCGCCTTACTCAACCTTCATCAGAGATGCTTCTTCTTCCAGTACATGGGGAATAACCTAGAGACTCATAACTGGACAACAGGCAAAGAGTATCTATGTTTTTATTTTCTTTAATGATTAGAAACTCTTGGTTCTATTCTTTTCTTGTTACAGTGAGTGTAGATGTTAACAGTTGAATCTTCTCATTTTAAATTAATATTAAAATTATAACCCTATAATGTGCAATATGATTTATATGTATGTATAGAATGAGGAAATCAAGCCAATTGATGTATTATCACCTCGTTTATATTTTTATCATGAGATATTCAAAATTTTTCCTCACAGCTATTTTGGCATATGCATTGGCTTACCTTTTTGCCATTCTGCTGTATAATAAGTATCAAAACGTGTTTCTTACACCCAAGTAAAACTGTTTCTTTTTGACCATTTCACCATTTCTTCCGTTTCCTAAACAGATTATTCCAAGTAGCACTATGTATTTACAAAAGTTTAACAGATATGGCATTTATTATTCCCTGAAAAGACTTTACAAATGTGTGTCTGCTCTTGACCTCATCTCTCTTATACATATGTCAGCATCATATGTTTTTCATATTTCATGGGTGAAACTTATAAAACCACTTAAATTTATATTTAAGAAATATAATTTATAAGTTTTTACATACCCTGGAATCAGATACACCTAGATTGAAGCCAAAATTTGTAACTGCTTAGTTGTGGGACATGATGTCTTCTTACTTTTATATTGCTGTGACAAAACATGATCAAGACAACTCATAGAGAGTTTTCTTCTGGGCTTTTGGTTCTAGAAGAACACAAGTCCATCACCATCACAACAAGGAACATGGCAGCAGGGAGGAAAGCTGAATGTGAGCTCTCAAATCAAGATCAGCTGAGAGCTCACATCCAGATCCACCAACAGAAAGCAAAGAGAGCATGCACAGAATGGCATTGAAACCCTAAAGCTCACCCCCAGTGACATACTTTCCCCAACAAGGCCACCCTTCCTAATCCTTTATAAACATTCACACCAACTAGGGATCAATATGTGAGCCAATGGGGGACAATCTCATTCAAAACGCCATACCTCAGAAAGTTTATTGACCCCTCTGAGCATTATTTCTAAAGCAGAGCTAACAGTTGATATTTATTATGTGGTATGATTGGTGAAATGGTCAGATAGCATACTCAAATGTAAGCACAATGCAGTTGCTCAGTATTAGCTTCTCTTGTTCTAAGTAATAGCCTTGAATTACTAGTGAGATTGAACTTTTGATTATGTCTATCAAGAAATGTGTAACTCTGCTTTAATTTTTATTCTTTCTGAATTATAAGAGTTTAACAGACATAAAAGACAGTAAATCTTTATGACATAAATATTTAAAGTATTTTCACCTCATTTCTCCTCTGCCTTATAATGTTATTTCCCATTTTTCTTTTTTATATGAAGGTAATACTCTATTTATTTCTCCAAGCATTTTCTGTTCTCTGTATCTTCCTGCTGCTCTGAATTAAAATGGTCATGCAGCTTGTTTTGTCCACAGATGAATAAACAAAAATGATAACATCATTTCTGAACACATGTACTGTTATCCAGCATACCCACACCATATCCCCTTCTGTGAAGTGGTGGCAGCTTGTATATTCACAGAGACTTGTATATTCCAGTGACTGAAATGTTTATTGCATTTCTACTCATAAAACATGTAAGCAAAATAAATATTTGTTGCCAGAACTACTAGAATCTGACAGTTGTTCATTATTTTGGTATAATCTAGACTATTTGTTGTATTTTCTTCAGGGTAGCTGCCTTGACTAGAATGCTCAGACAGTCAAGGATGACTGCTGTAATTATTGGAGATAATCTGGGCAGGATAGCTTTTTGTGATGGGTTACCTTCCATGAATATTTTAAAGTAGGAGTTATGACTATATATAATTATTATGTATTATGAGAACCATCAGGGTAGTTAATCAATAAGTTTCCCACCATTTATTTGGATGTTTAGTATGATGTGTAAATATTTTCCACAGACTTACAATGTACTTTAATATTTGCAAAGACAAGGTGAAATATGGAGGAAAGATTCTGCTATCTTTGTTTTTCAAATAATCAGAGATTAAATCATAGATAAAATAAGTCCCAATTTGTGGAATATGTGTGAATTTCTATGACTGTACATTAACATTCTGTCCTTGACAATGACTCAGTTACAGGAGATTCTATATTGTGAGTATATGTTTTTGCTTTGATTAAGGCCTATAAGCTAAACTATAAGTCATGACAGGTGGGAGAGATATAGAACCTTGATATTTCTATGCAAGTGGACCATTCTCTAAACATTAGTTACATGAAATGGCATTTTTCACTCACTCTGAACAGAGCCATACTCTGAAAGGTTGATGTAAGGAGTAGGGAGCCTCTGACTTGACAAGTTGGCTTGCATCAACAAACCCCTTTACTCTCCATCCTTCCTAAGGATCGTGGCCACAGAGCAAGCACTGCTGTTCACACAGACTTCCTAAAGGTAGGGACCACCTGTGGTTGCCGTCTTACTCCAATATTCCTCATGGTTCTTGAATTTTTGGGGAAAGAACCAATGTGTTTAAAAACAAAATTAATTTGAAGAGGTCTGTAAAACCATTCTTCTGAAATGTATATTTAAGGTCTTCAGTGACCAACACCAATGGATGTTGCAACCATGACTTAATTCTGGTCAATATGACTGAGCATAGTTGTAGGTACCATTTTTCTTGCTTACCATTGTAACTTTCTGTTTTCATTACTATCAGCTTTTTTACTTCTGTCACCCATGCATGTGTGTTGGAGAAAGTGAGAAGGAACTCCAAGTCCTCTACTTCCACTGACATTATAAATACCCAGCTTAGGTTTCTATAAAACAATCTTTCAATATCTACCTTTTAATGGTGGTGATCATCAGCTAATTTTATGTGCCAGCTTCAAAAAACTTAGGAGGAGACTTTCTAGAAAGTTTGTTTGAACATTCATTTGTTTCCTATTACAAATGCATACTAGAAATGTTGGTATGCATTAGTCCATTTACCCTTTTTCTATTTTCCATAACTATTTTTATTTATTGCAATCTCTCCACTGGGTTTAGCATTTCTCTAGACAGAGTTACTATTATCCATATTCTGATGAGAATGACAATTCCCTTCTGATGTAGGCTTCCAATGACATGACTGATATACAGATTCCCTGACTCCCTCCTACCACTGGGATCTCACTGGTGTTTGTGTAATCTAAAATTTGTCTTTCTGGAATCAAGCTCAAAGATTGATTTTATCTATATGCATATATATATATATATATATATATATATATATATATATATATATATGTTAGAGAGATTTGTTATAATTTTAGTAGTTTTAGGAGTATTATATAAGCACATCCACAATAAATATTAAAAAACTTACAATTCTATGTGAGGGTTCAAGTTGCTACTTCCCTTTTGCACATCTCCAGATTCTATTTTAACCATAAACTACAAAAACTTAACTTTATGGCCATGGAACTTGTTTCCTAGTTTACCGTGGTACTTGCCTACTTTTCACATGTGAATTTTGAAAATCTACCTTTTAGTGTTTAGTTAGATGACTATTATTTATTAACTCCACTAATGTGAAAAGTAATCAGATTCTCTTGCACTGAGGGAATAGCATCTCCCCACCCTACCCTTTCCCATATAGTGAAAGCTACCTAAGTGCTGACTTTAGCAACAGCATTTAAAAACAGATACAAAAAAATGACTGTAACTTCTCTGCAGTGATTGCTCATTCAACTAACTGTTAAGGCTGATTGGTTACAGTTTGCTTTTTATTTGTTTCAGAGGAAGAATAGAATAGACATATCAAGGTTTTTGCCTTGGATAAATTTTCATACTGATTTAGGAGATAAACAGTAGAGAAGAAGCATATAATTAGAAAGAATTGGGTAGTGTAGCAAACAAGAATAACAGATTTCTATGTGTCTATAATATCTGTAGAAATAAGTTAGTGAACATATTTCCTCATTATTCCATGTCCGTGTCTCCTCTATTTTAAAAAAATGATATTTGAGAGTATAAGTTACATTTGTTATTTATTTTGGATTTTAAATGCTTTAAAGTGGGGATATCTTCTCCTGTGGATTAAAAACTGCTTCAGCCTGGACCTAGCAGAGTGCTAAGGGTAGCGACACCTTCTACACACATGGAGAGTTGTGGCTAAACGTTTACCAGTGGGAACCAACACGGGTGTCATGGACATTGAAGAGGCAAACTGTACTTAGAAATAACAGACGAAAGCATGCTAAACTATGGTGATATTTTATTTGTATTAAAATGTTATTTGTATGTTAATAAATAAAGTTGCCCAGGGGTCAGAGCTATTAGCAAGCCATAGGAAAGCAGAGCAGTGGTGGCGTACGCTTGTAATTCCAGCACTTGGTAGGCAGAGCTGGGTAAGTCTCTGTGTGTTCAGGGATACAGCCATTATTGGATACACATGCCTTTAATCTTAATACCAATCATGGAAAACCTGGAGGCCTATACAGACAGGCCGTGAGGAGGCGGTCATGTGGTTGGGTTTACAACCAATGAGAAGGCAGGACAGGAACTCTATATAAAGACTTTAACACAGGGGTAGCTCTGGTTCGGAGAGGTAGGACCACTGCAGGAGGAAGGGTAAGGTTTTAGCTCTTAGCTCTGACCTCTTGGCTTTCTTCTTTGCATTGGTTCTGTGTTTCTTATTTAATAAGAAGGTTGGTTACATCTACATTTGGCACCCAACGTGACAAAAATCCATTAAAAACCGCTTGGCTTGGCTTGGCGGCAGGTCTGGTTTCCGGCCTGGGCGGCCCGGCTGCCTAGCTCAGGCCCAGGCCTGACTGACCCGCAGCTGGAGCTACTTGCAACTGCTACAAACAACTCAGGCCTGCCCTGCCGAATAGGGCCCCTGCCTGTAAAGGCAAGGCTTGACTGGGCTCAAGAGGCTACGCTTTCTCTCTCTCTCTCTCTTTCTCTCTCTCTCTCTCTCTCTCTCTCTTGCTGGATTCACACCCGGAACACCAGGTGGCTGTGAAATTCCCTGGGATTCTACTGTTCTACCCAGACTTGGTAAGTCAATTAACATATCTATTTAAAAGAGAATTTTTTTCTACATTAAAAAAAATGGGCTTTATGTGTACATTGGGAGAAAATTGGGCTTTGTTTGAAATTTTAGGCACTCTGACAATGAAACAACTATATGAAAAGATTAATATTGATCGAATTATTCAGTTTATTACTTGTCTTATCCTCATTTTACTATTTAAAAAGATAGTCAACTTCAGTGCCAGGATAACAGTCTTAGAAAAACCTGTTAAACCGGTAAAAATGAATTATAGAGAAATTCAAATTCAGACAGAAGAAATAAATAGTGAAGTTGTTTCAAAATTGGATCATAAGGTTACAGAAAGAAAGCCAGTTTTCACACAATCACCCTTAATTTATCCAGTAGCCGTACAGCAGCTACCTGATGAAGAGAATGAACAAAATACTTGGGTTCCAGTTGAAATGTTAGACTTAGGAAGATTTAAGGAGGCAATAGCATCTTATGGCATGCACTCCCCATATGTAAAGCAAATGTTAAACACCTGGTCAACTTGTAATAGGATTCTACCAAAGGACTGGCGGGAATTGGCACAGGCTGTTCTTGAACTGGGACAAAATCTCCAGTGGAAAATGTGGTTCAATAATGAGGCTAAAAATATAGAAAGACAATGGAGGGATAGCGGAATACAAGTCTGCCAGGATCAGCTTATTGGAGAAGGCCAATATGCTTTAGTACAAACACAATGTTCATATGATGTTCAAACCCTAGTTCTATGTCGAACTGCAGCTTTGAATGCATGGGACAGAGATGAAGAACCAGGAAAAAAAACTGAGTCATTTACAAAGGTTATACAGGGCCCCAAAGAATCTTTCACAGATTTCTTACAAAGATTGACTTCAGCAGTACAAAAAATGGTCCCAAATTCAGAGGCTAGTCAGATAATAATTGAATCTTTAGCCTTTGAGAATGCAAATGCAGCGTGCAAAAGAATAATCAGGCCGTTAAAGGCAAGATCTGCACCTTTGGAAGATTGGATTAGAGATACAGTTAATGTAGAGGCTTATGACCATGATGATTGTGGGTAGGAAAAGCAATTTCAAAAGGTTTGAGCAATGTTAGATGTTTTGGATGTGGAAAGCAAGGACATTTGAAAAGGGATTGTAAACAGGTCATTCCTAGAAATAATGTTTCTTCAAGGAACACTGGCAACAGAATGCCCCTTACTTCTGGAGTATGCAGAAGGTGTGGTAAGGGAAAACACTGGACCAACGAATGTAGATCAACAAGGGACAGACAGGGTAACCCTCTGCCTCGAGCTTCAGGAAACTCCCAGAGGGGCCTCAGGCAGGCCCCCACAGTAAATCCAGTTCAAACCTTTCCTGCAGTTGTAGAGGAAACCCATACTCAAAGCAACTAAATAACCAAATGTCTATTGGAATAAATCATGTTAGTTGAGATGATGAAACAGAGAAAATAGGAAATACAGGAAAAAACATAAAGAAAATTTTTTGGCAAACTTCTATTAATGAACAAAGACCAAAACTAACAATAAAAATAAATGGTGTTTTGTTGTCTGGTCTGGTAGACACAGGTGCTGACATTACCATAATTGCACCAGAATTTTGGCATCCAACTTGGCCTCTTCAGGAGGTAAACATTCAACTCTTAGGAATTGGGACATTATCTCGAGTGAAACAAAGTGCAAGATGGCTTGAATGTATAGGTCCAGAAGGACAGAAAGGAAAATTAAAACCATATATGGCTAACATAGCTATGAACCTGTGGGGTCGAGACTTGTTACAACAATGGAATACTCAGATTAATATCCCTCCAATCTCAGAAACAAATCATAAATTAGTACATGTTTCTGAGAGAAATATTAAAAGATATTATTCTAATGAGTGCTCACCAGCCATCCATGTCATACAAGAACAGGGCACAACAACTGATAATCTTCCAAAACCACTAACATTTCTACCTTTAAAATGGTCAACAGATAAGCCTGTATGGGTTCAGCAATGGCCTTTAACAACAGAGAAACTCCAGGCTTTACAAGAGCTGGTGGAAGAACAGTTAAATGCTCATCATATTGAAGAATCAACCAGCCCTTGGAATTCTCCTGTATTTGTTATAAAAAAAAATCTGGTAAATGGAGAATGGTAACAGACCTTAGAGCAATTAACAAAGTAATTCAGTCAATGGGCTCTTTACAATCTGGAATTCCTTTGCCTACTCTGTTACCAAAAGGATGGCCTCTCATAGTTATTGATTTAAAAGACTGTTTCTTTTCAATACCCTTACAAGAAAAAGACAGAGAAAGATTTGCTTTCACAGTGCCTACTTATAATAATTCTCAACTGGTTAAAAGATTTCAATGGAGGGTTCTCCCACAGGGAATGTTGAATAGCCCAACTTTGTGCCAATATTTTGTAAAACAGCCATTAGAAGTGGTATGTAAAAAATTTCCTAAATCAATAATTTATCATTATATGGATGACATTTTATTAGCTGATTCAAATGCAGATACTTTAGAAAGAATGTTTGAAAAAGTAAAGAAAATTTTGCCTTGCTGGGGATTACAAATTGCTTCAGAAAAGGTACAAAGAGGAGATTCTATTAATTATTTAGGATATAAAATAGAACTTCAAAAAATTAGACCTCAAAAGGTGCAAATTAGGAGAGATCGACTACAGACTCTTAATGACTTTCAAAGATTATTTGGAGACATTTCTCATCTAAGAACTATTGTTGGGGTAAAAAATGATGAACTGAATAATTTGTTTAAAACCTTAGAAGGTGATAAGGACTTAAATAGTTCAAGAGAATTATCACCTGAAGCTGAGAAAGAATTGGCCTTGGTAGAAAAGAAAGTACATGAAGGGCATGTAGATCGTATTGATCCAAAGCTGGATTGCATTTTGGTTATTTTACCTTCTAGGCATTCCCCAACAGGAATATTAATGCAAAGGGAAGATATTATATTGGAATGGATATTTTTACCAAATAAACCAAATAAAAAATTAAAAACTTATGTGGAAAAAAATCTCTGACTTGATTTGGAAAGGAAAATTGAGACTTCGTCAATTAGCAGGAATAGACCCAGCAGAAATTGTCGTACCTTTAACTAAGGAGGACATTGAAAAATTATGGATAGAAAATGAAGCTTGGCAAAAAGCTTGTAGTAATTTTTTGGGAGAAATTAACAGCAAATATACCAAAAGCAATAGAATTGATCTTATAAAGAGAGCTGATTGGATCTTGCCTCGAATTGTGAGGAAAAAAACCCATATCTGGAGTTCGTACATTTTATACAGATGCCAACAAACAAGGAAAGGCAGGTTACAAATCAGAAAATTTAAGTAAAGTGGTTCAAAGTCCTTATAATTCAGTTCAAAAATCAGAATTGTATGCTATTCTGTTGGTATTAATGGATTTTTCAGAACCTCTCAATATAGTAACTGACTCTCAGTATGCTGAAAGAGTAGTATTACATATTGAGACTGCAGAATTTATCCACGATGCTTCAGAATTAACTTCATTATTTATTCAATTATAAGATACAATCAGAAAAAGGAGTCATCCTTTATATATAACTCACATCCGATCCCATACTGGTCTGCCAGGCCCTCTAGCACAAGGCAATGATGAGATTGATAAATTATTGATAGGAAATGTGCTGGAGGCCTCAGAATTTCATAAAAAACATCATGTAAATAGTAAAGGTTTAAAAAAGGATTTTTCCATAACCTGGCAACAAGCCAAAGAAATAGTAAAGAAATGTCCTACTTGTTCCTTCTACAATCAAACACCATTACCAGCAGGATGTAACCCAAAGGGTACTCAGAGGAATGAAATCTGGCAGATGGACGTGTTTCACTTTGCAGAATTTGGAAAACTGAAATATGTACACCACACTATCGATACTTATTCAGGATTTCAATGGGCAACTGCTTTGAGTTCTGAAAAAGCTGATTCTGTAATCACTCATTTGCTAGAAGTTATGGCCATTATGGGTATACCTGCACAAATCAAAACTGATAATGCTCCATCATATGTCTCTGTTAAAATGAAACAGTTTTTTGCTTATTATAATATAAACCATGTTACAGGTATACCACATAATCCTACAGGTCAAGCAGTTATAGAAAGATCAAACAGAACTCTAAAGGATATGCTAAATCAAGGGTTAGGAAAAAGGATAAGCAAAGGAGATTAGATTTAAGGTTCTTATTAAAAAAAAAGAAAGAAAGAAAAGAAAAATGTAAATACTTTACATTGGATTGGATTGTTTTATATTGTATACAAATTATATATATTGAAATTGATATTGTTAGAAAATGTTATATGTATATTTCTAATTGTACCGTTCATCTAACAATGTAATGCAATTTTCTGATCCTTGAATGTTATTACCAACTATTAGGATATAAAGAAATGAAAGTTAGTAGTTAGACATTATAATAGAGCTTGTAGTTATATTAGGTATGTTTTCAAGATTGAGTAGATATATTTTAGATAGACAGGTTATCTTCAAACCCTTCAGAGATCTACAGAATATGGCATTTAAAATGTTTTAATAACTTAGAAAAATTTTCTTTTTTGTTATGACTATGAGACATGTCGGCTCCTGGCAGTACCAATCTACTTCAGAGAAAATATGGGCATTGAAGAAACTGCATATGGAGTTAACTTTCATTGTGGCAAAAGTTAGCCACTGGACAACAAAGTATCCTCGAATCAACAGGACAAAATGGACAGACAGGACATAAAACAAAGGACTACTGATTCTTGCCAAAACAAGTGTGGTTATGGCTTTATCAAAAGGCATCTTCAGAGGCCAGGACAATATGGCACCATCCCTGAAGTGGCCTTCGCAATTCGGAAAAGGTACAGTGCCCTTTTCTTCGAAGGCAGCTGAACAGGCAGTAGGCCGATGGCCTCTGATGTGCAATGGAACAGCAGCTGAAACAGTTATTCTTGAAGAGTAACTAAGCTCACGCCTCTCAATAGTAGACTGACAGCTGAATTAAAAAACCATCAACAATTTCCAGAATTTAAAATCCTGAATCCAACCTTGGTCTCAACAATTCTCGCTCATATAAACCCTCCTCATTCTCGCTAATTGGACTCCCAGAGATCCACCCGGGGCCTAGTAATGGATCTCTGCATCCAGATCCCTCAGTAGTTGGATGAGGTTTCTAGCACAACAATTAGGGTGTTTGGCCATCCCATCACCAGAGTAGGTCAGTTCAGGCTGTCTCTCGACCTCTGCCAGCAGTCTGTTGTGTGGGTATCTTTGTGGATTTCTGTGGGCCTCTCTAGCACTTTGCTTCTTCCTATTCTCATGTGGTCTTTATTTACCATGGTCTCCTATTCCTTGTTCTCCCTCTCTGTTGTTGATCCAGCTGGGATCTCCCGCTCCCCCAAGCTCTCTTTCCCTCAACCCTCGCCTTTCATTACCCCCACTCATGTCCAGGCTGTTCATGTAGATCTCATTCCATTTCTCTGTCATTGGGTGATCCCTGTGTCTTTCTTGGGGTCCTGTTTTCCAGGTAGCCTCCCTGGTGATGTGAGTAGCAGACAAGTCATCCTTGTTTCATGTCTAGTATCCTGCTATGAGTGAGTACATACCATGTTTGGATAAAGCACAGGGACAAATAGCCAAATGAATGGAAACACATGAACTATGAACCAATGGCTGAGGGGTCCCCACTGGATCAGGCCCTCTGAATGGATGAGACAGTTGATTGGCTTGATCTGTTTGGGAGGCACCCAGGCAGTGGGACCAGATCTTGTGCTCATTGCATGAGTTGGCTGTTTGAAACCTGGGGCCTATGCAGGATTGTTTGGCTCGGCCTGGGAGGAGGGGACTAGACCTACCTGGACTGAGTCTACCAGGTTGACCTCAGTCTGTGGGGAAGGCTTTGCCCTGGAGGAGATGGGAACGGGGGGGGGTTGGGGGGAAGGTGAGGGGGACGGGAGGGGGGAGAACAAGGGAATCCGTGGCTGATATGTAGAACTGAATTGTATTGCAAAATAAATTAATAATAATAAAAAAAAAATCCTGAATCATGACATGACACTAGTAGAATTCAGGTGTTTCTGGTACATGGACTACTCTCACTCAATGTGAGGTTGAACTGTTGACCTTATGTACATCCTACTTCACAAATGAGTCTGTCAGATATGCTAAGCCTATAGGCTGAAGATGATGCCCCAGCACTGCGGAGAAACCTCAGGTGACTGTCCAGACAGCTGGCTGTTTCTGTCAACTCACAAATTTTTTGGAAGTTGCTTGCATGCACTTCCTGTTTTTATTTTTGTTAGCTAATATTATTTCCTTCTTGGGTCTCTGAGGGAGTTGAAGGTTAGTTAGTTATAGCTGAAGATTAGTAAGTTATAGTTGAAGGTTAATTAGGATACATTTTGGACTTACCAAAATAGGATAGATAATGAAATTATTTTCTCTGAATTTGTCAAATACAAATGGACTAGACATTGTTTAGGTATTTATTACTTGTATATATTGTATATAGTTATTGTACATTTGTATATAGTTTTTCTTATATTAGTTATAAGCTTTTTCTTTTTTTTCCTTTTTATTAAAATAGAAAAGGGGAAATATGGTGATATTTTATTTGTATTAAAATGTTATTTGTATTTTAATAAATAAAGTTGCCCAGGGGTCAGAGCTATTAGCAAGCCATAGGAAAGCAGAGCAGTGGTGGCGTACGCTTGTAATTCCAGCACTTGGTAGGCAGAGCTGGGTAAGTCTCTGTGTGTTCAGGGATACAGCCATTATTGGATACACATGCCTTTAATCTTAATACCAATCATGGAAAACCTGGAGGCCTATACAGACAGGCCGTGAGGAGGCGGTCATGTGGTTGGGTTTACAACCAATGAGAAGGCAGGACAGGAACTCTATATAAAGACTTTAACACAGGGGTAGCTCTGGTTCGGAGAGGTAGGACCACTGCAGGAGGAAGGGTAAGGTTTTAGCTCTTAGCTCTGACCTCTTGGCTTTCTTCTTTGCATTGGTTCTGTGTTTCTTATTTAATAAGAAGGTTGGTTACATCTACATTAAACAATTTCCTTTTAATATTTCCTTTAAAAAGCAAAACTCTTCTTTAATTTGGTTTCCAGGGATTTTGTGTACCCCTGACAACTGTCTTCACATCTAGACCCAGTATTCTACCAGGTAAGTTACTCATACTCAAGACCAGGGTATCATGTTCAGTGTCACACATGGAATGCAGTTGTTTCTTCAACATGGACTGCACTTAAATATGGAAAACAGGCCGGGTGTTGGTGGCGCACGCCTTTAATCCCAGCACTCAGGAGGCAGAGCCAGGCGGATCTCTGTGATTTCGAGGCCAGCCTGGGCTACCAAGTGAGTTCCGGGAAAAAGGTGCAAAACTACACAGAGAAACCCTGTCTCAAAAAAAAAAAAAAAAAAAGAAAACTGTTTTTGAGAGATTTCCATTTTAAGTGAATCACCTTCATTTCCTGCCCTCTTTTAGTCATTATAAGCTTTTGTTGTAGGTTCCCAGAGAAGCACAACCATGCACAGGACAGACAGACAGATACTAAAATCTAATTGTGGAGCAAAACAGTTGCAAAGTTGATGTAACTAACAATCCAAGTGCCAAAAGAGGGTGCTATAAGAGTTTAAGTGAAGAGATCACCAGATGAGGCATAGCTTAGTGATAGAGTGTGTATTTCACATACACAAAACAGCCCTCGTGTCAATTCTCAGCACTAAAATGGTATTGCTACTAATAAAACCAACAAATATTGATATAGCACCACTTTGAGCACTATATATATAATACATATAAATATAGCATCACATATATATATGTATATATATATACATATACATATATAGCATCATCTATTATATATTAATGTGCTTATTCAGCTTTTCAGCTTGCATGTCTGGATCACAGTACATCAGTGAAGGAAGCTAAGGCAATTACTTAAGGCCCAAGCTTAGAGGCCAAAACTGAGCAGAAATTAGAGAGGAACATTTCATACTGGCTTGTTCTCCATGGCTTGTTCAACTTGCTTCCTTCTACAACTCAGGACCACCTGCCTAGTGTCAGCATCACCTACAGTGGGCTGGGCCCTCCCACAGCAACATTAATCAAGAAAATGGCCTCCATTCATGCCTATAAGCTAGTCCTATGGAGGCAATCCCTCAGTTGAAGTTCCCTCTTCCCAGGGAATTCTAGTTTGTGTCAAGATGACATAAACAAACTAGCACAATGAGGACATACAGACATGGAGAGAAAAAGTAACTTGTGTAAGGTCACATAATACCAAAACTTGGATTGAACTCAGGTCAGCAACATCATAGCACATTATGGATGGACATTCATGGAGCAATATGCTACACACAGAGGATGCTAACTATAAGAAAGACAGAGAAAATTAGGAAGAGTTCAGGTTCATGTTGATCAAAATTTATAAGTACAATTTAAAAAACTAGTTTGTTGTTGCTGGAGCTAGGCTATTATATAAGATTGATGTGTAAGGTTAATGTGTGATATTTTTTCTTCCAAACTTGCTTGCTTCTGAAAATGAAAAGGATTGCAAAATGAGCATGATGCTGATCGCAGGCTGACCTATTGCTATCCTAGTCCTGATCACCCTTTAGTTAATAGGATTCACTTAATCATGACTTCACATTCTAGCATGGTGATTGCATGATCAGGAGTCAAATAGTGAGCAATGGAGAAGTAAAAAATAAGCATGAGTCTCATTCTTGAGGTTGAGCTCAATGTCTGCACTCAACTGTAATCATCTCTGACCATTTGACCTGGTCTTGGTACTTTGCCATCTGAGAGATGTTTTTCTTCTTGCATTCTTCTTGGTTTAATGAACTTCTGTGGACACAAACTCTGACCTCCTTGAACTCATAAAATCCACTCCATCATTTGGGGTATGTCAACAACTGCAGACTCTGACCTATAAGTTCTTTGACTTACGAAAATTGTCAAGACTCTTAGCAAAGCCAAAATTTTGTCTTCTGTAAAATCCTAGCTATTCTTACTATATTAGTCTCTTTAGAACCTATTGTAGAAATACATTTCTTGGTACCATAAATTATGGGTGGAATGGCTGCTGGATTAGGCCCGTTTTTCTGAAGTTAGGAACTAGGGACCACAATGATCATTATTGGTGGATTAGAGCAGAAAAAATGACAAGATAAAAGTAAGATAGCTATATTAAGATATGGGGATAGATCAAAAGAGAAGACCAAGAACAACCACCACCACTGGCACAACAAAATCCATCCATGAACACACATAATTGAATAATGGTTTCCCATTCTAAGAAGACAGCCATCAGAAGCCTGAAGTAGGTGAGGAAAGTGAAAGAAATAATGCAAAAAGAATTCTCAGACACACTGACTTTCCAAATTCTGAAGCACGGAATAGATTCTTTGGGTTCAAAGAATTAGAATGCAATGATTTGGTTTGTGTTCAAAAGGGTAAGGGAGAAAATACTAGTGTTTCTTCTTTATACTCACACATATGTTAAAATGCATTTTTTTTTATGTTTCCCAGTTGAATATTACTACTTGAAGCTTGTATTCAAGATTTGACATGCTTCTGGAACTGGCAGTCACAGGAAGGTACTATGGGTGGTGGCTTGATCAACCTAACTGAGACAGAGATGTGTTACAATGAGTTTCCTTCTCATTTGGTCTCAGGATTGGATTACACACAAGAGATAAATGTCTGCCATTTGGGATAAAAAAGTAAAATGGCAGGTATTTTTTTAATCCTTTGGAGACCAGTGTCTAAACACTGGCAAGTCACATATTATTTATGATCTGCTGACTCATCTTGCTAGTTAGTGGCATTGCATGATACACAGTCAGGTGTCTATAGAGACAGGACTTTGGCCTAGAATATTGCTGTTAAAAATAAGGAGTAATATGGGATCATTTGGCCACTTTTATGTACAGTAGAGAACTTGTGGGAAGAAATTTATGAGCCCAGAACTTTTCATTCTCTGCCCAATATCTAGAAAGAAAGCAGGAATTGCTAAGGATAGCCTCATGGTTGAGACTTCAGAAAATGAAAGCTAAGCACTGAAACTATGTGTGACTAAATTCAATATAATACAAACTGCTCTGATAGTTACATGGGATTTCATTAGTTAAAACTGTAGAATTTGATTGGAAGGGGAAATTTCCTGAAAACTGGGTTTAATTGTCACTACTCCTGTGATGCTGATGGCAGTGAACCCCTAAGCTCACTGAGGCTCTTTCCTCAGCAGAGGCACGTTCCTCACTCTTGCCTGAGGTTAGTGCCCCTGCTTGAAGGATAGGAATCCTTTTCTCTCAACGCTATTCCTTGCATGGTACACTGCTCATCGTTAAGCCCTGAAAGTGAAATTTCGTTGCTTCTAGGCTGGCAGCTTAATTCCAGTTCGGGCAAAAACTGAGTGAGGCTCGAATGTGTGACATCTGAAGAAGTACAAGTTCCAGCAGAGGAATTATGCTGTTTTTCATGTGTGCTCCAACCACCTAAGAACATGAATGGATTCTGAATGGTCTGGGAGATGGTAGACAAGGATGTTGTTTATACGTTTCTTAAGCAGTAATTATGAATTTTATTTATTTATTCATTTATTTATTTTTATTGTGGTGCTGTGGATGAACCTATGGCCTCACATATGCTAAGCAACCTTCCTGTCACTGAGCTGTAGTCTGGTTTCAGAACGCAATGATAGCTGAATTACCATGAATTTCTTAAACAGTTTCCTGTTGATTAAAACCTACATCTAGAATCTTTTTTTTTGTTGTTTGTTTGTTTTCTGTTTTTTGAGACAGGGTTTCTCTGTGTGGTTTTGGTGCCTGTCCTGGATCTCGCACTGTAGACCAGGCTGGCCTCGAACTCACAGAGATCCACCTGGCTCTGCCTCCCAAGTGCTGGGATTAAAGGCATTCGCCACCACTGCCCATCTAAAATCTTAAAGGTAAACTCCTAGAAGGATTCCCTTGATATATTATATATTATAGAAAAAATATCCAAAAGCTTAGGGAAATTGGAATTCCATAATTCATTTTTAAAGTAGGACTTGATGATCCATTGTGTTTCCTAAAGTGTTCCAGAAGACAGTCTCTTCATAAGGGCCATAAGAAAAAAACATTTACTGAGTTTCTGTTAAGAATACTTGATGCTTAGTCTTTGTAGGTCAATAATGGGACAGTGATTTGCTATTACCAAACTCGTTCTCTCAATTAGCGAGGAGGCTATATTTGAGGTGATAGGGGATAGATAGCAAGGTTTAATCTCTGAAGACATGGTGGATGTAGCTAGGCTAATAGTAATCAGAGGTACCAAAGAGTGGCTGGAATTGTCTGTCCACAGGAATCACTGACAGCGGACGTTTGCTCATGAGTCTTTGGAACTGAAGTAGCTCACTCTATTAAAGCTTTTACTTGATGAGTAAAAGTAAGTAAAATCTCTGGATCTATGAAACAAAAAAGAGAAAAAAATCTGCCTTTTAGAGGATGGATGCAGGGTTGTTTAGATATGACGTTACTTCTTACAGACTTAGTTTCATTGTGGCTCTCTTGTCAGAGAGAAATTATGGAGACTATCAAATCAATGGAGTTTTGAGTAGTGTCTATTACACATTGGGAGTGTTACCCCCAGAAAATCAGCATTAATTTCTAGATTTATGAAATGCACAGTTGAAATAAATGCATTCAGAATTGGGTAGAATCCATAGATTGACTCCCTGTCTATTGAAATGAAGGCTATGACAGACTGGTGGGTAGAACTCTAGTCATCTAATCAGACATCAGTGTGGGCACTTCCTGAGTAGAAGTTATTAAATACTATAGTCATCCCAAATCAATGGACTGTAATATGTGCTGATGGAGTTGGCTTTATTTAGTCATGTGATCTCATTCAAAGCTAAGGGATTTTCCCACATGATTGCAAAGAACAAGATCAGAGAGATATGAGGCACAAGGCAGACTGGGCAAGTCATAGATGGCCTGAAGATAGAGGAGGGTTCCTGATGGTTGATGCAGGCAAGCCTCCGATTGCTGAGAAAAGCCCCTAACTAACAGTTAACAGATTGGAGTCTTCAGCCAGACAACTACAAGCATCTGAATTTTGCTAGGAACAGATATACCCTTGGAAGGGGACCCTAAGCTCTGAAGGTACTGATGATGCTAAACCTCACCTGGATTTTAGCCTGAGCAAAAAATCCAGCCATACTCTGTCACATTTCTGACCTAAAATTTTTAAACTGATAAAAAGATGCTCCTTTAATTCATTAAGCATATGCAAATTTGTCATATAATAATAGAAAACCAATCCAGATAGAAAATACCAAGTGGAGGCCACTGTACTGTATTCTTCTACCAAGATAGTGCAGTCTTCAATATCATTATCTCTAAGAGAACTGTGGAACTGTTGACCTTAACCAAGGATTTGAATTTTACAAGAGTGGTGATCTTTAACACAACTTCCTTTGGGCAGCCTTACAGGACTATGATGTGAATACATGAATCTCTAAGAATGAGAATAGATTTTTGTACATCTAATCATTTGATAATGCTCATTTTGCCATTTGGTCCAGATGTGGCTTCATGGCCATGATATGTTACTCTATCACTCTACTGGGCATCTACTTCTTAAGCCAATGCTTGTTTTCCTGTTCCTATTGGTAAAGATAAACAGGAGTAATTTTATCTAACAGGTAGAGCCAGCAATGCCTATTTGCTATTTTTCATGACTCATCAATCATCTAATTCTGTGTCACTGTTTGATCCACATGGACTATCACTACTTCTGTCTGTGAGATACCATGTTCTTCCTGAATGCCAGTCACTGAGTTAAGCAGCTTTGGGTCATGATAACAAATAATAGAAGATCCATTTCTAACAAGAAAAGATTACTTGTGGCTTACAAGTTATGAGACTGCAGTCCATGGTTGCTTGGCTACATTGCTTTGGGGTGTCTTTAGGGGCTTTATGTCATATTGGGGAGCCCAGGGGAGAGCAAAAGCATTCACCTCATAACTGGAATGTAAAAGAGATAAAAGAGGTTCTGGAGCCCTGCTATCTCCTTCAAGTCTATGTCTTCCAATTCTAGGAAGATCTATATTAGGTCATATCTCCTAAAGGCTATATATGCAGTGTAGTATAATGTGCTGGCAACCAATCCTTGAAAATCTAGGCCTTTGACAGACTTTACAGATCTAAGTTGTAACAATTATGTTATGATAAGTGGCTCTTTGGAGTTAGATGTAACAATATCTCCAGTTACTTCTTTTCAACATTGAGAGCATAAGAACTTCCACAAATAGTCACTGCATCTTGATAATTCATTTCTTAGTATGGTTAAAGAAAATTTCCACAAACCAAAGAATCTCAAAAATATGTCTGTGTTTAGAAAATCATAAGTCCTACAGTTATTATGTATTCAGATTGACTTTTTTATGGAAATTCTGTTTTTTTTTTATTTTGCCTAACTCAGAAAGATTGCTTATATTTACTGCCACACAGTACATAACCATGAGCATAACCCAGAGCATAGTACCGTAAGTTATTTCCAGATTTCTCCCTGATAAATCCTATCTCCTGTGTCTTGGATCTTTCTGGCTCCTATTTTTATGAATCATTATGATGATGTTCAGCATACTTCAGTAATACTATATAATCTTTATATTATATATCTTTAAGATTAAATAATATATTTATATTATAATATAAAATAGTATAAATATAAATATATATGCTAGATTTATAGTATGATCTCAGCACTTGGGAGGCAAGGCAGGTGGATCTCTTTGAGTTCGAGGCCAGCCTGGTCTACAGAACATGTTCCATGACAGGCTCCAAAGCTACACAGAGAAACACTGTCTCAAAAAAACAAAAATAAAAAAAACCCAAAAGATATTTAGTCTCATTTTCAAAGTTATTTTTATTTTTGACAAGTAAGATAATATGTTGAGTGATGCTGCAAATTAGAATGAGCACATGTTTGTGGAAACTGAGGTGTATTTTATTAATACATTTCTTAATAGGATTTATCAGGATTCTTTCATTACAGGCATCCAAGAGCCTCTTCACAGTAAAGAGGAAGTTTGATGCTTCTAGATTTTTCTACTACAAGGAAATACTGATAATATTTGATAGGACTCTTTGCATCTGAGGCATGTACATCTTATTTAGTTACATTACTGAAACCATTTGTTGAGAAATTTGGGATGTTATAAGGTTTGGATTGAACACAGAACTAAAATAGAACCACTGCTCTGTAATACGTCTATCCTGTCATGTAAGTGGCTATGATCAGTATATCCAGTGGTGACTGAGGAGACAGAGGGAGACACTTTCGGATGGCTCCCAGAGGCAAATTACATTGCATACTAGCAGTGTGTTGAATTCAAATTTGCTAATAATCTCTGCAGATAATTGTTATAATTTTGAGAAATTGCTGCTGGCTTGTTACTGGGAACTAAAAGAGACAGAAGTGTTGGCTGTGGAACACCAAATTTTTATGTGAGTTAACATGCCAGTTATTAAACGGGTACCATCTATATCATCCTATATAAATTTATGAAGACAACAATTCTTTATCATAAAATAAAAGGGGTGCACTCAGTACTGAAATGAGTTCTGAGCAACACAAACTTTCATATTGCATCTAAACTGATCTTTATTTTACATTGCTTTGCCAGCAGCAGAGGTCAACACAACACTCATGACAGATTCCATTCTTCAGGTGGGTCAGTCAGCCCCCTGATGACAGACTGACCATATATATGTAATTTACAGAGCCAGGGGCAACCATTTATTACTATCATAAAAGTTACTTCCTTTGGGGTGTGGATTTCTCCATCTCTGTTCTCAGAGCTTCTCTCCAAACCACCATCCACAGATTTACAGGCGACCAATTCCTATTATGAAATTCTATTGTTTTAATGAAGGGACCTAATTTTATGCTGTATAAAGTGCAGCATTGAGTCCACTTTTAGGTAATAGTTCACTATTCACACCAAGTTCACCATCAGCCTGAAGCAGATGACCCAGAAAAATGATTTTCTGGCAACTCAAGAATATGCCAGCTAAGTGTGGCACTTAATCTTATATACATGATTTTGTTATAAGTCAGCATCACATATATGATGCTTTTTCTCCCATAACCAAAATTTACGAGTCTGAGAATTAAGTGGAAGTGAGTCTTACAATTAGACCTTTGAATCTTCAGAATAGAATTTTCCCCAAATGTATTGGATTCTGCCAGTCGTGTGGTCACGCGAATCACTAAGAGTAAAAAAGTAGTCTCAGAGAAGAAATGTTGCATAGAATTTTCAGTCAAGCAAAAGTATATTTTAAGTACCTTAATTTTTTATCACTCAGGGTGATTTATCCTCTCAGATCAAAAATATGAAAATATCTGTATTGAATTAATGAATTTATAAAATGCAACCAAAGAAGCCTAATTTTAAAAATAATGCTTAATATATTCTACTGTGAAAGAGAAAACACAAGAAATATTCTAGGGAAGGTAATATAAAAATAACAAAGACATTAGTCTTTGAAATAAAGATAGAGATAAGTACATATTAGAGAAAATAAGCTTATCATTTATTTAATATCATTTCATTTTGTCTCAGAACCATTTCTCTAATTTGGATAGTGGCTTCAATATTTAGAGTCACATTTTTTGCACTTTTATTTTTTAACTTTATCTTAAACAGAATGCAAATTTTGTTAGGGGATTTTATTCCTTAGAATAAATATACTTTTTAAAATACACATATATATTGTTGATGCATGGTTGGAACTGCATACTGGGGTTGAATTTATATCAAATAAGCAGGTAATTTTATAATCATTAATAATGGTTGTAGCTATGCAAGCCAAGACAATGATATGGGTAATTGAATCTCATGCTTCAAAGCACAAAGTGATTGCTGTGAGGAAGTCAGGGGTAAATGTCTTGCCCCAATGTAGAACATTATACATTTGAATACTTGGACAAAGGGAGATGAAGAAAGATCATCTTTTCCCAAGGCATGTAGGATTTTGTGTACTGGAACATGTCATTGCATAAAACAATGACATTGGTTTTACATTAAAACATATTATCATTTCCTTTCAACTTACATGATATGTGAGACTATGGGTAGGATCATGTCAAAATGATACTTATGTGAACAGCAGGCCTTTTTCTGGTACACTGAACACACAAAATGAACAATGGCCTAAAGGATAAAAAAAACAGAGAGGGAGAGAGAGGAAGCAAGAGTGGAATGGAGAAAGAAAAGATAGCAGAGGGGATGTCAGAATGAAAGGAAGAAGGGCAACATAAATGGAATGAGGAAGACTTTCTTCAAAGTCACAGTACTAAAGAGATGTGAGGACTATGAATGCTGTCAGAGTCAACGGGTGCTGGTACTGCCAAAGAGAAACAAGACCAAAGACAGAAACTCGAATCATTTCAGAAAGGACCACCTTAAGGCAGAGACTGAGTACTTTTCTTGGATGACTGACAGCTCCTGTAGAACCACATCTTGGCATGTGTTCCTTTAAACTAGGATGTCACCTTCGTGGCTGCTCATGAGAGTGCATGACCATCTTTCCATTATAGAAAGCTAAGTGTACAAAATGATGGCTGACATTCACGTACTTAACAGACATTTCTGACACATGCACTGCACCCTAGAACTCAGGAGGAAATAGATGGAATGGTCTCTTCCAGTTACCTACTTAATTTATTTTTCTCATAGAATGTAAGACATCACTCCAACAGAAAGCCAACTTTGGCACTGTATAAAGTTACATTGTTTAATAAGCCTGCCTGATTATAGTGATGTCATTTTAATTCATCTCTCTATTGCTTGTGTCTTATTTCTCATTGATTCATTCTCCATTGATTAAAACTTAGGAGGGAAAGAAAAGAATACCTTAATTTTCCAATGTGAAGAAAACACAGTGGTTTAGTTCCTTACCATGTGTCACCATGTGTCTAACAGTTTAGTTTTCTAGACCATCTTTTCATTTTAAAGTTCAAGCACTATGTTTCTTTGAAGCATTTCATCAACTCCACTCCTTATCAGACTGGGATAAAAATTTAAAATGTAGATGAGTTAATATCCCCTTGCTTCTGATATTGGCATCTATTGAAGGGCCAAATATATTGTATTAGAACCCCCCGACTATTTTCCAATTTTTCTTTTATTTTCTTCTTCACTTCTTACAGTTAACAAATCTCTTTTGGAGAGAGACAAGCTTCCATGTTGGTATTTTCAGCTGCTAATGTAGTACTTTGCTTTGAGTAAGGATTGCTGAATTTAAATGAACTGTCCTATGGACTTATCTCTCTGAAATCTGAATGCTCATATTACTAAAAGTTACATCTAGACTTTTATGTATGATATTGTATGCTGCTCACCAAGAACAGCTGTAAAATGTGGCCATACCTTCACCATACCAGGAAACTTTATCTAATCTTCAACTCCCTCATAGACCCAAATAGTATTACCTAGTAAAACAGGAGGTGCAAACAAGCAACTTCCAAAAAAATATGAGTTATGACAGAAACAGCTAGCTGCCTGGACAGTCACCTGAGGTTTCTCTGAAACATTGGGGCACCCATCTTCGGCCTACAGGCTTAGCATATCTGACATACTCATTTGTGAAGCAGAATTTTCTAAAGAGCCTTCCTACCTTGTCGTGGCAAGGATCGGCAGTCCTTTGTTTTGTATCTTGCTTGTCCATTTTGGACAGCATACTGTCAGCAGTTGATGTGAGGGCACTTTCATGTCCAGTGGCTAACTTTTGCCACAGTGAAAGTAAACTCCATGTGGAGTTTCTTCAAGGTCCATCATTTTCTCTGAAGTAGATTGGTGTTGCCAGGAGCAGACATGTCTCATAGTCATACAAAAAGAAAAAATTCTGTATTATTAAAACATCTATCTAAAATATATTTTTGCTTGACCTTGAAAACATATCTAACATGACCACAAATTTGATTGTAATGAATAACTACTAACTTTCATTTCTTTATATCCTAAATAGTTGGTAATAACCTTCAAGGATTAGCAAATTGGATTACATTGTTAAATGAACTGTATAGGTACAATACCTTGAACAAGATTAGAAATATATGTACAATATATTCT
Organism: Peromyscus californicus insignis; assembly: GCF_007827085.1. Taxonomy (NCBI): domain Eukaryota; kingdom Metazoa; phylum Chordata; class Mammalia; order Rodentia; family Cricetidae; genus Peromyscus; species Peromyscus californicus. Next base: position 61,335,714 of record NW_026294469.1, on the reverse strand, counting down.
AACAAAATCAATCTCAAATTTGTAGTAATATACAAAAATTGTATACAATATACAGAATTCCAATCCAATGTAAAAATATTTAAAATTAGTTGTCTTCTAAAAGTAGATTCAATAATCTACCTTTTTATCTTATATCTATATGAATCAATCCGAAATTTGTAGCAATATACATAATTTGTATACAATACACAAAAATCCAATCCAATGTAAAACATTTAAAACTAGTAGTTGCCTTAGTAGATTTAATAATCTACCTTTTTATCTATGTCATATTTATATTCCCTCTTTTTTCTTTTCAGAGTAGATTCAATAATCTACCATTTATCCATCATTTCTATATCTTTTTTTTTTCAGAGTAGATTCAATAATCTACCTCTTATCTATATCCTCTTTTTTTAAAACAAGAATTCTAAATCTAATTTCCTTTCTTTAGCCTTTTTCCTAACCATTAACAACAACAACTTATAACCACTTATTATTGAAGCGATTGTAGCTGCCTAGGGCTGTGAAGGCCCCCAGGCCGATGACGTAAGGGAAGAAAACCTGTATCCCGGCACCTATCCATACCTGAGGAGACCCCAGCTTTGACCAGTCAGGCTTGAGATAGTAGATTATACCATCCAGGGCTCCAGAAAGCAGCACTCCTCAGGCTAGCAGGACAATGAGGACCACATAGGGGAATGTAGCAGTGAAGTACATGATCTTTCCTGTTGACTTGACCCCCTTCCATACACAGAAGTAGACCAGTACCCAGCAGGCCAGCAGACATAGGGTCACCTTCCAATTGAGGGCCCCTGGCACATCCAGTCCTGCAGAGAGCCTCAAGACTACATTCTTCCAGAACTCTATGACAGGGAACCTGACATCAGCAAGCTGGTCACATGTGAGGTTGGCCAGGCTGGCATTGGCACAGTCTTCACAGAGAAAGATCTCCACACAGTCAGGAGTGTTCCAGGTGTGGTCATATGTGGCCCATTGCAAAGTGGTGGTGAATGACTTGACCAGGTATTAGAGCCCCAGGCCAGCACCAGGATGAGGTAGGTGTTGCAGTAGAAGACATCACCATGGAGGCATAGGCCAGGCCTTTGAATAGGGGACAGATGTTCCAGACATTGATGCTGCCGGCCTTCATGAATTGGCCCAGTGAGATTTCCAGAAAGAAAATGGGGATTCCTCCAACCAGGGCGATCAGGACATAGGGAACAAGGAACACACCTCCGCCGTTCTTGTAGCATAGGAAGGGGAAGCACCACATGTTACCCAGGCCCGTAGCGAAGTCCATCTGGAGTGTCCCTGTCTTTTGAGGCGCCCCAAGTCCCGGGGGGCCATCGCACTTGGCTAGGGCACCATCCGGCCCAGGTACGTTGAGAGGACCCTTCTTTTGGTCGTCAGACATGTGATAGACACCGTTCTCGGAGCCCTTCTTTGCCATGGTCCCTGGGGCTGTGAGGCTGGCGGTTATGAGGCTGGAACAGGGATCGGAGTGCCTCCAGGGTGGCTGGCGGGCAAAGGGCTCTCTCTGGCTGCACCTACCCCTCAAGTGCCACATTCTTACCTTTATGAAATCCTTTGCCAAAGAGAGTGAGTTCCTGTTTACTCAGACTGAAAACCTCTTGAGTCCTCACCCAAAAGTATCTTAGCTGAACTGCTGCTAAAATGCTTCTAGTTCCTGGTCCACATGCCTTATATACCTTTCTGCTTCCTGCCATCACTTCCTGGGATTAAAGGTGTGTGTCCTTCCTAAGCAAAAATATGAGATCTCAAGTCTTAGGATTAAAGGTGTGTGCCACCATTGCCTGACTTCTATGTTTACTATAATGGCTGGCTTTTTCCTCTGATCCTCAGATACCCTTTATTAGGGTGCACAATATTGGGGGACACAATACATCACAAAGTAGTTTGTTTCTAAGACACTTTTTAATTTATTTGCTTCATATAGCTGCCTTATCTTAAGTCCTAAAGCAGTTACTATTCTGTACCACATGAGTTCTTCATTGATTATCTGTTTTATATTTGGTAGTGTTCACTAATTGTTTCTCACATAAAAATCTTGTTTCTTTAAATGGATTGTCTCCTCCTTGAGTCTATGCTACAAATTTTCTGATTCCCTCATATTCCCCACACATCTATCCTCTCCTCCAGTTCTAACACAACTGTTGAGAGTTCTTCACAGTTTGTGAAATATTTTCTAATGTATTTAAACATTTGGTTGTCACATAAAACCTGAAATTTTCAGTATTAAAATATCTATTTCTATAGTTGAGGAGGTTGGGACTCAAAAAACATTAAGAGATTCTTTCTCTTTCCTCTCTTCAACTGGACTCCTGGAGCTCAGCCTGGTGCATGGTTGTGGATCTCTGCATCTGCTTCCATCAGTTACTGGATAAAGGCTCTATGATGACAGTTAGGGTATCCACCAATTTGATTACCAGGGTAGGCCAGTTCAAGCACCTTCATCACTGTTGCTAGTAGTCTAATCTGGAGTCGTCCTTGTGGATCCTGGGAATTTCCCTTGCACTAGATTTCTCCCTAACCCTATAATGTCTCTCTCTATCTTGTTCATTGCTCTCCCACTCCATCTCTCCCCCAGTTTGACCATCCTGTTCCCTCATGTTCTCATCCCCAATCCTGTACCCTCTGTTGCCTCCCTTCATGCCCAGTTTACTCATTGAGATCTCCACCTTGTTTATCCCTGATAAATCGGGGAGGGGCTTGGTCCTGCCTCAACTGAATGTACCAGGCTTACTGTCCCCCTCATGGGAAAACTTACCCTGTTGGAGGAGGGGATGAAGGGTGGGGGAAGAAGGTTAGGAGGGAGTAGGAGGAGGGATGGGAGGGGGATCTGTTGTTGGTATATAAAAATGAATAAAAAATATTAAAACAATAAGAGTTGCACAATAAAAAAGAGAGATTCTTTCTCCCCAGCCAATGCCTACGCAGTTAGTTAAATGCAAAACTGTAGCTAAAGTAGAGGTGGATTTGCTTCCAAAATCTTGTGTCTTAGGCATTTGTTTCACCTTAAGATAAAAGAAAATAAAGATAGACAAAGCAAGAGAAGTAAGACATGGGACATCAGTACATTTTCATTATGCAAATGCCCCTTGATTATGGTGGCATTTCATCCCAATAAACATATTACAAGTTAACGTACCCTATCAAAGATGCATTTAATATTTGTAACCCATAGATGTATAGTGACACAATGTACTGTAGAGTCCCAGACCTTTAACCTTGTGACTATTAGCTAATTGATTGACTGTCATACTAGAGAGTATGATACCAAATGTCATCAGCTTAGGAAAAGATCACAATTCAAAATCTGAGCTACAATTTCCATGGACTGGATATGGCATTTGCATATTTTACATTGGTTGCCATATGACTATCCAGCTGTGAACAAGAAGAAATGGTGGTGTGAAGTAATTACAGATAAGTGCTGGGTACTTGAAGAACAGAAAAACAACATATATGGAGTACTTATGAGTTTGTCATGGAATTTAGATAGCGCTCCCACTGATGATGTAAAATCATTAGTGTCCTAACCAGCATAGACATGAATGTGATAACCTTTCTTTTCGGATTGCAACTGTCTAGAGACTAACTGAACACTGTGTGAGAAATGAAAGGGTTCCTTAGAGACCAGCACAACAAACAAAAATTACATGCCTTGAAGATCATAGCCTTTTCCCCCAAAGTGTTTTTCAAGTACTAAATCAGTGCCTATCTTTGACAAACCCTTTATTTTCTGGAGTTTCCAATCTCACAGCAGAATAGAATAAAGTTGGAATGGTGACTCTGTTGGGAACACTGGTAGAAACAGCCATAATGATCAGGGTCAAGAATTGATTACATGACAGTAAAAGATACAAGGGAGAAGTAATACAAAGAGACTTCAAAATTCCATGTGATTCCCACCACTCAGTATATGTTCTATAGAAATAAAGCTATTATATCTCAGAGGTGAGTACATGCTTATGTTTATTTCAGCACAATTCATCAGAGGCATGATATGGGATCAACCAGGGTGTCCATCAACAGTTGAGTACATGAAAATAATGTCACACACACACACATACACACACACACACACACACACACACACACACACACACTCACACATACACTCACAATGGATGCTATTCAGGCATAAAAAGAATGTCATTTGTGAAAATATGTATAGTACTGGAAGATATCAGATGAAGTGAGTAAGCCAGGCACAGAAAGGCAAATCCATGTGTTCCACTCATTTATAGAAACTAAAGCAGCTTACCGATAGAAATCACGCATAGAGACTTTTAAGTATACACTAGGGAGAGGAGAGGGGAAAGAAAGAGGCTGGAAGATGGGTCTAATAGCACAGTAGGACAGCTATAGCCTTTCGTAATTTATTTATATTGCATTTTAAATTACACATTATATATATATTATACATTATAAAATAAAGCAGAGAGTTCAAAGTTTCCTATAATGTATAAATGACAAATGTTTTAGAATATGGAAGAACTAATTTTCCTATTTGATTATTACATACTGTATACATGAATCAAATTGTACTGTAACCCCTAAATATTTACAAATATGTGTATAAAAATCCCATAATAGTCTAATGATATTCAGAAGATATCATTTTCAGAACTCTATAGCTTTCTACATGGCTAGTTATGTCCTAATCTACCCATAAATCTGCTCAGGGAGAATTTCAGCACTGGGCACTGATGTAGGTTCATATAATGCAGGGGGCTAACCCACAGTTCCTGATTCTGTGGCACTGAGAGTTTGTTAGGAGGTAGGATGTTTGTAAAGCAGGAATTGCAAAAGTTAGGGAAAATAACACATTAAACAGACAATAATGGATGTTGTGTGATGAATATACTGGGTATCTTGGAAACAAGGAAAAGTAGCATGGAAACCAGCTGGTTGACAAAGGGGAGGAAAAGGGGTAGGAAAGTTGGTGACAGTGTGGATTTTTAACTAAAAAAAGGAACCATAAAAGTAACCATTCATTTATATACAAACTAAGATGGCTAAGGGGACTCACAAAGCAAGACATTGTGGTGAGAGAATCTAATCTGTGTAGGTAGCTAGGCAGCTTCTGTTTGCAGTAAATGATGATTAACATAGACACCCATAACTGGCCAAAGTACAGAGAATAAGAGTATAGAATGCTCACCCATAAAGGGAACATATATACTACACTCTCCTCCTAAGAATTATTGCAGAAACTGTAAGAACCAAAGGTGGTAGATGATTACAAGGAAACATCTTGTAATGCAGCAGAGAAATGCACATATAAATTTATGACAGCATGAATAGAACCTGTATAAGCCCATGTCAGACCTAATCCTAGCATGGAGAGCAGAACTGGGCACACAATTATACCCCTAGCTGTGGAACAATTGGCATTTGTTAGCTGCTAGGAAAGGAAAGGTCAGTCTTTTCTAAGAGTGAAGTCCCTGGTAAATGAATCATACTCCAGAAGAAGACCACACATCCAAGAATATTTTGGATAGCTATTATGCAATAATCTTTTAGTACACTGTGAATATGTGTCATTCTGATTGGTTTAATAAAAAGCTGAATGGCTAATAGCTAGGCAGGATTTGGGGGCCAGAGAGAATGCTGGGAAAATAAGGGTGGAGTCACAAGGAAATGCTAAGATGTAGAGAAAGCAGGATTTGCAGGAGGAGAGGTAATAGCTATGAGCCATGTGGCAGTACATAGATTAATAGAAATGGATTAACTTAAGTTATAAGAGCTAGTTAGAAACAAGGCTCAGTTATTGGCCAAGCTTTCATAATTAATAAGAAGTCTCCACGTTGCTATTTGGGAGCTGGCTGGTGGGCCTGAAAAAGTCTGACTACAAATGATACCAAATGTCTAATCATGTCTATCCACATAAGACATAAGAAAGCTTAAAAAAAGGTTCTAAACACACAAAACCAGAACCAAATGCAGCTTCTTAGTCTTGTGTCTCTCATGCAGGTCATGGTAGAGAGACATGTCTCCCAGCAGCTGCCTGCATACTTGAGCTGCCACTGTGACATGAGCTAAGCTGCATGGTGGGTTTAAAATTTTCTGTAATGCAGACAGAAAGGGTTACAAACATGCAGTAAAGCAGATTCAGACAGAAAAAAATCTCTAAACAGGCCACAGTGTGTTTAACAATGTGCATAGGCTTAAAAAAAGTTAGATAGTTATAGAACTAACTAAATAAATAGTTTAAAAATAATAGAGCATTGTCTTTAAAGAAAGAGTAAAGTAATAAAAAAGAATAAGTTACATAGAGATGAGAAATACACAGGGAGTCTGGATCCTCTATGTTCCTGTGTTGTCTTTGAATTTTTTGATTGCTGATGAACAAACAATAGCTATTGAGAGATATTGGATTATGGAAATTGCTAATTAAACCAATCTGCATATTTTTAAAGTGTCTTAACTTCAAAATGGAATTCAAAAATATATTGAGTTGGAGAAGAGGTTATGTTTTTGTTTCCACAGAAGACAAAAGGCTGTGGAGTCATTCAAGGTTAAAGAGAATCATATTTGATTGGGGGTTGGTGCTGAAAAGCCTGGCTACAGACATAAAAGAATAAACCTAAAATAACTACAAGACAGGTGACATGTATTTTGCCTCCTCAAACATAAAACAAAAAAATCATCTTTGACTGGCTTATATACAACACACAGTTCATACATGGGTTAATACAGATATGTTTGTTACCTTTGAAAATTTATGTGTTTTCAGAACAAGGGGACAAGACACCAATGAAAATGGGTGACCCAGGTGATCCAGCCTCTCAGAGTGCCTCTGTTTCAGGTTCCTCAGAGTTCTGCACCCAGAATAGCTCCAAGGCTGCTAGATGAGATTGTCCAGCCTCACAGATCATTATAACCAGGACTTCATAATTATCCTAATTTTCGCAGGGTCTCCCAAAGATTCCAGTACCCAAAGACAACAGGAAGAAGTCTATAGAACACAATGCCCACATTCCTAAGAGATCAAGTGGGTGGGTTTTGGTCATTCAGTGGGCTATGGGTGTTTGTCATTGTTTAGGGGAGTTGGTTACAAATTGTTATTGGTCATAATAAGAAAAAAACTTAACAAAGAAGATTAGCTTCAGGGATCTCTTTCTGAAGAGAAAAAGGGGGGATATAGTATAAAAAATGATGAGACAAAAGGGTGTATTTTTTAGTCTATTTTTGAAAAACCACTAGTCTCAAATAAATTTACATTGGTATGAATTTCTGTATGTTGATACATATCTTAGGTTTTTTTTTTTAGAACACAGTGTACATACATTTCTACTTTAATTTAAGGTATTGTACCTATGCAGCTCATTGAACAAGGTAATGTAAATTTCTAGTCTTTGAAATTTATTATTATAAATTATTTAGGATAATAAAGAAATCAGGTTAGAAGTTAGTCACATATAGCAATCAAATGTGTAGTTATGTTAGTTATGTTTTCATACAACTATGAAACAGATATATACACATATATGGTCTTCAAACACTTCAAAGACTTACAGAATATGACATTTTAATGTTTTAATAACATAGAGCTTTTCACTAGCATGAAATACATCTGTTCCTGGTAGTATCAATCTACTTCATAAAAGGATGATGAGCTTCAAAGAGCCTCCATATGGAGTTTGCTTTCTTTGTGGCAAAAGTTAGCTTTTTGGGCAAGAAATTGCCCTTGCCTCAACTGCTGACAGTATGTTGTCCAAACTGGACAAGCAGGACACAAAGAAAAAAGACTGTTGAACATTGCCAAAACAAGGCAAGATAGTCCATCAAAATTCCTGCTTCACAGAAAAGTCTGTCAGATAGTCTAGGAATGGGAAATGGATTCTCCAGCATTGCAGAGTAACCTTGTGGTGACTATCCAGACAGCCAGATATCTATGTCATTTCTTAGTTTTGGAAGTTGCTTGCACTGCATTTCTTGTTCATTCAGGTAATATTATATCCTGGTGCCTTTGATGGAATTGAAGGCTAGATAGTTATAGATATAGTTTTCATTAGTCATGATAGAAAGTAAATTAGGTACAAAACTCTGGAATCATCAAGAGAGGATAGTTAATAAAGTATTTTTTTTCCAAATATACTGAATCCAAATGCACTGGACATAAATGTAATTTTTACCTGACAATTTTCTTATTGTTTATAGTTTACAATTTAAAACTTTCCCTTTTATTTAGACGGAAGGGGGAAATGTTGTGGAGTAGTCTTTTTGTACACTGTGAATATGTGTCATTGTGATTGACTTAATAAAAAGCTTAATGGCCAATAGCTAGACAGGATTTTGGGGGCAGAGAGAAAGCTGGGAAGAAGGGTGCAGTAGCAGGGAGATACCAGTACTCAGAGGAAGTAGCATGTGCAGTAGAGAGTAAATGTTATATAGCCACAAAGCAGAAGGTAAATGAATAGAAATGGATAATTTAAGTTATAAGAACTAGTTAGAAACAAGCCTAAACTATCAACCAAGATTTCATAATTAATAAGAAGTCTCTGTGTCATTATTTGGATGCTGGCTGGCTGGGCAGAAAAGACCTGAGTACAGTCAGCACAAATTGGTCTGGAGTTTTGTTTTTCTTTTTAAGTTTACAAAGTTTGGTGGATAGAATAGTGGGGTGAATAGAGGTGGGGGTGGTGAACAAGATCAAAATACATTGTACAAAACTCAACACTTTCAAAGAACTATGTTTTTCAAAAAGATTAGGAATGGTGTAGGAAGAGCTATTCTGTGTACCTGAAAAATTTTTTCTAGGATTTGCCTTGTGGAGGCTTATAGGTCTGAGGAGAAATATTAATAATTAGTTTTACCCTCCTTGTGAAACAAAATTGTCCATTTGAGTTGAATGAAGTAGATGTCTCTGCCAATAACAACAACAACAACAACAACAATAATAATGAAATGTAACTCTGCCAATATATCTGAAGTCCCAGTGGTAAGGATTCCTTAAAACCTCAAAATTCTTTGTTCAGCTTCATTATTATTGAGTAGATTTAACATATTAATCTGAAAATAATATTTAACTCAATCACTAATTTATGATCCATGGGGAAAAGAAGTGGCTAGCAGACATATTCCAGTAAAGATTTGAATGACAGAATGGATAAAGATGAAAAGAGAACATATAGAAAAGATAGTCTCTACTCACTTCAGATAGTGCTTCTGAGCAATCTAATGATCTATGGGTGACAAGTAAGGAGCTGGGGATAACAATGAAGAAAAACTAAGAAAAGAAAAAGATAATAGGTCAACAAGAGCAAAGCAAATTCATCAGGTGGATGTTCAAGCTTTATAGGGTCTTCAGGTCACTGGAGTAGTGACCACCTATCCTCTCCTTTTACTGCTGTTGCTGAGGATTTCTGCAACACTCTCCATCACATGCATAATGTCTGGTGAATCATTTACCCCAGAAATAGACTTCCTTGTTATAACATATTATAAAATTCAGATTCTCACAACACTCTGTACATGGCATGTTCTGTCTTCTTATGTCTTGTCTACTTAGAGAATCTTCACAATAACTTCTGGAACTCACAGTCATGACTGTAAAACTTCCCTGTCTCCTCAACCTCTTCTCACATTTTTCTAGTGAAATGTGTCTTAACTTCAAGACACATTTTCTAGTGAAATGTGTCTTAACTTAACCCATTGACATTTGGGTCAAATAATTATTTGTGGTGGGATACTGCATCCTTGGGATATTTCATAGTATCCTTGGCCTTTGTTGATGAGATGTCAATAGCTTATCCTGTTTCCAGATTTGACCAGATATCTCAGGGGAAAGATATGTTCAATGATGTAAAATACTTGCTCATTCAATACTTCTCTGCTAATGAAATGGATCCATGATTAGTGACACAGCTCCACTGAAACTCCTCAAAGTGTGGTTAGTATTATTTCTTCCCCACTGTCCTTAGACCTTCTACAACTTGACTGAGATAGAGGTGGTACAGAAATGCTACTCTGCAATGTATTGTCACACCAGATAATTTTATTTCCTCTCACCTTGCAACCTTCCAAATATTGTGGCTTGAAGTATGTCACCAGATTACATCACCCTCTACTCTTCTTTGTGGCTTAATTTACTGATTTTATGTCATTCTTCTTTCATTTTAAAAATTGTTTCAGTTCCTGCATCATTGTATTGATTATGTGCAATTTCAGAATACATAAAACAATTCTAACACTTTTACCCTTAGCTTCTTAGATTCTTTTACCCCAGTGATCCTCTCCTTCAACCTCTGCCTTGCCATGGACAAATTCTGGACATTGTAATGACTAATAGCTGTAATTCCTCCCTCTATGATTTCTACTTACCCTGTCCCCTCTAATTTACTTGCTCTAGCTCCCTGAATTAGATCTGGTCTTTTGCGAAGTGCTTGAGATTTGTTGACAATGAAGAGAATTTCAAAGGAGGGTGAAAGACATTGAAAACAATTTCCAACTTCAGCATATACTCAGTGAAGGAGAAATGGAAGGACACAAGGTGATACAATTAAACTCTGTGTTTAGAGACCTGAGAGGTGATTTCTCATTGCCTCTCCAAGCTCCCATTTCAACAATTCTCCCTCTCACTTTCTCCACTAATACCAAGATTGTAATAATCTACCTCTTTTGGATGTCTTTTTAAAAAAGATTTGTTATGTATATAGTGTTCTGCCTACATACCAGAAGAAGGCTTCAGATTGAATTGTAGATGATTTTAAGTCGCCCCATGGTGTCTGGGAATTGAATTCAGGACCTCTGGAAGAGCAGCCAGTGCTCTTAACCTTTAAGCCATCTCTCCAGTCCCTTTTAGATGTCTTTTTAAAAGTAATTTTTACTTATTCTTAATTTTATACGTGTATACAAAAATATAATAATGTTCACCCCTATTTTCCTATCCACTTATTCCATAAAATCCACCAACCTAGCTTCTTCCAACTCATGTCCTTTGTTTCTTCATTCATTCAATTCCGACTAATGCTGTCCAAATGCATATGGGTGTATGGGCAACACTACAGCATGGGAAATCCACCAGTGGTCACACATTCAAAAAAAGAATGCCCCTCTTGCTCCTCACCACCAAGCAACTATCATCTGACAGTAGCTTCTCATTCAGGAATGAGACCTAGGATCACATCTCCCATGCATGATTCAATTGAGCTGGATTGATCTTGTACAGGTCTTATGTGGGTAACCACAGCTGATGTGAGTTAATAAGTGGGGGAAACCATAGTAAACCTAGAAAATGGCAATTCAGAGTGCTCACTCCCATCCTCTAGCTCTCACATTTTCCCCACCTCTTCAATGGTGTTCCTTGGTGTTTGGTGTGGTATTGGCCCTGGGTTTGTCATAATTTCCTTTAGCTCTCATTTGATGTTTGTTTCCTTTAGTTATCCAAATTACATGGTCAGCTATGTAGCATTTTTGTATTAGGTTCTTCCTGCCTCTTGCTTTTCCATAGTATAATCATAGTTAATGCCAGTCTTTTATCTTACCCTATGGTTTTTCTCATGCAACTGGTAAGGCTGGCAGGAAAAAAAAAATCTAGTGAAACAGTTTCTCTTCCATCTTAACCTCACTGGTAATCTTGTTTTGTACTTTCAAAAAAATTATAGCAGTCAAAGGGAACTTGAAGATGACCAGGACTGTAAAATCCAGACATGTTTCTATGATTCCATTCCTTTTATGTCTAAGACTATACTCCCTAATTGTCTCATCTCTCTCCTACATCATATTTGTCTTTTGTACTGGAGCATCCCCACAAGCATACACAAATCTGTCATTTTTTTCTATTCATTCAGAAGCATATTACAAACCATGCATTGTGGCTGATGCCCATAAGCTCAGCACTCCTGAGATAGTAGAAATGCCAAGGGTTCAAGGCCAGTTTAAGATCCAAAGTGAGATCTTTGTCTCAATTTCTTTTAAATTTTCTTCTGTTTGTACATTCACTCCTTTGGTGATTCTGTCCATTATAAAGCTTTCAAGTTTTAAAAACAGGCTTTAGTCACCTAAATACTACTAATTCAAAAATAAGAATATGTAGTCTTGCTTTCTGCATTGATTCCACACTTGCACATCTAGCTAATGGGTTAATATCTCCACACATGCCTAATAGATTCTCATATTTAATAATGTCAGATATAAAGTCTTGGTTTACTTCCTAGACACTTGTTTCTGCATTATTTCAATTGATATGATTCTGTCCTTCCAAAATACCTGATCCATAAATTTTTCTGTGCATCTTTTGAGCCTTTTATTAACATCCCTACTCAATTTGCATGCACAGTGATGGCTGAACAATGTCTTCACTTAAAACCAATTTCCTTGATTTTCATATACCTTTCTAACTCTGCTTATTACTTTCTTACTATTCTAAAATTTCTTTTATATGTGTGTATGTGTGTACATATATACTTACTATGTATATATAGTGCCTACATATATTTATTTATACATATGCAATTTGATCTATTCTCCTTCATTATCTTCTCTTGTGCCTTTCCCTACTACACCTTTCTTTCCAGCAAGTCCCACTCTTATTTTCAAAACTTTGTTTATTTATACTCCACTGCATTTAACTAGTTTTGCCTGCATGAGCATAGGTAGTGGGTTATTTGCTTGATCAAGGGCAATCTACCTGCGGCTACACTGAAGCATATTACACTCCTCTTCAACAACCATGAACTGTCTATAGTTCCTCAGTGAGGAGTGGGAATCATGAGCCCCTCCCCTTACAAAATAGAATGTTGATGAGCTCAGTCCTAGCTAAGACTTATTCAGGTACCCTCTGCTGTTGTGATTTCATGAGAACAACAGCCATTTAATGTCCAGAATACATCTTTTTAGAGAATTCTTCAGGCTCTTACATCCTGCCTACTCTTTCTAATACAGTATTATATGAAGGAGTTGATATAAATATGTCATTTAAGGGTAAACATTTGACATTGATTTATTCTCAGCATTTTCACCAAGTAGGAATCTTTTTTAATCATTACCTACTTTAAGCATTACCTTCTATGACCAAAGCTGAAAATAACACTAATCTATAGGTATAAATATAAATATTTAGAAAGAGGTTTAACATCATGTTCATATAACACAAGAACAATGGTAGTAAGTTTCCTTACAGGGCTTGTGAACTCATAAACCATGGGCTTTGGGCAGTATTTGTTGTAATAGGCATTAATTGCTCCTGTTGAGTAAATCAAAAGGATGAGAAACTGGTGGGTTACCTCCATAACACCTGTACCACTACTGTACCGGTGGTCACATTTTATCTGGCATGTTGGTATTATGTGAGCTCACAGGGCTCACAGGTGGACAAGATTGTTGGCTTTTCTCCTCCAGCAGCTTGCATAGCACTCTTCAGTACCTTGAAAGCTACCCACCAAGATGGGATCTTCCAGTTTGATTTCTCTATGTTCTTCAAACAAAGTATATGATGTTTTCTGAAATCAGGTCTTATCATCTGACTCTGGTGGGCAATCAAGAGAACTGAGCCATTTTTTTTTTAGTCTTCTCTTTTCTTCATCTACTGTACTCAATTCATCAGAAATTCTGTTGCCTTATCTTGAAAGTAACCAGGATCTAGCCACTTCTAACTTTCTTCCTGTGACCACTCAGGTTTGTACACCTGATCCTAGCTGTTTTGGTATAGCACCACTGTAACTTGCTCTAAAACCTGTATGTTTCTATACTTATTCATAGTCTATTCTCAGCATGAACATGTAATCTTCCTAAAACAAATTCAAAGTATATCTCTATGCCTACTATTGCAGTGACTTAATGTGGCCAGGAGAAAAGTCAATGTCTTCACTGTGACCTATAATCTCTGTGTTATCTGCCTTCCTCAGCTCCCTGTTCATCCTGCTCTTAAATACTCCCTTTCACCTGATTAATGCCATTTTATTCTCTTCATTATTCTTCTAACATGTCAAGAACATGTTCTCCTCCATCCTCTGCACTCATTTTGCTACTTTGACCCTTCCTTTATTCATTTATTCAAATGTCACATTTCAATTTAGCCTACCACTGTACTTTTAAAAATGTCAACTGCTTCTTCAAACTACTCAATTCTTCCCAATTTTCCTGTACTCACTCTTTTAAAAATGTATATCACATTACAATATGCCATATGATCTCCTCATTCTTTATGTTTGTCATTCATTCTCTATCTGTTTCCTAAAATGCTAGAACATAGCACTGACTGTTTTCCTTCAGGGGTGTGTGCGTGTGTGTGTGTGTGTGTGTGTGTGTGTGTGTGTGTGTGGTGTGCATGTTTCATAGGGCCTCACTTTGCAGCCCAGGCTGGCCTGAAACTAATTCATTTTGGGGTCCAGGTTTGTCTCAAGTTTATGGTGACCCTTTTGCCTCTGCATCCTCAGTGTTGAGATTACAGGTATGCACCATGACTCCTGGTTTCACTGACATGCCACAAGTACATTTAACATTATCCTTCCAGTGTCGCTTTTAATATTTGTTGACTTAAATATGAATTAATTAGAAACTGAAGATTTTATTTTCATGCTGCCCTAGAATATTGGTGACTGTAACAGACACCTTTCAGAGCTTTCCTTAACAATTTGTGAAATTTTTATCAATTCACATATTGTTTTGACAAGTAGGTATCATTGAAAATAGAATTTCATGAAAAAAGCAAAATGAACAAGATGCTCAGTATTTTATAAGAGAAAGACTATCTAATTGTGTGAATAAAGGAGATAGATTGATATCTGGAATAAAATTTCCTTGCTTTAAATTTAAACATTGCTCAGAAGCTCTATCATTTTGTCATTCCTTCATTCATTCACTACTTATTGAAAGCCCTTAGGCTACTAAGGCATCCAGTCTCAGGGTCCTGTCAGGAACAAGGTTAAGTATAGAAAGAAACAGCTAGATGTTTTCTATGATAAACAAAACCTACAACACATAACACAAAGTCCCAATGCATGCGCTATGTGTGTGCACGTACGCACGCATGCGCGCGCACGCGCGCGCGCACACACACACACACACACACACACACACACACACACACACACATACACACCATGACAGACATAGTCCTAAAAATAAAAATACAGAAGTTGTACTTTTTAACATACACGAAACTTGAGAAAATGCTTATTACTTAGTTAGTTCAGTTCCCAAATTGAAAATGACTTAAAAATTTGCTGTTTAAATCAAGTATATTATTTTTAACTGTTGTAAGTGCTATACTCATACCTTACCCTACTCACCCTTTCCTCTGACATAAACTTAACTTTGGCTATTTGAAGGGTAATTTGATTGTCTGTGGGTATTTAAACTGTAAAAACACCTCATATGCTTTTCAGAGGCATTCACGGGGTTCTCTAACTCCTGACTATAACTTTCCTATAATGTCGAGTTTGGGTAACATCTGAATACACTTGTAAAGGGATTCCTTTTCTCTAGCTGAATGGGCTGGTGTAGCTCAAGCAAGTGCATCAACACAGGTTAACAATCCCAATTGATTCCTTAAGACAAAATGTCTGTTGCCATTGAAGTTAAGCCTACTGGACATCAACCTGGCTGAAGGGGTCAGATGGAAGCAAATTGCTCCAGCTGGCAAGCCAGGCAGTTGGTGGTGGTGGTAGGGGGTGGCAGCTGGCTGAACATCAGTCTTCAAGCAAGCAACAGCAGGGACTCTGCAAATTAAATACATAAAGTTGCCTGGTTACTTAGCTGCTGCAAAGAGGATTTCCTCATTTTTCTGTCCAACCCACCTGCAGCTGTTCTCAAATTTTAGGCTTGAACAAGTATTGAACAGTGTATTCCTGTGCCATGGCTGATTTTCTGTGGATAGTCTCTGGCCTGGGAGCTGAAGAAAACCCCACACTACCACCTGCCATAATAGCATCCTGAGTATCCATTTTTTCCCCTCAAAAGTCCTTCAGAAGATTGTACACTGGCTCAGTCAAGCCATGAGTGTTGGAGCACATTGTGCTTTAATATTTGTTGCTTGCCTGGTAACATGGTTTCAACACTCCTGAACCTATAATCCAAAAAAGGACTAATGTGAATTTTCATTCGGCAAAGAAAGATTGCATTTACAAATGTGAACTAAATGATCACAAGAATCCTTGGAAATATGTGATGGAGGTCAAAGGGCAATTACCAAGTACCATCATTCAAATTCAGGTGTCCAGAATTAGCCTATTATTGAAGGAGCAGAGAAGGGAGGGGGCGTCGTTGGGGATTTGTTCCATTTCATTTATTTTACAGCACAACAACTTGTTGCTAATAACTACTTGGATGTGAAAGAAAATGAAAGTAAAAGATGTGAACTTTACTATGGCATTATACTTTTCATGCTGGCTGCACTAGGAATAATTGGCTTCCTTGATTCTTGGATGGATGTTATACCAAACTTTAGTTGTCATGGTAACAAAAACAGGATGGCACACTGAACAAAGCAAGGGCTTGGGAGTTGGACCACCCCTGGTTCTACTGTCCACCTATGGGGCCAAGTTCTTCCCTTACATCATTAGTAATATTGTCATGATTTCATAAATATTGGGGAGAATTGCATTTCATAGAACTATGTGAAATAACAGTAGCAATTGTTAACCCTGGATAAATGCTTCATAAAAGTAGTTTTATTGTGTATGTGTAAGCAGAGATAACAATATAACTAATTCAAATTCTAAACAGTATGTAAATCACATTTTTCCCTGTGAAGTACTAACTTCATACCTCCAAACTAGATTCTTGATTACCTGAGAACCCCTGCAATTCCTAAGAGTTAGAGTTATAAGAGGAATTCAGGCTCCTTAGCCAAGAGTTCTTGCTCTAATTCTACTCTTATCTGCCTAAATGTTTGTTAAGTCCTGAAGGTAGATTGAGGAATAGTAATCAAAGAAATTACTTCTACATGGTTTTATTAAAAAACATGTGAAGAATAGTTTTCCTTATATAATCACCAATTTGGGAGAATTATTTTTGTGTGTTTGCTAATCTATATAGACAAAATGATTTCTCATAGTTACAGCCCACTTTATTCTCTTCCATTTTTGTTGTATTTTAGACATCCTCAAACTTTTGATCCTCCTGCCTCTAACTCCTGATTACTAGAGTTATAGGTTTGTACCATCATGCCCCATGTCACTTTACCTTGATAATGACAAAAATAGGAAAAATAAGTTTCACTTTTAGCTAATAAGTAAAGTATGAAAATTTTATCTTTTGAAATTAATCAGTTTTAATTAAATGAAAACTGAATCAAATCAAACATAATTTAGGTATAGTTTGATGGTTAATTTTGAGATTGTAAAATATTTCCCCTTGCTGATAAGAAAAGTTGATGAGAAAAGGTTCCAGAATATTTATGACTGAAAGAGATAAACAGAGCATATGTCTCATGATCAAATTGAGACAAAGTATGTAAAACAGAAATCTTGACTACGTGATTAAAATGACTTAGTTTTGTGGCTGGGTTTTCCCTTCTGCTAATGTTAGGAGACAAGCTCTCTTGTCCTTGTTATTTCATTTTTTGTGGCTATTATAAGACTTTGAATCATGAGGTACCTAAAAATCATAAAAATATTAAATACTAAGGAATATGAGATTTAATCATTTTTCATGAATAGAACTATTTTAAATTTTATATGCAACTTAATATGTCACACTGTAATTCAAAACTCAATTCAAAATTGAGTATATGTTTACATGTGTATTGAATATATAGCCCTTCTGTGTGAATTTTTTGAATGTTTCCTTTCTCTGTAATTTGGAGTATTTAAACTTTGAATCACAAATTCTTTAATTTCTGTAAAAAACACATTATTTTTATTAATGTGGATGTCTCTGCTTGCGTGTTTACCACATGGATGCAGTTACTCAATGAAGGCATCAGATGACCCAGAGTTAAGAGTTTCAACTGGTTGAGAGCCACCTGGGAACATAACTCAAGGCCTATAGAAGAGAGAAGAACAGGAATGACCTTAGCCACTGAAACACCCCTCCAGGACAAATTCTTCATATTTTTATATTAATTTTTTTCTTTGGATGCATATATTATGAATATCTTCCAAATAGTGTCATGGTTTTGCTTCCCTTTATCAATTTCTAACCTGAAAAAAGTACTTGTAAAAATGTGTGGTTGCTGACCTACTTCGTGGCAAAATACTTTATACTTTTCCCTTTAAAGGAAAGTCTTAGTCACTGTTCTACTGCTGTGACCATGACCAAGGCAACTATTATAAAAGAAAGCATTTATTTGGGAGCTTGCTTACAGTTTCAGAGGTTAATCCATTATCATCATGGCAGGGGTTGTGAAGGCATGCATGGTGCTGGAGAGGTAGCTGAGAGCTATGTTCTGATCTGCAGGCTAAGAAAGAGAGTGAGAACTGGGTCTAACATGGCCTTTAGAAATCTCAAAGCCCACCCTCAGTGACACAATTCCTTTAACAAGACCACATCTCCTAATCTTTATAATCCTTTCAAACAATTTCACTCCCTAGTAACCAGACATTCAGATATATAAGCTTATGGGGGCTATTCTTATTCAAAGCACCACAGAGTCGAAAAAGGCATAATGGTATTTGCCTCAGCACTAGAGTTACAAGGATCACAGATTCAAGACAAGTCTGGGTTATGAATAGATAGGTAGGTAGGGAGAGAGAGAGAGAGAGAGAGAGAGAGAGAGAGAGAGAGAGAGAGAGAGAGAGGAGAGAGAGAAACTATTTCAACATAATTTTTAAATTGAGAAGTCAGACAAGAGTGTGTGTGTTTTCAGTATTTAAATCATGTTTGAAGTCCTAGTTGATATGATAAAAAGAAAAAGAAATAAAGCTATGGTCTTAAGTAAAAAAGGTAATACTGCCCTTATTCACAAATATAATTGTCTATGTAAAAAGTACTTTGAAAATTTACAAGTACAGAATAAGTGACTAGAACAATATTTTATGTGACAAAAGATTACTTTACTACAAATATCAAATAAATCTATGTTTTAGCAGCAAACAAACTGAAAATTGAAAGTAAAACAACAATGAAATTTACAATAGCTTTGTGAAAGAGTCAAAGATTTAGGTAATCATATAACTAAATATATGTAGAATATGCTGAAAATAGCTAAATCTCAATGAAACAAATAAAACTGGTCTATGTAACTGGAAAGATATTTCCTTTTTTATTAGTAAAAAGTTTCAATCCAGATATCAGTTTTCTTCAATGGATCTGTAATTATAACAAAATTCAAACAAAAACCCCAAGAGACTTTTTTTGTTGTTGTTGTTGACACAGAATTATTTCTCAAGGTTATATGGAAAATCAGAAAAGTTAAAACAATCAAAGGATACTTAAAGACAATGAAATAGAAAGGCATATATGCCCATACTTTAAGTAGCATTGTAGAAGCCAGGCATAGTGGCACATGCCATTAAATGCCAGCAGTTGGGAGGCAGAGGAAGACAAACTTTCCCAAGTTTGAGATCAGTCTGATCTACATAGTGAGTTCCATGCCAGTCAAAGCTATATAGTGAGGCCCTGTCTGTCTGAAAGAGAGAAGTGTGGGGGAGACAGAAACAGAGAGAGAGAGAGAGAGAGAGAGAGAGAGAGAGAGAGAGAGGAGAAACAAGAGAGAGCGAGACAGAGAGATAGAGAATTATAAAACTATGATATCCAAGAGTGTGACATGCTATAAAATGACTCCTAGTGACATACTGCTATACCCATAGATCAGTGCCTAGTTCAACCCGCATGAGAGAAGCTGCTTCTTGTAGTAGATGGGAATTAACACAGAGACCCACAACTGGGCAATGTGCAGAGAGTGAGAGACCTTGGACCACCTAACCATAAACGAGATGTCTTCATTAAGGTCCTCCCTTCAAGGTTCAGGGATCTAAGCATAAGAGGTAGTGGAAAGATTGTAAGAGCCAGAGATGATGGCTGACTCTAAGGAAACAATGTCTTACAGAAACAACAGGACTGATGGACCTATGAACTCACAGAGACTGTGGCAGCATTCACAAGACCTGCCAAGGTTCAGGTCAAACAGTGTCCTAGCACTGAGGTGGGGAGAGTGGACAGGGTCCCACCTGTAACTGAGAAGCTATGTCCATTCATAACTGCTGACAAAGGGAAGAACCAGTTTTCTCCAGTGAAGTCTCATTGGGTATGTTAACTACACTCCAGGGCAGACCCCATGCCCAGGAATAGTTGGTCAACACATATACAAAAACTCAGTGGTATTTTTGGAGTTTTGGTTTTCTTTTGAATTGTTTGGGCATTTTTTTGTCTTATTGATCTTTTCCCTGTTTGTTTTGATTTTCATTTTTATGCTTTTGTGGATTGTTTGTTTATTTCTATGTTTTTAAAGAGAGAACCTAGGTCATAAAGTTGGGTAGAGTAGTGAGTAGAATCTAGGAGGAGTTGGGGAAGGGGAAAACATGATCAAAATACACTGTATAAAAATATGTTTTAATTAAAAAAAATTGGCTGGAGAGACAATTAACTCAGTGTTAAAGGCTAGCCTCGCAACCAAAAATATATAAAAAAATGTTACATGATAAAAATATAGTCACACAGGTAAATGGTGTAGAATAGAAAGTTAAAAAAGCAAATATCTTCAATTGTAGGCAGATTTTTTGTGATGAAATACATTTTAGTGGTAAAAATTGTATTTTCAATGAATACTGCTAGACCTGTTATTGAACACCCATATGCATAAAAGTAAATATTGACATGCTCCTTTATGTCAAAATTCATGGAAATAAATTAAAGATTGAACTACAAAATTTAAAGCTATAAAACCAACTGACAGCCCTTGTGTCCTTCAGCTAGGAAAGCTCTTCAGAAATAACACCAAAAGAAAGGTATATCAAGTTAGTAAGTTGGGCTTCATCAAAACTAAAAATGTTTTCTCTATACAAGATGTTCTTAAGAGAATGAAAAGCTGTAGATTTGAAGAAAAAAAAACAACAACTGAGATTGCATATGTGATCAGGTAAGTATATCAGTGATATAGAATCTCTCAAACCCAGAAAGAAACTAAAGAGCTTATTATGAAGTACAAAATAATGTGACTAGAATTTCACTAAATCAGAAATTCAGATGGCAAGCAAACACAAGCATTAGTCATCAGGGAAATGATTTTTTTTAACTATAATGCAGTTACTCAATATAGATTCTCATTAAAAGACAGTATCATGTGCTTGCAAAGTTGCAGAACAACTAGAATTTTTGCATATCACTTTGTAGGAATGAAAAATCTTACATCTATTCTAGAAAGTGTTTTGACATCTCATGAAGTGGAACACATACCATGTGTTTGTACAGTCTGTTTCTTGGGAATCCATATGATAGAAATGAAATATAGTTTCAGATAGCGTAGATAAAATAGCAGAACAACATTCTTCATAATTACTCTAATTATGAAGCTGCCCAAATAGTCTTTAATGAACGGATGGTCCTCTAAATTATGAAATTCTCATATGCAAGAAAAAGGAATGGGAGAGGACAAAATAACCTTATCCAAGGATGAGTCATCTTACTGGTTAGCCAATACAAAGTGACTGTCTCTGAAACCATATACACAGAACAGTCTCAAATAGATACAGCACGTTATACTAATATATTTGGACTTAATAATAAAAGAAAATAAGTCTATTAATGAGAGAGAGGGCTGAGGGGGGTTGAAGGGAGGGTACATGGGAGGGGCAAGAGAGGAAAAGGAAAAGAGGGAAACTGATGTAACTCTATTTTAATTAAAATGGTTTAAAAAATGGATCATCAATGTGTACAACACAGATCATCTCAAAGTCTTTAGGTCAAGTGAAATGAGCAATCACAAAGTTTCCTTATCATGTGATTCCACTTATGACATTCTAGAGGAGAAAAGAAGTTGCAGGTAGATCAATGCTTTCCAGTGAGGTCAGAATGATAAAGTGTCTGATGAAAAGACAAAATATAAATTGCATTTGGGGACTGACGTAAATGATTGTCCAGGTCCTTGGTACAGCAGCAGTCACATGACCACATCCATGTAGCAACATTCACAGACCAATATATCTAAAGTAGTGAGTATTAAGCTAGGAATATTTGGAATATCTTTTTCATGAATCAGATATACAGGCTTGTGGTTGTGAGATGGAATCAGCATCAGGACACTGTTGCATTAAGTCGTGTTTATATTGCTTTGCTAATAAGAAAAGGCAACACAGGAACTGTTATTTTGCTTTGAAAAAAAGACAATTACAGTGACAATAATTCAAGCTAAGAACCAAATACCAGGTATTGGAAGTGAGAGTCTATTGATGTATAAGATCCTCTGTAATCAGAACTTCATATAAGAAATTTGGTTTGTTTTGCCAATCCCACAGACAATAGCATAAAGCCTGCACATAACTAGGTCTTAATAAATATCTTTTATTTATCAATAAAATAAATAACTATCATATCATCAATAAATGTTGGTGCCAGCATGATAATGATACATAACATGCAGAGTTTAGAGTTTGCTTAGATATTCTGTCCCCACATAACCGGGAAAACAGCAAAAAACAAAACCAAATATTCCATCTTTCATTTTTCTATTTGCACTATACTCTCTTCTCTAGGTCAATTTCATATTCATGGTCAGGTTTGTATCTCCTTCAAAAACAATTGCCTATGCCTTTTCCCCTCACTTAGATGTTCTCTTAGTCAGTGCTGGTCACTTACATTTAGTCTGTAAAAGAGTAAAGTATTTTTTGAATAAGGTATCCTATAATGCAGATATTATTTCTCCTCCAAATTTCTAAAAACCCTTTGATTTCTAATAACAAGTTAATCAAATACGTTGTCATATTGGTTTTTTGTTTATTTTTTAAAATTTTTTCCTGATGTTGTTTTGTTTGTTCATTTTGTATGTGGCTGACATTGCCTTAAAGTTGATGCTCTGTAAAAGTACTTGTGATTTCACTCCAAGTTGACAGTTTTCTTAATTTTATTGAAACTAAGTGTTTGTTTAGACATGAGCAAAAAAATTGAAGGAGTCTTTATTGGTTCAAAATCTCAGCAGATGAAATCATAAACTTCCCAGGTACTGTCCATCCTCTGAAATTACATTATGACTCACTTAGATGATAGGCATGGACTCTTGCACTATGGAGGAATGAATGTTTTTTCCCATCACACTTTGTTCAGTGACCTCATTATATGTACAATAAAACCTACTATACTGATTTTCTGGTTGAAAAAAAAAAGATGTTGGAGTGGAGGGATGGTTTTGCTCCTAATGAGAAAATGTTAGATCACACAGAGACTCTTGGAAATTCCATTAATGAAATTAATGTAAATAATAGATTTCATTTCCTTCAAGTAAAAGTACAGCTTTCCCCTCAATTTTACTTTCTTCTTTATACAGGGGCCATAATAAAAAAAAAGGTTTACAATCATTAAATTGATTTAATCAGTAGATTTAAATGGTGCTTGACATTGAACCCAGCGATTATGACTGTTATATTTATGTGCATGGTACATTTGCACGTGATGTGCTTATTAAATAGGGAAAATATTTTGCAGCAGAGTTTTCTGGGTCTTTGCAAGCTGAAGAGAATCTAGAGAAGCATTTTCAGTCTTTCTCACCCTGAGCACTCCATTTCTTCTAGGGTTAGGGTATGTAAGCCTAGATCTTGATGAACTCATTCCCATTAACAGCAAGTGGTTCTATTTGTCCACAGCTCTCTTCAGGTTTTATTTTTGTTGTTGTTAATGATGATGGTGGTGGTGTTTTCTTTTAATTTTAAAACATTCTAATGGTGAGAGGAGAAAGATGCAAATCGATGGTGGTGGTGTTTTCTTTTAATTTTAAAACATTCTAATGGTGAGAGGAGAAAGATGCAAATCGGTTAGGATGTTGTTGTTTATTTGTTTCAGAAATGGACATGATTCTTTGATTTCTAGAGCTCCTGTTAAAGAGAAAGCATATAGTAAGAAGTGACCAACACATAACGTGCTTCTCTAACAGTAACCTTATTTATTATTTTAATCTCACCCTCAAATAAAGCAATGCCAGATGACAACAGCATTCACTGCAATTACATGACGCTAATGATCACTGCCATAAAGTGTAATAGGGCTTTCTAATGGCTCTATGTCTTGAAAATCTCAAATTTGTTTTTCTTTGGGAATGGAAGTGTACTGCTCACTTGTGTGTGTGTGTGTGTGTGTGTGTGTGTGTGTGTGTGTGTGTGTGTGTGTGTGTGTGTTTTCTCATAGTCTATGTGACAGTGTAGCCACTCAATAGACACCCACTTCTTCCCTTGCTTGATCTATTAAAATGATTTCTGTCTTTTTTTGTTAGCATCAGTACAGATAGCAATAGATGCTAAAATATTAATGTTTTGCCCTTCAGAAAAGAAATATGGTTTCTCTAGATTAGCCAAAGGGACTGTCCTTTTGACCTACAGTATTTTGAGAGTTTTTAAATGTACAGTATAACTGTCATTTTGACCTCATGAATTATTATACTTCTTATGACCTTATTGGCTCTGTCTAGTTTTAATGGGAAAATAAGCAACTGCTGAAGATCCAATAATTTTTCTCTTCCACACAATCAATAGATATAGCAGCTGCTTTCATCAGCTGACCCGTATTCACTTCCACATCAGAATAAGAACAATGGGGTTTGCGTGTCTGAAGTGGCTCTGGTCACAAGTCTGCATCTATAGTGGCTCTGCTCACAAGTGTGCATCTGACCAACCCTGTGCTCTCTAGGCCACCTGCCCCCTTGCCTCTTATGCCTGCTCTATCTCCTCCAACTGTGTGCTTCTCCCAATCCATCTCTGTCAGCAGGTCATGATCAGCATCACTATCTCTGGAAATGCCGTTCCCTTTCTTGGTGTTTTTCTTATAAGGCTGGCATAGTTTTGCATTTTTCTGGTATTCCCCTCAGAGCTCAGAGGTAACAAACCCTTTCCTGATAAAATGCTGATATTGAGTTTCTTCAACTATTATTTAACCAAGACAATGATAGAAATATTTTTTTTTCCTTATTTAGAAACTCTAATGAAACAGTAAGCCTGTTTCTCACTGTGCTATAGACTAAATGAGCCCTTGCAAAAGTCCTCTGTTTAACTCCTAGGCCCAGTGTGATGGGCCTTTGCAGGTGGCCCTTTGGGAGGGAATCAGGTGTGAATGAGCTCATGGAGGTTCTTTGATGCCCATCTCAAAAATAACCTTGTTTGTTTGTTTGTTGTGTTGTTGTTTAATTTTTGAGACAGGGTTTCTTTGTGTAGTTTTGGTGCCTGTCCTGGGTCTCGCTCTATAGACCAGGCTGGCCTTGAACTCACAGAAATTTGCCTGGCTCTGCCTCCCAAGTGCTGGGATTAAAGGCGTGTGCCACCACCGCTAGGCTCCCATAATCTTATCTGAAGGAGACTGGTGCTTCCAGGAGCAGATGTGTCTCACTGCCATGAAAAGTCTTAGTTTATTAAACGTATTAAATGCCACATTCCCAACAGATGGGGTATGGTTGGGTTTTGGTTAATGGATTATGGATGTTCGTCATTGTTTAGGGGGCTGGTTACAAGTTGTTATTGATTATATTTTTAAAAAAGCTAAATACTAGAATTAAATTCAAAGATCACTTTCTAAATGAAAAAAGGGGGATATGATATCAGAATGATAGGGAAAAGGGTAGATTATTGAATCTACTTTAATCTAAAAACAACTATTAACCTCAAAATAAATTTCATTGGTATGGATTCTAGTTTACTGATACAAATTTAAAGTTAATTTTGTTATGCTCTACATATATTTCTACTCTTGTCTGGTGTATTGTGTTTATACAAATCATTTAAAAATGTATAATTTAAAAATACAGATTAGTAGTTAGCCATTTATAATAATCAAACTTGTAGTCATATTAGGTATGTTTTCAAGTTTAAATATATATATTTAGATAGATAGATAGTCTTTAAACAATTCAAAGACCTATAGAATATGGTATTTAGTATGTTTAATAAACTAAAATTTTCATGACAGCAAGACACATTTGCTCCTGGAAGCACCAATCTATTTCAGATGAAATGATGGGCATTGAAGAATCTACATATGGAGTTTGCTTTCTTTGTGGCAAATGGTAGCCACTGGGCAAGAAACTGCCCTTACTTCAGTTGCTGACAGTATATTGTCCAAACTAGACCAGCAGGATGAAAAAAAATGTGACTGCCAAACTTTGCCAAGACAAGATAGGACAGTCCTTCAAAATTCTCTGCTTCTCAGAAATGTCTATCAGATATACTAGGCCTATAGGCAAGAGATGGATGCCCCAACATTACAAAAGAACTTTAGGTGACTGTCCATGCAGCCAAATGTCCCTGTCATTAGGTAACATTATACCTTTCTGGGGTCTTTGGTAGAGTTAAGAACTAAATAATTATACTTAAAGTTTTCCTCAGTTCTGATAAAAGGTAAATTAGATATGAAACTCACAAAGATAAAATAAATAAAATATTTTTCTAATTTTGCCAAATGCAAATGGATGGGATATTGCAACTATAATTCTTACTTGATAACTGTTTTTATTGTATGTAATTTTACTATGTTAAAGTTAAAACCTTACATCTTAATTGGACAAAAGGGGGAAATGTTGTGAAATAATCCTTCTGTACACTGTAAAGACATGTTGCTCTCATTGTTAATAAAAACCTGAGTGACTGATGACTAGGCAGGATTTGGGGGGCAGAGAGAATGCTGAGGAGAAGAGTAGAGTCAGAGGAGATGTTATGAGAAGCTGAGAGAGGAGGACGGAAACTATATACATGAGATAAACAAGCCTCAGGGTGGCACATAGATTAACAGAAATGGGTTAATTTAAGTTATAAGAGCTATCTAAAGTCTAAGCTATCATCCAAGCATTTATAATTGATAAGAAGTCTCTGGGTGGTTATCTGGGGAGTGGCTGGTGGGACAGAGCTGATGGGAGGTCTAAACAAAAAAGTCTGCCTACATGGAGGAAGAACTTCTGTAATAGGATTTGTGCCCCTAAGAGGAAGTGGAGACACTTGAGTTTTTATTCTCCTCGGTGTTGAGATAAAAGTAGGACATTTCTTGCAAACCAGGAAGGCGGCCATCTCAGAAACTGAACTGGCCAGCACATTCATCTCAGTCTTCCCAGCCTCTACAGCTATAGGGACTGGGTTTCATGAAGCCATCAATGGTACTTCTGTTATAACAGGCAATGTAAACTACCTTGGAGGTCCCTCTAGGTGTAGGAGCTGATTGAGTTTGTTAAATTTTCACTGATGGTGTTTTCTCATGCATCAGGAAGTAGCTTCTGGTCTCTTCTGCTTGTCTGTAGCTTGCTATTTTATTTTAGGAGATATCTAGTCTGAATGTGGGGCCTGGAACTGGGGCCACTATGCTTGGTTTTTTTTTTTTTTATTTTAAGTTGATTCATAGTAAAGCAGACTGTGACATGAGAGTCTTTCCTGTCACCCTGTGCTCAGTTGTGGTACTCATCTTATCTCTGCACAGCTTGAAACAGATACAAGTTTTCTTTTGTTTTCCTTCCTTCCCTCTTTCTTTTCTTCCTCCCTCCCTCCCTCCTTCCTTCTTCCTCCCTTCCATCATCCTTCCTCTTCTTTTCATCCCTTCTTCCCTCCTTTCTTTCACTCTCCCCTCTTCCTCCCTCCCTCCTTCCTCTTTTTTCTTCCTTCATTTCTTCCTTCTTTCCTGTCTTCCCTTTCCATCCTTTATTTATTCATTTTTCTTTGTTTCTTTTTTTGTCTTGCAGTAGTAGGAACTGACATGAAGACCTCCTGTATGCTGAACTAGGCAGGCATCCTACCACTGAGCTGCATCTTGAGCTATGCTGAATCATTTTTAATTGAGATGTTTTATGACTTGTAGCTGAAAGCTTCCCTGATGTCATTGAGTAGGTGAAAATTGTTACTATAGTATCTACATAACCCTTCTCCAACAATTCTCAAGAGAGTTTGATATTAGATGCACAGATAAAGAAATATGGTATCCAATGAAATACCATTCAGTTCTATAAAAGCAAGAAACCATGTCATTTATAGCAACACAAGTAAACCTGAATGGCAAGATACGTGGAGTAACATGCATAGAAAGATAAAACATTATAATCTTACAAATAGCTAAAAAAGTAAAAACTTCAGAATCAGGAGCAGAAAATGATAATAACTGGAGACTGGAGTGAGGTTAAACAGAGGGAATTCATCAGATGTATAAAGTTTACTTTTGTAGTAGTCTTTATTACAAACTTGCAATGTGATAGAACAGAGCTTAAATGTCAATAGATACAAATGAAAATGGTAACTTTCTGGAGCGATGTTTATGTTTATTCATGTGATTTTTTTGGCCATCATTTTTCAAATACATGTACTCCAAACACCAAATTAAAGACCTTACTTATATAAAATTTAAATTTGTAATAATACTTCAATATAGAATACAAGGTATTTTTTCCTAATATTTATTTTAAGGCTCCTGTGTGTTAAGGAATTGTTTGGACAGAGGAGATCCAATGACAAATAAGAAATCTTCCTGCCCTTATGAAGCTTGCAATCCTGGGTCAGAGACATTAAACAAATAGTTATAAAACATTCCCTTTTAGTAAGTGTTTTGACAGCAAAGCAGAAGGAATAAATACATGTGTGTAAATAATCCATGATGAATTTCATAGAAATAATATTTAAGCTAAGACAAAAGGAAGAGGAAAACTGTGTTTCAATAGGTATTAGGCTGTTCCAGGTATAGAGAAAAAAAATGGATATACAGAGTCTCTAAAACTAGAAGAACGAAGAGTCTAAGTGGCTGGTGTAAAGGGAGTATGCAGGATGTGCTTCCCAGCTGTATTCTGAAGGCTTATGAAGTTATTGATATTTGGGTGGATATGACATGAGTAGATGTTATTGCCACATGATAGGCATTGTAGGTTTTTGTTCTGCTAATAATTACAGGAGGAAATTGAGCATTGATTCTGACAAAGTTAGATGAAATTATTAGAGAACTTTTTTAAGAGTCTCAAAAATAAAAGACTACCCTAGCATGCAGAGGGCCTAATAGATCCAAGCCAGATGAAGTACCAGTACCAAGAGGGGAAGTGGACACAGTTCCCATTCCTACTTCAGAAGCTATCTCTAACTAAAACTGCTTGCGAAGGAAAAAATATTGGTTTTCTCTAATGGATTCACACTGGATATACAAACTTATAAACTATAGTTAACCACAGGCCCCATATTCAAACACCATTGGCCAACACAAAACAAACTCAATGGTACTTTTGGAAGTTTTTTGTCTCATATATATTTGTTTGGACATTTTTTTAAACCTTACTGGCCTTTGCTTGTATGTCATGTTTTTTTCCTTTGTGTTTTATGGATTCTCTCTCTCTCTCTCTCTCTCTCTCTCTCTCTCTCTCTCTCTCTCTCTCTCTCTCTCTCTCTCTCTCTGTGTGTGTGTGTGTGTGTTTCTTATGCTTTTTCCTTTTTCAAAAAATTCTTATTTATTTGTTCTTTTTTTATTTGCCTGTCTATTTTTTGAAGAGAAGAGAGAAGATTTGGAGTTGGATGGGTAGAGTTGGGGAGAATGATCTGGAAGAAGATGAAGGAGGGGAAACCTGATCAGAATATATTAAATGAAAAGAAACCAACTATTTTCAGAAAAAAAAGAGAAAAGAAAAAGACTGCATAGGATTGAGAGGGGCATGATTTTCCTTTGAAACATATAACCTTTAACTAGACATATCCAGGACCAATGTCCCAATGCTACTCCTCAGTTACTAGGTCAGTGGGTCAGACCCACTCCTTCTTCCTTGTCCTGCACTCCAGGCTGTTTATTCTGAAGCATTAGCTCACCACAAGGCTGCAGAAAGCTATGACTGCATACATGAAAGAGTAGACTGGTTGCTTTGTAAACTTGCAATGCTGAAATTTTGTGGTGATGACATTAATGCTTTCCTGCCTCAAAAATAGATCTGCTTTCTAAGAGTTTACAAATCCCACAGAGGATATAAATCACACCATAGTGAGAAGCAGAGACCTGGAGAAATGCAGGTGCTTGGACTGCAAGAGGAAGCTCCAAGGGACAAGTGAAAGGGTTGTATTTACTTTGCAGATCTTTATTTTTTTTATTGTACTTTAAGCATAATTTGATGCTAAAAATCTATCATTCTGTATTTTGAAGTACTGGCATGTTCCAAAACATAAGTGATGTAGCATTAATTTTTAACGAATCCGTAGGAATAAGGCAATAGCTCATCCGTGAAGGATGACTGTGTTTTTTTTCCACTTATGAAGAGACCTTGATAATATATTAATGAGCAGCATAATGCTTACCCTTCAAGGGTGACATGCTCCATATATATGCAAAACCCATATCACCCCACTCTGAACTTTGGATGATGTCCAAACCTCCTCCCTCTGCCCTGGCTCTATGCCTCTCATATCTATGTGATAGGTGCTTGCTCTGGTACAGCCTGGGCATAAATAATAATGTCTGGAGGTTAAAGAATCTAACCATGTTCTTCAGATTGATCAATTAATCAATCTCTATTGATTACCAGAATGTTCTATTAATTCCATCATGATGTCTAAAGAAGAATCCATAGCAATTAAACAAAAAGACATTTGATAGTTTTTATAGTAATTGAATTTGTAAATTTATTAGCTTTCAGTTGTTTACTTCCAATATAAGTAATTAATATTTCATGTTACTCTATTAAATGAGAAAATGCACATGGGATCATTTTAATTAAGGAGTAGATATTGGTTTGAAATGAAACCTCTAAATGCCCTGAGTTTGTAATTGGGTAATACCTCTGTTATCAAAGATAATGTATTCTGATTACATTTATATGTCTCTAAATTCCTGCTCCTTGGAAACAGAAGGCATAGGATCTGTGCATAGATGTCAGTCATAGAGGAAAACACCTTGGCATAAAGCAATCTTCAATTAAGCACGAGCTGAGATCATGTGCAAGGTTGCAGGAGACATGAAGTAGGTATGGTGATCTCAAAACAGATGGAATTTATTAATGTTGTGGCAGACAAAGTAAGCAACTAGTGTCAGAAAGTGTCTAGTATTGAGATTAAGTCAAGGGTGGATGATATGTAGAGAGAGTGGAACAATTTTATGTTTTGAAATGGTCACTATCATAAGGTATAGGTATGGACGAAGAAGAAATGTTGTTCCAAGGTCAGCCCTGCTTACCTTTAATATGAGGCCAAATATCAAAACTGTTCTAGAACACAGTTTTTTAAAAAAATCCTTTTGATATTTTTACATTTCATTATAATGTGGTTTTATTTAAAATGAAATGATCAATATTATAAGTACATGTTAAGTACACTTTGTCTTATTAAATTATCTATCACTGAGATTTGAATGCAAACAGAACAAAGCAGAACTTTTTAAAATAAGGTCTCTTAAATGAAATAGGCATTTGTATTCATCTTTAAAGATCCATGCAAATTTTAGACAATTTTTCAAGTTCATCATAAATTGACATAGAAAGCCTTCATCTACTAGTAGAATGGCCTTGGCCAGGCATTTCACCTTTCTGGACCACACTTTCTGACTAGTTAAACTACAAAAATGAACTAGATCACTTTTGAAATAACTTATCTCTTACTCGAATAACCTAGGAAGAGGATTGACAGCATCATTTTCCTAAAAACTTATGTTATAAGCCATAATTTACAAAACAAAATGGATAAATTTAATAATAGTAACAACATACTAACAAAATCAGCAAATATAAAATTTTATTTCTTCAACAATTGATTAATACAAACATATTCATGAATTGTTTTACCTAATATTATTAAACAGAGTCTCACAGCATCCCAGACTGTCTGGCGACTTCCTATCTAGACCAAGCCGTCCATAATAAACTCACAGGGATCCTCATGCATCTGCCTCTGGAGTGCTAGGACTAAAGACAAGCATCCATTTTCGTTCTTTTTATCATACTAAGTCTAAGAAATAACATATTTTGGACTCATAGCATATCTGAATTCTGACTAGTTACTTTTATAGTAGTCAATAATTATATGAAATGAGATATTTTGTTTGGACAACACTTGTTTGTATTATTCACCCATAAACAAGTCTTTATCATTAGCTTGTATAGTAGATAAAGGCTCCTTTCACAGAGAAGACAATGAAGTAAACCTGTGAAAATCTAACTTGGACAGTGTTATCTTATATTGGCAACACAGCAGTGGAGAATATCATTTACACTCATAGTTGTTTTTATTTTTCTTTGGTGGTGCTAAGCAGAGAACCCGTGGTCTTCAGTGAGCTAAGATACACTGAACCATTGAGTTGTATCTCCAGTTCAATTTCCCTCCAAGGTTTTCTGATTTCTTTTCTACTGTCACACACCACTAGCCATAGCTTGAAAATGACCTTATAATTTCATTGACTTTCTATGAGTCTTTACTCACAGAAAGACTAATGTGACTCCCAAAGTTACGTGATC